>NC_046156.1:22467291-23102291 GCF_011064425.1 Rattus rattus
TTTGTAGCAATGGATTTGTAGAAAAACCAAAAGAAACATAGTAATAACTTGGGGTTATTGAATTTGGTTTTGTCATGGAATATCTTGGTTTCTCCATCTATGTTAATTGATAATTTTGCTGGATACAGTAACCTGCGCTGGCATTTGTGTTCTCTTAGGGTCTGTATGACATCTGTCCAGGATCTTCTGGCTTTCATAGTCTCTGGTAAGAAGTCTGGTGTGATTCTGTTAGGTCTGCCTTTATATGTTACTTGACATTTTTCCCTTACTGATTTTAATATTCTTTCTTTGTTTTGTGCTTTGGTGTTTTGACTATCATGTGACGGGAGGAGTTTCTTTTCTCCTCCATTCTATTTGGAGTTCTGTAGGCTTCTTGTATGTTTATGGGCGTCTCTTTTTTTAGGTTAGGGAAGTTTTCTTCTATGATTTTGTTGAAGATATTTACTGGTCCTTTGAACTGGGAGTCTTCACTCTCTTCTATACCTATTATCCTTAGGTTTGATCTTCTCATTGAGTCCTGGGTTTCTTGTATGTTTTGGACCAGTAGCTTTTTCTGTTTTACATCATCTTTGAGTGTTGTTTCGATGATTTCCATGGAATCTTCTGCTTCTGAGATTCTCTCTTCTATCTCTTGTATTCTGTTGGTGATGCTTGTATCTGCGGCTCCTTGTCTCTTCCTTTGGTTTTCTATATCCAGGGTTGTTTCCCTTTGTGCTTTCTTTATTGCTTCTATTTCCATTTTTAATTCCATCACCTGTTTGATTGTGTTTTTCTGGAATTCTTTCAGGGATTTTTGTGATTACTCTCTATAGGCTTCTACTTGTTTATGTTTTCCTCTGTTTCACTAAGGGAGTCTTTCACTTGTCTTTCTTGAAGTCCTCCATCATCATGACCAAATGTGGTTTTCAATCTAGATCTTGCTTTTCTGGTGTGTTTGGATATTCAATGTTTTCTTTGGTGGGAGAATTGGTCTCCGATGATGCCATGTAGTCTTGGTTTCTGTTGCTTGGGTTCCTGTGCTTGCCTTTCACCATCAGGTTGTCTCTCATATTACCTTGTTCTTTTTCTGACTGTGGCTAGACCGTCCTGTGTGTCAGGAGTGCTGTAGACCTGTTTTCCTTTTTTCTTTCAGCCAGTTATCGGAACAGAGTGTTCTGCTCTCAGGCGTGTAGTGTTTCCTGTCTACTGGTCTTCAGCTGTTCCTGTGGGCCTGTGTCCTGAGTCCACCAGGTAGGTCGCTTGGAGCAGAAAAGTTGATCTTACCTGTGGTTCTGTGGCTCAAGTTGTTCGTGGGGGACTGCTTTTGAGTTCTCCTTGAGTGCAGCAACCAGGAGGGCCTGCCCTGCTTTTTCCCGGGGCCACCGTGCACCAGGGTCCCAGATGTCATTAGGTGTTTTCCTCTGGAGTCAGAAATGTGGGCATAGTGTAGTCTCTTCTGGCTTCCTAAGCGTGCCTGCCCCTCTGAAGGTTTATCTCTCCCTCCCACAGGATTTGGGTGCAGAGAACTGTAGACCAGGTCCCTTCAGGTCTGGGTGGTGTCTGGACCACAGGGGACCTGCTGCTCGAGTGCCCCTATCTTCCAGTTCCCAGAGGCCATAGACAATTTTCTCTTGGGCCAGGGATGTGGGCAGAGGTGGACAGTATTGGTGGTCTCTCCCGCCCTGCTAGTCTCAGGAGTGCCTACCTGTCCAGGCAGTGAGCTATCTCTCAAGGGGTTTGGGAGCAGTGAGCTGTGGACCGGGATCAGTGAGTTTGGAGAATTCCTTTTTATATTTTGCAAAATAGTCAACAGGTATTCCTTTGACAGTATTTCCTTTCAACTGTGGCATCTATGTGGATCATGCCTTTCATATTTGATATTAAAAAGCTATCCCCAGACTAAAGTTCACCTGGGTTTTAGCTTACCTTAGATTTCATGCTTTTGTTGTCTTGTATATTACAATAATTTAGGCCTCATCTATTTTGAATTAATTCTTAGAATATAAGGTTCATGTTTTAATTCACTGTTTTAAGGAGTGTCTTTGGTCATTGTATCACCTTCACTCTTTTGTAACATATTTATGTACTCTACTCCTTGATGAATTAATTTTCTTTTCTGTCTTGGTGATTATTAAAACTATTTTTATCTCTCTTGGTTACTGTCTCATGCACTGAGCACCTACTAGATTTTTGGCCTTTCTGTTGTGAGACAGCAATTGGTGGACTACTGGCACCATAGCCAGTAAGCCACCTTAATAAATATATTAATTAATATAAATTAAAAAGAAGTCATTCATACATATATAATATAATGTGCGCATGGAACACAATACTAAAATATAGTTTATTAACTTGAGAGTGATAGGTCATAAGAAGGATTGGGGGTAGTATATCTGGGAATGTCTGGAGGGAGAAAAAGATGGGCAAAATGATGTAATTGTATTTTAATTACAGATATTAAAAATTAAGAAGGGCAGTAAATTATGTCAAAAATATCCAGGCTTTTATTCTTTTATTTCTATTCTTTCTCATATATATGCATATATATTTATGCATATATGTATCTATATGCACCCACATATGTGAATGCACAAATATATACATATAATCTACTGAGTCTATTTTTGTGACCATTTTACATTAGACAACCAATAAGGAGGCCCCTTGCTTGGAGAAACTCTTCTCCCAGCATTCATTAGTTGCCTGAAATTCTTTATCCAAGAGTGAGACCCTAAGAAGATTTTTCCATTTAGTATTAAAATGTTGATTTAATTGATATTGCAATTATTCTGGTCTTGTTTACACAGCCATATCTAGGGAAATTTGTTTCACAGCAGATTTCCTGGCCTTCTGGGTCTTTAAACCATCTCCCATCCTTTCTGATGTGCCCTGAACCCTGAGTGTAGGAGCTAAGGTATAGCTGTATCCCATGAAGCTAGGCTGTCCATGATCAATTGATTTCTGCATTGTATACAGTAGCATTTTTCTGTGATGGTTTCCACTTGTTGTGAAGAGAATTTTCTTTGATTAGGGGTTGGTATACACTTATCTGTGCATGTAAACTAGGATTCAGAATATAGTAGGAAATTGTTCTTTGCCTGCCTTTTCAAATGTTAGTCAACCCTATAGGTGAAGTGATACTATTTTTGTTCTGATTGTCATTTCTGTCATGATTAATGATGTTGCCCATAGTGTAGGTGATATTATGTACCACTCACATACCATTTTATTGAACTGATTTCAGTATTTTGAAATAAAAAACAATATATGCTTTCAATGATGGGATTATCCTATGTGTTACACATCTCCACTTTTTCAGTCACTCATTTTGGGACTCTCTCTCCTTACTGATTATTATAAGGTTCCCAGAATGAATCTGTCTTTAGGAAACATGTAACAAAGAGTGAAGACTAGTTGACTAAGCTTGGGTCTCATATACATTTTATACCAGCATTGGACAGACATGCATTATTGTCATGATACCAGGAAATCCAGATCTAACAGAGAAGTGAGAAGCCTTCCCTTCCTCATAAAGACCACCCCATCCAAGGGTTTATGTGTGATTATGATGTTTCTTACCATACCTAATATTCATATAACTGTAGCTTGACTCTCTAAGCCTTAGGACAATGCATCAAACACATCATGATGACCTGGTCATTGTAGTATGTTCTATTCATACTACAACCCAGATTCTAACATTTGTGAAATGTGTGCAATGGCTAATAATGATTACCAGTTTTATAGGATCTAGAATCACATAGGTGATGAACTTCTGGGCATCATAATGAGGGAGTTTGTAGATAGGCTAAAAGGAAATAGGAATGAGCCACTGTGAATGTCGGGAGCACCATTGTACAAGCTTGTGTTCTACACTGAGGAAAAAGAAGGAATCAAGAGAAGTGTCAGCAGTCATCTAACTCCTTCTTGATTGCAGGTGCAACATGACCAAATGCCTCAGGCTCCTGACACCATGCCTTTTTGAACAAAATGGACTCTACCCTGGAACTAGGAAGTAATGCTTTCCTTATGGTTTTTATGGGTTAGATGTTTTGTTGCAACATGTATATTAATGGTTGAACAAATGATACCCTGCCAACAACTATGAGAAAATCACTAATATTTATCTGTTTGTTTGTCTGCCTATCTATCTATCTATCTATCTATCTATCTATGGAACTATTCAAATACGTGAAGTCTGTAATCAAATGAGGGGGTGCTTTGCTCCTGGACTTATTAGTGGGTTGATCACATTTTAATGATCTTCTATCACAGTTCCTGAAGGGAATTAATGTGTGGGGGATGCATTCAGTGTATCAGTTTGCATGGTTTCATTCTATCTGCCAAGGAATCTTTCTCTGAGAAAATTTTTGTGAAGCTATCTTTACATTTTATCACACAGATAGTCAAAAACCTTGAATATGTTGCTCAACTCTTTCATTTCTACTATGTATGCTCTATAGTCAATCTGTGCACAGTCATAGTTGTGGCTATCTGATTGAGCGTTCCTTTGAAATTATATAAAATTAAAATTTTAGGCCTCCATGGCTGAACATTTCTGATTTGACAGATCTAGCTGAGTTTCAGAATTATTCCTTTATGTCCAAATAAGTCTACTCTACAGCTGTACTTGGAGGCTCTGTTTTAACCTCTGACCTTAGCATAGGTCAGGGAGTTAATTCTATTTCATCTCTAAAAATTACTTCAGTGAATTATTGGTGCTTTGAATCCTGTATTGAGAGTAAATGATGAGAAAGGATTCTGTGTTCCATTAATGATGGCTGTGAAGGGTCCAGATGGAGCAGATCATCTGCCAAATATTGGCCAACTGTGTGTGATCCCAGATCATGGCAGTTGGTAGGTGGGTGCACAGAAAATATGAAAGGAAATTATAGAATATGAGTTATCTTTTCATTAAAAACATGCCTAAAGTATTGTCAGTATTTCATATAGCAAACTTTTTAGGTGTATCATAAACCTAAATGTAGCTCTTGGGAAAATAGTTGTGATTGCCATTGTGTAGAAGATTCATAGTCCTTTTTCAGACCTCCAAGGTGTTCCATGTTTGTGTTACTGTCCAGGACCACTGGGAACTCTAGAAGAGAAGTCACACCTGCCCATGCTCTCTCTGTTGCAATATCACTTCCTGTGGTAGAAAAAAAAAGTCCTTATATATTTCAAAAATGTTTTTGTTTGTTCAAAACTTTCACAGAGCAAATAAAGATATCTTGTAATTCTATATTGTGTCTTTTCATTTTATTAAATTTTCATTTTAGATGTACATGTTCTGTGCAGAGAATTGTTTTCATGATGGCTTTGGTTTAAATCTACTCAAGTGGATACAGTGTGATTGTTACTTAATAATTTCATAGAAACAGTAGAACAGTAAACTTCCATTGGGAATAAAAAGGATTTTTTCTAGGTTTTAATTTTCCATGTCAAATATGACAGAAAAAAAATTATACCCAGGATTCACTTCATTCACCTTCATCATAGCAATGCATAGGCTTCATGGAACCCTCATATGCTCAGTAGCTATCAGCAGGTAGCCTGAAGCAGCCTGAATCAATCGTGAGTTTCCTGAACTGGTTGTTACCTTGACTCTTAGACATTTGCATCTCTGTCCATCCAAACTGGGAAGGAAGGATAGGGGGCACAAGAACACCTCCCACTGTAGGCTCAGGAATGATGCTTATTTATGTAGTTATCTCCTTGCCTTTAAAGAGCTGAAAGAGCACACACAGAGAAATGTGACTGGATAGGGGTCCCTGTCTCAGCCACTGAAACGGCAGTGAATGGTGAGGATTGCTATTGACTTAATTCCTGATTATTAGTGATATTTGTGGATAGATGGAAAAATAAAAGGTTGGGCATGGTGCTGTTTTAAGAACATGAAATTCAAAAAAGAGAAAAACAAATGAACATAGGGTGTGGGATGAAACGTTTGGGTACGATTTTCATTAACCTAAAAGTGAGTCCTCACAAAACTCAATATGTCAGAACTCCTGGAAAAGAAAAAATCAAAATAAAACACTAAACCACAAACATCAGACACAACCGATAAATCACTTTTGAATATAACTAACTTTGAACTACATGTTTCTGTTTCTAACAATTTTCTGTATTTCAAAAGTCTGGAGATATAGCTTCTCAGAAGACACTAATTATTAAGATATTTCATTATTTGCCATTTATTTATCTGAAGCTTTTAACTCTCAAGTCTCAAGCTTAGTATTTCACTGCAGTTTTACTATGGCAACCACTGGGCAGGCTGTGCCTTCACTGATTGTCCAAGCTGATTAATCATGTGTTGAGTGGTTTTTCTTGCCCCAGAGATGGGATGTTGTGATGAACTTTTCTGCTCATTTTAGAACTAAAGTGCCTTTTTTTTCTTTTGTGGGAACTGTAGTGTATTAGAGAACCATTGACTGCTTACAAGAGGACATTCCATTTGTCAGCAAAATTCGACTTTGTCAAAGCAGGAACTATGTCTTACCTGTCTCTGGTTTCATTTCGTGAGGCAATTCTGTTAAGTTCTTAGGTAGGTGAGAAGACTCTGTTACAACTGAGAAAGTGGCATTTGGCACTTCTAGGTAATTGAAAAGCTAGATAGATAGTAAAGCCTCTACTTTGTATGGTGATCTGATACATTAAGGTTTTATTATTATTCATATTCACTTTATTTACTTTGTTGGGTGCATAAAATAATGTCATGTGGGGGTTGGGGACAAGGTTTTTAAGAGATTGCTCTTTGTCCACCATTTAGGCTCAGAAGGTCAGGCTGGGTGGAATTTCTTTAACCTGGTGAACCATTTCACCTAGCCAAGGACTTTTTTTTTTTAAACAAGAGCTACCATTTGTTCCAAACTGCAGGAACTGCAGTAACAAGCTTGGCTCTCAATATTTGCCAAAAGCAATGAGTCGTTTTTTTCCCTCTGTGAGAACTTTTATCTTAAAGGGAATGGTCAAAACAAGGAAGCCCTGTTTAGAAACCCAAGCCAAAGCCAAAACACATATTGAAATGAGAGATTGCTTGGCTTCACCCTGTCTTGACTTCTGGTTTTCTCATTTGTTGTCATCCATGTGTTTCCTCAAGCAATTTCCTAAAAACAACATTTTTGTATCAGTTCATATTCCCTGCAAATGCCATCCAGACTAATGTACCAGTGTGCAAATTAAATTTTAATGTGATCATGTACACTATAATTGAAAAAAAGGAATTATTATTCAATAAATGGGACATGCAATTAACCGTTTGGGCTCATTTGCATTGTGTAAAACATGTGGGAACAAATGAATAAACAGCAGAAAAAATTAAAATGAGAGAATGGATGGAAAAGGAAGAGGAGTGAAGAAAGGACGGGAAAGGGGAGGAAAAAGGCAAACCAAAAATTGGGAAACTGGCATAGCATCATGGAAAAAGTAGTATCCTTTTTTTAAGACTCCTATTTTTTTAAGCAAAACAAAATTTAAAAGAATTACAATTAGGCCTGGGATGGGTAAGTGGATCATCAGAGTACTTGTTTATCATCACCAGAGTCTCTGGGTTTGAGCCTACTATTCAGAAAATAGCAGCAGCAGAAGCGGAAGCAGAAGCAGCAATATCAACAGCAACAAGAGCAACAACAGCAGCAGCAACAGCAGCAGCAAGAGCAACAACAACATCAACAACAGCAACAGCAACAACAACAGCAATAGCAACAGCAACAACAGCAGCTACTACAACAAAAACAGCAGCAACAGCAACAGCAGCAACAGTAACAACAGCAGCAACAACAGCAACAACATCAGCAGCAACAGTAACAATAGCAACAGCAACAGCAGCAGCAGCAGCAACAACAGCAACAGCAACAGCAGCAACAGCAACAGCAACAGCAGCAACAACAACAGCAGCAACAGCAGCAACAGCAACAAGAACAAGAACAAAACAAGAAAATGTCCCTAAACCCAAATCAATAAAACTATATAAAAGCTGAAAAAAACCAAACTAATCTGTGAAGGTCGGCACATAAGTAAATAGCACATCACTAAGTGACAAAATATCTATGATAACTTCGCTAGCTAGGGGGTTAAGTCCTGCAAATGCAAACGATCCCTAGAAAATTGCTTTAAGAAAGCATCTGTAGAATTGTTCCTAGTTTTGGCAGGTAGACATTGAAAATGTGATGAAATGTTTTCCTCTCCGTGTGATAAAGGAAATATAGACTGAAATAACATGTCACTTAGACTTAAACATAGAAGATCTAGAATGTACTATGTAACACAAAGGATTTAGATAAGAAAAGGAATATTCACCTGTAATATAAATTGGTAGAAAGCATGCAAATGTTTGGTCATATTTACTACATCTCCAAAAGTGTTTATAATTTTCTTAGTTATACCTAAGAGAAACATGCTATGCAAAATGATTTTCACTCTTGAGTTATTTATGCAAGAATAAAGTAATGTAAACCCACAATTTAAGGATAATGTTTGTATAAAGTAATAAAGAGCTTTATCTTCAACTATCCAGTGAAATAGGAAATCACACTTCTGGCCCTACTGATATGCATTAATTTAGAGACTGGAAATGGATCCAAGGTCATTTTGATTCCTGTTAATGTTTGAGGAGGATTGATCCCACTCGATATTAGAGATACACAGTGTTTTCAAAGAATACATGAAATAGCAAAATAATTATAATTTAATACTAAATGACTAAAGGAGACTAGTACCATTTATATCTAGCACAATCTTATATGAACTGTGTATCAATTTTGTAAAAACACAAGTCAATTTATTTATGAAATCCACATAATTCCTAAAGTGTAGTGATCATTAGGACAAAGTACCAGTCAGAAGCAACTGAAAGGAAGAGAGGTTGATTTTGGCTTGTGGTCTCAGAGGTTTGTAGTCCATCATAATTGGGGAGGTACAGTGGAGGGGCTCGATCTGTAGCAGGGGGAGCATGAGGTGTTGGTTGCTTGCATGCCAACAGATCAGAAATCAGAGAATATAACCCAAATCAGAGGTCTGTTAAAACAACAAACAACAACAACAACAATAACAACAGCATCAACTTCCAACCACATACACCTAGTGACATTTGGCAGTCAGGCCCTGTGTCCCAAAGGTTCTGTAGGCTTCAGAAACAGCCCCACTAGTTCTTTGTTTCCCTGTTTGTGGAAAAAGTACTCAGAACACGAATCCGTAGGGGCATTACAGATCCCTATCAGAACTAATAAATATAAACACACTTACACACACATACACATATGTTTGTATATTTTCCCATTTATTCCTGTGATGGTTTATTTCTCTATTTCTTAAGAGACCCTCAGACATTCTCTGTATGATGCTTACAAAGCTCCAACCCTTAAATGTGCTACAACTCTAGATACCTATTAGCCTTTAGAGATACTACTCTGTTCTTAATGGCCTTCCTTTACAACAACAGGTTATTAATTGCATATCATTTAAGAAAACCATCATGTGGTCCTTGGGTTGACCCAGCCATAGGCAGGATGTGGCTGCCAGAAAGTGTTGTGTATCTTCAGGCGGGAGCCACATCCTCCTCCCACCAGTTCTTTTTATAGCTAATGGCAGTGCCTAGGTTTCTGGCACTGAAAAAAAACTCACATTTTAAAATCGATCTCAACTCCTCACTTTTTTCCATGAGTAATTCTCAAGATAAGCTTAGTATGGAACATAGGGTATCCCGTTTGTGAGAACAGTAGATGTTAGGGATTTGCATAACTACGTTTACTTAGCTAAACTGGATATTTATGAGAAAGCTGTGAAAATAATAATCGAACAGGAGCTGCTTGTTTTGTTGGAAATGATCTATCCTTTGTTATCTCAATGGCACCCTCAAATTTCTTGTCCATGAGACTATAATCTGCAAAGATCAGTTATGCCAAAGGTCTAACCTGTTCTAACGGTACAAAGTACTGAATCTAGCTTTGCCCACAGTGATCTTAAAGGCTCTCAGACTTTGTATGTTATAGAAAAATAAATACTGAAACAGGTGTCACTCGTGGACATCACCAGATCAAAATAAAATTTTGCTTCTTGCTCATGTTTTTATACACAGGAGATTAAATGGGAGTCTTAGTGCCTTCAAGTTGACAGCTACCCTCTGGGAAGTTGGTACCTGTGGAAGAGCAACACGCAGCTTCCATGTTCTGACTTTTCTGAAATACATTCGAATGTCTGAGCATGTGCAGAAATGGCTACAATTCTGATGCATTGTGACGATACGGAACAGTGAAACACATGTTTAAAAGTCCACTATTCTCATGGAAAATGCAAACCCCACGTAATTTTATATAGTGATTTTGAAATGAAATCCATTTATTCGACTTACTCAGTAGCAACAAAATCTTCTGTCCCCTGCTCTGCAGTTGAAAGTGTGGATAAATGAAGGGCTGCCCGTGGACTGTGAAAGCTTAGAAGCCGCCATCTGTGTGCAATAGCCACACCCTGGGGTTTATTACCAAGGTCGTGTTTATGACTTTCTACAAATGCGCTTTGTGTCTCTGAGATGTAGTTATAAATGTTTGACTCTGTCTGGAAATCCACAGAAGGCCTCCAAAGGAAACCTCAGGGAAAATGTGGAAAACGGCCCCAGGTAAGAAAGGCAGAGAAAGTGATTTACAGAAACTAGACCCGTGTTAAATAAGCAGAGGTAGGGTGGGAAGCCTGGTCAGAAATGAGAAACAAATCACCTGTGTTTTGTCAACAGTGGCTTGGCAGCCAGAATAGGAATGACAGAGGAAGTTAAACCCATACTGGTGTCCAGAAGTCACCTACAGAAAGTGAACCTTTTGGACCAGATGGTTTTATGGTCTCCGTAAACAATAGATTTGCGTAATGCTTCCTCAATAATTCTGTCAGGGGCAGCATGGAGCTTGAAAACAATGTACAATTGTATGTTTTCTGAATGTCCAGCTTTCTAAATGCCCAAATGGTCATTAAGGGGAGAGTGGGATGCTGGGAAGAGAACAGAGTTGATAAATAAAAGGCTTACTCGGGCCAGCATGACAACTAGACATCCCAAGTGCGGGTGCTTACTAGGTTACTTCTGAAGATCATATTCTAAGCTGATCATCAAAGTAGAGGGAGGGCTTCTCCGATTTCAGGCCACTTTGGAAGGTTTCCTTGTTTGCACTGATTTGTAGTTTCCTGTGACTTTTGATTCTGAGGTTTGGCTGGCTGCCATCTGCTTCCTTTTTAAGAGGAATCAACAAGCCGACTTGTTTTGAATTCTTTCCTAATACACACGTGCATCCCTAATGACCTCAGGATGTGGGATCCTCACAGGCTGAACTATAATCCTCTCTTTCAACGTGTTGAGAATCCTCACCTAACTCCTCCACCACTCTTTAATTTGACAACGGTTAGGTGATTTCTCTGCTGGTAACTGTACTTCCCCTGCACATAACCTGAAGAGGAAATTGCCCATGGAATATGATATCAGTGCTGTACTCACCAAAACGAGACACAGTCTGCTCCACAGCAAACTGATGGTAAGACACTGTTCTGAAGGCAGGCTTGACAGACTCACTGGTCCGCCTTGCTTAGACAGGTAACACAAGTCTACACAACAGAACTTTAAGAACTGCCATGGAGTCTGCTGACATGATGAGCCTGCTGTGAAAGTCCTTATAGCATATCATCTTCTGCTCCAGAAAATGGGAACAGGCGAAAAAGCAGCCCGAGCGATTCTCCATCTCCTGGATTTCAAAGAAGAGCAAAGTGAATTAATTAGAAAGATAAAATGCACATTTAAGGAAACATGATTTTTCAAAGTTGACACCCCAGTTTAAAATTGAAGAATATTATAGGGTAGCCACAAAATAGCATCTGCACTGTTTACTTCACAGGGTAGCAGGTTGGGGGCTGTGCTGGCCAGTTTTTATTGTCAAACTGATATAATCTTGAATGATCTGGGAAGAGGGAACCTCAATGAAGAATTTCTCAGACCTAATTGACCTGTGACTCTGTGGCCATATCTGTGAGACACTATCTTGGTTGTTGTAGGAGGGCCCTGGCCATCCCTGGGCTGGTGGTCCTGGGCTGTCTAAGAAAGAGGACTATACATGATCCAGGGAATGATCTATCAGCAACATTTCTCTGTGATTTCTGCTTCAATTCTTGGCTTCCTGGCTTCTATCAATGATGACCTGTGACCTGGAAGGATAAGTTGAAGTACTCCCTTTGTCCCTTACATTGTTTTTTATCGAATGGTTTTATCACAATGATAAAGCAGACCAGAACAACACAGCAAGCATCACATGCAATATAAAAATTTTCAGTATCAACATTAACATTAAGATAAAGCACGTAATAAATATTACACCACAAATTATTGGGTCCAACTGTGTAAAATATCATTTTGATATATTGTATATTATTTGTACTAAATCTGAAATGTGGCAGTATGTGTACAATACATTCCAGTTTGTATTAGACACAGTAATCTAGCTGGCATGCATATATATATATATATATATGTCTTTGTGATCCCAGGGACAACTCAGTTCTTTACCTGCTCCAGTACATATATGAAGTATAATCATTTTGTAGTCTGGTAGGTAATTTCATTGTTGGGAACCAGGCCTATCCCCTCTTCTTGTCTTAACATTTGTTACTATTTTGGCAACATATAGTTGCAGTCACTAAGACGGAGGGAGAAGTCAGGCAGAAGGGTCTCTCTGTTCATGGGTGTGTGTGCTTGCTCCAGGAAATACAAGGATTTGGAATGTTGTTTGATTTGATGAAGCATAGTCTTGGGTCTTCCATAACATCGTGGAAAATGAAACTATCTCCTTCTCTTGCACAAAGGAACATACTTGTATACATGCAAGCAGAAGGGACCTACAGCCTCATAGATTAACTTCTGTTATTTCTGCATTATTCTGGTTACAGTCTTTTGAGTCAAGAAGCACAAGGTTTTTCAACAAGGGAACTAACAACAAAATTCAAGTGGGAAACCAAATCATAATTTTAAATAAAACAGACAAATTTTAAATCAAATCAAAACAAAAACCACCAGTATCAACCAAACTACATAGGTAAACAGCAGTTTTCCGGTCCTGAGCTGTTCAAAGACTGAACCGGATCCTGAACACTTTAATCTTAAATTTGATATATACACATTTCTCAAAATATGGCAACATTGTGGTATTATGTTTCTTAACTTGCTTTTTGAAATGCAATCATTTTATTTTAATTTAAATTTTTCCATTATCCATTTCCATTATTCATTTCTATATATTCATCACAATTTAGATTTTTTTCCTTTCATGCATTTTTCTGCATTTTCCCTTTAAGCCTCTGACACTTTTTAAAAACCCATTTTGGATACAACTAACCAGATGACTGTTATTGTCTATATATTTTCACACTTTCTTTGTCTCTGAATTTTTTGGTGCCTTTTGGGAAATGTTCTTCATTTTAATTTCACCTGCACTGCTGAATTTTCTTTCCACTGCTGAATTTTCTTTCTACTTTTCTTGTTCTTTGTACATGAAATTCCTCCCTGCACTGGAGTCATGAAGCTGTATCCCATATAAATATTTTATTCGTTTACTTATTTATATGCCTCATACCTAAATATTTCATGCCCCTGGAATTGACACTTGTATGTGGGAAGGTAAATAAATGATTGGAGGCATCGTTTTGAACTGAATTTTGTGCGAAGCCCCCAGAGGCCAAACCAAAATGTAGTCACTCATGCTTAGTGGTGTCAAACTGAAGCTTAGAGGAAGTTGGTAAATCCTTAAACCATGTAGTTTTCCCTCAAAACAAGAGATTTGAAGCAGACAGTAGGAAAAGGTCTTGAAATTTTGGATAGGCAATGGAAATGACATAGAGGTAATAAAAGAAGGAGGAGGAGAGGGGTAATCACATTCTTAGATTTCTTTTTCTTTTTCTTTTTTTAAATGTGAGTCTATTCGTGCATTCACACATTTAGAGGCCAGAGAGGAACTGATCTTCAGAGTCCTTCCTCAACAGTGATCCTCCTCCTCCTTGTCTTTTTGAGTTGGAGCCCTTCAGTGTTTTGGAATTTGCCAATTAGGCAAGGCTGCTGGTCCATGAGCCCAGGGATCCAGTTCTGGGATTACCTGCAGGCAATCCACATGTTGCTTTCTTATACATGGGATCTGCCAATCCAACTCAGGTCCTCACACTTGGAAGGCACGCACTTTACTAACTGAGAAGTACCATTATCACTTCTTAATTTTTATTTTATTTATTAGAAACACGTTCATGCAATATGTTATGATAATGTTTCCTTAACTTCTTCCAGATCCTCCTCACCTGTTTACTCACTCAGCTTCCTGCTTTTTTTCTCTTTCAAGCAAAACAACAACAACAACAAAAAGGAGTAAAAGTATGCTTTTCATGTATTTTGTTATTCTGTTTCTGCTCAAGCCACCTAAAAACCAGTTGGCTTCCTGTGCTCAGTGGATCTCCTGATTTTATATGGGATGCTATCTATTCTATGAATCTTTAAAGCTAGTAACATTTTCCCAATAAACTCACTGAAACCTTGGGTTGCTCTTAAACCCCAACTGTGCTTGGTAGTTGTGGTGGTTTGAATATGTTTGGCCCAAGGATTGCCACTATTTAGAGGTGTGGCCTTGGTGGAGTAGGTATGGCCTTGATGGGGGAAGTCTGTCCCTGTGGGCTTTAAGACCCTCAGCCTAGCTGCCTGGAAGCCAGTCTGCTTCTAGCTTCTTTTGGGTAAAGATGTAGAACTCTAGGCTACTTCAGGACCATTCTTGCCTGAATACTGCCATGCTTCCTGCTATGATGATACTGAACTGAATTTCAAAATCTCAATTAAATGTTGTTCTTTATAAGGGTTGCCTTGGTCATGGGGTCTCTTCACAGCAATGGAAACCCTGACTAAGACAGTAGTTCAGCATCAAATTGTCAGAATAGTGGTGACAAACACTCTTTCTGTGCCTCTTTCTGTAGAAGTGGTCATCTGAACATGTAGTCTCTGTTTTCCATTGTGACCTTTTTTGGTTTTTGTTGTAACTTACCTTTTCAAGTAAATTTTAGAATCTTAAGAATTGTTCATGGAGGTCATTGACTGTGAAAATAAATCCTAAAGACTTCAGCACCTGTGTTCTTTGAAGTCTCTCCAAACATGCTTACGATGGTTTTGTTTCTTTGTTTTGTCATACATAGGGTCAGGTTGGTGATCCCATGCATTATAAGGAAGCACTCTTGTACTGTATTTTAAATATTCTTCAATTTTTCTGTTCATTAACATTTTTCTGTTCAGGCGATCCTTTAAGAATTTCACACAATGTATTTTGATTACATTATTTCCCTATCTTTCCTAATAACTGCTCCAAGAATCAAAACCAACTTTTATACTCTTTCATAAACTTTTCTTCTTTTTCTCCTCCTTCTTGTTCTCTTGTTGTTGTTGCTGCTGCTGTTATTGTTGTTGTTGTCCTTCTTCTTCTTCTTCTTCTTCTTCTTCTTCTTCTTCTTCTTCTTCTTCTTCTTCTTCTTCTTCTTTTCTTCTTCTTCTTCTTCTTCTTCTTCTTCTTCCTCCTCCTCCTCCTCCTCCTCCTCCTCCTCCTCCTCCTCTCCCTCCTCCTCCTCCTCCTTCTATTATCCACTGAATTCAATTTGTGCTGACCAAATATTCCTAGGCATTGGGAAACTTGCTGAGCTTGAGTCACCTTTAAAAAAATTGTTTCTTGGTCCTCCACCATGAATTTTTGATAGCTATTTATGCTAGAATGTTGACTGGCTTGATCTTATGCAGATCTTGTACAGGCAACCACAGCTGCAGTGGGTTCAGGAGTGCATTTGTCCTTTAATGGTCAGAGACAATGGTATTTTCTACCCTCCTCAACCCCTTGCACTTACAATCTTTGTGCTTTTGTCTTAGATTTATTTGTATGTTTAAAATTATATAAATTCATTTGTGTGTGTGTGTGTGTGTGTCTATGTGTGTGCGTGTGCGTGCATACATGCGTGCATGAGTTCATGTGCCTGTTAAGGACAGAATAGCACATCAAATTCACAGGAGCTAGGATTATAGATTGTTGTTAGCTATCTTGTGTGCTGCTAAGAACTGAGCCCATGTCCTCTGCAATAGTAGCATGTATTTATTTGTTTGTTTGATTTATTATTCTCTCATACATTACATCCTGACCACAGTTTTCCCTCCCTCTATTCCTTTCAGTCACTTAACCACCTCTCCTCTTCTTCAGATTCACCCTTCCTCAGTTTCCCTTCAGAAAAGATCAGGTCTCCCAAGATGTCAACTGAACACGGTGTAACATACTACAATAAGAGTAGGCATCTCCCTCCTACCAAGGCTACACAAGGCAAGTCAGTGGGAAGAAATGAGTTTGGAGAAAAGGCAAGAGTCAGGAACACACCCTATCCCCACTATTAGGAATCCCAAGTTACACAATCACAGCATATGTGCAAAGAAACTGGTTTAGACCCATGCAGGGTTCGTGTTTGTCACTTCAGTCTCTTCGAGCTTCTATGAGCCCCACTTAGTGGATTCTGTGGTCTGTGTTTCTGTGGTGTTCTCAACCTCTCTGGCTCCTGCAATCCTTCCTCCTCTCCTCTGCAGGGTTTCCAGAGTTTCTCCTCATGTTTGGCTGTGGCCTATGCCACGGCTTCCATCAGTGGCATCCTGCACTCTTGCTTGTGAACACTTCTCCTGCCACATTAGGTGTACACTTTTCTTACTACTTACTCTGTACTGTTACTGTATACATACTATGCAGTTTAGCCTTATTAACAATTCCCTAGTGGATATTAATGGTACACAATACAATAAAAGAAAAATTATCAGAAAAGCCAGGAGACTCCAACAATAAAAAATTTAGGATCAATGGATCTGTCACAGTTTTTCCATTATAGAAAACAGAGTAACACTGGTCTCAGTGTTCTCTGCTTTGTACCATTCTGGAGAAGAGCAACAGGAAGATGAGGCTTACCGTGGGCAAGGTCAGATCAGACAATGCCGGAATTCCTGCCTGCCTTGAGAGTACCTTGCTCCTAAAAGGCACAACCAAGGGCCCCTTGATGGCCTTGCATGATTTTTGAAGACTGTTGAAGCTGAAACTACAGGGCAAAATCAATGTCACATTTCTTTTTAGAATAGTAAATACTATTCTTGAGCTTCTATTTTCTAATTACCTGATTGCTGATATAGAAATGTAGTTTTAGCTCTGAGTTACGTTCTTTTCATACAAAGCTGAAAAAATATTGGCAATGCAAAATTTTATTTGCTAGTTATTGTGGAGGTTGTATGCATATATACAGATGTTTCTTTGCTTCAAATGGGGTTGAGTTCTAATGAAACCAATGTAACTTGCAAATATTCTAAGTCAAAACACATTCTGTGCACCTAAGCTATTCAATGTCAAAATGTACAACCTGTCATATCATGGAATAGCTGCAACTTCTGGTACCCAGGAACTGATAGAGAGCTGGGGATTATTTCTGATGACCTCCAGCATCATGAGAGCATCCCATAGTATATTGCAACCCAGGAAAAGATAGAAATTCAAAATTTGAGGTGTACTTTGCTTTGTACCAGGTGGATATTCATTTTGTGAAATGTTAAAAATAAGGAATTGTAAAAAAAAATTATCATCTACAAATAATGAAACATTTTGTTTACCCTTTTAAAACTCTGATATGGAGCCACACCCCTATCTTTTAAAATATTTAGATTTGTGTCAGGGTTTTCTGAGGTTGCCCTGGTTGCCCTCATAATCACTGTGTACATGAGGCTGTCTTTCAAATTTAAATTCTCCTGTCCCAGGTTCTTGAGTAACTGGGATTATAGCAGGATAATTCATCCCTGCTGTGAACTTAATTCATTTGCAGGGATGTTGTGTTTATTGGTGTAATGGATATTTTGTATATTATATAAAAATAGTCTGACATACTCACCATCTTGCTTATGAGTTCAAAGGGAAGCCTCCTGAGGTTGCACTTTTAACTGTTATGATTCCCAGAAGGTTTTATGACACCTTTTATCCTCTATTTGTAGTTTATTCATATATCATGAAAAAACTTGACCTTTATAAAGTTTAACTGTATTTGGCATCTAATAGTAATATCACTTCCTGTCCTTTGCTTCCTCATTAATATAATAATTTGCAACTTTTCAGATATTAACCCTGATTTTTAGGATACAGGCAATATAGTCATAGTGTGCTATCCTTTTCTGGCCATGTGCCTTAGGAACTAGAATTCAGATCAATTAAAACACAAAATTGCATTTGAGGCAGCATTCTGTTACACAGTGGAAGTAATTTGTATTCTTTGATTTGTACAGGTCTAGCCCATGACAGTGTACTACACAAGCATGAGATTCATTCATCCCTGTCTCATTTACCTACACCTATGATGTCATGAGGATTTCTCTGTTCCTAATTAATATGGAAAAAGGAATGCAATGCTCGTGACTATGAATGCATCTTCACGGCATGCCTTTGTGAAATGGAAGATAGCTTCCTTATTTAGGTTGGTTCTGAGAGAGCAGGATGAAGTGAACCCCTTCAAGTAAACTGAACTGGAATAGCTACCTGTTTGCCTGTCTTCTGAAGAACAAAAGAAGATTTGAAGCACATGCTTATGTTGTTTATGAACAATAGCTATCCTTTGCATAAGTGGTTAGTGATATGTAATAAAGAAAATTGTAAAATGGATGCCCAATGCTTGTGTAGGAAATATATATTCCAACTTTTGATAATGAGATCATATGTATCTATGTATCTTTTGTTTATGACCAATAAAATTATTAATCATTAAGACCACAAAACTATTTTACTACTTGTTATTGGTTACTTTTCCTCTCAAGACTCCCCAATATTGTACAATGACTTATGAACAAATCAGCTATAATAGTAAACATAGAGACTGCATATGATTTCAGCCCTGTGAGCTTCTTACTGAGTATGATCTTGTTATCTTGTGGAGAACTCAAATGGACAGCCATAGAAACCAATCTTGCATTCCCAATATATTCCCAGTTCCAAGGTAAGGCAATTGGATAGACATCATTATACTAGTAGTCTCTGCTCATTAATGAGAGAAGCATGTTTATTCGGAGAAATTGTTATTTTTTCTTGAGGTTTACATTGGCCTTCCCTGATTTCAGTCTTCTCTCAGCACCTCAATTTGTGGAATGGCAAAATGCCATTGCATCCTGTACAAACATTCCACTGAATTGGGCACGCAGATTATGAATCATATCTTGCAACAATAGGCTTATGTCTAGGATACTCAGTGGTGTTACCACATCATCAAAAAACAATTGGCCTAACAGAAAGATTGGGAAGGCTAACTGGGGGCGTTTTCTGGTTCCTGATTAAATATTGCCAATTTATGCTGCAGGCCTGAATCCAGCAAGTTGCATAAGAAGTTAGGTTTTGACATTAAGGCACTGCCCTTGGGATGACATCTATGAACTACTTTTAAAACCTGTTCCAGCTTGCCAAAACCTTAAGCATGATGCCTCTGATGTACTTAAGGAAATAATGATTTTGAAGAGACAGAAGTTTCTAGATATTTTCACTGTCCTATCCTAGCATGATAATAGGCAGACTGATCTGGCTATGCAAGAAATTGATCTACCTCTTGGAAAGGGTCAAGGAGTGGGTGTAGCTACAGGAAAGCCTTTATCTGGAAGGAGGCATCTCTGGGTACCACACTACTTTCCTTTGCAGTCCAAGTCAACAAAAGCCTCCACCACACCACTAAAAACTCAAGGCTAGTTCTACAATACGAAATATTTGAGCAATGCCATTGAGCAAAGCAATGTATCGAGGCAAGGGACTCAAGGGACTTCACATCGTGCATTTATCGTGGAAGTGGACAAAATGATGGAAGTATGATGTCATTAACTCATGATCATTGAGATGGAAGACATTTATGTTACATATGTTTTTATTCCCTTGTTTTCGCCATTTTATATTAAGAACACCTAGGAAAGCCAACCAATTATTAGGTCCAGGGTATGACCCTAATGAAATACCTTGTCATAATTGTCATAGCCTAATGAAAACTGCAGCCATGGCCTTAACATCTAGGCAAAGTGAAAGAATAGAAACTCCCCTCCACCCTCCTGTCTGAGGTGAGTCCATGCTTTATGAATGGAGTCTGCATCTATGAGCTGCATAATCAGACTCTTTGCACTCCTGTTTATCAGGTAGTGTGAGAAGGGAGTCTTGGGAGGAGCTATGAGCTTTAGCTCAGTATTTGTGTGGATTTTGTGTGCTCATCTTAGGTACCTAAACTTCACATTCATGCAGCATCTCACCCTGGCTGCATTCTTCCCCGGTTCTCCTTGCCCCTCTGTGTTGTCTGCCCTATTATCTAATCTCTTGACGTAGGGAATTGTGGTCCCACTCTCCCTACTTAAGGGGCACTCAACTACTCTCTTGGTTTCCCTTCAACACCCCTTGCTGTTTCTTTTTTGTGTGTCTCATAACAAGTGAAAAATCTGCACTTCATTGAGTCTAATTAACCTAATTAACCTAATTCATATACTTCACCTCACTATAACCACTGGACTTACATTTGTGTTAAAACCTTCTAGGATGTCTCAAAGGCTCTTTAACAGGCCTGAGCATGGCAAATATAGCCCATTCCTTTTCCCTCTCCCTTGCTGAACTGCTAGATTATATTCATAAAGGTAGCCCCCAAGGTCTATTCCATCTTTTGGCCATTTCCTTATGCTTGGCCAAAACTCCAAGGTCTAGCCACCACCAAAACCAACCAACCAACCAAACAAACAAACCAACAAACAAAAAACAAAAAACAAAAACAACAACAAAAAAACAAGGTACAGCAAACAAAATTCATTATTTGGTTACACCGGCTAACCTGTCTAAGCAGTACTTATCAAGTAACTCTAGCACAGACTTCCTCTTTTCTTCTTAAAATCTTCTGCATAGTCATCTGTTGCCATCTTTTTCCAATCCCAAGGCAGCCTTTCTGCCCTGCATCCTGTGCCCTGCTTGCCCCTGGAGTAATGAATTTTCTTTGTATTGAGAGAATTTGTTGTCTAGGTATGTTCTATGCTGAATCCAAGGACTATTGCAGTATCTATCTGGAATTTATTTATACATCACACAACCAAACGAGAATACATTGTCTTGTTCCCCATTTAAATAAATCTTTCTATATTATGCTAGATACTTTTATGTTAAATTTTTATGTTAAAATTTGGAATTTTTACCATGCAATCTTGTATTCATGAGTAATTTTGGGGACAAATGAGAAAGAAAGGGTTCTAGTTGGAAAGTGATGTATTTGTGCAATAATTATATAAGAGGTCAGTTGAGCTGGTTAGGTCAACACATAATGCTGGTTAATGTCAACTTGACACAGGTTAGAGCTATTTGAGAGGTGGGAACCTGAATTTGAAAATGCCACTTTAAATTCAGGCTGTGGTCATGGCCAAGATTGCAGGGAATTTTCTTAATTCGGGGGAGGGCAAGCACATGTGAGTGGTGCCATCTGTAGACTGGTTTTTCTGGGTTCTCTAAGTGCACAGGATGTCATGAGGGACAAGCCAGTAAATAGCACCCCTAGACAGCCTTCCTGTCCTAACTTCCTTTAATGAAGAACAGTGAAAGTGTAAGTCAAAAAACCCTTTCCTCCCTAAACTGTTTGGTCATTGTCTTTTATCACAACATTAGTAACCCTAACTAGGACAAGAGAGAAATTGGTACCAAGATCATGGAGATATTTCAGTGACAGACATGACTATGCTGTTCTTGGGAGGATTGTGCAAGGACTTTGGAATTTAAGACTAGAAAATCTATTGAGTTTTTAAAGTTTGGTGAGCTGGTCTGTGGATTATAAGAATGTTGAGAGCAATGCAGATGACTGAAGCCTACTGTGTGAAGGTCCATTGGAAAGCTTTAGAGGCTCTTAAAGACTGAATCAGGGCTCTTTGCTATTTTGAGTTGGGAATTTGTGGTTCTAGTGAGGATGAAGATTGTTCAATTCTTAGACTGAACAGGCAGCTGTGGTTAAGAGACCAGAAATACTGAAGCAAAACATTTTTCTTAAAACTGGGGCATTTGCTGCTGGCCATTGGGAGCTAAGAAATTAGCAACGATTAAAAGGAGACAAGCATCACTGAGGTGAAATCTTTTGGAAAGTGTTTCCTGAGAGTTAACACACAGAGTCTGTTTCAGAGGTAGCCAATGTTGAACCTTGTGTTGGCAGCTGAACTTGGGTAGTGGAAGAGTTTTCACCTGGGTGCTATTCTGTCTTTGAAGGGGACATGGAGAGCAGCTGAGGCTTAGCACTGTGAGAAGCTTGAGGAAGGTGCTGCCTCAGTAGCAGTTGAAAGTCCAGGACTAAGGACTCTGCAGAGAATTGGAGGACTGGCAACATGAAGGAATCTCAGGAAAGGCTACTGGTGAAAGGTACAGGCCAGTTGCTTCAAGAGACCCCAACATTTGTCAGATTGTGGGATGACCACCAAGAATAACAGCAACACTCGAGTGGAGCCAACCAGAGCCTAGAAGACAAGCTTTGTGTCTTCAAGATGGTGGAGAAGTCATCAAAGCCCTTTGAAGGAGTCAGATGGTAAGTGGATCCCAGGCACTGGACATTGAGTTATTGAGACAGTAGAAATTTGATTTTACCTTGTTCAGCTTATAACTGTAGCCTGGTTCTCCTTGATGTAAGAAAATATTTAACTTATTTTTGATTTTATAGAAGCCTATGGTTGACAGACATTGGATAGTAAAAGACTTTGAGTTTTAAAAGAGACTATTATAGTTTTGTTTATTTTTCCCTCATATATTACACTGGAAAGCAGGTTCCCCTCCCTCCCCTTCTACCCTCCCAGTAGTACTTCTTCCTTTATTTCTCTTCAGAAAAAGGCAGGCCTCCCATGGATATTAACCAAACTTTGCATATCAATTTACAACAAGACTAGGCACCACCCATTATATGACTGGCTGAGGCAATCCAGTAGGAGGAAAAGGTCTCAAAAGCAATTAGACATATCAGAGACAGCCCTAGCTCTCATTGTCAGGAGTCCTAAAAAAAGACCATACTAGACAATCATGACAGATATGCAGATGGCCCAGGTAAGACCCATGCAGGCTCTTTGATTGTTTGTTCAGTCTCCGGGCTCCTTTTAACCTACACTGTTAGTTCTGGGGGTTTCCTTTAGTGCCCTAAAATCCTTTCTCCCTGCATTCTGCAGGATTCCCTAAGCTCAGCCTAATGTTTGGGTGTGAGTCTTTGGATCTGTTTTAATCAATGACTGATTGAAGCTTCTCTAATGATGATTATGATAGACTCCTGTCTATAAGTATAGCATGTTATTAGGAATCATTTCATTGACTGTCTGTCTGTCATCTGTCTGTCTGTCAATCTATCTATCTATCTATCTATCTATCTATCTATCTATCTATCTACCTATCTATCTAACTATCATCTATCATCATCCATCATTCATCTCTCAATCATCTGTCTGCTTTTAATCACTGGTCCTGTTTAATTCTACCCTTGGTCTCTGGGCTATCCAGCCCAGTTTCTGGCCCTCTAGGTAGTGTTACCAGTAGGCTTCCTCTTGTGGCCTGAGTCTCAAGATGAACCAGTCATTGGCTGGCAACTCCCATAATTTTTGTGCCAGCTTTACCTCAGCACATCTTTTAGGCAGTAGAAATTGTAGGTCAAAGGTTCTGTGGCAAGGTTGGTATCCTAATACCTTCACCGGGAGCCTTGTTCATTTCCAGGAGATGATCTGTTCGGGCTCCATAGTCCTTACTGTGAGGAGATTTATCTAAGATTACCCTCATTGATTACTGGGAGTTTTCATTGCAAGTTTTCTATCTTGCCCTCAAAATGTTCCCCAAATTCCAGTTGTCTCTCCAGGTGCTCTCTCCCTCCATCTTCCCCTACCTGATCCCTCCTGTTCATGTCCCCTGCCCTCAATCTACCCTGTGATATTTGTTCTATTTCCCCTTGTCACTTAGCCTCTTTGAATATGTGATTATATTATTTACTTTACAGCTAATAAGTGAATATATACCATTTTAATTTCTGGGGCTAGGTTACCTCACTCACGATGTTTTTCTAATCCCATCCATTTACATGTTAATTTCAGAATGCTGGTTTTTGAATAGTAATTTATTTAGTAAATATATACACTTTCTTTAACTATTCTTTGGTTGAGAGATAGCTCAGTTGTTTCCAGTCTCTGGCTATTATCAATAAGATGCTATGAATATAGTTGAGTGCATGGTAGGATTGAGTGTCCTTTGGGTATATATCCAGTAGTGACATACCTGGGTCTTAAATTAGATTGATTCCTAATTTTCTAAGAAACCATCATATTGATTTCCAAAGTGGCTATACAAGTTTGTGCACTCCAGCAATGGAGGAGTGTTCCCCTTAGTCCACATCCTCAATGGCATGAGTGGTTACTTGTGTTTTTAATCTTAGCAAATCATTCTGATTTGCATTTTTATTTAGATTTTCCTGATGACTGAGGATGTTGAACGTTTCTTTAAGTGCTTCTTGGACTTTTGAGAGTCCTCTGTTGAGAATTCTCTGGTCAGATGTGTACCCCATTTTCTAATTCGATTATTTGGTTTGTTGAAGTCTAGTTTCTACTTTTTATATTTTGGAAATGAGCACTTTCTCAGATGCAGAGTTAGTGAACATGTTTTCCCATTCTGTAGCCTGCAGTTTTGTGTTATTGACTGTGTCCTTTGCTTTATAGAAGCTTTTCAGTACAATGAGGTCCCATTTGTTGTTTATCTCAGTGTGTGCACTATTGGCATTCTGTTCAGGAAGTTGTCTCCTGTACCAATATGTCCAAGGCTATTCTTTACTTTTTATCTACCAGGTTTAGTGTATCTGATTTTATGTTGAGGCCTTTAATTCACTTGCACTTGAGTTTTATGCAGAGTGAGAGATATGGATCTATTTGCACTCATCTACGTGCTGAGATCTAGTTAGTCCAGCACCATTTGTTGAAGAGGATTTCTTTATTTCTGCTTCTAATTCTGGCTTGTTTATTGAAAATCAGGTGTCCAGAGATGTGTGTGTTTATATCTGGATCTTCAATTCTATCCCATTGATTAACCTGTCTTTTGATGCCAATATCATGTGGTTTTTATTTTGATAGCATTGTAATAGTTTGAACTGAGGGATGGTAGAAGTTCTTTTTCTGTATAGGATTTGTCTTAGGTATCCTAGATTCTTTTTGTTTTTCCAGGTGAAATCGAGTATTGTCTTTTCAAAGTCTTTAAAGAATTGTGTTGCAATTTTGATGAGGATTGCCTTGAATCTGTAGATAACTTTTGGTAAAATGGCCGTCTATTTTTACTATGCTATTCCTACCCTGAGTATGGGAGATCTTTCTGTCTTCTGCTATCTTCTTTAATTTCTTTCTTCAAAGGCTTGAGTTCTTGTCATACATGTCTTTCGCATGGTTGGTTAGGGTTACCTCGAGATATTTTATATCATTTGTGGCTATTGCGAAGGGTAATGCTTTCCTGATTTCTTTCTTAGCCCTATTATATTTTGTTTATAGGAGGGCTACTGATCTTTTTTGAGTTAATACCATATCCACCCAGTTTGCTGAAAGTGTTTATCAGATATAGAAATTTCCTGGTAGAATTTTGGGGGTTGCATATGTATACAATCATATGATCTGCATACAGTAATTCTTTGATTTATTCTTTTCTAGTTTGTATCATTTTAATCTCTTATAGTTGTCTTAAGTTCTAGCTAAAATGTCAATTAGAATATTGAATAAATAGGAAGAGAGTAGACAGCCTTGTCTTATCCCTGAGTTTAGTGGAATTGAGTTCTTTCCATTTAAATTGATTTTGGCTATAGGCTTTGCTGTATATTACCTTTATTATGTTTATGAATGTCCAGTCTATCCCTAATCTCTCCAAGACATTTATCATTAAAGGGTGTTGGATTTTGTCAAAGGCATTTTCAGCATCTACTGAGATGATTATATTTTTTTCTTTCAGTTTGCTTATATGGGGCACTACAATAAATTATTTTTATATATTAAACTTTTTCCTGCATCTCTGCTGTGAAACCCACTTGATCATGATGGATGATCTTTTTGATGTGTTCTTGGATTAGGTTTGCAAATATTTTATTATTTTTACATCAATGTTCATAAGGGACATTGGTCCACAATTCTCCTTTTGTTGAGTCTTTGTGTGGTTTGGGTATCAGGGAGACTGTGGCTCTCTTAAAATGAATTTGGCAATGTTCCTTCTATTTGTATTTTGTGGAATAATTTGAGGAGTGTAGTAATAAATTTTTTAAAAAAAAAAATCTTGCCATGGGGTTTTTTCCTGCCTTTGACCATTTATGATCTTGGATGAAAGAAACACCAGACTTTATATTTTAATATGCCTTAGGCAGCACAGTAGCTGGGCAACTGCCTACCCCTCCATGCTGTTAGAATCTTCTTTCCTACTGATCACTCCAAATTACTACTTACTATTTCTTTATTCTGTCTGAGCTACTCTTAACGCCAACTGACCAGCCTCCATGTGCACTTTTTTATGGCTCAGCTCTCCATCTGATTGTGGCTCTCCTCCCTCCAGCATGCTTTTCTTCTTCTGTGGCAGTCTGTCCCTCTTTCCTCCCCTCTGTTCTTTCTGCTAAGTCCACCAAAACACAACCCCAACTATTTCTATTTCCCCAGCTGTGGTTGCTGGCATTCTTATTTACCAATCAGGATTATCTGGGAGCAAGGGTCCCTCTGTGTCTTATATGCAGACTTTCTTGTCTTTTGTGCAAACGGTGTTGGGGCACCCAAATTAGCATTAGAATATGAGCATCATTAGACAAACCCACTACAAAGGAGTATTGGTATTAACTCTTCTTTAAAAGTCTTGTAGAATTCTGCATTAAAACCATCTGGTCTTGGGCTTTGATTGGTTAGGAGATTTTTAATTACTGCTTCTAATTCCTTAGGGGTTGTGATGGTTTGCATATGCTTGGCCCAGGGAGTGGCACTATTAGACCTTGTTGGAGGAAGTGTGTCACTGTGGGAGTGGTCTTGGAGACCCTCCTCCTAGCTGCCTGAGGATGCTCAGCCTGTTCCTGGCTTCCTTTGGATGAAGATGCAGAACTCTCAGTCCCTCCTGCACCATGCCTGCTTGGATGCTGCCATATGTTTCTTTTAAACTTTCTGACATTGTGGAGTACAAGTTTTTTGAAGTACGAACTATTCTTTGGATTTCCTCAGTGCCTGTTGTGTCTCCCTTTTTTCTTTGTCATTTTGTTAATTTGGATATTCTCTCTCTGCCTTTAAGTTAGTTTGGATAAGGGTTTTTCTATTTTGTTGATTTTTCTCAAATAACTCTGTGTTTGATTGATTTTATTTGTATTGCTTTTCTTTCTATTGTATTTATTTCATCCCTCAGTTTGGTTATTTACTGCCGTCTACTCTTCTTGGGTATGATTGCTACTCTTTGTTCTAGAGCTGGTGTACTGTTAAGTTGCTAGTATGAAATGTCTATATTTTCCTTATAAAGGCACTTAGTGCTATGCACTTTCTTCTGAGTACAGCTTTTATTGTATCCAATAAGTTTGGGTATGTTTTGCCTTCATTTTCATTTAATTCTAGAGAGTCTGCAAATTCTTTATGTCTGCCTTGATCCAGTGGTCAATCAACAGGGAGTCGTTCAAGTTCCATGAGTTTGTAGGTTTTCTACTGTTTCTATTGTTGTTTAAATCCAGTTTTAATCTGTGGTGGCCTGGTAAAATACACGAGGTTTTTTCAATTTTCTCTGTTGAGACTTGCTTTGTGAGCAAGTATATGGTCAATTTTGGAAAAAGTTCTGGGAGTTGCTGAGTAGAATGCATATTGTTTTGTGTTTGGTGAAATGTTCTGTAGACATTTGTTAGGTTCATTTGAGACATGATATCTGTTAGTTCCAGTATTTTTCTTTTTAATTTTTATCTGGATGATCTGTCCATTGGTGAGAGTGGGCTATTGAAGTCTCCCATTATTATTGTATGGGGTTCAATGTGTGATTTAAAATTCAGTAATGCTTCTGTTATAAATGTTGTTGCCCACATACTTGAGGTATAAATATTCATAATTGAGGAATCATCTTGGTTGTTCTTTCTTTTGAGTATGAAGTATCTTTCTCTCATCTCTTTTGATTCATTTAGGTCAGAAGTCAATTTTTTTCTTAGTGATGTCTATCTTTGATGTTGAAGTACATTTCTTGTGTGTAGCAGGAGGATGGATCCATTCTTTTAGTCTGTGTCTTTTTATTGGAGAAGTGAGTCGATTGATAGTGAGAGATATTAATAGCCAATAATTAATAATCCCTGTTATTTTGTTACTGTTGTTTTGGTAATGTATGTATGTGTATATGTTTGTGTGTATTTTCCCTTCATTTGGTTTTGCTGGTATGAGATTATTTCCTGTGTTTTCATAGCCTCCTTGGGGTGGAGTTTTCCTTCTAGCATTTTCTATAGGGCTAGATTTGTGTATATTATTTATAATTGACTTTGTCATGGAATGTTTCTTCCATTTATGGTGATAGAAAGCATTTCTGGGTATGGTAGTTTGGACTAGCATCTGTGGCCGCTTAGAGTATATAGCACATCTGTCTAGGCTCTTCTGGCTTTTAGAGCTCACTGAAGACATTGTGTATAATTCTAATAGTTCTGCCTTTATATACTTTTTGGCCTTTTCCCCTTGCAGCTTTTAAAATTCTTTCTGTTTTGTATGTTTAATATTTTCATCATTATGTGGTAGGTGGACTTTCTCTTATGGTCCAATCTCTTTGGTATTCTGTAAACTTCTTGTACCTTTATAGGCATGTTCTTATGTTTAAAAAATTTCTTTTATGATTTTTTTTGTTTTTGATTTATCGTTCTCCTTCTTTATTCCTACAATTAGGTTTAGTTTCAGATTTCTTCGATGTTTTGTGTTCAGATTTTTTTTTTCAGATTTAACCTTTTCTCTGACTGATATATCTTCTATCATATCTTCTATGCCTGAGGTTCTTTCCTTTCCATCTCTTGTATTCTGTTGGTGAGGATTGCATCTGTAGTTCCTGTTCTCTTTCCTAGACGTTTTTTATCTTCGGGATTCCCTTAGGTTCTGTTTTCTTTATTCCTTCTATTTCAGTTTTCATGTCTTGTGTAGTTTTATTTATTTCCTTTACCTGTTTGATTTTTTTGTTGTTGTTGTTTTTGTTTTTGGCCTTCTTTAAGGGATTTATTAATCCCCTCCCATTGTTTATTTGTATTTTCCTAGATTTCTTTAAGAGAGTTATTCATTTTCTCTTTAAAAACCACTATCAATGTAGGTTGGCTTTAAGGTCATTTTCTTATACTTCATCTGTGTTGGAATATCCAGAGGGTGCTGCAGAAGGATGGCTGGGCTCTGATGGCTTTATGGCTCTTTGGCACCATACTGTCCTGGCCATTGATTGTGTTCTTACACTGGAGTTTAGGCATCTGGGTTTGGGATAATTAAAGTTTAAAGAGCAAAGTTCTGACCTTATCTTTGTTGGACAGACATTGTTCCCTCCTTGATTTATACTTCCTTTTTGGCCTTCTAGACTGAGTGGCCTATGGTTCTTGTGATCTTCAGAGATCTTCAGGTACAGTAGGGTGTCTCCACAGGGAATTTGGCACCCTGCAAAATCTTTGGGGTTTTGGATGCCAGTGTTGCCTCTGAAGTTCTGGGTTCTGGGATTTTGGTGTTCGGAAGCTGACATGGCTTCTGATGGAGTTGTGGGTTGGGATATAGAGACAATGGGAGGGAATGATGCTGTGGAAACTAGGTGAGCTCTGAGCAAGACTGGTTATATTAAGGAGACTAAATACTAAGTATTTGAAATTTTAAAGACTGTAGGATTGTAGAATTTGAAATGTTTATAATGCAATGTTGATACTAATGTGTAATTTTGGGGACAAATGAGACAGGAGAGGTTGTAATTGAAAAGTGATGTGTTAGGCTGGAGAGATGGCTCAGTGATTAAGAACACTGACTGCTCTTTCAAAGGTCCTAAGTTCAAATCCTAGCAACTACATGGTGGCTCACAACTATCTGTAAATGAGATCTGATGCCCTCTTCTCATGTCTAAAGATAGCTACGCTACAGTGCTGCATATAATAAAAATATAATAAAGTATATAATAAGTAAATACTTTTTTTTAGAAAAGAAAAGTGATGTGTTTGTGTGTTAATTAAGCAAGAGGTCAGTTATGCTGGTTACATCCAACACACATGCTGGTTTATGCCAATTTGACACAGGCTAGGGTCAATTGAAATATGGGAACCCCAATTTAGAAAATGCCACCACCATAAGCTAAGGTTGTCAAAGGCAAGACTGTTGGGTATTTTTGTAATTAGTGATTTATGGGGGTTCAGACCCATTGTGGGTGGTGCCATCTTGAGTTGGTGGTCCTTGGTACTATAAGAAATCAGGCTGTACAAGCCAATAAGCAGCACTCCTTCATGGCCTCTGTGTCAGCTTCTGATTCCAGGTTCCTGCCCAGCTTGAGTTCCTGTCTTGACTTTGTTTAATGATGAACAGTAGAAGTTTACGTAATATTAAACTCTTTCCTCCATAAGTTGTTTTGGTCATTGTGTTTCATCACACCAATAGTAATTCTAACTAAGAACATTCTGTAGACAATATTTGGCATTTTTATGTGAGAAGATAGATTCTATTCTATACTTGTTCAGGACTGAAGGAGCTGAAGGACTTGCAACCCCATAAGAACAACAATACCACCAACCAGAGCTCCCAGGGACTAAACCACTACCCAAAGAGTACACATGGACAGACTCATAGCTCCGGCTGAATATGTAGCAGAGGATGGCCTTGTTGGGCACCAATGGGAGGAGAAGCCCTTGGTCCTGCTAAGGCTCGACTCCCCCAGTGTAAGGGAAGTTGGAGTTGGGTTCATGGGTGGGGAACACCCTCATAGCAGAAGTGGGATGGTAGACGGGATAGGGAGTTTATGGAAGGGGAAACCGGGAAAGGGGATAACATTCAAAATGTAAAAAAAAAAGTCAAAAAAATAAAATAGAAGAATGACCTGTGAGTCATGAAACCAAATACTACTGGTTGATATTTACCTGAAAGCTTATAATGGTATATACACCCTTTAAAGTGAATAGCTATCATATATTACTTAACAAAGGATGCAGTTTGTGGGCTCAGTAAATATCCAGCAGTGAATTACTGTGTTAAGCGGTACAGTAGTCTCTCTGTACTCTTTGAGGGTGATGTACGCCAGGACCTTCAGTGGCCATCTAACATATCAGCAGTACTGAAGTGTTACCTGTGTTTTCTGTGTAAGTACATAACTAGGATGGAATTTATTTGGAAAGTTCTCATAATAAGGTGTTAATAACAAAACAGAACTAATATACAATTTCACTATCCTAAAGTAATATTGGTAAGTAGGAGGTTATAACACATGTTTAAATTGATTATCACAGTGTTTCTTGAATACAATACAAACATGGCAACAGTTTTTTCTTGACAGAGGAAGCAACTTCAGAATTTTATACCTTTTATTCTGAAGTTATTTTTGCATTCTTGTAAACAACATTCCCTATGGCAAGTGGCTTGGGGTCGCTAGTTTTGTTGTGTATCTGACTGAAGTCCTCATATGCGCTCCATGCTTTATGCAGCCACATGTTGCTACCAGTAAATCAGACCTTGTTTTCTGTTCATATCTTCCTCTCACAAATCTAATACCTTTGCACTTTAAATATGCACTTATTGCCATGCTCTCGCTGAAACTTCTGAACGTTGAATTGCCAAAGGGAACTAGCCTATCGTCACAATTCCTGAGGAAGATTTGCTCTTACCATAGATCTTGTGTGGAAGTGTGATATAGTGTCTGTCTATGGGTATGTTGAACAGACTGAGGGTCCATGTTCTTTGTAGCTAAGATCAGAGCACAGAATGCTACATAGTATAACTCTTTAAGAACTATTGTTCAAATTTAAAGTTTATTATTTTTAAATCATGGTTGGCATAGGTAACTGAAATTGGAAAACAAACCTGCAAGAAAGCAAGGCCTAGTATGTGCACTCTTGGTTGCAAAATGATCCCTTCTCGAATCATTTCATCTTGTATTTCTTCTAGTAATGTGTGGCCATCAACTGGCAGAGTTCTCCCCAGATCTCAAATTGTAAGTCATTTTTTCTGTGTTTATTTCACCCGTATTTTACTACCTATAATATTTTCTCATATTATTTGCCTGAGATTATTAATTGTTTATCCTCTTATCATTCACTGGAGATTTTCATGTTAGTTTTACATATGAAATAGGAACACATTCTTAGTTTTTTATGGAAAAAACAAGAATCTCGAGCATTTCCTTGACATTTTTACTTGCTTCCGATGTAACATACTTTGGGCTGTGCTTTTTAAATCTAGCATTATTTTATTAATGACTTATGAATTTAACTTGATTAATACTACATTGTGTAGACTGATATTTTCTTTGTACTGTTTGTGTACAGTTCTTATAGTTAGGAAGACTTATATGTTTGAATGCTGGCTTCCTCAAAAGGTATAGAAATTCTAACACATTTTAACTGTCTGTCCTCCATTTCTTCTGTAATCTAATGCTAGATAATAATGTTGTTTTTGATAACAGGTGTTTTTGAAGAGAAGTATGCTTACAGATCCATCATTTGGTCTTTTTGGGAGTGCAATTGAATCTTTTACCACATCTGAACAATGGCGTTATATAATGAACCCATCACGGGATTAGTGCACTCCTTAGCTTAGAGACTTTTATAATGAAACTGTCTCTGAAAACACCATCAGAGGCACACCCTGATGTGTGCCTTACTCATCTCTCAGGAATTTCTTAATCTAGTCAAGGTAAATATTAAACTTAATAATCACATGTACATCCTTGTCAGGTGATAGCCCTCTTAGCCCCTGACCCCCAAATATTCATGTCACGTGTGTGTGTGTGTATGTGTGTCTGTGTGTGCTAATCATATATATCCTGATAAAATTCAGTAGATCATATTCAAGAACCTCTATTTGTTTTAAATGTTCCAATACTGTTCAAGTCCTAAGTTCAAAGTCTCCTGTGAACACAAACTTCAATTTTTGGCAACTCTTACAGCCTCCTGTGACAATTAAACAGAAAACCATACAGTTTTAATACACAATGACACAACATGAACAATCCTGTTACAAAAGGGAGGGGAAAAGTCGACATTGAGTATATTGTGGCATGTCTGATATTTGTGCATGCAGACCCCACAGTTATGGTCTTATATTTCCCTGTGTGGGCTGTAATTTTTACTTCTTCCCTCCCTCCCTCCCTTTGCTCCCTTTGCTCTGCTATAGCTATGCAGGAACTGCTTATCTTAAGACCTCTCACTAAATTGTTCACTGTGGTGCTCTGCTTTTCTAAGACCCTAAGAGTCCATTTCCCACCTTTTCATCTGTGACATTGCAAGCTGGTGGGAGCTGTACTCCACCACACACAAATGATGGACATTTGCCAGGTAATGTTAACTGTTTAGAAATTACCTCCTTTCCTTAGAACATTTGACAGACAATAGTTATGTGTCTCTCATCTCTTACTTTATCCATCTCTAATGCCTTAAGTGATTTTATTTAAGATGTTATCTACTTCACAAATGTAGTCTTTAAGTGGATCCCCTCCTTACAGGTTCTGGCTTGCCACTCCAACTCTTCTAGGCAGGCGATGACTAAGTCTGTTTATACCTCGGCTATTGTTAGACGGTTGCCCTGTGATGGTTCCTGCATGATTCCATTTCCATGTGCGATAATTAGCAAGAGTAACACCTCTACTTGGAACCGAGATGATAAAGCTTCCAACTGTGCCTTGTTTAGGAAAGCTTTTGCAATGACATAGATAATTGCAGTGAGGGTTTCAGCTAATGTGTGTAGGTAGATCCAGCCAGAGTTAATTCCACTTAGGATCCTTCTGCAGCCCAGATAGAATTTTCTCTCCCTTGGCTGACTTGTAGCTCTATCATATTCATTCAGTTCATCGTTCAAGTGCTTGTTGGTCTTCACTAATAATAGATATTTCTGGATGTCTGAATACTTCCAAGAATATACATGTTGAGATGTAATTGTTTTAAATATATATATATATATATATATATATATATATATATATACCAATTTATTGTGGTGGAATTATAGGATAACTAGGTTTAAGCCAGGAAGGCAAAGTTCTCATACATGGTATTGGGTCCCCAGAGAACAAGCTTTGTGGAGCATGCTGTCTTTCGCTCTCCTGAAACCTGAGGACACAGCATTCCAAGCATGTCATAGAGAAGAGATGGCTCTCAACGGACAGGGTAGTTGCTCAAATCGCAATGTTAAACTTCTCATCCTCCAGCACTGTGGGATAATACATTGATGCCATTTGCAAATCATAATCACCGAGTTTCTATAGCCCCCCAAATGAACTAAACTATTTTTCTGCTATTTTATTAAAGAGGGTACTTAAGTAGTCCAGTGTTCATGAGGTCCAGCTGCTTTCTACCAAAAGTCAGTCTAACCCCTGTGGGATATCTAGTTCTCTCTGGGGTCAGTTAGATGATGGCAAAAATAAATGTTTGTGCCATGTCTCTAGGGATGAGGAAAGGTCCTCCTCATAGAAAATGATCAATTTATATGTGTGATGTTTCTTCTTGACATATAGTCTGGAAAATTAAGGCCAGAATAGATAAAATTTCTAAAAATTGACAAAACTGGCATGCTTAAAATGTGTTGTTGGGTGTGACGATGGCATACCTATAGTACTAGTTCTCCATAGTTAGAAGAAAAGAATCAGGAGTTTAAACTGATCTTCAGCTAGATGTCAGCATGTGGTGGATATAATCCTGTCTCTAAAACCCACCGCCACCACTACCAGCAGCAAAAATTGCCTCCTGGCAAGCACATAAGCTTCATGACTCCAGCATCGGAATAAAATATCCCTTCAGAGATGGGCTTTGATAGTTGAATCTAGTGGCATTTGTGGATCAATAACATTTCCCAATAAAACTGGAATGAATGATTTTGTTAGTGCTGTACATCAAGTTTAGAAGTAGAGATGTTTTAAGTAGAGAGGGGAAGTTGAGTGACTCAAACAAAATAATACTAACCCAATAAATAAACTCTTTAAAAATGAGTATCCTGAAAGTTGAATGTCAACTAATTTATTCAAAATTACTGTGTCATTAGGCAAGTCGCAGTGACAGGCTGAAAATTTTACTTAGGGCAATTGTCTAAAGAGATTCTGTATCTCAGTGGTAATGACATTATGTAGGGTGCCTTGACCCTTTCATATTTAGTTTATGTAGGGTACTGAAGAATTTATACTTTTTGGTTCACCTTTACAGTCTTTGAGCTGTGATCATTATGTATGTAAACATGGAACTGTGTGAAGGGACATGGCCATGCTTGCGCGTTTGTATGTATGTGAGAACATGTGTATGCATATGTAGCTGTACATGTGTTTGCTCATAAATGCAGAGATCAGAGGTTGACATAGGTGCTTTTCTTTCTGTTCTCCACTTTATTGAGCCAGGCCCTTCCCTTAAATACACAGCTTGCCAGTTTTCTGATTTGGTGAGTCTGGCTAGCCAGCTTGCCCCGGGGAACCCATCTTCCCCATCTAAGCATTGGCATTTCTGGAAGGCTGACATGACTGCTTGGCTTTTATGTATATGTTGATGATTCAAACTTTGGTCTTCACACTTATGCAATAAGTGTCTTTCCAGCCACCTGGGCAATGTTTTTATACTTCAAATTTCTATTTGCTTCTCTTTAGCTCTTGTGTAGATAAAGCTCTCCGTTTTCTGGTAACTACATTAAACATGTTATTCTACACAAATAGATCAAAATAAGAACTGATAGAGCTAATGCTGACTTGGCAGGGACTTAACAAGGTGGGGATAAAATACATTTATACACAGTAACTTGAAACATGAAACATTCATTTTTTTCTTTTTTTATTAGTTATTTTATTTATTTACATTTCAAATGTTATCCTCCTTCTCGGTTTCCCCTACATAAGCTGCCTATGCTCTTCCCCTACCCCTGCCTCTATGAGGGTGCTCTCCTACCTGCCCACCCACTTCTGCCTCAGCAGCCTAGTATTCCCTTATCCTGGGTCAAGCCTCCACAGGACCATGGGGTTCCCCTCCCAGTGATGCCAGATAAAGTCATCCCTTGCTACATATTCAGTTGGAGCCATGAGTGGCCCTGTGTACTTCTGGTTGATGGCTTAGTCCCTGGGAGCTCTCATTATCTATGAGCACACAGAGTGAAGATAGGATCACATGTTTGGAGTTTTTATGGAAGCCTACAAGCCAGTGGAAGCAATCCGAAAAGTGGTGTTCCTTCACAGTCTCTGCTTCAATTCCTGCCTCCAGGCTCCTGCTTGGACTTCCATCCATGACGACTGTAACCTTTAAGATGAAATAAGCCGTCTCCAAGTCGTTTTTGGTCATGGTGTTTAATACATCACACATGATAGAATGGATGGTAAAATGAGAATCAAATTCTCATTTTGGCTGTAAGGGCAAAAGGGAGCTCTGTTCTCTGCAATTCCAGTGGATACTTGAAACTTTGGTTGTGGAGCAATTTTATTGGCTACGAGAATGTTCTTCCCATCTGTGGATGCCTCTTACTTAAAGTGCTATTAAATGTTACCATTTTCTGTTTTTGATATTTAATCCCCTTTGTGACCTTTTATTAGGCTCTTCATCTCTATGACCAAGGAGAGGAAAGATTAGTTTCGGTTCATGGATTCAGACGTTTCAATAAATCATAGCAATGGAGGCATGGAGGAACTTAGCAGCAGTTCACATCACGGTGGCCAGAAGATAGAGAGGAGCCTTACAGGAAGAAAGATCATCAAGATGTAGCTCCCAATGTAACACTGAACCATCCCTGGAGGCCTACATTCTATACCAAGGCCTCACCTCATAGGTTCTGCCACCTTGCAGCCACATCATTATCTTAGATCATTAATCTTTCAAGTGATTAACTTACTAGTTAGTTCAGAGCCTTCATCAGTCAATCATCTCCAGAAACATCCTCACAGAAACACCAGGCTGAGCTAATCTCTGAGGCAGTTTGCAGTGCAATCTAGCAATTTATTTCAACCATCGCAAACTCCAAAGCACTTTTTCAATCCTTTCCTTTCTTTATTACTTCAACATAGTAAACAAGCCCAAGAACCATGTAAATTTTAAGACAATTAAAATTGGTCTAGAGAGATGTTTTAGTGTTTAAGAGCAGTGGCTACTCTTGCAAGATACCTAGCATCAGTTTCAAGCACTCACATGGTGGCTCACAACCACCTGTATCTCCAGTTTTAAGAGATCTAATATCCTTTTTTTTTCTGACTTCTATAAGCACTAGGCACACATGTGGTACAAAGACATACATACCTGCAAGTAAAATACTTATACAAATAAAGCAAGTAAATCTAAAACAGAAATTAAACAGTTTCATGAATTTGATTTGGAATCTTACCCAATATGTCTTTTGGGATATATAACATTTATTAAAGTTCCATGTATCAGTTTATCAAATATTACCTGTCAGGGCAAACACTGAAACTTCATTAAGGAGATAAATCTTTGAATTAAGATTACAGGCTTCTTTGCCTATGTCCTACCTGAGAACTGCTGGAATTTGATTTTATTTGAAAATATTTTTATCTTTTGTACATGTGTTTTGTTTGTATGTATGTCCATGAATCATGCAGGTATGGTGCCTGGGGAGGTCAAAAGGAGGGCATGAGATCCTCTGGAACTAGAGGAAGAGATGGCTGTTAGCTGCTGTTATGGATTCAGGAATTCAAACCTGGGTTTTCAATAATAGCAACACGTGATCTTAACTATTGAGCCATCTCTATAGCTCAGATTGAAAAAGATACCTTCATTTTCTATAATGTACGAGTGACTAAAATTTTATTTGCCTGAGGAGTCTATTGGCTCTTCCTTGAGGCAGCAGTTAAGGGAGAACTAAAATGGAATATGGTTGACATTCATTTTTTTTTATCATACAAGTATGTTCTACTTTCAACTGCTGAGGAAAAAATCCAGTTGTCAAATATGAGGGCAAGCTTTCTATAATTAAGACTATTTTCAATTAAAATTTTCTTTAAGTTTATTGTAAATGACTTATGACTTTCCTGTTTGACTCAGGACCTTTGGTTCAGATCATTTATTCCTCCCTGCCCTGAGATTCTCACGCTTGCTCAGACAACTGTGCTCCCGATGACTTGCAGTCACTCACACTTGGGGTCTACATTACATATTTGCCTCTCAAGTACAGTGGACTCTCACAAAATGCAAGCTTTTGAAGTGGACTTGAGTTTCATCATTAGTTATGTTATTTTTATTTCTGTTTATCTAATTTGGGGGATTTGGGCTAATTTCATATGAGTTCTTTGCAGTTGCTTGATCATGTGGATGACTGCCACAGGCAAAGCCTTTGTTTTATGGAGGAGACGTGACAAGCACTGGACTCACAGTCCTTCAGAAGCTTCACTCCTTCTAGCATGAAGCAGGCAGGGGGGGGGGAGGAAGCTGACTTGGGAGCATGGAAGGGAGAGAGAGGTCGGTAGTAATATATGGATACCAATATGCACTGTATGGATGTATGGAGCTTCCAAAGACTAAAAAGATACTATTTAAAGAAACAAGAATATGCCAAAGCAGAACATCATGAGTGGGTTCACCAAAACTAATAAAAACTATGCCAAAATTTAAAACTATGATGTCAAAAACACCTTTTCTTGGTAGGCTGGAATATAAGCCTACTTCAGTTTTCCTCATGATCCCCAGTGGAATGCTGATTTAAGTTTGTGATGAGTCACTGGTGTACCTTTATAGTTGAGGTCCATTTTCCTGCTGGTTTCATTAAAGACATGAAAAGCACTACATAGATTTTATCTAAAGTAGGATCGACCCTGTCTGCATAGCAATAATTTTTCTGGCAGTCCTCTGGGGAGAGGCACCACAGGCCAGATTTTCTACATATGAAAATGAATTTGGAGATGGGAGAAAAAAATCCAACAAAACACTTGCCAGTCTTACACTAAGATCAAAGATCTGCTTGGATTGAGCAAACTCAACATTCCTGATCACAGTTTAGTGTTGGAATAATATTTCTTTTCCTACCTCTTGGCTCCCTGTTCAGGCTAAAAGGGAAACCATCTGGTATAAGCTGACGTGCTAGACAATGGTATAGCACGAGTCATGTCCTCACTCAACATTATTCCATATGCTCATCCAGTGGTGCCCATAGAAGTAGACACTATTAATACCATGAAAGATTAGCTTTCTGTGTAAGTATCTAAAAGAAAACTATTACATGAGAAATACCATTATGTATTAGCTCTCGGGAGATAAAACAAAATCTCCCATTTTTTGAGGCTAAAAGTCAAAAAATTGCTTCGATTATTTTCCAGATAATAATCTTTGAAAAGTCATAAACACTTCTTACTAGACAAAAATGAACTTCACTGAGATTTCGGTACCTGGGTTTAACATCAATAGGGGATTGATGCATGAACATTGCTCAGCAATTTGGATCTCAATTTTCTCAAGAAGTGACTCTGTTTCTCAGAATGAAGTTCTTGAAATTGTTCCAAAGACAGAAGGAGAAGGAGAATAAGTAAGAAGAAAAGAATAAGAAGGAAAGGAGAAGAAGGAGGAGGAGGAGGAGGAAGAGGAAGAAGAAGAAGAAGAAGAAGAAGAAGAAGAAGAAGAAGAAGAAGAAGAAGAAGAAGAAGAAGAAGAAGAAGAAGAAGAAGAAGAAGAAGGAGGAGAAGAAGGAGGAGGAGGAGAAGAAGGAGGAGGAGGAGAAGAAGGAGAAGAGGAGAAGAAGAAGAAGAAGAAGAAGAAGAAGAAGAAGAAGAAGAAGAAGAAGAAGAAGAAGAAGAAGAAGAAGAAGAAGAAGAGGAGGAGGAAGAGGAGAGGAGGAGGAGGAAGAGGAAGAGGAGGAGGAGGAGGAGGAGGAGGAGGAGGAGAAGGAGGAGGAGAAGGAGGAAGAGGAGGAGGAAGAAGAGGAGGAGGAGGAGGAAGAGGAGGAGGAGGAGGAGGAGGAGGAGGAGGAAGAGGAAGAGGGAGGAGGAGGAGGAAAGGAGGAAGAGGAGGAGGAGGAGGAGGAGGAGGAGGAGGAGGAGGAGGAGGAGGAGAGAACCAGAAATATTACTTCACAAATGGCTTGTTGAATTTGCATGTAGTAATAGCAACAGTTGAGAGAGATTGATTAGAAGATAATCGACCTTGCATTCAAAAGTGGATGACATATATCTATGAATGTTTAGGAATCCAATGATTAAAAACTATTATTTAAAATACTAAATTGTTGACTGACTAAATAACAGAAAACACCTCTGAGATACATTTCCCAATGACTTACCTTTATCTCCATTGAGCTTAAGCACAATCATATGTGCATTAAAAAAATACTAAGCAACTACAGCTGAGTGCATAAAGTGAGAGCAGCAAGTGGCTGCAAGGGTGAAAGAGATAAGCAAATTTGTGTGCTTTTCTACTAAGAGTGAAACAAGAGTGTAGGATATTAAAACGGGAAAGTAATACTGGTATGATATTTTTCTTCAACCTTGGAGTCCTTTCAGCATTACACACTTTTGACAGACATTTGAAAAGGATACCTATCCCCTGATTATTGGAACAATAACTCTGCCCAACATTTTTTTCACTTAATTAAAGACCTTTAGCAACATACCCCTTTGACACATATTGCATCATTTAGAAAGCCTTCTGGGGTCTTAATTATAATTCTCTGGTGAGCTCTTTTGAGCTTAACTAGAACTATTGTTTAGTTTCTCGGGCTTTGCTTCTACCACACACTAACATGGGAAGGATGTTTGGACAACTGTGACCCTGCACTGAACCAAATTCATATATATATAATGTTGAGAAATCAGAAAATGCATGTGAGCTATGAACTTAATGTCATAACTTACAACTAAATAGAATTACTTTCAATGATATGAAATCAGAAGTTATTATGCATAGAAAGGAATAATTATCTCACAGACTATATAAATATTTAGTACAAAATTGTTACATAAAAATACTCTCTCCCTGTGATTGCAATGAAGACGTTTGAAGTCTTCTCTTGAGGGATGCAGAGGAATGGGAAACTCCCAAATATTCTATTCGGGGAGGTTTATTAGGAAGTTCTGACCTCTTGTTCTTGTCAATTAATGATTGTAAAGATGGCTATGGAAATTTAGGAAGCAGAGTACTTATTTAGAGGAGGAATAATTTTGAGAAATCAAAAACATATATACTAAGAATTAGTACAGGCAACATTATGAGCGAGGGCGTCCCTGGAGCCACATAAGATTTTTTTTTTTTTTTTCTGGCCTCTGAGATGTTGAAGAGATAGGAATATTTTGTGGGGGTCTCTCACTAGTTCCACCTTTTATGACAATTAAGTTATATAAAGAATTACATCAGCAAGTGTTAGGAGCATATGTATAATGGCTTTGAAATGCAGAGCAGGTGCAGTAGAGAGAGGATTCTCATAGATTTGCTCTGCCTGTTGGAACAACATTAATGAAAGGTCATATGTTGGTCACTGTGAATGTTCAAGGACTTTATATTTAATAGTCATTTTACGTATCTGTGGGAATGACTAGGGAGTCCCCCACCCCCTTTTTTCTTTATAATTGAATGAAAACTTTGAGCAGCTCTCTTAATATATGCAATATAAAAAGTGCAGTATAATGAGGGAATTGGCCTCAGTCCCTGATCCCCAATTTCATGTCTATAATTCTTTCTTAATCCAACATCTCCCATCAGTACCCTGGGAGCCAAGCCCTTAACTCACAGACTTTTAGGGAAACACTAAAGCCACAACCAATCCACTATATGCACCAAAAGGCTAACCTAAAGTTTAGTCCTCATACACACACACACACACACACACACACACACACACACACACACACTACATTTAGGCATTATATATCATATATGAATGTCATTGCACAATTCTTGGACAAGAGATACTCAGGAACATCTATTTATCCTTACAATCACTCTGGAGAACACATACTGTGTTTATATCCCATTTAGAAGAGATACAGAAAGACACTTGGAAATTTAGTGAACACATAATTTATATTATCTAATGATAACTGTAGATGTTCTTTCAGAGAAGAAGGTTGAAACTAATAAACTAATATAAAGCAGAAGTAGTACACATGGATTTGTGTGTGTGTGTGTGTGTGTTTATGTGTGTGTGTGTGAGAGAGAGACAGAGAGATAGAAAGAAAAAGAGAGACAGAGACAGACACAGACAGAAACAGAGAGAGACAGAGACAGAATCAGAATCAGAGAGACACAGAAACAGAAAGACAGAGACAGAGCTAGAGAGACAGAGACAGAGGTGGAAAGACAGACAGAGGCCCCTATTTTCCTTTTTCTGTCCTCTGTTCGTGAGGAGAAGTAAGGCTGGTATTTCAGGTCTTAAGCATTAACCTGTAAGAACCAACCCTTAAAGCCGCCACCTCTAGTGAATCCTGTTTGTACATTCTTCCTCAGTGACTCAGCACACCGCTTGAAGATGTCATGCAGGACAGTCCATTTGTCAGCTGGGAAGAGAAAAAAGTTGTTACAAGGGCACTGTTCTAAATGGGCAAGTCAGGACTGCTGCCTGACTACCCTTGCCTCGGTGTAGTTGACCAGACAGAAGTGATCCCTACAGATAATTGACTTAGACGCTACTGCTTGCTAGGGAGAAAGGAAAAGAGTTGGTTATGATGACTATTCACTGTGGAATGAGAGACACAATTTCACTGTGAAACATTTCCAATAATGTGGCAGCTAGAATTTCAAAGCATCCCCAGAGAAAGTACTTTTATTACTCATACTGATGTTAGTGAGAACAAGGCATTTAGAGCCTCTGGAATTTTGCTGGACGACTCCTGTTTCAGCTATTAGATATATTTGTTTTATAGTCTTTCTTTCCCGACCCAATAGAATAATCTCAGATACACCATGTTAAAATAAGTACAGAAAAGGAGCCATGAAGAGCAGCTACTAATGATGAGCTGTGTACTGGGAAAATAGATGATGCTGTCTTGGGTGACATAGACAGGGCCTAGATAGACAATTCACTGCTCACAGAAATGCGTTTTCTTGATGAATTGGAAACTACTCCTGAAAAATAACTCTGATAAATATTATAAAAATATATCTATTAGCATCAAACTAAAATAGAGTTCAAATAGAAGAAGCCATCCTGGCCCCAATGATACCTAAACTTCTTTTAGCTGTATTTTCCCATTATGTAACTGTATTTTACCTGTATTTTTCTTTGATTACATTGATGATGTTTTCAGAAAGAGCTTAAAAAAATCTCTTTATTATTAAACATTTTTAAACATATCATGTCCATATGGTTGAACAGAGGAAGATGATACTAAAGTGCAACCGTAACAATAGATAAAATAATAATATTTATATTACATCTGCCACTTTGGCATTTTACAAGAGGGTTAAGTATTTTATCCATTCCCTAGGGTTCTTGTTTACTCCCAACTGAATTCTACTTCTGGATTCAGGAAGGTTAGTTTTAGAACTAGGTTAACTCTGACTCATCTCATTTTGGACATTTATTTTCCTTGCATTTATAATTTAATATAATTTTGGTTTTCCTGGAAATAGATGTTAGTCATACAATATACTCTGATTATGGCTTCCCCTTCTCCAGCTCTCCTAAGTTCTTCCCTACCTAGCCTCCCATCAGAATCCACATCTTTCCTGTCTTGCTTTAGAAAACAAACAGGCATTTAAATAATATTAAAATAAGTTAAAAAACAATACCAAAAACCAAACTTGGAATAGTACAAAACTAACAAAGAAAAATACCCCCCTTCAAAAAAAAAACCCCATAAAATCACATATATCTGTACATAGATGAATCCCATCAAATCACCATCCTGGAAGCCATAATATTTATGCAATATTTATGCAGGGTGGGGGAGGCCCTGACAAAATGTAAGACAAAACACCTCCACTGACTTTCTCTTGTGTTGTTGGTCATCTCTTGCTGGGCACAAGGGCCTACATTTAAGAGTGGTTTGAATCCCCAGCAAGACTCCTTTGGAGAGAACCAATTTTCATTCTCACCTTGACTCTTTTCTTTATTCTCCTTTTTTCTTCCGCTTGCAAATTCTGATTAGTAATTTAGTTACTTAGCAACTAAGCAACTAGCTCCCAGCTCCTCTCTGGTTGACAATGGTGGCATTTTAACATTTCAATTGCTCGTGTTTCCTCCAGGAAATAAGCTGGGATCAGGAGAGAACTGAAGGCTGCCGTCTCCCGCACTCCTTGTCCTTGTGTTCTGGCATGATTCTTGGGAGTGCTGACATGAATATTTTATGGTCAAACATTTGTGAGACCCAAGATAGCGGAAATTCTATTTTGGTTTGTGTCCTCTCTCTGGACTCTGAACCATCCCTGAGGCTCCTTTATCCGTGGGATGTGATTGAGAAGTGCTGTTGAAACCTCCCTGGAAGCTTTTCTTCCTTCCTGCCCAGATGCTTGCCATTGCAAAGTGTTCTCCAGGAAGCTGGCTGAACTGTGGAAGCAGATCAAGATACATGCAGGTGCTGTGGATAAAACTACTAAGACCCTGCCAACAGTGGGCACCCACTGCCGGCCATCTAGGATGTCTTAGCTTAGTCCAGCATTCAGGGGGAAGAGAGCCTCATTAAGTAATAGAACTGTGAGAGAAAATGGGATGGTGCTTCAGACCATTACGTTTAATGGTACTTGACTGCTACAAATAGATGACGCGAAAGGGAATAGGTATTCAGTTTATGTGCTGAATATATTTTTGTCAACATGACACAAAACTGCATTATCTGGGAAGGGGGGACCTTGGCTACGAAAATGCCTGCATCGAATTGGACTACAGGGAAGTATGTGTGGGATTTTCCTAAGTAATGCTTGATGTGGGCAGGCACATTGTAGGTAGTGCCACCCTGGGCCAAGTCATCCTGGGAGGTAGAAGAAAAGGAGCGGAATGTGGCAAGCTGGAGGAGAAAGCCAGTAAGGTTCCTTCAAAGCCTTTGTTCCAGTTCTTGCCTTCAGTTCCTGCCCTGACTCACCTCAATGACTAACTGGGATCAGAACTTGTAAGCCTAACAAGCACTTCCCTTCCTAAGTGGCTTTGCGTTGGGTTTGTCATAGAAACCAAAAGCAAACTAAGTATGGTAGATGGAACTGAGGAGAGACAAGCGATGAGTCCTGTCAGAACTGTCCTTCCCATGTGAACAGGCTTGTGTTGCTTTGTTGCATGTCTGATGAGGCTTGACTTCCCTTCTCGTTTGGGAGTTGCTAACTAACTGTTCTATCTCCCTCATCTCCTCTCACTATAAGCTCCATGTTAAAAGCTCACGGGTCAGACATAGAAGCCTCCTGAACTCTGTTCTATTTCTAGAACAGCCTGGGGCTGGTTGGGCAAAGGTTCCCATAAGGATTTTCCTTATCCAATATATTCTTTAAGACTCAGGTGTCCCTTAGAGCACTGGCAAAGGTGGCTATAGTAGAACCTGACTTTACCAACCAGTCTACTGAGCTGGTTTTATATCAGCATCTGCTTCCCATCCCTCATATGGGGCAAGGTTTAGTTTCAGACATAGAGTGAGCAGCAGAATATTTGTTTGCAAATCTGAGATTTGCACAGTGGTAGCTGTATTTCTGTTAACGGCCCCAATTCCTTCAAATGTTCCAACTGAACCTCCAATAATTTCTTGACAGTTTCATGCTGTTAAGCCAGTGTTGTCGTATTACTTTATATATAAAAAAGCAAACCCTGGGTTTTAATGCTTTTTTACTTTGCAAAGACTGAATCTGTCTAAATTGGATATAAAGTATCCTCAGTTTTTATAGCTTGATTTTTATTTAGTACTGGGATTGCTACAATATTCTCTAGTACCCAAGATCCAAGGCTGCCTCTTCCTAATGTGCTCCTTGTGCCTATTTCACATCAGTGTAATTCATTCTTCCATCTAGATTTGGGCTTTATAGCATCACTTTGATGATAGTGCGAAAGAAATGATCCCTCTATGCTGTGAAACCCTCTTTTTCTAATCATCTCTTCTTGTCCTGGAGCAGTCTGCCTCTCAGTTTTTATGTAGACTCCATCCCATATTTGTGCACTGACAATTCGACATCTTTATTATATCAGTTGGTTATGAACAAGGCACAAAAGAAGTTACGGGCAAAATGGAGCTTGTTTGGCTAAATGTCCCCCTGGACTTTCAGCAAAGCACTGAAGGAATACTGAGCCTGTCTCAGAGGGGCAGAGGATGTACTGGATGCTCATCTGATGCTGGATCTCTGCTTCATGTCCTAGTTCTCCCTCTGTAGTGTGCACTTGGAGGATGATGGGTTTTAAGGACCAAATCAAGGGGTGTCAATCTTTCTCTGCTTTTCAACTAGGTTCAATGTTAGGGAGACATTGGCAGGAAACTAAAGGAAATAGTCCCTGGTGTCCTTGCCTCTTTCTTGTTCCCTTTCATCATTTTTTCAATGTGACTTTTGTCATGGCCTTGTTCCTATGTCAAGAGTCATAGATGTTGAAATTCAATTCTCCCAGAGAGTGCGTATCATGACTATTCTTTGTGGTTTTCCTTCTCCAGCAGTTACAATGGCTCATTATTCATTCTGCCTTGGGACTTTTGAGGTAACCATTTTTGTTTTCTTTTCAATTCACCTGTGGTTTGTGAATAACTCTTTAATTAAATTGTCATCGATCAGTCCTATCATAACACCTGTTCCCTTTCTAGGAACCATAAGGCCTAAAACTCCAAATATTTATTTAGTAAACTTCCGTTTTCAGACTAGAGAGAAATTTAGGAATGTATAACCCACAGATGTTAGAGCTATATACTCTGTGGATTTAGATTGCCTTTTAGATCATATGCTAGCCCAACAAATAGCACAACATTGCTAAAGTTACTTATCTACAGGTCAGTATGTTCTGGTTAGCTTTGTTGCTAGAGAAGCACCATGATGGAAAACAAATCAAGGAAGAGAGAGTTCTTGGCTTTCATTTTAAATTTTATCTTCAAGCAAAGTTGAAACAGGGATCCAAGGCAAGAGCTGAGGCAGAGGCCATAGAGGGATGCTGCTTGCTGACTTGCTCCTCATGGTTTGCTCATTCTTCTTTTTTATTTAACTCAGTCCCACTTTTCCATGGGTGGCAGCATCTACAGTGGGTGGAGCCCTCCATCTTCAATAAAAAAAAGGATGCCCCACTGATTTTTCTATAAGCCAGTCTCATGGAGGCAATTCCTCAGTTGACATCCCCTTTTCCTAGATGACTCCTTCCTCTCATTTGAGGTCAAATAGTTTCTTCGTTTCTCCATTTCCATTTTTAATGATTAGATTGTAATTTTGTTTTCCTCTATTGAAAAACTTCTTTCTGTTTTCTTTTGCCCTTGGGATTTCAGGGCCTTCTTACCACTGTCTGCATATCTATACTTTTCAAATTTAGGTTTACAATTCTATATTTAGGACATTTAACAACTTATAAGTACTTATAGTTCAACACATATGTGCTGTGGACAGCTTTTATCATTGTTGGCAGAAGCTAGGCAATTTTATCTTAATCAGTGCAATTGATCAAGGAGGAAGTTTTGCTCAACATTCAGATAAAAAAGAAACACAAATTACAGTGTGTATATGTGTGCATGCACATGTGTATATGTGCATGCATGTATGTATGTGTGTATGCCCTTATATGTGTGTGCCTATCGACTGGTGGCCCATTTCCTTAAACTCCAGGTTTCCTGTTGTGTTTTATGATTTAAAATTCACAAGATGCCTGCAGAGGAGAGTTAAGCTTGGTGAAGAAAGACTTCCCTGGGCATTATTGTTGTATTTCCTTTTTCTAACAGTTTTCTTAAATATTTTACTCAATTTCATCAGACAAGATTATGCTCATCAGAAAAGGGCTGAGATGACGGCTCATTGTAAAGTGCTTGCTGTGTAAGCATAAGAAACTCAGTTTAGATCCCCCAGAACCTAGAGATGTGATCTGTGCATGTCATGAGGGTTTGAAAATAGACACAGGCGAAACATCGGTCAGCTGCTTAATTGATTCAGTAATACACTCTTTAAAAAGTAGGATGAAGAAAGACAGAGGAAGACACCCAATATCAAACTCTATGTGTGTGTGTGTGCACACACACACACACACACACACACACACACACACACACACACACACACACACACACACACACACACACACACACACACCCCTACAGATAAAGATCAAAAAATAAAAGTTAGGTTCTCTCTCTCTCTCTCTCTCTCTCTCTCTCTCTCTCCCTCCTCCTCCCCTCCCTCCTCCCCTCTTTTCTCCCTTTCCCTCTCAGTGTGTGTGTGTGTGTGTGTGTGTGTGTGTGTAAAATAAAATTTCAGTAACTTTTTGTCTTTAACACTGTTCACTTCAATTTTGGTAAGTTGACAGATTTGCGCTCTTTTCCTTCACTAGGAACAGGAGATTTTGGAATTCCTAAGGAAATGGGATTTGATGAATTATAATCTTTTAATAGTATGCTAAATGAATTTGTATTTGGTAATCATTTATAAATATATAAAGGATTATATTTTTATTTCAAATGAATTATATGAAAGAATGTTAGCTGCAAAGTAATCATCTTTACAAGTAGTCTCCAAGTTAGGAACTTAAAAAAATGCTACCTGCAAATGTAAACATTTCAGTTCCCTGCAAAGCTGTATAATTATCGTATTCTATTATCTCTTCTATTATTATACTCTTCTATTATCCTATCAGGCTGAACAGGAAACTCCTTAAAGAAAATCAAGTCTATGGATTGCGCGAACAAACTCCACTTTAAAGAATCCAGTCTTCATGATTTCCTGCTGTAGTGTGGAAGCAAGTGACTTACTTCTCTAGCCTGAAGCATCTCCCATTTGTTTTCATTTGTTATGGTTTGTCTGTAACTTTAAACAGTCCTCTGTGGTATGGATTTGGATCCCAGTATGTCATTAATTAGAGATTTTGGGCACACTTTTAAGATGTCTATGTCACTTGTTTGTCCAAAGGGATTGCGGTGCTCTACCCAACCCCTCTTCCTTGGTTCCAGTTTGAGTTGTTCCTGTGGACTTGTACACATATGCTCATGTCTTCTACCCTCTGCTACCCTCATGTATGGTCCAAACAATGTGACTATGCATGACCAAGACATTAAACCTCGGCCGCTCTCATGTAAATAGCCCTTTAATTCTTTTTAGTATAGATTCCCTCAGTTCATCATAGTAATAATAAAAGATGATAAAATGTATAACCCTGCCACCTTGCATCAAATACATTGTGCAAGTTTTAATTTGAATGTTAAAAGACATTTTTAGGAATTTCTACCAAAAGATTGGTACATAAACAAGAATTCTGGACCATAGTTGTCACTATTATCTTTTAATATAGTAAGAGCAAACTATAAACACCTTCTGCCAGGTCTCAGTAATTAACCTTAATATATGTAGAATTCAATCTGGGTTGTCTGTGTTTGGTTTTTGTTTTTGTTTTTTTTTTTCGCAAAGCTTATCTTGAGGGATTCCAAAGAGAACAACTTTGTTAAATTGAATGAATAACCTTTTTAAATTAGCATACAGAACTAGTAAAGAGCAACTGTGATGGACTTTAGTTTACAAGTTGATTGTCACACCAATCATACCTTTCTTTTGGTACTTTCTAGAAAGACATGATGTGGCAGGATCTCATTGTACTCAGTGTCCAGTCGTGTTCTGGGACATGTGAACCTCTAGTGATGACTGAATTGTTGACAAATTGCACGCCTAGGAGGATCTTGCCATGAGCCACTTCTTAGTTCTAGGCACAACCATATTTCTCCTTTTACATGGGCTTCTACTTAAGAGATCATAATATGCTATGATTCTCATTATAAAGCATAGCTGTCAAAATGTCACATTTATAGCAATTGTTCTTTACTTCATTGAGTCTAGCCTTTTTCTATTAGCTTCTGCTTTAGCATCTCTGAATTGCCTCATAGTTAACCTGTTTCACACAAAGGAGGAAAAACAATAGGATACTGAAATGTAGAATTCTTAGCTTACTAGCCGAATTTGAAACTTTTATTGAGATATGTATTCATACTCGGTCATTATACCTACATGTAATAAGACTTGTTTCATATGACTGATTTAATCAAACACAATAATTTTATTCTTCAGTCTATGACACTCAGTTTTTGAAGTTTTCAAGTCTTTTTTTTTTTTGTCAGTATGTATTTTAAAGTTGATTTCGACCCTGCTCAGTAGTATCTCAGTTTCCACGGAATAGTTTCTTTTTTTTTTTTTTTTTTGCTTTGCTCCATTTTTATTAGGAAGTGAGCTAGAGTCCATCAGAACCACAGTCAAGCAGGCTAGGGGCTAGGTCCTCTCTGTTTCAGAAAGTTACAAGTGGTAGGCCTAGTCACTTATTTGGGTTAGATAGGGAAGCCAGAAATCCAAAAGGGTCGCTCTCAAGTCCCAATATTTTTACTTGAGGCTTTTGTCCTAGCCCAATGAAATAGGGAGAGTTTGAACCCCAGAATGCACTTTGAAAATGCTAGATGTGCAAGCAAATACTACACATGGAGGGATCCATGGCACCAGCTACATATGTAGTAGAAAATGGCCTTATCTGGCATTAATGGGAAGAAAGGCCCTTGGTCTTGTGGACATTTGATGTCCCAGTGTAGAGTGATGCTAGATTGGTGAGTAGATCGCTCCTGAGAGACACAGCCAGAATACAGCAAATACAGAGGCGAATGCCAGCAGCAAACCACTGAACTGAGAACAGGACCCCCGTTGAAGGAATCAGAGAGAGAACTGAAGAGCTTGAAGGGCTCGAGACCCCATATGAACAACAATGCCAAGCAACCAGAGCTTCCAGGGACTAAGCCACTACCTAAAGACTATACATGGACTGACCCTGGACTCTGACCTCATAGGTAGCAATGAATATCCTAGTAAGAGCACCAGTGGAAGGGGAAGCCCTGGGTCCTGCTAAGACTGAACCCCCAGTGAACTGGAATAGTTTTTTTAATCTTCTTTCCATGTGTGCACTGTCTTAATTCCCGCATCCATCATGAAGTCACCAATCCATATATATATATATATATATATATATATATATATATATATATATATATGTGTGTGTGTGTGTGTGTGTGTGTGTGTGTGTGTGTGTGTGTGTTTATATATAAAATAGCTCTAGATAAGAACATCATTTTAGGATCTAACGAGATGGCTCAGCAGTTAAGAGTGCCTGCTGTTCTTTCAGAGGGCTGGAGTTCTGTTCCTAGCATTCATGTGCTGTGTCTCACAAATGCCCGTAACTCCAGGTCCAGGGCTAATGTTCTCCTCTGTCTTCCATGAGTTCCATGGGTTACAAACTCACTCAGACAACCCATATACACAAATAAAGTTGAACAATTTCCCAAATCATAACAACTATTCTTTTTTAATTTTTAACAGAAACTAGTTTAGAGCTCCTAGACTATCTACATCTGGGTATGAACAGACCAATAGTTTTCTGCCTTAGACAGCCTTTGGTTAGAAGTTGCAATAGGAATGTGGCAGTCTAGTAGTACTGGTAGCTAAGTAGATCTCAGACCCTCAGAGTGGTCCGGTGTGAGACAGGAAATGATTCCAAGAAATGTTCTTGGTGTCATCTGCTTATTCCTGGAGAGGGATAATTTCTTCTTTCTTCTAGAGAGGATACTTACATAGTATGAAAAACCTTTTAAAATTGGACTGTCAATAACAATGCAGCATGTTTTATGCCAGATAGAATGTTCCTAGTGTCACATCTGATGGCTAGATGTGTCTCTGTCCTAGACCCTTGGTCTCATTCAACACTGAAATGCTAGTTGTTCATCTGGTTATATGGCAGGAGCTGTGTGTGTGTTTGTTATCTTAATATCCCTTGACATTTTGTGCTTCGGGTTGAGACAGGCCATGGTTTTATATTTTATAATTATTTACCATAAATTCTTAGAAATTGGACTAGTTCTGTAAATAATTGTAGCTTAATGAATTTCATATATATATATATATATAATATTCAATTTACTCAGATAAGCAAGATAAATTATGTGACAAGGAAAACACTTTCATATCATTTACAGTTCTATAAGTTTATGTTGGCAATGGGGTAGGATATATTCCTCAAAGGTTTGGGGGAGTAGTCAGTTTTCAGCATATATCTGATAGCAAGTAGAACCTACCCTCTAAGAGCTTAGATTCACAAGGTCACTTTAATGTCTACTTTTTTTCTCTTTATGTGATTTGAATTTCTAAAATTTTTCTATTTCCTCAAAAGAAATCTCACTTTTATGAAACCTCATTTATTACTGGCATTAAATTTCTCCTAATAAGAATTAAGAAATTGACTCACAAATTAATTCACAGGAAAATGTTCAATCTATAAAGAGAGCAGGTGCTGTTCATTGTTCTGCACTCTATGTAAGCCTTATCTAGTCTTCAATGTCTACTTATGATTTTATAACGACTTACCTATTATCGTCACATTGTAAGTCTACTAATTAACTCTCTCACTTTGTAGTGAGGCTCTACTCGGTATTTCACTTTCCTGGACAAGAAGAGAAGACATTTAGAGCAATTAGACTTTCACTGATGACTATTTTTATCACTAGAGAAATTGATGTACTTACGTAGAAGCCTTATGAATACTAACGGTTATGCAAAGCCAATTCAGGAAGTCAATTTTTGATTGATATCCCCTTCTTTCCCCACCTCTTTGCTTTAAAATGAAACCTCAGCATGCATTCTACTTGTTAAGCATGATGGTGTTTTTGAAAGGATCCCACAGGAGGAGATTACCCAGCAGAACACTGTCCTCCCTCAAGAAAAATAGAATTATTAATTATAGATTTTGCATCTAGTGAAAAGTGGTTTTTGCAGCCTGATTTCTGTGGAGAGATGGATTCTGAAATGTCAACAGAAGGTTTTGGGTGAAATTTGTTAAAAGTCCCCACTCTGCCCTCCCACTCTCCTACCCACACCTCTCACCACCCATTTTCTCTTCCTGTTTTCACTAGTATGGTGACTGAGGACCGGAGCTTGGGAGGACAGAGAATGTGGTTTCCTCATGACACTGGAGATCTGCCACATAACTGCAGCTGCCCCTGCTGACCTCTAGATGAGAGGATAAATCTCCATGTGTTTAACTCTGTTGTCAGATTTCTATTACTGACCACAAGTCCCCAAGGCGCATAGCTGTGAGGGCTTAGGAAATGCTTATTAGGACTTCAATGGTGCTTGGTAGTTTTGTGGTTTCTCAGTGATATCTAAGAGATCACCTAGGGATACTTGGAAGTGTGGAAGGCAGGATTCTCCAATTCTCTGCTGCTTTAGAGTTGCAGATGAAAACAGATCTAATTTCATCAGCTTTGTTATTAGATATCTGTGTGGCATTTGACTTGAACCAATGTCCCATAGCTTAGAGTAATTTGAAAACCACTGAGTTCTAGACTAAACTTCCCATGGCTAAACCAGTAACTGTGTTTTAGACATTTTACTAAGTGATTATTGTATAATAAACCATTTGTTTCCCCCTCAATAATGCTATGAGGTAAAGGCTCTTGGCATTTGCACCCTGCACACAAGGAAATTGAGACACATGAAACATTAAGCAGTCTGGCATTCCTTGCACATAGCAAAGCTGAGATCAGATCCGTTGTGCTGTGAAATTCTGGCTTTGAAACCGCATAACCCCTCTATGTCTGATACCTAAAGAAAGGGTAGTGAGATTTTCTCAAGTGAAAACAGAATTTATAGTTTCCTATATAGTATGGTTTTGGAGTATCTTTAATCATATGATATTTGGGGCATTACTCTTGGTGTTCCACTAAGACAACTATTTAAAAAACAAACAAGTAAACAAAACAAAACAAAACAAAAAGGCACAGCTAGCATCCAGTTCCTTCAGAATGGAACGAGGAGAAGCAGGAAATAGATCTCAGAAACAGAGATCAAATGTTCACATCAAGAATGGAAGTGATTCTTTTGAAGCTGGAATTGGTGTAAGTAGAATGAGAACTAAGTAGTGAGATGGCTCAGTGGTTGAGTGTCCGGATGTCCTGAGTTCATTCCTAGCAACCACATCTGGAGGTTACAACCTTCTAGCAACTCTAGCAATAGAGGACTTGAGGCCCAAGTTTCCAGTGGTACCTCATACACATAAACACACCTTTACATATATAGAAAAGAAATCTTGTTTTAAATTTTCACCATCGTCATCGGCGGCGGCGGCGGCGGCGGCGGCGGCGGCGGCGTCATCATTTTTACTTACTCACTTTACAACCTGCTACTGTCCCGCTCCTGGTCATCCCCTCCCACAATCCCTCCCCACCCCACCTCCCTTTCCCCTCTAAGCAGGTAGGTCTTCCCATAGGTATCCCTCACTTTGGTATAAGTCTCCTTGTGGCTAGCCGCGTTTCTCTCCCATTGAGGCCAGGCCAGGCAAGTCATAAAGGTTAATGGAGAAAGGAACATGGATTGTGATAGAAAACAAGGACAAGATGTCTCAATGTCATACATATATTTTACCGACAGGCAGGAGCTGGCCGAGAGCTAATACATACGTACCTATGTGTGAAATCCACGAAGTCAGGAGTGGAATGCAATTAAAAGATGCAAACTTGAAATTGTTTCTGAGACTATAAAGCAAACGGAGAATTTATCTACCTGTTTGTTCATCCGGGCATAAAGAAAGGTCGAGCAGTGATGTGCAAGCAGGAGGGTTGCTACCCATGGGGGCCTGCTGAGAACATGGGGAAATCATGGTGCAAGTGCAGGTGGGAGCAGATTTCCATTTCTGTCTCCCGTGGTTTTGATTTTGATTTATTTACATGACACCCCACCTCCCCCAAAACGATAACAACCAATGATCCAAATGTCGGATAGTTTGAGACCATAGATGATTTTACAGCCTTCGTTTATTTTGTTTGTTGTAGTGTATGTCTATACAGGCTCTGTGCGCTGAGAAGGTATCTTTTCTTGGGCAGCGTCGTTTTCAATATTGTGCCTGTTTTAACTCACACATCGCTGTTACTTCCTGCTGCACGCCACACCCCCTCTATTCATTGGATTAAGAAATCCTAAAGACACAACTGGGGTCCTCCATTCTAGTTTTAGAGAATAAAAGACACAGGTAAATTGCATAATACGTGAAGTGACAGCCGTTGTTCTACATGTGAGGATGAGGGCAGAGAATGCAGCTGGAAATGAGGTTACAGTTTCCTGCTAGGTCACTGAGAAAGGCTTCATGGGAGACACATTTTCTTTCAGACTTCTGGCACCTGTCGGGATTGCTGCTGTTTTGTGGAGATTTTAGTCAGAAGACTATCTCATATTATTTTTGGTAGGAAATAAGTTGTACTTTTTCTATCATCAGGCTGGTCCTTGACTTTCCTTACTAGAGATTTCCTACAAAATCTCCCCATTAAAAGTCTTAGATAATTGAGACACAAAGCTAAAAATCCTCAAATGTAACCAGCCAACCTGCCATTTGCCAAGAAGTCCGTTCGTGGCTCTTACTGCTTCGTCAGACTCCCAAGCTGATGGCTTTAGCACAAATGCCTTTATCAGGAAATTATTTCCGTAATTGGTGCCAAAAAAAAGTCATTAAAGGAGCAAACAGCAGGACGAAGACCACTGAGGAAACTGTAATTCTCTTGGTAGCTGGTCCAACCCAGGCAGGAGGTGCCTCTCTGCTGGGCAGAAACAATTTGTGCCCACACTGGACTGCTTCCTGCTGCGTCCCATCCTGCACTTACCCACAGGGGTATTCCTCCAAGAAGTATGAAAACTGTTAGCCACTGGCTTCCTGAAAACGAGTCAGTTATCAATGACCTTTCTGGTCAAAAACAATGTTTTCTAGACACAGCAGGGCGGGCATATATAGGAACTCATAGCACTTGTGACGATGTGTGCATGAGATTGTCCAAAGCTCAAGACAAAAATAAATAAATAAATAAATAAATAAATAAATAAATAAATAAATAAATAAATAAATCCTAACACAGAGATGGAGTGGGGCTAAGTCCTACCCCCAGCTAAAACTAAAGAACTGTTAGCCCCAGGCAAAGTCAACCATACTCAAGTGGAAGGCCATATATTCCAAGTATATGGGTAGCCCAAATTGTACATGAGTTTTTATAAAAGAAAGGGCAGAAAGTTAGGTGGTCACGGAAGGACACAGAGATGGATTTTGACGACTTAGGGGAGGGAGGTATATATGATCAAAATACATTGTACAAAATTCTCAAAGACCTAATGAAAAATAAGAGAAATAAAAATGCAAAAATAAACTATACAAATGAAACAAAAAGAAATTTAAATACTAAAAAAAGATTCTTAACAGGTAAGTGAGGAGTTGGAGGTGGTTACTTTTTTAATCAAGAGAAAGCAAAGGTTCCTTTGTCTTCCATTATTACTTGAAAAATGTATTTTTATTGTGTGTGTTTATGATGTGTGTGTATTTGGGGGGTGTTGTATCACAGAGCACAGATGGTCACCACAGGCTAACTTTGAGTTAATTCTCTTCCATGACTACTGTTATGAGGGTTCTGGGATTGGAACCCTGGATCCTTCACTAATAGCTTTACCCAATGAGCCATTCTGTTCTGTCTGTCTGTCTGTCTGTCTGTCTTTCTGTCTGTCATCTATAGTTTAGTATTATTCATCCTGAGAAACGGGCATTAACTCTGCCAAACAGGCCTTCATGCAGACACTTTAGTGATTGACTAGGTTCAGAATTCTTTTGGGAAAGTCATATTTCCCATCAGACATGCAAGGATTTCTCTGAATGACTTTATTAATTTACAGCATTAACTTTGGCTATCACCCTGTCTGGTGCAATCTTTCTGTTTATTTTTAAATAATTGTGTACTTGCAAGGGATTGAAAAAAAATTGTAGGGTCCCTCTATTCTCTGAGCGGGAATGAGGCACAAACTTAAAAGGTGCTGTTTTTATCTAGTGACTTTGGAGATGACATTGTGGTTTCCTTTTTGAAAATCTTAGGGCAATGAACCTCCTCCCTTTCCATGTTGTAAATTTTATAATGATAGATGTTTCAGAATATTTCCTTCTGACCTGCACTTACTCTTTGAAATATTTGGTGGTCCGCTCCCACTCATTTTACGGAGCACCATATTTGTTTTACTCCGTGTGCATGTGTGCAAAGCATTTGAGTCTTACAAATATTTTGTAAAAGTAACCCTTGGATACACTCTTAAATAAAACAGCCAGTTATTTTGGATATTCTAGGTGAACAATTATTTTATTATTTTTTGTTTATTAATTATCACATTTGTTTACCTCTCGAATGATATCCCCATTCTTGGTTTCCCCTTCACAAACCACTCATCCAACATCTGCCCTCTTCTCCTCTCTCCCCTACCCTTTGCCTCTATGAGGGTGCTCCCCAACTCCCCCACCCACTCCTGTCCCACCGCTCCAGCATCCCCATACACTAGGCATCAAACCTCCCAGAGACTAAGGGCCTGGAGTCATGGGTCCCTCCCCATGTACTCCTTGGATGGTGGTCTAGTCCCTGAGAGCACTTGGTGGTCCTACCAGCCGACATTGTTCTTCCTATGGGGTTGCAATCCCCCTCACAGAAGGAATAATTTTTTTGCTACAAATCTGAGTATTTTTAAAGTTTTACTTCATTCATTCATTGTTGCTTCTAAAGTTCTTTCGCTAGTTCATTTATTCTTTTATTTTAATGGTGAGCATTTAATATTTTTAAAAAGACAGTTGAGACAATTGTTTTGATTTCTTCCAGTGGATGAAAACTAAATTTTCTTTATTTTGAATTTGAATTTTATCTTAATATGTTTATTATCAATTCAAATTAGTGTGTGGCTATTGCTTTCTTTTTAATCTTAATGTTATAATGAATATTTTGCCCATATGTGCAGAGGGATTATTTTTTACTTGTTTTTATTTTTAACTTACAAAGAACATGATGTTATTTATCAAAGTATGTTTTAATAGATTCTTCTTCCTTCATCTTCTACCTTGTCATAGCCTCTCCTTTATCTTTCCGTTTCATGTTCTCTGTGTCCCTCCCCCCTCCCACAGTACCCACTCTAGCTCTCTTCTCATCTGCCTTTTAGTTTTTTAGGCTTTACCCATATGCACATTCCTGTATCATCCACGTATGTATGTATGTATGTATGTATGTATGTATGTATGTATGTATGTATATCTATCTTTCTTTCTATCATCTATCTATCTATGTATCATCTATCTACCTATCATCTATCTATCTTATACATTGCAGATAGGATGTGCATCTGAGACACGACATGTAGTCTTTATCTTTCTGAGTTTGAATTAGATAGATATCTTAATATTACACTTTCCAGAGAGAGAGAGAGAGAGACAGAGAGACAGAGAGACAGAGAGACAGAGAGAGAGAGAGAGCACCTGATGCTCATGAGATCAGAAGAAGTCATTAGATGTCCTAGAACTCGAGCTATATACGTTTGAGCTGTCATGTGGATGCTGCAAAGCGAACCTGGATCTTCTGCAGGACCCCTAAGTATTTTAAACTGCTGGGCCGTTTCTCCAGCTCCTGCTAGTATGTTAATTTTTAAATGTAGATATACTGTGTCAATTAATGAAACATTCTTCCATTTTTAGTTTAATATTGTGTTTTCTTATGTTGGAACAAACATTTAGTTTTTTTAAACCCCTCTTTAGCACTTACTGTTTAATCTCCATAATTGTTATATAGTCAGTAAAGATTTGATTAGTAAGTCTTATTCTCACGTGACAGTCTTTATCAGTTTCACTTGAGTTAATCTTTCTAGATGCCTTTATTTAGGTGGATCGCTATTGCTATTTCTGATATGTGGATGTTCAAAGTCTTAGTGTGGGATTTAAGCTGTTCCAGAGGATGAAAACTGCATTGTTTTTGTGGAAACAAAAATTTCACACCATTTTACAATTGTGTTTGCACTTGGTCCTTTCTGTCCTGATGTAGTTCATGAACTTTGTGACATAAAAGCTCCTTGTGCACTCTCTAGTTTTAGCTCATGCTACTTCACTTATGTATTAACCATCATCAGAGTCTGAGACAATTTGTCTAAGGATCACTGGTTGTCACTTTTGTCATAAAATCTATTTTTCTCCCCTCTATTTATACAACAGGCTTTACTTTTTTTTATAGGAGTATGAAGTATAAGCATTTTGAGTTTGTAAGAAGCTAAAAATTATAGGTTTGAGAAGCCATGCATTACTTGAGAACGATAATAGTTGAATTAACAGGAAAGTAGAAAATGACAGAGCATAATCATGTTCATCTATCATCAATATTCTTCAAGTGTACAAAATTCTACAATGAATTTCTGAAATAAGTCAATATATGATTAATGCAACTTGCAGTTCTCTAAAAAATTTTTCACATTTTTCTTTTCCTATCTGTAATACTGTGAATATACGATAAGGAAAGTGTAGAGAACTATAATTATGTCTTATAAATGCAATTTCTTTCTAAAAAGACTTCTATTCTATCACACATCCTAATGCTCTTATGCCAAAAGGATTATTTTCTTTGAGTTAAAAAAATCAAGGCTAGCTTCAAAATGTTTATAAATATATATTATAACAGGTTGGTATCCAGATCTCATGTGCGAGAGTCATTTCTTAGATGAAGGGCAAGATGAATTATGGCAGAAAAAGTAGACAATATAGTTTTGTTAAAATCTTAATTTCATTTTTAAATTAAAATTTAAAGAAGGATTATAGAAAATCTGCATAATATTTTCTACACTATACTTCTTTCAAAAATATTGGAAAAGTGTTTGAGTCTTAAGAATATTTTATAAGAGTAGCCCTTGGGGATGCTTTTAAATAAACAGCCAGTTATTTAAGATATACTATGTAAACAATTATTTTGTATTTCAAATCTGAGTATTTTTAAAATTTTACTTCATTCATTCACTGTTGCTTCAAATGTTATTTCATTGGTTCATTTATTCTTTTCTTTTAATTGTTAGGATATAAATCAACAGAGAAATGTTCCAGATGAAGGCCCATGCTTCAGATGGTCATATTCCTGATGGATGAGAACATGCATAGCTATCAACTGAGGTGGAGAAATTATAAGTTAACAACGGATGACAAGTTCTTTCCCTCATTGTTGATATAAATGTCCACAGGAGACCAAGAATGGGACAGCAGAAAACATTTCTAGGACTTTTTCTGCTTCAGCATAAAATTATGTCTGCTGTTTGCTTGCGCACCCTTCTTGACTAAGCTTCAAATTGACCATGTAGGTCTATGCTCTGTCTGCTCTTGATTCTTGCTATAAACATGGCTAAAGGAAGGCAGGAATGGCTGTGCCATAAACTATTTAATATGTTGCCCTGGAATTTCCTACAGAAGATTAACTGTTTACTACTTCAATATCAGTGTCTCATAAAATTTGAAAACCTGATGAAATGTATATGGATTTTTTTTGCTATGGTTTTCAATAGGACCTTCATTTTTAGGACCTTTATCTGGACACTGGTCTGGAAGAACACTTTCCTCTTTGCATCTCAATCAGTATTCTCCTTACCTTCAGTCTACTTACAGATTTCTAATTTGATCCTAATATTCTCCTGAGAATTTTCCCCAAATTCGTCCTACAAATCAGTTCTAAAGGCTTTTCCACAAGTCTAGTAATGGCCTAAACCACTATACTTCTAAGCCCCAATCTTCTGTCTATCATCCCTGTATCACTATAATAAATAGCCAAGATAATCACTGTGTGAGCAGAAAAGGCTTACTTTAGCTTGAAATTTCAGAGTTCTCATGTCTAGTTTTTCACTAAGTGAAATAAATGAACAAACAAAAGATCCTCACAGCACTGGCTTCAAACAGGAAACTCCTATCATAGTGAAGAACTTTAACAAAATCTGTGGAGAATGCTGTTTACTAGCTAACTCCCTATGTGCCTTATACTCAGTACCTTTCTTAAACAGTTCAGGAACATTTGCCTAGGAATGGTACCACCCACAATGGGTCATTAATAATTAACAATCTACAATCAAGAAACTCCCTCATAAATATGCCTACAGTTCAGTTAGCATGCCTACAGGCCACACCAATTAAAAATCAAGGAAGTCACTCATAGACATGCTTACAAGCCAATCAGACATAGGCAATTTCTCAATTGAGGTGTTCCTCTAAGATGACCCCAGTCTATGCCACAGTGACTCAGGACAGTTCCTCATGCGACATATAAACATGTAGTTATTACCCATGTATAATAATAGATGGTAATAGAACAATGGAAGTCCTCAAATCCATTGTGCTCCTTCTCTGTGATTTGCCTTTGCTCACTGAGGTCAAACCTTAATCAATATTCTTTTCCAGCTTCTAGATGGAGATTAATCCTTGTGGAAGGTCAAAGAAATGACCTTACTTTTTGTGCATTCATCACTGTCTATAGGCACCCTGATGGCTCCAACCCTCTCTCTGGAAAGGCCTGCTATCATATGCAATGGATGATCTAGTGTGAGTCATTCTTCCAATAGTCTAGGGGAGAAGTAGAGTCTTGATTTCTTTAATTTCTGGGCCATTTCTTTGTTGTTGTTTGTCTTTTTATCTCACCTTCACATATATTAAGTTCCTGTTCTAACAACACAGACTAGTTTCCCTGTCTCACTGGTTTTGCCTTTTCTTTGCCTCTTCCTTCTCATTCTCTTGCCGCTGTTGAACTCTGACTGATAAGCTACCCAAATATTCAAACATACAAAATAAAATTATTTATCTGATTAAAACATGAATAAAAATGAAAAGGCTATACTTAAAACAGATACCACATGAAGAAAATACAAGATAATTATTAATCAAATTAAAAACCCCAGAGTAATCTCATAGGGACCAAAGAAGCTGTCAGGGAAACAGTTTGGCCACATAGGTACTAGGTAGAGTTTAAGAAAGAAAGAAAGAAAGAAAGGAAGAAAGAAAGAAAGAAAGAAAGAAAGAAAGAAAGAAAGAAAGAGAAAGAAAGAGAGAGAGGAAGGAAGGAAGAAAGAAAGAAAACACAAATGATAACATTTCAGTTCTCATTTATACTTTAATTAAACTTCTAATTTAATGTGACCTTCCAAAGTCTTAAAGGTTAATGACTAAGAATACAAATAATAAAGCAAAACACAATGTAGAGATTTTATATACAAGAACATTGGCAACAAAAATAGTGTCAGAGTAATGGTGGATAATATAATCTATCAGACTCAATAAAGGCTAGACAAATAAAAAATAAAGAATTAAACTAGTATATGAAAGAAAAAAATAACTCTTTGCTAAAAACAAATACTCACGTATACACATGTATTTTTATTAAGGACATAACTGTAACTTTGAATCAAGCATTGCATATACAGTGCTCATTTCACCTTCTGCTCTGTCTGGTGTGTCCTGGTCTTTGCTCCTTCTGGTCTACCTCTTTAAGGAAGTCAGTTGAGATGCCACTGAGAGATCAAAAGATGAGAGGAGTGAGAAGGCATAGAGTCACTGGGTGTAAGGATGTTTGTCTGGTGGCAGAAAATGAGAGAAGATTGTGGTATTGGCCAGTTGTTTCTGAAATTTTCATTTTACACATTCCTCCATTCTTAACCTCGCCCAGAGCCTCACCTCCCAAGCTGCTTCATGCTGCCACTCCCAAGCCTCTTGAGAGTTTTGTAGAATCAGCACTGATGCTTCCCCACTGCCTATGTAGGATTTGGTAGCTCAGGGTTGCTGAATCAGTCATCACTCTGGTTCCCAGCTTCCAAGGTAGTGTGACTCATTTCCTTTCCTCATCCTGTTGCCTCTGAGATTCACAGTTTTAGTACCTTTTTAATCCTTTCATTCTGACTTGGCATTTGAGTAGAGTGATGAGAGCAGCAAGGAGCTCAGTGGTAATTCATGGCATGAGATCAGTGCCTTCTTGAACCAGAAGGACTCCGCCACTGTTTTGTGTTGTTATTTACGCTTTTTGTCTAGGTATCTGAGACTTGTCTTGAACTTCTAATTCTCCTTCCTATATCTCAAAAGAGTGCTGGAATTACAGGAATGGGCCACCAAACCTAGCTTCTTTGTGTTTTGACCTCCAAGAAACTCCGATATCTTTCATCTAATGTCTAGAAACATCCTTGACTCATTAAAGAATGAACGAATGGGTAGAAGTGGACAAGCTATTGGGGCTGGAATCTATTTCATGTTCTTCCACATATCTAGGTAGATTCTTCTCTTTCTACCTAGAACACAGTCAGCTCCTAACAAGGAAAGGAAAATAGCATTTCAATTATTCCAGTATTGGTCACTGTTGCTTTGGGATTTATGATCTGATTGATATATTATATGCACCTCTCCCAAAATCAGCATATAATGAGGAGTCAGAACTTGTGAACTTAAAATCTGTTCTATACTTTAGAGGGAGAAAAGGAAATGAAAATATAAAGTATCATGAAGACAGAGTCATGATGAAATCTCATTGTAAAAGAATTACCTTGATGGTCAGCTCTGATTTTAGAGAAAACTCTTTCTTTCACTGTGAATGTCACTCCATGGGCAAAACTCCCTAGTTGGATGGATCTTCAGTATGACCTGTGGATCTGCCTTCCCTGGGACAACATTACAACATTATCATTTGCAGCCAAATACTAAAATTGTTCCTGTGGCCTGAACAATTTTTCTCTACCTGCCTTCCACTAATGGAGCATGAAATAGTCATGTGCCTTCAGAAATCATACCTTTATTAATTTTTTAATATCCTTCCTCTTTATAACTTTGAGTCTACATGTTGAAAGATACTCTGTGGACAAACTATTAAGGTCTCCAATCTCTCCTTTTCATTTAAATTTTTTTTGCCTGACCCATCATTTTGTCCCTTTATTTATTTTATGATCACTTCTGAGAATTTGGCTTTGATAGAAAAACATGTCTAGTTGCCTGACAGAAAACTTTTAATTTGAGGTGTAGAAGAAAGGTCTGGACCTTTTCTCCAATTATGTCTGTTTTTTGCAACCCTGTGGTGTAACCTGGCTTAATTAGCCTGAGTAGGAATTTTTGTTGAAAGAATCGTTAACGAGTTTCGAACACAGTGAAGCGAGAGGTTGGGCTGTGCTTACAGTGTTCAGTGAGCACCGGTTCTACTGAGGGTGAGAGCTTATTGTGGCATGATAAATTCTCCTTTGTGCAGTCTTTACCATCACCATGGGCTAATGGAATTCTCTAAGTTTATATTCTGACATTTCCTCCTGTCACCTGTTGTGTGCTATTTTCTCCTTGGACTACATAGCTATAACCTGAAAATACAACTTCTATATGTGTTTTGAGTTGCTAAGTTGATGACAGTGCTTGGTGAGTTAGGAAGAAAAAAGTCGTTTTCAATGATTCCTTCTCTCCTTCTCTTCACTGCTTTTTCCAAGGAGGTTGTACATGCACTCCCACTCACGAGTGTATGGCGATCTCAGGGTTAGGCACTTACGCAGGGTAGTCTGGTGGTGTGCAAGAAAGCTATTCAGTGTCAGGATTCATTGCGATTCAGTTCAACCATCGCCAGAGAAAGCAACCTAGGTTCTTTAATGTCATCTTTTCTAACTTAGTCTTACTCTTTTCCCCTGTATTTCCTAATTTGGCTCACAACGTAGATGAAGGGGAAAGGTTTCCCTCAGTGGCTTAACGAGGTTCCAGGCTTAACAAGTATGTCTTATACTTCAGTTGTTGCTGTGATGTTATATAAAGGTTTGTAGTTATCTTTCAACACAGGCTTTCTTCATTTCAGATTGTTTTGCTTTGAATTCCATTTTCATTATGGTAAGTGGCACTTTTCCTTCCTTACCTTAGAACTTTTATTGTATCCCCACAACTTACAATGCTTTTGTTAGGATGATTTATGTTCACATAAACTGCATATAAATTATGCGAAATGAATTTCTCCCTCTCTCTGAAGACTCAATGAGTTGCCTGAAGTTATTAATGTCTGTCTTATGTTTACTCTCAGCTGATATTTTACCCTTCTGTGTCCATTAATTTTAGTTAGATATATAAAGTACTGTTAAATTACAACATCAAAATTCTGAATGTTTAATTTCCATTCTATTGATTACTTCAAAAATTTTAACATTTTAAATTATATAGCATATACTGAAAAACACACACGTTATCTTTTATCATTTAGTAAGATTTTGTTAGGTAGATTAGTCTTTATGAAGGCATTATCATCATGTTGGTCAGCGAGCAGAGCATCATTCTCAGAAGCCCTCTATACCCTCATTACAGTTACTTGTGCACCCCTTTCAGCACCCCAGAATCTGACTCTCCTCATACACCTCTGTCTTTCTCTGATATTATACGTCATTTCCCTTTGTAGCATATTGACTGAATTTCCTCAATTACAAATGATGTTCAGGATCTCTATCACATACAAATTGATCATGAAATTGATTATAAAAATTCCAGTTTATATTCTTTTATCATGTTTATTTTTTACTGTAGACTGAGCGTATTTGTTTATTTTGAATATTATTCACTTGTCAGTAATAAATATCAGACCTTTTTCTTCCAACTTTGTTTTTCGTTTAATCGCTTTATTGATATTGTATGCACTTGCAAGCTTTAATGTGTCTGAATGCATTACTCTCTTCCCACGTGCGTTCCTTTTGATCTTGCCAAAGAAAACCTTTCATACTCTGAATTCCTACGGCTGCCCTTAATTTCTTCTTACTAGTGCAAAATTTTAAATTTAAGCTAAACTGAAGAAATATAGAAATTTCAGCTGAAGGTAATGGGCAGTACAATCACCCAACGTCTTCTTCTAAGGCCTGCAGACAGCAGACAGAGAACAAATGAAACCTCACACAGACAATTCTATATTTCCAGCCTGAGGCACAGTGGAGCATGCACTCCAGTTCATAGGCAGTGACCAGATACTACAGGGCCCCTCATACTACATGGTATCTGGAAAAAGTGCACAGAAAATTGCAAACGAAACAGACAGACAGTTGAAGAGGACATTTGGCATCAGCAATCTCACAAAGTGACATGGATGGATTGCTGAGGGGAGCTGTTAGATGGTCTCACACTTGAGGAATGCAAAGACATAGGCTTCAGAATGCAGAAGACTGGTGCATGATAGGAAGGCAGCACTTCCAGGGTTAAGATACGGAGTAGTCTGGACATCTGAGGTACCCTTTGAAAGCAGCAGCCACAAGTTAGCAAGCCTTTATTGAACAGGACACGGAAAGAACCCGTGTCAACTTTACCACAGATGGACACCTGTGGTAAGGTAACATCTGTTCATGACAGCAATAGAAGACGGAATCCTTGAGTTGAGAAGCCAGGAAAGCCCAACTTATTCAGATCTTATCCCTCACTCCACAGAATACACCTTCCAATTAAAATGCTAAGAATAATGAACATCATTAAAGTATGTTAAAAGCAAACAAAACCACCCAAATCCCATATGGCGATACTATAAGAAAACAGATGAAGGTCAACGTTGTTTTGGAAGTGAGAAAAATGCTGCCATAACATAAAAGAAAATTAAAAACAGAAAATTAGACATTGAGGATAGAAGGAGCAATTATGAAGTAGAAATAGGAAAACTTCTGTACCAAGAAGATACATATGGATTTGATAGAACTGAAGAGAGAGACTTCAAAGAATACAAAACTCTCCTGGAGATGAAGGCAGACTATTGGTTCACAGAGGTGAACAAGGAAGATTGTACAAAGAAAGGACAGAAATACAAATGGGTGAGGCTGAGAAACAGCTGCAAAAGAAAACTGTGAGTAAACGTATTGGTATGGAAGAAAAGCAAAGCAAAGCCATAAACATGAGAAACGCCTCTCATACAAGAAAGGGATAGAATAGGAAAGAATTACTATGTCAAATTAGAAGAAATTTCTTCAAGAAATCTTTTCGGAAATTAAGGGAGATGAACCTACACAGTCAACGGTCAGTGTGGGGATATCCTGGCATGGTAATCAGACATCAGAGACAAGCTCCCTTGGGCTTCCCTGATAAAAGATCAAACTCCTGTTCAAGGATATCAAAGCAGATTGTCGTGTGAACTCTCAGCTGGTGGCATCCTTTAACATCTGAAAACATCATAGAAACATCTACAAATGTTCAAGCAAGTAGTGATATTCAGCTAAAATGTCCTTCAGGGACCCACCCCAGCAAAAAACTATCTGGGACATGAAAGATATAATATCATGTGTGTAGGCAACTTCAGAGAAATCTAGAATGATAAGAACAGTTTAGCAGAAGAGTTGGTGTTGGATACTAAGTAAGTTAATGGTTTGCATGTTGGATGGAGTTTAAATAAGAGTATGTGTTATGGTGCAACAGAGAGAAAATTAACAAAGAAATGAGAAAAAGGAGGAAAGCCACAGAAGAACATCCCCATTTTTTATTTATAAATTGAACAGATTGGGGGTAGGGAGGTGGCTCACTTGGTTAGATGCTTACCTGGCAAGCATTGGGATTTGTCTGCCATTTGCAGAACCTACACAGAAGCATTAGGAATGGAGCTTCTTCATAATCCCATCACTGCACAGGTAGATCCCTAGGGTAGCCTTGTTGAGAGAAATAAAATATAGAGGATAGTAGACAATACTTTGACTAACAATAACTGAAGTTGTCATTGGCTTACACACACACACACATACACACACATACACATATACACATACACACACAGACATACACACGGACATACACACACACACAGACATACACACACACACACACACACACACACACACACACACACACACACACACACACACACACACACACACACACACACACACACACACACACACACACACACACACACACACACACACACACACACACACACACACACACACACACCAAAATAAACCTAAAAAGCTGATGAGTAGAGCCTAAACATATTTCAGAAATCAAAGGTCAGAACGTTTTTCTATTATCAAACTTCAAATCTGTTGGTTCAAATGGGATGTTGCGTTTCTGGAGTTGAAGGAAGAAAAGGCACACAAACCTGCAGGGGATAGCTTTTGTGCTGCTGATAAGGGGAAGGGAGTAAATATTACATGAAAAAATATTGCGCTAAGGGGAGTACATAAGAGTAGAATTGTAGCAATAGCTTTAAAGTTTTATACATAGAATAGAACATACTCTAAGAAAAATGTTGTAGATGTTGGAAGCTTTAGGTTTTTTAATAATAAAGATATTAGAAGTGACCACATAATTGCTTTTTGAAATCACTTTGCATGAAGAAAATAATATTTACATTAAAATTATTAAGAATTAATATTTACTGGCATAATATTAAGGTAAATATAAAAGTAAAGAAGCCAGGTTTGCAAATATCAGTATGAACATATGATTTAAATATGTAGATGACCTAGCTGTATATACTAGTGAGGCCTGGAGTGTTTCCATCTCCAAAACAGTGGGCACCGACAGTGCCCAGAGTTTGGCATGTGCCATTCTGTAATAAGTATGACTTCTTGAAAATTGACTTTTAGTTAAGGCCAGGCAGTATGGAGGGGCTTCAGCTTACATCACAGAGCAAGAAAGAATTTCAGGAGCAGTAGATTCCGTCACAGTAGACGCATGGACCATTCGGAAGGGGTTCAGTTAGCAAATAGAAAGATATAAAGGTGCTGGAGAGGCTACTGAGTGGCCAAGAGCACTTGCTGCTTTTGTAGATGATGTAGATTTGGTCCTCAGCGCTGACATTGAGGTTCCGAAGTGTATGTAACTCCAGATCCAGGGGTTCTAGCATCTTCCTTTGAAAGGATTTACATACATGTTGCACATACACACAATCAGGCAAACACACACAAATTAGATCCCAGCATTCAGAGGGCAGAAACAGGTTGATCTTTGTGAGTTTAAGGATAGTCTGTCTGGTCTACATAATGAATTCCAGGCTGGGCCGACCTACATAGTGATACTTTTGTCTCAATAGAGTCGATCAGTCATTCAAACAAAAAACACCCTATAAATTAGTATTTATGCTTTTGCTATTATCAATTACTACTATACCAATTCTATTAAACTGTATTTTTAATGTTAAAATATTCTTGGTTCTTTGGAGACACTCTCACATAGCCTTGACTTTGTTCAAACTTGCTGTGTGTCTGGGCTTGAGATCTGACCCTCCCTCTTCCACCTTCCCAGTGCTTGGTTGCTCATTGCCATGCTCTGCCTAACAGTTAGGACATTTAAATGATGGTGGCTTTTGTACATGGCAATTTAGATGGACCATAGCGTGCAGATATTTGATCAGACATTATTCTGCATGTTTCTGTCAAGATACTTTTTATGAGATTAATATTTTGCTTCCGACAATCTCTAAATAAGTTGGTCGGCTTCCATAACGTGGGTGAGCTTGATCCAAGTAATTGAAGGCCTTAGGAGAATAGAGATCAGCATTCCTGACACAGGTGGGGATTCTGCCACTCAGCTTGGCCTATGGACTGAAACTCTTCTGAGTCTCCTGTCTACTAACCAACCCATCAGTGCTTGTGCTCTTCAAGGTTCATGATTAATTATTTATTCTCTTTCCATGTTTATGTGTATGTTAGCAGTCCTGTTCCTCTGGGAAACCTTGACAAATACAGTATACCATGGGTAATTATACTATTTTCAACCTTATGTGCATTTGAGGATTTTAGAAATGAAAAACTCAAAAGTTTAGAGACATTAGATATTAATAAATATGTATACATGCTCATGCAATTGATCTCTTTGATAAATTAAACAATTCTTGAATAAATAGCAAAGACTTTAGAAATAACCAAGTCATTATTTCTACCAAAGTTAGAAAAGTAGAAAGGAACTTCTTTAACATGATAAAGACAAAATCCATAACAGAATGAATTTATTTGATTAAACTCAAATTTAAAATTCTAATAATAAATAAAGGGCAAATGGCAACTTATGAAAAATGGTTGCTGCATTAATGTCAAAATATGGATCAATATCATGATAAATGGACCTTTTAGAAATAAAAACAAAAACATGGAATGCCTGAACAAATTACAACAGAAAAAAAATTGAATTTTCATAGGTTATTAGTCATTTATACATTTTACATTTATATTTTATGTTTTTGATCAAATAACTATAACTTGAAGTATACAGCCTGTTAGAATCTATCATGAGAAATACTGTTTTTCTGTATCCTGTGTAGGCATCTAAACTGGAAGTAACTTTTTGGAAGGTAACTGCTGAATATGAGGGGGCATCCAAAGTCTAAAAGCAGTTCCTTCAATCTTAGCAAGTTCATACAGGAAACCTGGAAAAATGGCCATTAATATGTAGATTTACCTGTCAATTGCTTTGACCTATTATCTTCATAATAGCAAAGGTCTGGTTTCCAAGCAATTGCCAATAGCACAAGGATAATAGTTATTTCATTTATAGAAGCATATAAAGTCCATAAAATGTGATATACATGTATTATATGTGTGTGTCTCCGATTTTGTTCACACACAAGGTGTTTTTGTTGAGCTCCTGTGAGTCTTTTTGTGGGCATCTGTGTGGAAAGAGCTCGTGTGTGGCAGGCAGTATGGGAATGTCTGCAGAGTGTGCGTGACTGTGGGCAAATGTGTGACACCAGAGCTTGATGTCAGCTGTCTCCCTTCATTGCTTGCCACCTTCTTTATTGAGACACTTAAAAATCGCAGAAGGGCTAGACAGGGTGGCAAGCCATCCCTACTGCCCAGCTCCCCTCATCTCGCTCCATTCCTCCAGCACTAGCAATAGAGACAGGCACAGCTAAGCCTTTCTTTCACCTTGGTGATTCCTCTCTAGTCTACTTCCTCCATATTTTAGTTTTCTGGAATACCTTACAGTTAGAATCATGCACGACGTTTACTTTTTTCAATGGGTTTCTTTCATTTCATTTTTTTGTAATATTTTATACAAAATAATTTTTTGCCCTTTTTATTATTTTTATAGCTATTTTTATGTTATTACACTTCTTATATATTTTACACTCCAGATTTTATTCCCCTCCTGGTCCACCCTCCAACTGTTCCACATCTCATACCTCCTCTCTGCTTCCTCAGTCTCTACAAGGATGTCCCCACCCCCACCCCTACTAGACCTCTAAAATCCCTGGGACCCCCAGTCTCTTGAGGGTCAGGTGCATCTTCTCTGACTGAACCCAGACCCGGGAGTCCTCTGCTGTACATGTGTTGGGGGCCTCATAATCCTGGTATATGCTGCCTGGTTGGTGATCCAGTGTCTGAGAGATCTCAGGGGTCCAGGTTAAATTGAGACTGCTGGTTATTTACACACTGGAAGACTACTCAGCTGTTAAGAGCAAGGACGTCTGAGTTTTGCAAGCAAATGGATGGAACTAGAAAATGTCATCCTAAGTGAGGTGACTCAGGCCCCAAAAGACATGACACTCACTAATAAGGGGACATTAGCCACAAAAAAAAAGAGTCAGAATACCCAAGATACAGTCCACAGAACTCAAAAAGGTCAACAAGCTGAAGGGCCCAAGTGAGGATGCCTCAGTCCCACTGGGGAGGGAGAAGAAAGCAACCACAAGAGGGGAAGGAGGGACCTGAGAGTGAAGGGGGATTGTGGGGGAGGGAATATGATCTGGTATTGGATGGGGAAAAAGGACTGAAGTCCCGAGGGCCAGCAGAAAGAATGGAAACAGGCAATCTTGGGAGGAAGGAGGTTGGGAGGATCTTCCAGAATGTACCAGAGACCTGGGAGGTGAGAGATTCTCAGGACTCAGAGGGAGGGACCCTAAATGAAATGCCCTATAGTGGGGAGAGGGAACTTGTAGAGCCCATTTCTAGCAGAGTGTCAGGGCATCAAGTGAGGAACGGGGTTGCTATCCACAGTCAAACTCTGACCCATAATTCTTCCTGTCTGAAAGAAATGCAGGGATGGAAATGGAGAGGAACCTGAGGAAAAGGAGGTCCAGCGACAAGCCCAAAGTGGGATCCAGCTCAAGGGGAGGCAGCAAGGTCTGATACTACTGCTGAGGCTATGAAGTGCTAAAAAAAAGGGGGGGGGCCATCATGACTGCCCTCTGAAAAACTCAACAAGCAGCTGAAAGAGTCAGATGTGAATATTCGCACCCATACTAATGGAGAGAAGCTGCTGACCGTGAGGTTGAATTAGGGAAAAGCTGGACGAAGCTGAGGAGGAGGGTGACCCTGTAGAAAGACCAGCAGTCTCATTCAGGTTTTAGTTGTTGTTGTTGTTGTTGGTTTTTGATTGTTTGTTTTGATTGACAGCTCAATATTTTTAGTATTAAATGTTATCCTGTTGTATAATGTACCACATGTTATCTAGACACTTACTGATAACGACCTCATTTTTTGAGAATATTTGAATGAAGTTGTTAGAAACATCTGTGTGCCAGGTTTCGTTTGGATAGAAATTTTCAATTCACCAGGGTCAGTACTAAGCAGCCCAGTTGCTGGATTGCAGACTAAGAATAACATTGCTTTATAATGAAATGACAAATTGACACGTAAAATGTTTTCAACTTCAGTTTAAAATATTTAAAAAATGTTCTTGAGTTTATCCTTTGAATCATGCATCATTAATCTTTGTTATTGGGGACTTATTCTTTTATTGATTTCTAGGTTGTTTACATTGTGATTGGAGAACGGATAGTTTATGATGTTTATTCTTTTAACTTTTGTCTCTGCATATAGGCAATCTAGAATATTCTATGGGCCTAGGACAAATATCTATTCAGCTGTTGTTGAAATCTGTAGATACCATTCATGTACTACTAATTCCTGTTGTATCCAACTAGACCCTGATTTATTCTTTTTATTCTTTTTTGTTGATTTTATCTTTTTATTTCTGAAAGAAGTTTGAGAAACCCTAAAATGGTGGAATCATATACGTACTCAGAAAGGTCGCATCAATTGTTTCAAAGTATATTATGATTCTGTTTTCAGGGATGCACATTGAACATTTTTATGACACCATCTTGAAGAACTGATCTTAGTATAATTATATAATGTCCCTCTTTCTGTTTGTCTTTCTTTGCCCATGGAATTTACATTGTGTTAGAATGTCTTTCTCCATTCATTTATTTTAAATCTGTATTTCTTAGTGTTTAAGGTGGAACCTTAGATGACTTTACAATGGGGTGGGTGCTGATTTTTATCTGCCTTGATAATCTCTGTCTTGTAATTGATGTAGACCACTGATGTTCAAGAGGATTATATAGGTGGAAAAAGACTTTCCACATGTGCTATTTCTATACATTAGCTTTTAAAATAAACATATTTACTTTTATGTGTATAGGTGCTTCACATGCATGCATATCTGTGCACTACATGTGTGCCTGGTGGCAGCAGAGGCCTAAAGACAGCCTCTGGTATTTTGAATGAACATGGTCCCACACATATGTTTGCATACTTGGTCCCCGGTAGGTTGAACTATCTTGGAAGGTTTAGGACATGGGGCCTGGTTGGAGGAGATACATCACTGGGGCTAGACTTTCAGTTTTCAAGATGCTCAAGCCATTCTAAGTTAGCCTTCTGCCTGCTGCATATGAGTCACACGTGAGCTCTCACCATGTTCTTACCCACATCCTTATGTCCACCATCATGGACTCTGTCTGAAATCGGAAGCCTAATTAAATTCTTTGTTTTATGAATGGCCTTGTTCATTGTGTTTTGACACAGCAATGTGACTGGATTTACAGATGGTTTTGAACTACCAGGTAGGTGCTGAGAATCAAAATGGAGTCCTCTGGGAAAGCAGAAAATATTCCCAACACTGAGCAATCACGCCAGCCCCTTTCTATGTGGTCTTTATCAGGTGTCTTCCACTCTTTCATTAACTTTTGTGCTTTTATCTGGAAAGTTTTAGTATTTATAATGATTTTAAAGTTGGTACACCCAAAGTACTATATTTCATATTTCACTATGGGATTTTCATGCATACTGTTCTCCTCAAAACAACTGTGTCTTCCACATGTTTTGTTTATTTTATTTCTCTTCTGCTTCCATGCCATATTTGTCTCAGTATTTGAACCCCACCTCAAGATCTCTCTTTCTCATGGGTTCATTTCCAGTTTTATGATATATACAACACACACACACACACACACACACACACACACACACACACATGTTCTGCATATGAGAAAAAAATACACTATCTTGTTTTACTTGTTTAACATTCTCAGAATGATTTCTAGTTCCATTCATGTGCCTACGAATGCCATGATTTCATTTTTCCTCATAGTTGTATAAAATTCTGTTATGTGCTTATACCATATTTTCTTTATCCACTAAGCAAGGCTAGTTTCTTTCCTGACTATTGTAAATAGAGCAATGATAAATAAGGAGGTTTAAGGATCACTTTTGTATACTGAAGTGGAGTACTTCATACACACACACACACACACACACACACACACACACACACACACACACACACTGCTGTGGAATAGCTGTTCATATGATACTTTTCAGCTTGATTTCTAGGACTGTGTCCATTTGTTTTCCCACCACCAGCAGTGACTAAACATTTACTTTCCCTCACACCTTCATTCCATAAGGTGTGACTTATGGAATAACTTTATCGTTCTCATTGGTTCCTACAATGGCAGCCATTCTGACTGGGGTAAGGTGGAATCTGGGATCAGTTTTAATTTCTCTGGTGGCTACAAATATCAAACACTTCTAAAATTTATTGGCCACTGTATTTTTCTATTAAGAACCATAAATTTAGACTTTTTTCAACTCATTTACTAATTGGATTGTTTGTTTTCTTCATATTTATTTTTTACAGTTCTTCACGCATTCTAGAGATTAATGCCCTGACTGACCTGTAGTTGGCAAAGAAAGATTTTTCTCCTATTCTGCATGATCTCTCCTCACTTTGTGGTGCTTTTTCTGTACAGAAATGTCCTAATTTCACATAATGCCATGTGTTAGTTCTTGAGGGGACTACATTCTGTACTATTGGAGCTCTTTAGGGAAAGCCTCATGACTGTATCTTGACGTGCTTTCTTGATATTTTTCTCTAACATTTTCAAAGTTTCAAGTCCTATATTAAGGTCTCTAATCCATTTTGGATTGCATATAATGAGATATATGGATACAGTTTTATTTTTATAAATGTGGAAGTCTACATTTTTCAATTCAGTTTGTCAAGAGAGCTGTTTGCTGCTGCTGCTGCTGTTGTTGTTGTTTGCCCCAATATATGTTTTTGACACTTTTGTTGAAGACTAGCTGTGGCTGTGTCAGTTTATTTCTGGTCTTCTATCATATTCCAGTTGTCTTTGTTAACACCACTATCAGACCCTTTTCGCTACTATGGCTCTGTAGCACGATTTGAGAATGGGGAATGCATTACTTCTTTATCAGAGTAACTTCAGTTCTTTGACATCTTTATTGCTTTTGTGTGAACTTTAGGATTTTCTTTTCCTAAGCCATACATCAAGCCTTAGCAAATAAAAACAGAATCAAAATGTTTTCTTGTGCGTTATCAGATCATAATGACATAAAAGTAGTCATTGACAGCTGCCCTCTATGACAATGCTTCGTTTGTTTCCCATACACCAGCAGGTTATACCACAGCCAACCCTTGGGCATGTCTGCCTAAATACACCGATGCTGGGTTTATTTGGAGTAAATCAGTGTCTGTCAGACCAGTTAGGGTTAGGAAAAAGCAAATCACCTTTCCTGTTGTCTTTTATTATATGGACCCCGCTGCCATTCTATAGTCTCCTCCTCCAGTACAGAATATCTTTCACACACTTTTGCAAGGCAGACCCACTCCTCACAATTGCACCAAGTTTGCCTGCGAGTACGATATTTCTTCTTTGCTCCTGGATTGCTTCCTAGAGTTCTGGGGAGATGGTTTTTCTGTTGGTGCTGTAAATACTTCACTCTTTTCTGTGATGTTGTAGGCCATCTTTTTCTTGTTTCTCTATGGGCAAGATATTTTTCCCCATGCAGGTCTAAAAAGTATATCTGTTTTCTTTAAAAAAAAAAAAACCCTTTCCTTTAGAATGGCATAATAGTATTTCCATAATATATGTTTTCTGAGGTTCTCAGATCCATGCTTTGACATTTGCCATTAACTTGGAATCGATTTTCTGCTATTTTTTCAAATATCTTTATTACTTTCTGTATATGCAATGTAAACAAAATCCAATAAGCAAATCCCTATGTAGGAGGTTTTAGAATTTATAAGATTCTTTCATTTTACTTTTTATATTTATTTAGTGTGTTTATATGTGTGTATGCACATGTGCACACACCACACACACACGCACACACACACGTGCGCACGCACACACACACACTACACCACAGTTCATATTCGTAGATCAGAAAACTGTTCTTTATTTCCATTATATAGGTCCTAGGGATCAAACTCAGAGTCAGGCTTGGTGGTAAGCTCTCTTATTTACTTATCTTAGTGCCTGGTCTTCTAAAAATTGATACAAAGCCAGTTTTGCCAATTTCCTTCTTGCTAAGATTACATTAAATTTTTGAAGAGAATATTTCACATAGATTTTTATAAAGTATTTTATGGGTATGATTTGGCTGCATATGCATGCTATATGTACACACACACAGACACATACACACACTACCATCTCTGTGCCTGTTGATCACAAAGGCTAAAAGAGAGGACATTGATTCCCTGGAACTGAGGCTATAATTCTGAGTCCTCATGTGGGTGCCAAAAATTGAATTTGGGTCCTCTAGAAGAGCAAAGTGGACTCCTCAGGCACTCACAGAAGCCTTTGCTGCAATGTACAAATATTTTCAGCTAAAGAATCTGTTTCCCGGGGGCTGGAGAGATGGCTCAGCTGTTAAGAGCACTGACTGCTCTTCCAGAGGTCCTGAGTTCAATTCCCAGCAACCACATGGTGGCTCACAACCATCTGTAATGGGATTCAATGCCCTCTTCTGGTGTGTCTGAGGACAGCTACAGTGTACTTATATATAATAAATAAACCTTTAAAAAAAAGAAACTGTTTCCCTGGGCACAGAGCAGGAAGCAAAGCACACGGATCAACTCCTTTATATTCGGTTTTTACTGATTCCGCCTCCCACCATTAGATTTCGTTCGGCCGAGAGCAGTTGGTTCTCTGTAGCTTCTTCTCACGGTGGATGGTCTTAGCAGCTACACATCTCACAGAAGGTGGCAACTGACTCAGAGCCTCATAACTGGTCCATGTGTCGAGAAAAAGAGACTGGGGTGCTTAGCTCCAAGTGGGACATGTAGAGCATCCCCATCTCTGAAGCTCAGTGGTCATCATGAGAGAGGGCGCAGAAACATGTTAAGTGCTCATGGTGGAGAAGGTTTGTAGCAACATGGCAGGCCAATTACACATGAACTCAGAGTAGCTGTGTCTGAATGCATGGCTGAGAGGGGCTCATGACGTCATGCCTCATGCTCTAGTAGCTTTATTTCCCTGTGCTCATGTACTTATGGGCAACATTAAGTGAATTCTGTGTTTTAAAAAAGAGAGAGAGAACACATAAAGTTAAGAGAAAAGTTGGTGTGGGGAAGAGAGGAACTGGAGGGGTGGGTTTTATCAAAACACAATATTATAAGTATGGAATTCTCAAGAAAATTAAAATGAGAAAAACTGATTAGTTTTGATGAAAAGGTTTTAAGACTTTATATACTTATTCTCACCATAATACTAAGGCAGAATTATTCTTAATTTTATCATTTCAGTAGGTGGAAGTGGTACTATGTGCTTAAATATTTATATCTATCTATCTATCTATCTATCTATCTATCTATCTATCTATCTATCTGTATCTATACACATATATTTCCTGATTACACTTGAAAGCCAAGAGGATCTGGTTTCAGTTATTATCCATGTGCATTTTGTCTTCTCTGAGTTCTCTTATTATTAACTTATAAGCAGTATTTAATATTACATACATGAACATGTTATATGTATTATAGGCTTTCTTATATGTGAAGTTTGGTGTGACATGTATTTCAATTCTTTCCATTTTTTTCCTTTAGTTTCATTATTTGCTTTAAGATTTTCTTTATTTTTAAATATAAATACTTTTAGACTTATTGCAGATACTAAAATATCTTTAAAAAACAGATAGCAAGTGTTTGCTTATGGATATAAACATTTAAAACCCAACATCTATTTGATAATTACTTCCTTGAAATGTCTTTGGACTATCCAGTCTAATCTACAAGGTACTGCATATCATGTATTCCTGAGAAAAGGATTCAGGTTTTATTATCCTTTCTATTCAAACTGCTAATTGATACATAATGGAATTACTAGTGTCATGTGTGTGTATCTGTGTATGTTATATTTATCTAAACAATGCCCATTTAATGAGGACTTCTTCTATGCTGTGTACTACAATGAGACTTAAATATGTAGATAAAGCCAATAAATCTAATATCAAGTAGGAAAGATATTTGCTAAAAATAAATTTAAATCAATGAGTTATTTGTTAAACTGCTCACTTCTGTTTCTGAATGTCCCCATGAAGAAAGACTAAGATTATGAAATAAAGTCACAATCTTTTAAAAATTAAACAAAAGGTTTTAGATTTATCTTATGTGTAAGTGTTTGGGCCTTAGTATATGTATGTGTATTTTATATATGCAGGCTTCTGTGAAAGCCAGAAGAGACATAGAATCCCCTGGAACTGGAGTTATATGCAATTGTGAATCACATGATAGGGGTACTGGGAACTGAACCCAGTCCTCTGTAACAGTAGCCAGTGCTCTAACTGCTGAGCCATCTCTCCAGCCCTGATAATCATTTTGTCATTTTTTTTTTGAAAACTAACTTCTTATGTCCAGGAAACCTGGAAAGGGAATAACATTTGTAATGTAAATAAAAAATATCCAATAAAAAAAGGAAAATTAACTTCTTTCTAGAGTCTTTGTCTCATCATGAATATATATATATTGATTATCCCTTATCAAAAAGCTTGAGGCTAGAAGTGATTCTGATTCCAGAATATCTCACAATTGATGAAATATTGGGCATGGAACTCATGAATAATCATGAAATTGCTTTATTTCATCTTTCTTTTTCACTGTATATTTTAAATATATACCCGAAACTAAGTTCAGAACTGTCGATGGTCCGTGTCCTTCCCAGAGTGAGGGCAATCTGTGGCTGTTTGTCTTCAATTTTATTCCTAACTTTGAATTCACATGTTAGCAATAAAGCAATCATTGTTCAATCCTTGTTCCCATATAGGTGGTTATCATAACAGTACAGAGTACTATCAACACAGTGGTTGAAATGTGTTCAAGCTAAGGGCACAACACAGCTGGAGGGCAGGAGGCCTGCACAAAGTTACACAGCATTGAGAAGCAATGGCGGCTTGCTGCCTCTGCTTCTGGGGTCTCTGTATTGATTGAAAGGTCAGTGTGCACCCCTTGTGTTTTATTTCTAGGTGAGCATTGAAGTCCAAAGTAACTGAGGGACAAAGAAGAAGTTTCCTCTAGAGATGCCATCCAATGACATTTTCATGCTCCTATCAGTCATCTACGTTATTAAAGTGGTTTTGGTTTGGGAAGTCTTTGTGTTTTATAGGACTTGTCATTGTGATCTGCTCACTGCTCTAGTCCTTCAATATACACACCCCATACCATTACCACGTGGTCCCTAGACCCCTTTCCTGTTGTGTAAACACTGTCTTCAGAATTACTGTTATGACTATTTACTGATGAGTCATTTGGGCTTGTCATCACTCAGTGATGAACCCTCATTACTAATACTAAATGATACTAAAAATGCTTCAATATCTATATTCTCTAGTATATTGATATGACCCGAGGTATATTTTTGTACATGTAAGGAGTTCGGTGTTATTTTTATTACTTCTAATATTCAGAATTCATCGAAGCTATTGCTCATCATCTACATCTTCTGCCCACAAGCAGAACTTCATCATATTTTTATATTTCAACCATCATCAACATACATGACATCCATAAAGTAAACCCCTTGTAAACCATGCACACTCCACCCTCATGCTTCTCTCATATTTACCTTCCATTGATACAGGTATGTCTTAATTCTGCAGCTGAATTTATAGTCACATTTTAGAGACGTTATGTGGGAGAGATATAACTTGTGAGATTTTTAGCTGGAGATGAGCAGGGCAGCTTTCAAGGAATGACAAGATATGCAGTCCTCACCCAGCCCTGCTTCCCTGTGGTGAACATGAGCCACAGACACAAGTGTTGATAAAAGTAATCTGAAATGATGTCGCCAAGAAGCCTGAGTTCTCTGTTAGCTTGATAATGCCCTTGTAAGAAGTTCACTCCTTTAAGACAGCTAGAATAGTGGCTTTCACTTCTCATAGCAAATTTGCCTTGATGAATGCCTGGTGCCTTAGCTCAGTGCAGCCCACAGCATTCCTGGCCATCTTCACTCTGTTGAGTCTTCTAATCAGCTGAACTAAGTGTCTGTCTGAAGCACTGAAATCCGAACTGCTCTCTTATCTGTTCTGGCCTTACTGTGTCATCAGATTTTCATCGGTAATGACGTGGGCAAGTCATCAATGACTTTTCTCATTGCTTCACAATTAGAAAAGATTTGCTGTGAGAATCTGTAAATTTTCAATATTATATTTGTTTTCTTAACTTTCTGAAGCTAACCTCTTGACTCTTCAGTTTCTTTTCACTTCAGCATAGTAAGTTGTGGCTTATTTGAAGATCAGCATGTTATTAGGCAATGTGTTTGTGACCATGCTGATGAATCAGGGGAAAACAGAGAACGCTCATTTTAACTACCGGTAGAGTATTTCTATTTTTCCTGAATTCCCACTCATTATATTCAGCAGAGAACTTTATAAGTTTGTTCAGGCTCCAGGGTACGCCTTCTGACTCCATGCTCTCCTCTATGACATTTTTACCCTTAAACCGTGGTTCTGTTTATCCCATGGCTTGATCACTCTGAGCACTGACAGACAGACATGCTCCTTCCATTTCTTATCATTTTTATCAGGACATCTGAGGCCTTTTCTACATTTTCAATTCCCATACCATGGAGAGGATAATAAACAAAATGTCACAACATGAGCAAGCAGGCAAACAAACAAACAAAAAACATTAAAAAAGAAAAGAACCATCTCCATTATTACCATAAAAAATGTATTGCCAATGACACAAGTCTTGGGTTCCTGTAGAGAAAGGGCCATTGACACATTAAGCTGAAACAAGTGTGAATTATTTACCTTCATCAGCAATCTTTCATGGAGAGTCTCCACTAGCACACAACACATGCATTGTTTTCAATGGGTCAGGAGTGGTGTTTGTTGTTGTTGTTCCTGGAGAATTTCTGGGCGTTATACATTCACATTTCTGCTGTGGATTGTCACACAAGGTCAGGGATAGAAATTTCTACTCATGTCACCTGGTTTCTCTTAAGAACATTTCAGATTTGGAAGCATTTCAGATTTCCAAATTGCAGAGTAGGGATGCATAACTCCTAGGAGAACAGAAGGGAGACCTAAAAGCAGTTGTCTAAGCTTAGATTTTATAGAAATGGAAAAGGAAAGCAAACCCAATTAAGCAGAAAAGAAATGGGAAAATTTGAGCAGGGATCAATGAAATTGAAACAAAATCAATAGAGCTTTTTTTTTCAGTGAAATAAAAGCTGGTTCTTTTAATACCAATAAAATTTATATTCTCCAGGGAGGAACACAATGAAAAAGACACAAATCACTAACATTATAAATGAATGGAGGCTGCTAGTAAAGTTTCCCAGGTAAGTGGTAATAAGGGAAGGTTCTGAACAATGATATGCTCACAAATTTGATAGATGAAATTGGCCTAATTATTTGTAAGCTAGAACCAGCCATAGCATATAAGAAGAGATGGTATGAGCAAACCTGTCTCTAGTAAAAAAGAAAAAAATGGAAACAATAAACAATAACTGCTCAAAAAAATCATCAAGCTAAGGTGACTAATGGATTGTAACAAATTTCAAAGAAGGCAGTGTTTCTTACACAACACTTAAAAGTAATCAAGTCACAAAGCAACCTTAGGCACATTACTAAATGACATCAGTGAAGATTACATAATGTATGGTTTCAGCAATGTGATGTGGATAGGTCAAGCTGTGTAGGTATAAATAAACTAATGGTTGCAAGGTTAGCATGACTCTGGTACACATGATAGTAAATAATGGCAAATACATATGTATTTCAAATCCAATAAATATTACTCTACTGTTGGAAAGATAAGTGAGGTGAACTGTAGAACTTGAGTGTCAATGTGTCCGTGTGGTTCACTGACTTTAGCAAATGTGCCATGGGGCAGTGCAATGTTTATGGGATGGAGGCTATGCCTGGGTGAGGAAAAAGAATAAAGGAATCCATTGGCGCATCCCATTCATTTTCACTGTGAACTAAAATTGTTCTGTATCATAAAGCTTATTTACTAAAAGGCAAAGGTAGTTAAAGCGAACAAGGTGTAAGAAATTAAGGAACATTTCTTGATGTTATTATTATGATGGAAATTGGGCATGGTGGTTTACAGTAAGTGAAATGCAGCAGCAAAGAAAAAGAATAAAATAAAATCATTTTATGTCACACTTGAAATACTGACCATCCCTTTTCAGTCAGGACTAATAAAGGGCTTTTCATTCAGAGTGACATGCGTTGATGATTCATGGACTCCAAAATGTCAAGGAACTCCTGTGAGTTCATGCAGAAGACAATGTGCCTACATGGAGACACTGAATTTGGGCAGAAGTGTCTTTTGGTAACCATCTTGGACAGATCAACATGCATTCCCATAGTTAAGTAGACATGGGTCAATCTCCCACTGTGCTGCTACGTAGTCACTGACCTGTACATTGTACTTTCCCATATAAAATTAATTTTAATGTGTGTGTGTGTGTGTGTGTGTGTGTGTGTGTGTGTGTGTGTATGTGTAAGTCTGTATGAGTACATGCTGCCTGTGTGCAGGTGTTAGTAGAGTTCAGAAGAGAGGGGGTTAGATCTCCTGGAGCTCGAGTCAAAAGGCAGTTGTGAGCCACTAAACAAGGATGCTGGAAGTGAACTGGGCTCTTCTGGAAGAGCTCTTAACTGCTGAGTCAGCTTTGTGATTGTTATGGTTTCAATGAGAATGACCTCCATAGGTTCACATATTTCAATGTTTAATCACTAAGGACTGGAACTGTTTGAAAGGTTTAGAAGATTTAGAAAGTATAGTTTCTTTTTGGAGTGGGTGTGGCCATGTTGGTAGAAGTTATTGTGGGTGGGCTTTCCTATATTAAAAGCCTACCGATTCCATGCTTAGTCTCTCTCTCTCTCTCTCTCTCTCTCTCTCTCTCTCTCTCTCTCTCTCTCTCTCTCTCGCTCACTCCTTTCCTCTTGGCCTATGCATCAGGATATAAAGCTCTCAATTGTTGCTTCAGTGCATGTATGCTGTCAGTCTCTCAACAATGATAATGGGCCAACCTCTGAAACTGTAAGCGAGCCCCCAATTAAATGTTTTCTTTTGTAAGCGTTGCCTTGGTTTCCTTACAGCAAGAGAATATTGACTAAGACAATGACCCACGTATATACAAACTAAACTCTAGAGTAGTCTTAAAAAGGCAATTTCAATTGTTGTAAAAAGGTCAAAGCAACTATAGATTTTGTATATATTACATTTATAGAATATCAGCATTCTGTGCAAATATGATAACACATATAATATGGAATTATTAGAACTACCAAACACAGGTTTATTATGTAATTCAACTATTGTTTTTATCTTGAGACAGGATTTGGCTATGTAACCCAATCTGGCTTGAGCTCTTGATCCTTGTGCCTCAGCCCCCTGACTAATGGACAGTGGCACTATAGGAATGTGCCACTCCATCCATCTAAACTACTCTTTGTTACATCTGAACTTTGAATATATCATCAATTCTCTTATGAGCCAATGATCTTTATGACAGGTTAGCTGGAATGTTGGTCAGGAAAGGTATACAGGACAATTGTGCTGCAAAGTGTCTTTTGACAAATTAAGTGATCTTACAAAGAAGGAGTCTGTGCCTTATTCCACTTTGTATTTCTTGTTCCTGTCAGCTGATATGTCACCCCAGATGACAACAAGGTACCTGGCATGATGGCAGGAATTGATCTCTTCCCGTCCTGGAGGCTGCAAAGTTCGGGATGAAGGAGCTTTCACTTGCCACCTTCCTCTGTTGACTTCTATAGCTACCTCCCAGCTATGGTTTCACAGGGTGGATGGAGACAGGGAGTCTACTGGTCTCTTTCTACACATGACAGCAATCTCACCAGGAGACTTTCAAACCTGCTAAATTCATGGATTACCTCCCAAAGTCTTCCTGTCCCAGTGCTTCACTCTATAGGTCAGGAGTTTCATATGAATTTCAGGGGTCATTAGTAGTCCCTGAAGCGGACATTTTCACATTCATTTTTTAGGTCAGGAAAGTAAGGCTTAAAGAAATTAAACTATTGCTTCACAGCTTAATGTATCACTGTTTTCCTTTTTGTGGCTAAGTTTCACCTGGTTACTGCTCAGTGTTTAATCGCTTCTCTGAGGAGATAATGTTTCCTTCCATGCTTATTCAATACTGACAGCCATGTAGAGTGTACAGATATGCCTGTGCTTGTGCATGATCGCATGGAACTGTGGGAGAATTCTACTTGCAAGTGACAAAGTAACTAGATCACGAGGAAATAGTAAGATTGGCAAGCAGAAGGGCACGTTTGCCCAGAATGCAGTGTTGCTCCAGAAACCTTGGTAGAGGCATCAGTCTTTGCTCTGGGGACCTTGGCAGGAGAGGCTCATTAATTTCTCATTAGACTTGTAATCCTTTCTATTTCCTTTGGAAGGTTCACTTCCGATAATATTTTTGAGGGTCTCAGTCATTTTCCATGAAGATCACACAGGTGACAGCAGGCTGAAGAGCTAGTGTGAGCGACACTGGGAAGGCAAATGAGAGGAGTATATAAATTTTTTTGGCTGATTTGAGCAAAGAAAGAGATATAGACTCAGAGAAAAGGAAACCTGGAGTTCTCTCTGTAGTTTGCAGGCAGCTGGGCAGATTGTAGTTCCTTGTCTTTCCAGTTATTGTTTACTATGACCTGGGTTGGGGGGCTTTGTGATTCTTCTAAGTTTCAGCTTTCAGCATTCCCAGACATGGGATGCTTGCTTATTTACTGAGTCTCCCCTGAGGACAGAATATTTCACATTAGAGGAAACTACCACATATTACTTCTCTGTGTATATATGTAATGATGTATGATCATAACTGTACAGATATAACTTTACATACATAATCATATAATAGATTTTAAAAATAATAAAGACTTCATTGTCATGATTTGCTTTTTTTCTTACTTCAGATTACGAAGAAACAACTGATCATAGCTTCTAGAAAAGAAGAGAGAAGCAGAATGTATACTGGGAAGACCAACTAGCCACATGGCAGGAAAGAGCACATTTAATGATCTCACCACCATTCCCCAAAGTGCTGAAGTGGCCATTTCTTTTGTTGTATGTAGGAATTGTATGAACAAATGAAAAAAATCAAAGCAAAAAGGAAAAAGAAAAGAAAACGAGTTTTCTCCAAAAGCAAATCATGAGTTGACAGCAAGAAAGGAGTGAGATGCTGGTAATGTTAATGTTCATTAGCTTTCCCTGGGTTCGGGTAGGAGATGGGATCCTGGGATCTTATGGAGGGATCTTCCTTATCTCCAAGGGACTATCACTGCTCATTTGAGATCTGAGAAGAGAAATAACAAATAATTGATTTTTCTTTGTATTCCTGCATGTGTTTGTGTCTTTCTGTCTGTCTGCCTGTAGTGTATGCATGTCAGTATAGGTTTCATGTATATTTTCAAGGCAATTCTAAAAAGAAAGTAAGTGAGCATTATGAAGGATCGATTTCATGTTAATAGCCAGATATTGTGATGTACAGCTGCAATCCTAGACCGTGGAATGAAGAGGTAGGAGAATCATGAATCGAGGGACAGTGGAGCTCTGAAATTCAGGTCCAACCTTAGCTGCAAAGTGAGACCCTGACTCAAAAATATCATGTTAAGAAAACAAAGACAGATTTCTGTGGATAGGAAAATTTTACCCAGAATACTTAGCAAATGCCTAGACCTTACCCAAAAGTTTTCTGACTAGATCTCTCTTCTCTTTCTTGTACTTCCAATAATGGGAAACCACAAGAGAGGAGGAGGCCAGGCACAGGGTAGCAACTCTTGTAGGTGCCTCCTTCCTAGAGGTTCACTTCAATTTCTAGCAAGTGTTTTTGATAAAAAAGCTTTTATGTTTTCTGAGTCTGTTAAGAAGTAAAATTACTAGTCAATACTAACTTTGACGTTCAAATTTAATTTTCAGTTGATTTCTGAGAGTCCTGTGGGTTGCATGGATCTGTGTATGGGGGATAAGAGAGGAGGTGGGTAATTTCTTTAGATAAGTTTCATGGTTGTCATTACGTGGGAGTTGCTAGAATTGTCAAAGTCAGTGACAGCAGCTATCTGTAAACTGTGTTTTAAGTAGGCGAAGACTTATCTGTTTCCATGAAGAAAAATGGAGGAACAGATCCATATCATTCTGTCTCAGTAGAAACTGAAAAATATTCAGAAATCCAGGGACTTTCCACTTGATGCTCTCGTGCCAAGAATGTTGGTCCAGGACGATGCTGCCTTCCCAGGCAATGTTCTCATTAGGATTGCTGCTCTTGCAAATGACTTAGCATCCTGTTTCAGCAAGTATATACCAGATAGGTCTCCAGTCTATGCAGTGTACACACGTGTATTCTTCCAGATGGGTATGACATCTTATATAAAGCCCCAATATAAAAATAATGAATTTATGCTGGCTCTTCAGATGTTAAGGGTCAGGGTAAAATAGTGTTAGACTCAGAAGAACATTCGTTTCTTGAGAAATGGGTTCTCTGCTCTGAAGAATGGAGGGTATCTCTCAATGTGTTATTATGTAGTTATGCTAAAGTAGGGGAGAAATGATATAAATGAATCCAAAACAGATGAGACAACTATGCCGATACACATAGGAGAATATATATGTTAAAATTTCATGAATTTCATCTAATAAAGACTGGGCTACTCTTTACTAACGAGCTGTGCAACCTTAGTCAATTATTTAAGTCTTACTTTTCCATACATAAAGATTACCAGCACTGTGTGTCTCAAACTTCGGAAAATCTGATATAAATAAAACAGCCATATGTCTAGTTTACAGTGATGTTAGCTAGATTATTATTGTTGCTACCAATGTAACTATGTACAATTATATTAAATCTAATACCCGACTATATTCATTAGCTTTATTGTACCCAAACATATTATTTTTATGTGTACTAAACAACACTAATATTTCTATTGCTTAAATGAGCTGTCTCACCACAATCACCATTTATTCAGCTACAGTACAAAATTTTCTCTGGTTTCAATTGAGCATATAATAAGAATGTTTAATAAATTAGCTTCCAGCCCTATTGATTTCTGTCTTTGAAATCATGGATCATTGTTTGGAGGAGACAAAAATCTATACGAAGATTGATTTGCTACTGACACTGTTGTTAATTTTAAAACTCTAGATATATATTGTAGGTCATGTTAGCTCTTTGGGAAGCCCCAGCATATTGAATATTACAACTTCTCATGAAGGAAAGGAGGAAAATTGCTATCTCTGTAAGAGTAGTGGTGGTAGTTAATAGAGTTGTTAACAAAATAAGAATGGAAAACCAAATTACTAATATTAAGCACTCAGCATAAGTAGATTTTTTTCATACCCTAAGGACATGGTCACCCCTTGGTCAGTTAGTTCTCTGTCACTGTGACAAAATACTTTATATGAACAACTTAAAGGAGGGAGGACTTATTTTGGTTCATACTTTCAAAGACTTCACTCCATAGTCCTTTGCTCTGCTGAGTCTTGGTTCAAGGCATGGCAGAACATTTAGGTCAGGAAACTGTCACTAACGCTACTCACCAAATGGCAAAGATTAAGAATAGAAAGTGACATCGAGGCTTCAGTAACAAAACAGGGTTGCCTCAAAGTTGTTGCCTGTATTCATGTAGCTTGACTGTACCAAAGGTTTTCAGAATCTTTCAAAAATAGTTCCACCAACTTCGAAGCTTTTCAAGGCTTATGTACAAATTATAGCATTCTGCTCTTAATCCCCAAAGGTTCATATTCATTTCCTAATACAAAATCTCTCTTCCATGCCTAGAAGTTTCCAGAACTTTAACAGTCCAAGAACTGTTCATCCTGTCACGTTTAATGACTCTTCTAAAATTCACATTAAACTCTTAGTTGTGAGTCCTTAGGAAACAAAAGGAAATCACGAACTCTGAAGATACAGTGTTGCAACATAAATATCCCAAACCCTGAATAAGTTAGAATAAAGACAGAAGGGAGGAATGGACCCAAGCAAGATCTAAACTCAGAAGAAAAAGTGTTAAATCCTTGTAGCTCTCTCTCTGACACTTGAGACATGCAGCAGTATAATATGAGTATGAAAGAACATAGAGTTATTTATGGATTCTAGATATATTTTTCTGTTAGATGGATCACTGACAAAAATTTTTAGCCCTTTTGTAGGCTGTCTCTTCATTCTATTTGTTTCCATTGAGATATGTATATATATATATATATATATATATATATATATATATAATTTTATGAAGTCTTGCTTAATGTTGCTTTTATTTCCTCAGTTATTAGAGTTGAGGAAATCATTGTCTGTGCCAATAGATTGACGTATGTCCCTTACATTTTGCTCTATAGTTTCAGTTTGGTGTCTTACACAAAGACCTTTGACCAGTTTTGAGTTGGCATTTGTCTAAAGTGAGAACCAAATAGCATTCATCTGTACTTTGATATCTAGTTTTCTCAGAATCATTGGTTGAAGATATTGTCCTTTGGCTAACAGTGTTTAGTATCATGTGGCTATAATTGTGGGCTTAGGTTGTGGTTTGCCCTGGAGTTATCTGTATTTTGATGCTAATTCCACTGACCCAAGGAAGGCTGCCTAGTCATGTACTCAGGACTCAAGTGACTTTGCCAGAGCCTTCTCCCCATTTAAACTGTAAAATACAGGTGAGGGCTGGTACAAGATAGAATGAGACCTGTCATTGGACTAGAAGGAAGGATGGGTGGGAGAAAAGATTGAGGGAAAGGGGAAGAGACTAGGGCGGAAAGGACAGGACGAGAGAGGGAAGGAGAGTGGTCACAGGACAACATGGAAGCTGACTTTAAGATTCTATGCTGTACCTTTACAGGTTATGATGAATGTTCTTAAGGGATGGATGTGTATAGGGCTTTATATGTTTAGGTGGGCAATTAAATCTTATCAATTAGATCAGAGGTTATTGTGTGTTCTTTCATGTAGTGATTTAAGTGTAAGAAAGTGTGCAGTGGCTAGAGACACTGGGCTGCCACAGAATTGGGATGTGTACTTCTAGCAAGCTATCTAGCAGATATCTTCGGGCACTGCAGTGCCGGATCCTAGCAGGGTAAAAGAAAGCCACTTAATATAATATAATATAATATAATATAATATAATATAATATAATATAATATAATATAATTTTAAAAGAACAGGTTTAGTTTGTTTACTATACTCTCTCTATGTGTCTGTTTTGTACCATGCTGGTTTTGTTACTATAGCTCTGTAGTATAATTTGAGCTCAGATATTGTTGTGTCTCTATCATTGCTCTTTCTGCTCAAGAAAACTTTGGCTATTTGGGCTTCTGTACTTCTATACAATTTTAGGATGTTCCCTCTATTTTTTATTGGATATGTTATTTATTTACATTTCAAATGTTACCCTCTTTCCCAGTTTTCCCTCCAGAAACCCCTAATCCCATCCGCCTTCCCCCCTGCGTTTTGAGTGTGCTCCCCTCCACCCACCCACTCCTGCCGCTCTGCCCTTGTATTCCCCTACACTGGGGCATTGAGCCTTTCCAGGACAAAGGGCCTCTCCTCCTATTGATGTCAAACAAGGCCATCTTCTGCCATATATTGGCTGGAGCCATGGGATCCTTCCATGTGTACTCTTTGGTTGGTGGTTTAGTCCCTGGGAGCTCTGGGTGGTCTGGTTGGTTGATATTGTTTTTTTCCTATGTGTTGTAAACCCATTTAGCTTCTTCGGTCCTTTCTCTAACTCCTTCTTTGGGGACCCTGTGATGGGTCCAATGGTTGGTTGTAAGCATCTGCCTCTGTATTTGCCAGGCTCTAGCAGAGCCTCTCAGGAGACAGCTATATCAGGCTCTATCAACAAGCACTTAGCATCAGCAATAGTGTCAGGGTGTAGTGTCTGTATATGGGATGAATACCTGTGTCATGCAGTCTCTGGATGGCATTTCCTTCAGTCTCAGTTCCACACATTGACTCCCTATTTTCTCCCTTGAAAATTTTGCTTCCCCTTCTAAAAAGAACTGAAGCATCTACATTTTGGTCTTACTTCTTCTTGATTTTTCATATAGTCTATGAATTGTATCTTGGCTATTCCGAGATTTTGGGCTAATATCCACTTATCAGTGAGTACATACCATGTGTGTTTTTTATGACTGGGTTACCACACTCAGGATGATATTTTCTAGCTCTATCCACTTGCCTAAGAATTTCATGAAGTCATTGTTTTTAATAGTTGAGTAGTACTCCATTGTGTAAATGCGCCACATTTTCTGAATCTTCCTTTCCAGTTTGTATCACTTTGACTACCTTTTGCTGTATAATTGCTCTGGCTAGGACTTTGGGTACTATATTGAATAGGTAGAGAGAGTGGGCAGCCATAGACAAGGCTGATTTTAGTGGGATTGCTTCAAGTTTCTCAATATTTAGTTGATGTTGGCTATTGGTGTGCTGTATATTTCTTTTACTATGTTTAGGTATGGGCTTTGAGTTCCTTATCTTTCCAAGACTTTTATCCTGAAGGGATATTGAATTTTGTCAAATGCTTTCTCAGCATCTAATGAGATAATCATGTGTTTTTTCTTTGAGTTTGTTTATATAGTGGATTATGTTGATGGATTTCCTTATATTGAACATCCCTGCCTCACTGAGATGACACCTACTTGATCATGATGGATAATTGTTTTGATGTGTCCTTGAATTTGGTTTGTGAGAATTTTATTGAGTATCTTTGCCTCTATATTCATAAGCAAAATTGGTGTGAAGTTCTTTTTCTTTGTTGAATCTTTGTGTGGTTTAGGTATAAGCATAATTGAGGCTTCATAGAAATTGGTAGTGTTATCTCTCTTTCTATTTTGTGGAATAATCTGAAAGACTATTGGTATAAGGTCTTCTTTGAAGGTCTGATAGGATTCTGCACTAAACCCATCTGGTCTTAGGCTTTTTCTTTTTTTTTGGTTGTGAGACTTTTAATGACTGCTTATTTTTTAGGGGTTATGGAGCTGTTTAGATGGTTTATCTGATTCTGTTTTAACTTTGGTACCTGGTATCTGTCTAGAAACTTGTCCATTTCATCCAGATTTTAGAGTTTGGTTGAATATAGGCTTTTGTAGTTGGATTTGATGATTTTTTGAATTTCCGCAGTTTCTGTTGTTATGTCTCCCTTTTCATTTCTGATTTTGCTAATTTGGATACTGTCTCTGTGCCCTCTGGAGAGTCTGGCTAAGGGTTTATCGATCTTGTTGATGTTCTCAAAGAGCCAGCTCCTGATTTTGTGGATTCTTTGTATAGTTCTTTTTGTTTCCAATTGTCTCCTTCTTTTTTTTTTTTTAGAGTTTTCAGGTGTGCCGTCAAGCTGCTAGTGTATGCTGTTTCCAGTTTCTTTTTTAAGGCACTCAGAACTATGGGTTTTCCTCTTAGCACTTTTATTTTCATTAAATTCTTAAAGTCTTCAATTTCCTTATTTCTTCCTTGACCAAGTTATCATTGAGTAGAGCATTGTTCAGCTTCCATATGTATGTAGACTGTCTGTTGTTTTTGTTGTTATTGAAGACCAACCTTGGTCCACGGTGATCTGATAGGATGCATGGGATTATTTCAATCTTCTTGTATTTGTTCAGGCCTGTTTTGTGACTGATTATATGGTCAATTTTGGAGATGGTATCATGAGGTGCTGAGAAGAAGGTATATTATTTTGTTTTAGGATAAAATGTTCTATAGATATCTGTTAAATCCATTTGGTTCATAACTTCTGTCTCTGTTTAGTTTCTGTTTCTATGATCTGTGCATCGATGAGAGTGGGTGTTGAAGTCTCCCACTATTATTGTGTGGGGGCAATGTGTGTTCTGAGCTTTAATAAAGTTTCTTTTATGAAATGGATGCCCTTTCATCTGGAGAGTACATGTTCAGAATTGAGAGTTCATTTTTTTTCTTTGATGAGTATGAAGTGTCCTTGATTTCCTTTTTTAGTTGAAAATCAATTTTATTCAATATTAGTATGGCTACTTCAATTTGTTTCTTGGAACCACTTGTTTGGAAAATTTTTCCAGCCTTTTATTTTGAGGTAGTGTCTGTCATTTTCACTGAGGTAAATTCCCGTATCCAGCAAAATGCTGGGTCCTGTATACATATCCAGTCAGTTAGTCTATGTCTTTTTATTGGGGGAATTGAGTCCATTGATATTAAGAGATCTTAAGGAAAAGTCATTGTTGCTTCCTGTTACTTTTGCTGGTAGAGGTGGAGTTATGTTTGCTTGGCTGTCTTCTTTTGGACTTGTTGAAAAAGATTACTTTCTTCCTCTTCTAGGGTCTGGTTTCCCTCATTTTGTCTATTATCCTTTGTAGGGCTGGATTTGTGGAAAGATGATGTTGAGACCTGCTTTTGTCATGGAATATCTTCGTTTCTCCATCTATAGCAATTGAGAGTTTTACTGGGTATTATAGCCTGGACTGGCATTTGTATTCTCTTAGACATCTGCCTCAGATCTTCTGGGGTTTAGAGTCTCTGGGTAGAAGTCTGGCATAATTCTGATAAGTCTGCCTTTATATGTTACTTGATCTTTTTCCCTTACTGTTTTTTAATATTCTTTCTTTGTTTTATGCATTTGGTGTTTGACTATTATGTGACGGGAGAAACTTCTTTTCTGGTCCAATCTATTTGGAGTTCTAAAGACTTCTTGTATGTTTATGGTCATCGCTTTCTTTAGGTTAGTGAAGTTTTCTTCTATAATTTTGTTGAAGATATTTACTGGTTATTTACCTTGGGAATCTCTCTCTTCTATACAGATTATCCTTAAGTTTGGTCTTCTCAGTGTTTCCTGGATTTCCTGGATGTTTTGACTTAGGACGTTTTTGCATTTTCTTTGACTGTTGTGTCAATGTTTTCTATGGTACCTTCTGCCCCTGAGATTCTCTCTTCTATCTTTTGTATTCTGTTGGTGATGCTTGCATTTATGACTCCAGATCTCTTTCCTAGGTTTTCTATATCCAGGGTTGTTTCCCTTTGTGATTTCCTTATTGTTTCTATTTCTGTTTTTAGATCCTTTGTGGTTTTTTCCAATTCTTTCACCTGTTTTGTTGTGTTTTCCTGTAATTCTTTAAGGCATTTTTGTATTTCCTCTTTAAGGGCTTCTACGTGTTTACCTGTGTTTTCCCATATTTCTTTAAGGGATTTATTTATGTCCTTATTAAAGTCCTCAATCATCATCATGAGATGTGATTTTAAATCTGAATCTTGCTTTTCTAGTGTGTTCATGTAGCCAGGACTTTCTGTGGTGAGAGAACTGGATTCTGATGATGCGTAGTAGCCTTGGTTTCTGTTGCTTAAGTTCTTGCTCTTTCCTCTTTCCATCAGGTTATCCCTGGTGTTAGTTGGTCTTGCTGTCTCTGACTGGAGCCTGTGCCTCCTGTGAGCCTGTGAGCCTGTGAATTTAGGAGTGACAGAGCTTCTGGGAAACCAGCTTATTCTGGCTGGGATTTGAATCTCCACAACCATGTCAGAGGGTTAACTCTGGAGCACAGATGGAGACTTGAAATCTTCTCTCTATTTTTTGTGAAATATGCTATTTTTTTTATAGAGCTTGCATTAAATATGTATATTCTTTTTGTAGTTTTACCATTTTTTATAATACTAATTTTTTTCACCTCATAAAAATAAGAGATCTTTGTATAAATGTCTTCTTTTAGTGTTATGGAATTTTTTTTTTATTGTAGCAGATTTTCAATTACTTGGTTAGGTATTTCCCTAGGATTCCTTCTTTTTTTATGTTTTTAGACTATGAGGTTGTTTTCTTAAACTCTTTCTCAACAACTTCATTACTAGCATATAGAACGTTTCTGATTTTTTTTACATGCTGAATTTGTATCCATTTATTTTACTTCTTTTATCAACTTTGAAATACAATATCTTAAAATTATAGATGTATATACATACACAGTGAAATAATATTAGATAACTCTGTATCCTCATGTAGGTCTCCATGCACTCTCAAAAACCCTCTCTCCTAACTTAGTGTCTTCTTTCTGTCTTTGATATCCAGGTAGGTTTTGTAATCCTTTTAGATACAAGAGTCCATCAACTGCAAACAGTTCATTTGACTTGATACTTTCTGACCTGTACTTCTCTTTCTTTTTGCCATCTGACTGTGAAGACATTAACCAGTATATTGAAAAGGGGCAATGAGCATGAACACTCTTGTTTCACTTCTGATTTTAGAGAAAATGGTTTTAGTTTTCTCCAGTGGAAAAATGTTGTCAATGTATGTAACTACAATCATATGAAAACATTAATCTTTAGTACTTACAATCATCAGAATTTTTATCCTAAAGGCATGTTCACTTTTATTTAAGACTTTTTTCCTGTACCTGTTGAAATGACTGTATTATTTTTACCCTTGTTTATATTTTTGTGCTATCAACCATTTATTAATGTGTATTTGTTGAATCATAATCCATCCCTAAATAAAACCATGTTGGGTGCATTATACTACATTTTCAGTGTGTTATTAACTTTGGTTTGTCATTAGTTTATTGAATATTTTCTCATCGGGCATAGTGTCCTATAGTTTTCTTTTCTACATTTTGGTGTGTTCTTATCAAGTTTTGGCATCTTGGTAATACCGGCTTTGTAGAGTGAGCTTGGAAAGAATACTTTCCTTTCTATTCCATGGACTATGTTGAAGAAAATTGATGTGAGTTCTTTTAAAGTAAAAAAATTCAGCTCTGAATTCATTAAGAGTCAGACTATCTACTGTTGGGAAACAACTTTTTATTACCATCCCCATCTTATTCTGATTCTGTATCCTATTGTTAAATTTTGTAAACAGTGTTTCATTTGTGTGTGTATATTGTGTCATTTAGAGTGTTTTATAGTATTTTTTTCAATGTCATTAACGATTTTCAGTATCTCAAGGTATCTGTTTTTGCATTTACCTTTCCATCTCTTATCTTATGATCTCCTTAGGATCTCTTCCTCCCTGTCCTGTATTTGTGTGTGTGTGTGTGTGTGTGTGTGTGTGTGTGTGTGTGTGTGTGTGTGTGTGTAGGGTTAGTTTAGCCAAAAAAATTTGTTAATTTTGCTTATCATTTCAATTTACTCTTTCATCAATCCTTTTGGCCTTGGATTGAATTTTTTACTGTTCTTTCGCCAGTTGGGTTGGATTTTGTTTGTTTTCCTTTGTTAAGCCCTTGAGTTGTGTTATCAGGTAATTATCAAGGATTGCGCTGGCTCTGAGATGCAGCACTCACGTTAAATGTAGCACTTACAGATCAGCACATTCCCCTTAAGGCTACTTTCATTATTCTCACTGTATGCTCTTGTGTGTTATATCTCCATTTTATTACGAGAACTTTTATATCTCTCCTCATCAGAAAAGAAATAATTTATATTGCTTGGTTATATTTTCTATATCAGATCAGAACGTATCTTTGTCTAAACTCACACCATAAATCAATAAAGAAAATATGATCCTAAAGAAAAGAAAAGAGCTACCTACAGAGGAAACAGGCAGAACTATTCACGTAATCTTATCTATGGAGCCTGAGGCATATGGGTTCATGTAGGAGAGTAAAGTTGAAGTGATAAATATATTAAAAGAGGAAATTAATACCAGAAATATGTACTTGTGTAGTTAGGGATGCAATAAAATTGTTAAATTGCATTTGCTTGCTTTTTAGTTTCCATAATGGATAGAAATTAGGATGTGGTGGGAGTGGTGGGACATGATTAGGAATTGTTTGAACAGTAAGGTAATGGCCCGTGACCATAATAACCAATTTCAACAGAGAAATAATGTAAGTGATTACTTTTTTGGATTCGTATCAGCTAATAACTGCCTGGCCGTGCTGATAGCAGCCTACCATTGTTAAAAGAGAAGTCATTTGCTTGCTATTTGCATGCAGAAGACAAATGGTGGTATACTGTCAAGAGCGCCACGTAGGAACTCCTGGAGAGAATGCATGTTAATAAATTTATATTTCAGACAAGACTTCAATTATAAGTAACAATGTTGTATGTTAATTAGATTTTAAACACCATAACAAAGACACAAGGTCGTCAACTTTCAAAGAGAGAATGTTTTTATTCACTCACTGCTTTAGAGGTTTTGGATGGTGGGTCCCATTTCCTTGGCTCAGGCTGCCCATCAGAGCAGGAGCAGACAGTTAGGAAAACAGATCTCCATGTGGCAGAGAAGAATCAAAATAGGTAGAAGGTTCTGCAGGTACCTTTGCCAGCAATGCTCTCCTCTTGCCCCAATAACTTAAAACTCTCATGTTGAGCCCCAGCTCTTGAGGTTTCTCTCTCCTTTCAAAATCGCAAGGCTTAGAAATGAGCCCTTTAATACATGGGCCTTTGGAGGACACTTATCATTGTGATTGTTGCAAATATTATTTTAATGGAAAAATATAATTCTATCGATCCTAGACAATTGTAGTCTATTTTTTGGAGAATTTTTCCAGATACTAATTACTAACACCTATGATTTGTTTTATCTAAGGTTTGGCAAACTCATTCTTTCATTTGTTTAAACCAAAAGGAGCCATCATCAAGTTCTATTTTGTCTTTTTCCTGAGTCCCTCATAATCATAATCTATATTCCAGTACTGTAAAATCTTTTTGATATCAAACTTTGAAACTACTGTGGAGCCTGGTTGCTTCTCTCTAGCACTGAGGCTCTAGTCACTAATTCTTTGTGGAATCTTGTGGATTCTTGAGTCTATTTTCCTGTTCTTTCACTGATCTAAGAATTCTAAAAAGATCAGGTTCCTTTTTGTTCAGTATTTTGTAATGTTTCCTCATTTTGCCTTTGGGAAAATCTCAAATCCTTAACTCTGACTAGGGTGACAACAATTGCTCATATCACCAAGTTTCCTTCTTACTCATCTCCTGGCCCACTCATATTTCTAAACACATTATCTATCCGCACTTCCCTGTTCCTGTACCAGGTAGACAAGATCCAACACCACTCCTTACACTCTTTTCTTTCAATGCTCTTTAAGAAACTTTCTCTCTCTCTCTCCCACCCTGTGTGTGTGTGTGTGTGTGTGTGTGTGTGTGTGTGTGTGTATGTGTGTGTGTGTGTGTGTGTGTGTGTGTGTGTGTGTATTTTGGTGTAGGTATCAGGTATGTCTGTGTATTACATGTGATCCTGGTACCCTCAAGGCCAGAAAAGCATTTTCCTGGGAGTAGGATTACAGATTTTTCTGAGCCCTGACGTTATATAGGTATTGGGAATGGAACTTATGTCCTTTGAAAGAACAGCCAGTGATCTTGTGTCCCATTCAGTGTTCTCTTTCTTTTTTTGATGTTAAATATATATACAACATACATTCTATATCTATATAATTTTTATCCCTTTTTCTCCCCACTTTACCTCCCATACTCTCCAACTCTCTCTTCATAACATATTCTTCTTTCTGTCATTATTATTGTTTTACTTTCTCTCTCTCTCTCTCTCTCTCTCTCTCTCTCTCTCTCTCTCTCTCTCTAACCCTCCCTCAAAAAACAATCTTAAAAAAAAGCAAAACCTACTGAGTCCATCGAATGCTACTTTACATACTTATATTTAGCACTGCCCACTTGAGACTAAATAACCTATCAGAGAGCTCATCTATGAGAGTGATGGAATCTCCGCCTCCCGTCTGCAATTGCTTGCCCGTGGCCCTTTATCTAGGCATGGTGACCAGTGAACTGGTGGTCCTATCATCCAGGTCATGTTTAGGCAAACATATTGTAAAGATTTTGTGGTTACAGCATCTCTGTTATGCTTAGAGGACAGGATCTTGCAGCAGATGTCCTGGTCCTCTGGCTCTTAAAATATTCTCGCCTATCTTATTTGATATTCACTGACTGCCAGGTGTAGGGATTGAATTGTAGATGTACAAATTGGGACTGGGGGCCAGGCACTGGTCATGTATCTCATGTTGACCAGTTGTAACTCTCTATAGCAGCCTCTATCTGCTGGAAAAGAAAGTTTCTTTGATAAGTGGTGAAAATTACACCTGTCTTCAATTATGAGTGTTTATAATACGGTGAGATATTTTATTGGTTTAGGACAATAGTAAGGGTAGGTTTTCCATTAGGGTTTATGGCATCTCCAGCCATATGTAAAACCAAACACAACACCCAGCCATTACCAAGCAAAATATTCCAGTCTGGGCTCCTACTGTATGACAAACCTACTATGTGCATTTTAGGTTTTTTTCCCCTCACATTCAAGCACACACTTATAAATACTAACTTTATAAAATTCTAAATGTTCTTATTCATTGTTTTAACCTATCTTTGCCTGCTAGACATTTACCTTGGCCTCTTGTGTTCATCACTGTGTACCAAACAGTTACAGCCTTGCCTGATAAAGCAGACATTCAAGAGGAAGTAAGGTTTTTACTAGAGTATCACCCCTCCAATCGGAGATCAGGAAAGGCAGGTACTGTAGTAGATCCTACAAGTGGGAACATTACTTTATAAATAAGGAATTAAGGCATTTCCATAATGAGCATCCACAGCATCACTTCCATACCATCAACTCCTTTTGGCAGAGCCCTCCAGGAGTAGAAATTGGAAACTTAAGTCTTCAAATGTCAATGCCACTACCTATTATCCCAATGACCTGGGGGAGGTAAGCCTTTTAAAATTATTTCCTCTTCTCTGAAATGGATATGACATTAATTCAGTTCTCCTCATAAAGTGGTTGTAGAAAATAAATGTGACTTGCTGAATGCTGGACAACGTGTTTATACATAAATGCAGTTAGGAAGCTTTCTAGGATAGGCACCAGGAAGGGACATAATTTTCTATTACTATATTTATAGTTTTATAGCTCAGTAAGATTTTCCAGGTAAAGCAAAGATAATATTGATAACATATCTCACTTACCAAGACATTTCAAACACCAATGTATACATTTGTACTAAGAACTCTTAGACATCAAACCAACATTCAAGAGAAAGTATGAAATACACAATCAAGTATAAAGGATATAAATTCACTATTTTTTTCCACTGCTACTGACAATCAAGAAAGCACAACCTCCTCATATCTCTAAGTCAATTTCTTCCTTTAAATTGATTTTTTTCTTTAAACTGATTTCAAGTGGATGATGAGCTATTTTATGGCTTTATCTTTCAAACCAGACTTTATTATTTCAGAACATTTTAAAAGTTTTTTAACCAAGAGTTTCTCTTTCAAAGACCATCTGGGCTCTCTCAGTTTAATTTTAAAAATTTGGTATTTCCAATTAGCTTCAATTTGTCAGTTACACATCAGAATTAAATGGTTGCATTAGATTTTAATCACTTTGGGGAACAAATATTTGCATAATTGATTATCAGCTCTTGAGACTGTAGTTATTTCTTCAAGAACATTCTTTCATTAAATGTGGAGCTTTAACCCAATTGAAAATGATCTTTTTTCGTTACATAAATCTGGCTTTCAATTTTTGAACCCATTACCTTAATGTTCAATGGCATTTCCCATCTTGAAAACTCATTTTGTGTGCAAGTATTGGAAATGATCAGAGATATTACCAAGAAAATGACCAACAAGCCATAAAGCTGCTCAACTCATTTTTAGCACCATTTATTTGTTACTGGGAAAGTCTGGTTCCAAATAATTCTGGAAGGCACTATGAACCCATAAATGGCAGTTCTCTGGATAGAAGGATATGCTTTCCTACATGTTTTATTTACAATTTGTTCTCTAGCTATTAAACACCCATGGAATGAAAACCATTGTGGCTTTAAAAATGTTCTAGGAGAATATGAACTTTAAATGGAATCAGAAAGAGAAGTGTGCCCCAAAGATAAGTCCTCTTCAGATTTCATTGGAAGTCAACCAGATGAAGATATTTCAATTTCAACCATCTTCACCAGCATATGGAGCACTGTGGGGAAATACCAAACTGCCTTCTACAAAATGGTGTCTTCAAACTGGATACATATTAAATCTATACCATGTCTCAGAAGTTAGTTATGAACAGGAGCTGGAGAATGGTTAAGAGTACCTATTACTCTTTGAGAGGATTCAGTTTAGATCAAAGCAACCATATATAGGCTAACAACCTATATAACTCAAGTTCCAGAGCATCTCCTGAGGGTAGTGCTCTCCTGTTGGTCATCAACATACATGCAAGCATAATACACATAGACATTAAATCTAACAAATGTCTTTAAATGGATGTTATGTTGAATTGGTGCAATTTAAATATGGACTTGAATTTTCTTCATTCTTCAATACTTAGGTTATCAGTTATATAAACTGTAGCTAAAATTTTCTTTATGAATCATTTTTCTCAACTTGTTAAAGGCAACCCAGATTCAAGAGACCGTGGTGGTCTGCAACTCTCACATTGCTGAAGCAGAAGGCACCAGGAAAGTTGCCTCTATGTCCCTAGAAGGCTCCAGATAATCACTTGGCCAGGCTCAGGCCTACTTCAAAACCCCTTTACTTTTTGCCTCTGTTGAAAGTGGAGTGATGGCCTGGCCTATTTTTCTTTGGCTTTCAGTGGGATTAAGAGCTCTTCTTGAAGGTTTCAGTGGTGCTTTGGAGAAGCTTATCAGATAAATAAGAATATACCAATGCTTACTTAGTTGTCTTTTCTAAGCACTAAAAGCTCCCTGGACTAAAGGGGCACTTGATCGAAAATGCTTTCAGTTGTTAAGATGGAAAGTGTGTTCCCAGCTCAAGAGTTTTTAGTTTTTAAATCAGGGCATTACTACTGTTTACAGTGAATAGAGCAAAGGGCAAAAATTTATGTGGAACAGACGCTCTCAAAGGTTTGGAGATGGAAACAATGGGGCATTGAATAATCTGATCCTAAATTACTGATAGTCCCTCCTCTGTGCCTATAAGACCATGTACTATGCACTATTGGATATCATGTGTAAAAAGCTGTTAAAGAATTCAAGGGTAAAGCTCTCAACTCATGAATCCCATCTCAAAGAAGGCATGGAATTAGTCTATCTCCATCTTCACACTGTTACGGAGGAAGTAGAAACACATCTAGGTGTCTCTCCATAGAATTAGTTTGAACCTTTAACCTCAATTGGTAAATTTTCTTCCTGATAAAGTTGATAGGATACACTCCTTTTCTTCATGGAAAAGTATATTCAAGTATATATAATAAGAAATAAGACATCTAGTCATTTAGGGCTTGATGGTAGAGAGCCTGTCTAGCATGTGTAAGGCCTTGGCTCCCTTACCCAGGAATACAACAACAGAAGGAAGACAGAGTGTCAAGATCACAGAGAAGGGAAACACAGAAGTTTAACACCACTGCAGAAAGCCAGAGAAAGAACATTTTTCCAAAGCTGGTGTCAGATTTGCTTGGAAACATATATGATACGAGGGTCTAGAGTTAAGAAGAGAGAGTTTGTAGCAACAACAGACATATGTCACTGTTGTTAACTGGTAGATTTTGGCAGTACACTGTTATGTCCTATCTATAAATTAGGATATTAGACTGATAAACTAACTCAGAAACTTGTAAGGGAAGTCAGGAGGTTAACACACGCAGAGCTTAAGCAACGGCAGGCATGTAAGTGCCCATCTATGTGTTCCTGGCGTCACGGATGAGTTGTGAGCAGTGAGCAAGCATGTGTGGAATCCCAAAGCTGACGTTTTGTGAGGAATTAACATGCAAGCACCAATCGAAAAGAGAACCACAGTAAACAAGAGGGTTATCAGACTCCGGAAGAAAAACAACACAGAGGATTTGGGAGGTTAAACGTTGTTGGGGCTGGAGAGGTGGTTCAGTGGTTAAGATCACGCACTACTCTCCTGGAGGACCGGTCCTGTTCCAGCATGCATATTGGGTGACTCAACAACCCCTGTGACTCTAGTTCCAGAGGAGCTGATGTGTCTGGCTTTCTGGGGCACTTGTACTCATGCACATGTACTAACATACAGACGCAGATGCAGGTGATTTGAAAAATAGTAAAAGTCAAAATTTAAGATTAAATATAATTTTCTTCAAAATCAATATAGGATTAATGTTGGATATTTAAACATACACAGTGGATTGCAGATAGTTCTTATTTTATTTCAAAGTAACTTTTAGTTTATTTTCAGTCCTTACTTTTTCATTTGTTTTGAAATAATTAGACGTTCTTATCTGTAAGCTTGTGCCTAGCTTTTTAATCTGTTTATTAGATTTGGGTTGGAAGAAAAGAAGAGTTAAAAAGAACTATTCCTTTGTAGGAATCCTGCCTTCTAAACCCTCTCTTTGTTCTGCAAAGTTAGCTTTATGTGCACGAATTTGTATTGGACTGATTGTGCTATCTTAAATATGGCTAAATGTTATTGTAAGCTCTCATAAGCGTTCATTCAACATCCTGGTCTCCCTGGAAACAAAAGGAAAACATTCCCTTTTGTGCACAGCTCTCTTCTAATCAGAGCAAGTGGAAAAAGATATGCTGGGTTTGTTTCCTTTAGACCACTTTTTGGCTAAAGAACTATCTTTAATGGAGGCAACTTTCTTGGATCAGTCAGGTTTGGCAGGGAAAGGGGAAGCCACCTTAGGTATATTTGGTGGAAAATATTGATATGAAGAATGTGAGGCTTATATATCCATCGGAAAAACTGCAAAAGCAAAGATCAGAAAGGCCTCTCGCAGGAAATTTGGAGGTGCAAGTATTTCACGGCAGCCAGAAGGATTTCACAGAACCAGCTAGTTGCCAGCAGAGCAGAAACAAGAGGAAAAGAAAAACTCTTTGAAGTGAACCTCGTCTCTTTCTCTCCAAACTTGCCTTTATCCTCCATTTCCCTGTCTTCTGGTCATGGACGCTCAGCATCTGGTTTGCATTGTTAGTCTACCCTAGTCTATAGGTTCTACCCAATTCTGTCCGCTGAGGAGTCTCCATAGGATATGAGGGGCAAGAGAAGCAGGGTAGTTCTGCCTCTCCTTTTCCCTCTTCACGGTTACCTCAGGAAGACTGTCCTGGGATTGCACCCATTCAAGTCAGTCATTTCTCGCACATGAGTATGTGCACATGTATGTAGACATATGTAGGGGCCAGAGGTGAACACAGGGCGTCTTCTTAAGGTAATAAATGTGTGCTGCTGCCAGGCATTTACATGACTTCTGAAGATCTGAACTCAGCTAATTGTTTTTACACAGCAGATACTTTTACCAACTGGGTGTTCTCCTTGGCCATTCTTTCCAGATTTGAAGAGCTGGCCCTAACCCATCATCTTCTCAGAGCTGAGGGGACATAACTGCTGACACTAGGTCTGGCAGTGTCCATTACACTGTCCCAGCACATCCTGTCCCATCTTGTAAATACTACTTAGTGTGCATGTACCCCTTTAGTCATTCTACCACGGCATGCTTACTGTCCTATGGTGAAGCTCTGTTGGCAATAGTTATTTTTACTATAAATGTCCAGCTAAGTGGGATATGCGATTATTTTCTGAGTCCTAGGAGACATACGTCAAAGCTAGTAGAATTCCTGATCCATGGGATGAGGGTTAAATAGCAGCAAAAACCAAGCATCAGTCACTCAAATGATTCTGGCAGTGGAAATAATAAACTGAAACTACAACTTCTATTCTTCATGGAACTGCGGAGACTGATGTCGTCATCAAATATCTGAGAGAGAATGGTGGTGATTCCTACAGTGTCCTTATTTAAACTTAGTCATCTGGCTAGTCAAATCAGATGGGCCAATAAAGTGACAGCTAATTACCCCAAACTTCCTCAGTGATGATGCTGATAGCAGCTGCAGCTCCAGATGTGCCACTCACACTGGGGCAAACAGACACAGAGCAGTGCAGTGATTGATCTGCAACCCTTTCTTGCTCATTCCAATCGGAGAGGGCAATCAGATGCAATTTGCATTTCATAGAAGGAGCAGCAGCATATGTGTCCCGCGTGCAGCACTCCCACTCTGTGCTGGACTATGTCAACCCTCCTGCTCTCCTGCACACAACATCTTCAAGAAGCTCCATCATTTGATAACAGGACGTCTTGCTGATCTATGACACTGGTGATAGGTAACTAACTGACTTTGCTGAGGAGAAAAGAGCGAGGCTTTAAACATCTTAGATAGATCTGGGCCAGAATGGGAAAGAAATATCAAAGGCTCATCACATTGGTGGAGTCTTTGAGAGTCTATATCTAGGGTCATGTTGAGTTAGTTTTTTTTGTCTATTGTGTTTTGATGCTAATTAAAAAAGGGAAGTTTTGGTGAGATTCAATTTAGAAGAGACAACTCAGTGTATATTCTTCAACTTACTAAGTCTGAGCTGTTATTTTGTTTTTCAAGTCTACAAGATACAGAGAATGAGGATATCTATTCCTTGGGCATGCAGCCAGTAAAAAGGCAACTGTCTTTGTGCTTGGACCTCCCTTAGCTCTGCCACAAATATATATATATATATATATGTATATATATATATATATATTTACATATATATATGTAGAGCGATAGATAGATAGATACATAAAGATATCTATATCTATATCTATGGATTTTCTTATTTACAAAAAGGTTTTCATCAGCACAATTTTTCCTTATCTCAATCTAACTAACCTATAATATTACCTCCAATCAGGAAGAGCCATTTAAAGGAAGGGTATTACCTCAATTAGGGTTTCTATTGCTGTAGTAAAACATCATGCCCAAAGGCAACCTGGGAAGGTAAGGCCGTATTTCATCTTGTACTTCTAGGTAACAGTCTATCACGGAGGACACCAGAGTGGGTTCTTTCTTCTTTCATTCTTTCACTGGGCCCATTGTAGCTGAGACTTACTTCGTTTTTAGAGCAATGCTCCTGCCTCACTTTACTAAATCCTGGTACTACATTAATGGAGCAACACGCAGGGCTACAGTTTGTCTTGGATTTGATAACTAAGACACATCCCTCTTTTCCAAGTACTGTAGCAGTGATAGTAACTGCTAAGACTGTAGCTGATTTTGTTTTAAGGTATTCAGCGGCTTAATGTTTTGCATGTTACAAACACTCTTTACACACACTCTTTAGTTAGTTAGAGCCTTTCAATACCTTCTCAGTAGCAGCCAAGCTCTGGAGCAGAGTTAACTGTCCACCTCATCAATAATTGCTTTCTCAGGCCGCTCACCCTCATTCTATCCTGGAAGAATGTCAAAATCAGTTACACTAGATAAGGGAATTACTGTGCCCTGCATAACACTTTTAGTCAGGGTTCCTGGCATAAGTGTCACTTCCTTTGTCATTGTAGACCTTCATTTTGTGTATTTATATTTACTTTGAACATTTTACTGTTTTTAAAATTGTGTGTGTGCTTACATGTATGTTTGTACATATGTGGCATGTGTGTGTGTGCATGTGTGCGTGCACACACACGTGTGTGTGTATGCCTATCAATCATGAGTATATGTGCCTGAGAGCAGATAATAGAGTTGGATCCCAGAAGTTGGGAGGAACAGACATTGTGAGACACCACTTTAGGTTCTGAGCGTCAAACTCGGATTCTTTTTTGCATGACCTGCGGGCACTTGTAACTGCTGAGCCATCTCTTCCTCTGGACGTTAGTTCTGAATAATAAAATATGAATGATTGCAAGTCGGTGACTCAATTGCTGCATAGATGCATCGATAAAACTTAAGCTCTTTATATAATTAAATCAACTCTGAAGGCAAGAATTCTCTATTGCATAGAGCAGTTGAATGAGAAAAAACAAAAGACCAGAACATTTATTGTGATAGGAGATACATGATATGGAGTTAACATATCCATGACTTTTAAACGCTTAGAATACAGGAAGTTTCTGGCCACCTTAAGATTCTTAGATAATTGACAAAAATAAAATGAAATAACTTGATCCTCCATGCTGTTACCTAAGGAACTGCCACACAGAACTGGACTTTTACCCAAAATATTTCATACTAACCACAGTTATAGAAATAAATCAGCCAAACCAACTTAGTGGAATTTTTCATGGGCTTCTTTTGGATATTTCCAGGTCATGGGCTACCTATCAGAAACACAATTTTGTAAGCCTATAAAAATAAGAAATGAACAGGAATTTCAATCCCAAAATACTCATTTTAATACTATCAAATTAGATATGGGTAAAATCTATTCTTTGGAATTCTTTGGATAGTTTTTGCCTTTGTCTTGATGGAAAGCTTTGATTATGCGGTGTACAAAAATATAATTTTTCTTATAAAAAATGTTCCCATCTTAGGCGATTCCAATCTCCTTGTCTAGTAATAGGGACACTAATTTCTCCATTGCTACTTTTTAAAGGAATTTATCAATAGTGAAGACTTGAAATCCTATCTTTTTTTAACCCCAAACTTTAGGAGGATAAAAGGAACTACAGAAATTCTGAAACTCTGACAATCTGAGGATCCTCAAGTTATCAATATCCAAAACTACTGTGGTAAGTTTTGATGACAATATAACCAATACTTTCTGCCATCCACAAACTATTTCTTTTAATCCAGTTATTCACTGGCATCTCCTCCGTCCTTGAGAGGACTTCCAGTCCTAGATTCTACTCTATGAAACACCGATATTAGTTACCACAGGCAGATCAAACAGTACTGTCTTAGAGAGGTTCCTTATTGTTGCAAACAAGTGACTTACAGCCAGTGACTTCAGAGAGAAAAAAGTTTTCTTTTTGGCTTACAGTTTGAAGAGAACAGGGCATCATGTCAGGAAGTCGCAGCTGCAAGAGTGCGAGGTCACATCATCGTTACACCTGCAGTCGGGAAACAGACAGAGATGAATGCTGGTGCTCAGCTCTCATTTGTATGGGATCTAAGACCCTGGCAAGGGAAGTAGGGCCACATCTATTCAGGTTTGGCCTTCCTGTTCAGTGAAACCTTTCTGAACACACCTGGTTGCCATACCTAGAGATGTGTTTCTATCGTGATCTAATTCTACTGAGGTTGACAGTGAAGATTAACCTTCATAGCTACTTCTAGCTTACCAACTGGTAGCAGTTAGACAGCCAAATGCCTGCCTAGGTGACCTTTGTGTGACCTACATTTAGGCTATTGATCTCTGAGAATTTATCAGAAAAGAATATTTTATAATCATAAAAAACCTGATGAGGTACTCTTAATAGCTGGCAATACAATAAAACACCAAGGTATGAATCTTTGAATTCATGTTTCCCTAATTAAAACACAAGTACAATTCTCGAGAAGTAGACAAGTTCTGTGCAACACAGTGGGTATCCCTGACTTCAGGAGTACATAGGTTCTGCACACAAAGAGGGAGCGTGGCTACTTTTCTGGCCTTTCAGCATGGTTTCCCTTTTGATCATGAACCTTGTCTACTTACTGTTAATTTCTTCTGCCTACTCTATGATGGAATTATAGGATCTCAATTCAGTCTCCCTTATTCTCACCCTTACATTTGAGTTCTTTTCTGGTACTTATATATGCTTCATATGTTATTAGCCATCCTGGTAAAAATAAGGCTTTTACTTCATGTCAAAGAAAATGTTTCTGCTTAGTTGTTATGGTCTTCTCAGTGAAGGCAACTTTCTTGGTGGTGGGATGTAAGTGAGGAGCATCCCTTCCTCACAGTTTGTTCTCTGAGACTCATTATGATGCGTCTGGCAGGATCTCTTCATCCTTTCTCAAGGAGCAAAACCCGTTTTACATGCTATGTTAAATGGTATCTGTATTCCCATTAAGTGGGAACACCTCTGAATTGTTGCAGCTTGTACAACATCATGATCAGCCCTCCCCACTACCCACAAATGTATCCTGTGTTTGTGATATAACTGTTAGACATTGTCAAATACTTAAACTATTGACTTCTAGGAGATCAGAAAGAAAAAAAATGTAAGTTTCCCTCAAGAGGCAAACACAACCTTCTTAAGAAGATTCTCTTTGTGCCTAGACTAGGACAGTATGATTGGAAGAGGTATTCTGGTTATGAAAAAACATTACAAACAGCACAAATTCTGTCTGGATGCCTAAAAGACCATTTTAAATTTAATTTTATTACTTAGAATTATGATTAATCACATAGGCCTATGAGCCAAGGGACAGTGTCTGACAGCAATCACCTCCCTGGAGCCTGTTACAGAGCAGGTCGATAGTATAATGCGAGACTAGCTAAAAAAAAAAAAATCTGCCTAATGCCTCTTAAACAGATCCAGCTGGAGTTTGAGACACAGTTTCATGTTTTATATTCTGGTTCCTATAATTTTTCCCTTATACTGATGTTTCTTCTACAAGAAGAAGTATTAGATTTTCTTTTTTTCTTTTCAGAAGAAATTAGTGTACCTGGAACTGGCTGCATAAGCCATACCTAATCCAACTTTGTTAAGAAACAAAGAACTGCTGATCAATAGAGTTTAATAAATATTTATAGATAAATAGTACTGATGCTCAGTGACACTGGTTTGAAAAGTTATTGGACACACTCAGGAATGCCATAAAAACTTAAACCCAGAAACCATAATATATATGCAAAGGACTTGTAGAGATAAAAGTGAAAAAGAGAAGAAGAAATAAAAGCTAGATACACAGTATAAAATTAATAAAAAGAAAATTAAAAGCCATGCATGACACGACAGTATAAAAAAAGCAATCTCCAAAGATTCCATTGTGCTTGTTTTGGGCTGGCATCTATGGCTAGGCACAAGCCCCGTCCCCAAGTTCCCAAGAGTTGTCTGTTTCCCAGGTGAGACTCCCTTGGAGAAAATTAAATTTTCATTTGCAAGTGGTTATCAACTGGAGATCTGGTTCTGGATTAGAGATATGTGGTGTTGATTTGAATTTAAGAGCTAGTTGCCAGAAATCAATGATCCCGGCTAGGGAGAATTCCAGACAGCAAAGTAATGATTTTATTCAAGATTATTGGAATATGATGGAGAGATTTGACCAGGAGGGAGGACAGTGTTTAAGAGCCGAAGCAAGGGCTGGAAATGGATCTCAGCAGTAGAGCACATGCACTGAATGGGAGCCCCTGGGGATGGGGGGGGGACGTCCTGTAGGAAGAACTAGTAGGAAATAACAGGATGATGGAGGGACATTGGCAAGCGGAGAGGGTGAGTACAAGGAGCTTTTCTGAGTTTACAAATGTTTCCTTCGTGGTCTGCAATCTATGTTTGCTGACTGGCAACAGGTTTGGAGACTGTCTTCCACTGGGTGATATTTGGAGGACCTAAGAGTAATGACTGTATTTCAAGAGAATTGTTCTAAGGCCTTTGAGGGTTGTAAAAGTGGAAAGGGGCTAAGAGTTTATGCAAATTTCAAAGAGTTTATGCAAATTTTAAAGTAAGAAAATACAATGTCACCGAAGATTTCTAAATTAAATTATCAGAACTGGAAGCACAGAAGCTTATGGTCAAGAAGTGTCTCTAAAGCTTACTCAATTTGAGAAGTAGCCTAAGGGCATTTTGGTTAGACCTAAGATTAGGAAATGTTGGTTTGAAAGTACTTATTATAGAAGGTCCAGAGTGCTAAAACCAAAGGTCACGAGTTTTAGCTCTGGCTTTTCTATAGCTAGTCAGTTCCTAAGCAGATCACACATGACCAGAACTTTTAGAATAAAGATTTAAATTACAATTTTGGAGGCTATCTGTTAGATTTATCTTCAGCCACAAAGAATTAAAAAGGTATCAGAATAGAGGTTTATGATGAATCATATGCTATAATAGAAAGGGTCAAACAATTTATTTTCTCATCAGAATATAGGAAGCACCATTATCCCAAATCTTATGCTGATTTATAATACAATTATGGTAGTATTAGTCACAGTGTGATTTACTCTTTTACAGTGTCTTTATATAACAAAAAAAGCACTTGATTACTTTACAAAGAGTTTCATCTCTCTGTCTTTTTGTCTTTGTCCTTGATTGTCTCTCTTAGAGAGAGAGAGAGAGAGAGAGAGAGAGAGAGAGAGAGAGAGAGAGAGGAGAGGGAGAGGGAGATAGAGAAGAGAGGGAGAGGGAGAGGGAGAGGGAGAAGGAGAGGGATCTTTTCTTAGCCTCTTGAAGGTTTTACAACCTAAACAAATGGCCATTGCAATTTAAACAATTCTATCCTCAAATAATTTTATATGCTTCTGCATATTTTTTCAGACGTGCCTATATGGGGATAAATTATTAGAAATTGATTTAGCAACAGATAATGACCAAAAATCCCATTAAGAGAGTTAATCTTACAACCCTAACAATCTCTTATGTTTGTCAGGAAATTTATGTTGCTTCTCTGTGAGTTAATGATGTGGGGAATTTTAAAGTATGGATGAAGCACAGTAGCAGATCATTTCTAATCTAATTAAAATAAGGATTTGGACACAACCTCTGTATTTTTCCTGGCCTTCCTCGACTCTTCTAAAGCCAGGCATCTTCATTTGTTGCTTACTACAAAGAACTCAGGTTATAGTGACTCTGGAAGACCCAGATTTGAATTTGACCAGAATAAGAATTTAAGGATCATGTTTGAGGCTGTGATTGCTCCCCTGTTTTATTTTTTTTTTCTGAAAAAACCATAAAGGTACTTCTGAGAAACTTCCAGAAAAAATGACCAAGAGAGGGTAGATGACTAGAACTCCTTTCAATATTCTGGAAATACAGGATTAAGTTTCTCCTGGTTTTGCAGGTATCTGCTTTTTATTCTGGTTGGGGCAAAGAAGACATTACTTATGCCAAGATCTCTGGTAGAAAAAGTGAAGGTTAAATCCCAACACAATACTTCTAGCTAAGGACAAACAGAAAAACAAGAACAACAACGTGATATCCAAACCATCACATGGGTCCTTCAGCCTGAGTCAACGGAAAGAGGTCCTAGCTATGTATCCACAAATCCATGCTATGGTGTGCACTCCACATTCAAGGAAGATATTTTGTTCTTAGTCTTTTTGTCATCACCCTTTAAAAATTATGTATGGGGGAGGTTGTACCTGATATGTTAGCTGGGTTCACTGCAAGGAATTTTTCTAACCTATTTTTAGATTTGCTGTCTCCTGTTTTCAGATTTGTCCACATATCCTCCCCCCTTGTGACTGTCACTGTCTTTAGTAGTAAGTTTATTTGTGACTGGGACAAGTGCTCACTGAGCATATGGAATGCTACTTTCAGTACCTTATTGGTTGTCCTTTCCTTGAAGCCTGTGTCAGAGAAGCTCATCTCTAGAATCCTCAAACTCATTCCTTAGTAAAAGATATGTTCAGAGGCACGATGTTGAGCTTTGGATGGACTTAAAGTCATTACAATTCTATTTTGCTATGTTTTTATGTTCTACATTTTCATGTCGGGGAGGACCTTTAAAACTTTGCCTCCAGACAGGACATAGATAATGAATATAAAGAATCCCTTCCTCAACCATCCTATTTAGACTTTAATATTCTTTACCTACTTATATCCAAACCTCTTTTTAGTTGGGAAATAATATTATTGTTCATAATAAAAGATAAAACATTACCACGTTGCCGAGGTTAATTTCACCTCTTGGTCCTTCCTTCTCAAGATCTGGGATGACAAGTGCTTCAATTTTCACAGCAAAAAGATTTTTTTTTTAAATCTCTCTTTTTCCTCTCTAGTGACATGAATAGAAAAAGGATGATAAAAGTGGCTTTTAGTCTAAGACGTGAGGGGTTGTCATCTGTAAAGGGAACAAGGCACTGGGAAAGCTTAGTGGTTTGGATTCATGTGACATACTTCTTAAGACATTGGTTCCCTATCACTCCCAAGGGTTACCTTTGGCTACAGTGGGCTCAGGTCAAGAGAACACCTGATGACACATTTCTCCTTTTCTCATTATGTATTCTCTCCCCACCTCTCTGACTCTGTCACCTACACCTTCCATGGTATCCTAGCCTTTGGAGGGGATAGAAAAGAAAACTAAGAGAAAAAAATGCCAAATAACAACTTCATTTAGTGGGTCTATAAAATTCTATTTCCATAAAAGTCATTCTACCATGTCAGGCAAGGTTTAATTCAGAGTTTTTTATTCAATGAATAAAACCCCCCACATATTATTATGAAAAAAATTTAAAGCAGCAAAGTTTTCGTCATGCTAAAAGTGACAAAATGCCCCATGACAAACTAGCAGTGTAGTTAGCTCTTCTTCTGGGGCTGTTTTCTGTCTGAGTGACCCCAGGAACTAGAACCATTTTTTTTTCAAATTATGTGATTTAAAAGATTACTCATTGTAAATTATACTGAACTTTTGTTCAAATAACTCAGTGTCTTAGCTAGATATTTTGGATTATTTTTTAGACACAACTGCTGGATCCAAAAATTGCTAGACCAGTAGCAGCAAAATGTCTGTGGAAGTCAAGTATTTGCCATTGCTCTGTGCTTTTGTGTGCATTTAAGTCTGTACCATCATCTTACACACTTACTGCTTTTTAAAATTATAATTTTGTTCAATTTATTCCATGACCATTTCATGCATGTATTCAATGCATTCTGGTTCCTCTCAACCTATCCCCACCTGCTCCTGTTTCCCTGTCACTCCTGTCAAACTTTCTTCTTCCCTGAAAGTCCCCTTTTCACATTGATGACAGTTTTTTTTTTAAAATGACTCCCTGAGTTTAACTAGGGCTGCCTGTGTGAACATGGTTTTGAAGCTGCCCATTGTAGCTCGTTGACCCATAAATGGTACATAGCTGGAGATAATTATAGCCCTTACACAGAATGCACAATAGTTCATGGGGGAGAGTGGGATCCTGTAACCTCCTCCCCAGTCTATGATTGTTCAATGGCATTCCTAGTTGTGTGCAAACTCAGTGGAGGCCACCTCAGTTGCTATGTGATCCTGATTGCAATAGCAGTGTTGTGCCCAGAACAATATATTTTCAGCCCTTCTCCCTAACTTATGGCTCTTGTGTTCTCTCAGTCTTCTCTTCTGTGGTGGTCCCCGAGTCTTAGGGTGGGCACTGGAAACATCTTGTCCAGGGAAGAGTACTCAGCTATGTTTTATTCTCAATACCGGAGCAGCCACAAGTCTTGACATTCAACTGACAGACTTTGCAAAGGACTTTTTTCTGATTATGGCCATGTGGAACATTTTGTCTCTGGATATATTATTTATGAGACAGTTGAGGGCCATGCCAATTTAGCTACATAATAATAGCAAGATCACTTCTAGGCCCCAAGATCTCCTCAGACATTTTGTTTGTTTGCTATTGCTCTCCCAGGCACAAATTCTTTGTGTAATGGGTCTCAAAACAAATCAGAGATCAACTGGCTACTCCAGTGTGAGTCACGTTACTCTTATACTAGTGGGAATATCTTGCTAATAGATTGGCATTGTAGTTTGGGAGTTCAGGATCTTTAAGATCACTGATAACTTTGCTCCCCCAGCAGGCTTCCTGGTACCTTTCAACATTATGAAAACTATCTAGCAGGTAGGAAGATTAATCAATTCTAGCTTGATTTCTTTTATTGTAACCTATGGTTTCTTTATCAATGGGGTTTTATCACAAAACATAGTTTTTATGAGAAAATAAGAGAAATTGAAAGAGCATGTATTGTTTCGGGGGATGGTCTCTGGTACCTTCCTGACCAACAACTCATAAGTACATACCCCTTATACCCAATACTGTTTGCTTGTTTAATGATCCTTGAGTTATAAAAATAGCATTATCTGTCCATGGAAGCTATCTTTTCTCCCTTCCTCTCACACTCTGCCTGCCTGCCCCCCTCTCCCCTTCCCTCCCTCCCTGTGTATGTGTATGTATGTATTTCTCTTTGAATATATGTATTTGACGAGTGTATGGCACACATTTAGGGGTGCTTCAGAAGCTGGAAGATGGTGTTAAAACTCCTAGAGTTGATGTTACAGATGTCTGTGAGCTGGCCAATTTAGTGATATTGAGAACTGAACTTGTGCCCTCTGTAAAAGCAGCCAGAACTTTCTTTTAACTAAGGGTCATCTCTTCAGGCCCTTCTAGTTTTTTTAAATTTGTATTCTTTTAATTGATCCATGAAGTCATAGGTTTCACATAGGATTTTCAACAACATTTTGCTTTATTATTCTCTGGTTATGAGCCATTTTAGGAAAGAGGCCATGTCTGTCCTGTTTGTTACTATATGCCTGTGTTCCAGAATGGCTGGTTAAATTCTGGTAAATGATAAAGTTCAACACATACATATAAAATATATACTCACACACCCCCTCATCATATGTACACATTCATTTACCCACACAATAACACACTCACTTGAACATTATTTACATTCATATACTGTAATTTCACATTTAAATTTTCCTTTGAGAGAAGCATATTTATGTCTTAATGAGAGAATATAAATGTCATATTTAAATCTGAAGATATGAAATAGGTCAAGGATCTCTATTGCATGTTCAGAGAGATCCATGCATATTCTACAATCTTACTGTAAAAAGTAATTCATTATATTTTAAATTTTATGTCTTTGTTTGGAAAATTGGCAAAAGGAGGCAGCCATTCTTTCCCTGGTTCAGGAAAAAGAAAGGAGACAGCTGACTTGATTCTTTAGGCCTAAATCTGATGACAGCATCCTTGACAGTATAGAAACCTGTGATGAGAGAGAGCCTGCTTAGGCATTGACAGTTAGTTTAGAATCAAAAACATGGATGTCAAATGCATTTTAAGACAACAGCAAAAATTATTAACATTAATAAATGCCATCAGAAATCAAGTCAGAATCCTGAAGTCTTGTAGTATATGTAGCTATGAGGTAAAACACTTGTAACATTTATTCATAAATAAGGAGCCACAGTTTATATGATTGTGACCTTCTGGGGTGGATTTCCTTGTCTCTTTATGAAAGTGTTTTGGATTTTGTTGAAGTCGGCAGTCTAGTTGCTTACACATTTAGTAAAGATTTTCTCATAAATAGAGGCTTAATGGACTGTGTGTTCTTTGGAGGTCCCCCTGTGAAAAAAGTAAAATCTGACAAAGTTTAATATTCATACTTAAAGGAACATTGCATAAATGTGCACTATAGATAATGCAATCATATTTCTTGTTGCTTATATGTGACCCTCTTTGATACTAATAATATTATTGGGAATCATTATAGTCTGTGGAGAAATTGCCCACAGGCTGTAGGCAGGTAAATAAAGCTAATGACATGGGAATTTACAAAAGTAATCAAGGTCTTTGTGTACTGATTTTATGTCAGTTTGACAAAAGCTAAAGTCATCTGAGGGGATATAACCTCAACTGAAAAATATTCCTTCATGGTATCAGGTTGTAGGCACGTTTGTGAGGTTTTCTTTCCTAATTAGTGATTGAAGGTAGAATGTCCAGCCCATTATGGGTGGTGCCAGTCCTGGGTTCTTGGTTCTGGGCTCTATTAGAAAGTGAGCTGAGGAAGCTGTGAGAGCAAGCAAGTGAGCGGCATTCCTCCATGGCCTCTGCATCAGTTCCTGCTTCCAGTTTCCTGCTTGGTTTTGTTTCCTACTTTGTCTTCATTCAGTGATCTGTTACCCCAGTTATGTGAACCAAATAAGTCCATTCTTAGCCAAGTTGTTTGGTTATGGTATTTCAGCACAGTAATAGTAACTCTAACTAAGATAGGATCCATGTTAGAAGTCGATATACTTATACAGATATTTGGTTACGCAATGGAATCTAATTTGCATGAGGTAAAGCATAGTATAGTGATAGCTGACTCAGCTCAAAATTTACCATCACTGAAGTTGTTTTGAGTGTTTCATTCTTGTTTTATTTTTAAAGGCATTGCAATTCAAAAAGGAAATGTTATCTTTTCTTTGTTTTTCATCTTGGAATACGAAACTGAAATCATAAAAAAAGAAAAGAAAATTGGAAAATAGCTGTCTAATTATTCCCCACTTTCTCTTAGAGGTGAAGACAACTCATTTACCTGTAACAAAAAGGAAGAGAGGAGCAAGCGTTCATAGCATACACAGATTATCCTTCCCGCTCCCACACACTAGCCAGGTGGAAAAGAAAATGAACAGGCTTAAGAGGCAGACCCAGATAGAGACTGTCTAGAATATACTTTCTATCTGACAACTCGGATCTAATAAGTCTTAACTTTAGCTTCTTTACCAGATGATGAGATCCATCCCCAGGGATGTGGAGGGATTAAGTAGGATGCAGGAAACGCAACAAGCATGATTCATCCCGTACGGTGAAAAGTCGATAATTATTCCCTTTGTCTTTGACATCCTTATTAAGGAGGAAGTAGCTTTAAGATAGATTTAGTTACATTGTTCATAATTCCTGATGGGTCTTTGAAAATAGAGGGTCTCTATATTTAGCTACTATCTAGTATCCTCATTGAAGATTATGTATTGGAATGGTCCACTTAAGGACTGATTAGTGGTCTCCAGTGTCCAGAGCCACTCTGTATCCCAGCACCGCTGTGCTTTGCAATTAATGACTATTCACTAAATACTTTTTAAACAAAGGCATTATTGAAGAGAATGTGGAGGCTGCAAATGCTCTGAGACACATCCTCAGGAAATTACCTCGCTTCCTACACAGAGTTTACCATACTTACCTGTATGCCACAATGACCTGGGGGAAGTTCTGAAGGCTAGAAGGATCACAATACCTGCAGTTAACAAAACTGGCAGAATATCAACTTCAGAGACATGGAGCCAAAGGATTTGTACTCATAACAATGTCCTGATAATTCTAATATCTCTCAGGCTTCAAAACTGTCATTCAGTGACTGGCATTATCAGAAGACGATTTTTATAATGACTAAGTGTCCTGAAACCATTGGGGCAGACACAGAGTGCTTTGTGAGGTACAGATTTCCCAAGAAGAGACCCACCATCTCTAGGACAAGCTCCCAGCTTGGCATTGTCTTTCTAATATTTAAAGCACACAAGCACACAAAGAAACCTATGCACCTGAATAATCAGAAAAGCTCAGAACTTCTCAAAATTGAGAACTAGAAGTAAGCCATGATTACTATTTCGCTGGGTGAGAAATATATTGAGAAGTTGTTTTTTTTTAATAACCATCACTTCCTGAATTTTGCTAACCTGCCCTGTACCTCCTTAGGAGCCAGTTGCTTTGAGAAAGTCAATAGTCACTGGGAATAGCATATGAAATGTTCTTTAGAAGGTTTGGTCTTTCCACTAATAGTTCATTTGCTAAAGAATTATTTTATTTTTTTGTATTCAGTTTTTAACTGGTATGAAATGGTATGAATCAATAGTAAAAATTCTCTGTTAACTAACATTTTAAACCATCGAAATAGACTTTTCAATAAGCAGCTGCAAAAAGGATATCTCCACTGATTGATTCAAGAAGGATTTACACTATATATATATATATATATATATATATATATATATATATATGCTACTGGATTCTTTCTGTTGTTCTTGTGTATTCTGTTAGCAAGGAATGTGCTGGCTGGCTTTGCCATGGAAAGTACCATTCCAAAGTGTCCAAACTGCAATGGAGCAACCGTTCATGCTGGGCACTGACTTACTACCCCAGGAAAGAGACGCTTCTGTTTCCCAATCGTTCTCCGAGGCTGACACTTCTACCTCCCACTTTCACTGGCAAAGACACTTGTGATTATGTGGGCCTCTGAAACAACCTGGGGTAATCTTGTTCTTTCAACATTCTTAATGATATCACAACGACAAAATCTCAGTGACAGGGCCATATAATCTAATATCTTGTGCAGATATTCAGGGGAGGGGCATCATTCTGGTTCTTCTGTAATGGAACTTTTGTGAGTCTGGTATTAGCTTTTCTAGTATCTTCTTTCTTTTTAAGTTTATTTTTCTTGAATAGTTTATGTATTTACATTTCAAATGTTACCTCATTTCTCTCCTCTCCCATACTCCCTCCCCGTCCCCCTGCTTCTATGAGGATGCTCCCACTCCCACTCACCCAGTCCCACCTCAACACCCTGGCACTCCCCTACATTGGAGAAACGAGCCTTCACAGGACCAAGGGCTTTTCCTCCTATTGATGCTGGACAATGCCATCCTCTGCTACATATGTGGCTGGAGCCCCTCCATGTGTACCTGGCAGATCTGGTGGGGTCTGGTTGATTGATATTGATGTTCTTCCTATGGTGTTGCAATTCCCTTCAGCTTCTTCAGTCTTTTCTCTAACTCCCCCCATTGGTGTCCCCTTGTTCACTTCAATGGTTACTTGCAACCATCCTCAACTGTATCAGTAGGGCTCTGGCAGAGTCTCTCAGAGGACACCCATATCTAGCTCCTGTCAGCCAACACTTCTTGATATCAGGAATAGTGACTGGGTTTAGTGGCTGCATATGGGGTGGATACCTAGGTGGGGCAGTCTCTGGATGACATTTTCTTCAGTGCCTGCTTCACTCTTTGTCCCTGTTTTTCCTCTCATGTGTATTTTGTTCTTCTTTCTAAGAAGGAATAAAACATTGACATTTTGGTCTTCCTTCTTCTTGAGCTTCATAGACCTGTGAATTTTTTCTTAGGTATTCCAAGCCTTTGGGCTAATTAATATCCACTTATCAGTGAGTACATACCATGTGTATTCTTTTGTGATTGGGTTACCTCTTTCAGGTTGATATTTCTAGTTCCATCCATTTGTCTAAGAATTTCATGTAGTCATTGTTTATAATAGCTGAGTAGTGCTCCATTTGTGTAAACATCCCACATTTTCTGTATCCCTTCCTTTGTTGAAGGACATCTAGGTCCTTTCCAGCTTCTGGCTATTATAAATATTGCTATGATCATAGTGGAACATGTGTCCTTGTTAAATGTTGGAGCATCCTTTAGATGTATGTCCAGGAGTGGTATAGCTGGGTCCTCAGGTAGTACTGTGTTCAATTTTCTTAGAAAACACCAGACTGATCTCCAGAGTGTTTACAACAAATTGAAATCCCACCAACAATGGAGGAGTGTTCCTATTTCTCCACACCTTGCCAGCATCTGCTGTCACCTTAGTTTTAGATCTTATCCATTCTGACTGGTGTGAGGTGGAATCTCAGGGTTGTTTTGATGTGCATTTCCCTGATGATTAAGCATATTGAGAATTTCTTTAGGTGCTTCTCAGCCATTTAATATCCCTCAGTTGAAAATTCTTTGTTTAACTCTGTACCCCATTTTTAATAGGATTATTTGATTCTCTGGAGACTAACTTCTTGAGTTCTTTGTATATATTAGATATTAGCCCTCTATCGGATGTAGGATTGGTAAAGACCTTGTCCCAGTCTGTTGGTTGCCATTTTGTCCTATTGACAGTGTTCTTTGCCTTACAGAAGCTTTGCAATTTTATGAGGCCATCTAGTATTTTCTATGGCTTTTCATTTCCATTTCTTTGCTAATGGCACACTTTCTTCCTTAGGATAAGTGTGTAAGCTTTAACATTTGAAATATCTTTTCCTATATTATTCTTACATTTCTCTTTGAATTAATCATTTCAGTGAAAAGGCAACCAAGGGAATAATAAGAAAAGTGTTTATGAACTATACATTTTACGCAGGGTTAGTGTCTAGAATATACAAAGAATTCAAACAATCACCAAGAAACTAAGAACCTACCCAGAATGCAGAGCTTGCCAGAGAATTCTCAAAAGATGAAGTACAAATACTTGAGAAATATTTTTTAAATGTTCAACATCCTTTGCCATCAGGAAAATGCAAAGGAAAACTACTTTGAAATTATGTCTTACCTCAATCAGAATGGCTAGGATTAAAAAAATTTAAAAAACAAGGCAAAGTAAAACAAGTGACTACAAATGCTGGCATGGGTGTTGGTAAATGGAATACTTTTTGTTCTGTTTTGTGAATAGAAACTGCTTTAGAAACAAGTGTGGCGAGTCCTCAAAGGATGGAGAGATGCCTCCTGGAAGATTCAGCTGCACCACTCTTGGGCAAATTTCCCAAAGACTCCATACCTTACAGTGATGACTACCCCTTGTCCATTGCCGTTCTAGTCACAGTATCTAGGAAGTGCAGATGGCCTAGATGTTCATCAGCAGATAAATGAATAAAGTATATTTGTACAATAGAATCTTTATTTAGCTATTAAGAAAAATGATACTATAAAATCGACAGATAAATAAATGGAGCTTGAAACAATTATTTTGAGTGTGGTAACCCAGGCCCAGAAAGATAAATGTCACCAACCCACTTCATTTTGGATGATAGCTTTGGAAAAAAATATATAGATTTTTTTTGCTTACCTTTAAAAATATGTATTTTTCTATGGTGTTTGTGTGTAAGTATGTACATGTGAACACAGTTGCCTACAAGATTCCCAGGCAGTTTGAAGCTGCCTAACATAGGACCTGGTAACCACACAAGTTCTCTTGAAGAGCAGTATGTACTCTTAACCACTGATTTATCTCTCCAGCATCATGGCTTTGAGTCTTTACATATGTGTTTTTCATTTGGAATGCTCACATAGGTCAGGAAATTAAAAGGGTTTATGGGAAGGGTGGATAAGGAGAGTGGATAGAACACAGTAATACAAAGAGGGAAGTAAGAATAATGGAATGGGAGGAGTTTAATCAGGTGGTGGAAATGAGGATGCAATGGGATGGGGGGTAGATAACAGATATTAAAGAACCTGTGTAAAAAGCAATAAGAAGAATGAACAAACATAGAAAATTCCTAAAATATAAATATATGCATAGCTTAAAAAAACTTAAATGGAATTCACCTATAACAGAAATGCAATGTCCCTATACGATACCATAGATGATCAAATCTTAAGACCAATGCAAGAAATTCGTTGGTTTACTTGTCCAGGAATTACCATGTACTACCTCCCCCTAAAATATTCCAGTTATTGTCATTGCTCTTACTTATTCCTCACAACTTGATAGTATAATATTATTGATGCAGATGTCCCATATTTCCTCATAGAACACAGAGAAATCAAACTGGCACTGAAGTAGAGTGTTTATCCCTCGTGGCTTCACAGTGGGAGGAGTCGCTATGCACAGTCCTAGAGAGGAAAAGAAACCGTCAGTCTTATTCAATGGAGAACATGGTAAACTATAATGACTATATATATATATATATATATATATATATATATATATATATACACACACACACACACACACACACACACACACACACACACACACACAATAACAATAATGAAATAAAAAGAGCCCACCAACTTGATAGGGGTTTAAGGAGGGGCTTATAGGAGGACAGCTTGGAAGGCTGGAGGGAAAAGAGACAAGGGGAAGTGATATAATTTTATTTTAATTAACACATTAAAAAATAAATAAATCATTTTGCTAACTTAATGATAGAAATTGTATAAAATTTTGTATCAACCTCTGGAGGTACTGACATCTTTACACTGGAGACTTATAAGCCATGAACTGTGTGTTTTTCTCTATTTTAAATCATTTTTATTTCATTACATCAGCATCTCACAGATTAGCATTCAAGAGCGTATGTGTTTCCTTAGGCTTATGCTAAACTAATACATTCTTTTGAGCAACTATAAATGTTTTTTTTTTTAATTCTTGGTTCTTGTGTATACACTACTGTATAGAAATAGGAATCGTGTGCTCATGTATCCCATGACCTTGTAAGACATGTTTGCCAGCTTCAGAAGTTATTGTCCTCTTCAGACAGGAACTTTCATTTTAAAACTTATAAATTCTTCATTTCTTTTTCTTGGATTTTTGCATCAGGCACTCCAGCTGGTTACGGCATGAAGGCGAATTTCCCTGCCATCATGATTTTAAGGAATATAATCTCCCTTTTTCACAATTTTATGAATTTTAAAAAAATTGCATGTGACACTTTCATTCTGAGTCATAGACAAGTTTTATCACTTATTATGAATTTTGTAAAATCCATTTTCTGAATCACACGATATGAGTGGTAATTTGTCTTCCCTAGCCATTAATATGATGAAGGACAGTAAGGTTGAGTTTTCTAACTGTTGTATTCATGTAGAGTTAAGAATTATCTCTTTCATCTAGATAGAAGTGTGTGTGTGCGTGTGTGTGTGTGTGTGTGTGTGTGTGTGTGTGTGTGTGGTTGCTTTCAGTATTCTTCTATATTCTTACTTCACAGAGCTACTAGTGATGCTGGGTTACTCTGCTGTAAGCATCCTTTCAGAGTCACTGAAATACGGTTAATGTGAAAATTGTCAGATTCGCATCACGGGAGCACTTAGTAATGAGGAAATAAAAGGTCATTTTAGCTTATTTTTGGTCTAGACCATCAGATATGACAATTTTCCTAAATAAATCTTGACAGCTAGAAGCACATTTTAGAGACTTACTAGACGACATTTACATCCTTTATGTAAAAATATAGATTTATTCTGTCACATATACATCTGCTTTTCTGCCTTATATTTCAAATATCCCAAATAAATCAATTCAATGTTTTCTTGCAAAAGTCACAGTTCTTCATACTAAAGATGGGTATATAGTTAGTATTAAAATAATTTATAATAGCAGTGTATTTTAGAGTCTATAAGAAATTCCATTTCATAGCAAGTCATAGACTGACACACTTTTATATTCTGCCAAATTTCTTATCAACTACAATATAAAATAACAAGATTATTACCAGATTTCTTATTACCATTTATAACTATCCATAGTCTTTCCTAAGGTAAGACAGTTCCTTAGTGGTAAAAAGAATATATACTCTCATTGTATGCCAGGAAAGTTGAAATTCTTTTAGCTTTGTATGTTCCCATTTGCATGAATGTTTTGGGATAAAAGATGTCAGATATTAGGGTTCCCAGCCTCTAGTGATACACCTATTAGGGCATCATAAACCAGTTAGGAAAATATAATCATTTTTTTGGACAGGGTCTCATTTAGCCCAGGTTATCCTCAAAGTCACTATGTAGTTCACCAGGAACTTCTGGCTCTCTTGCCTCCAGATTTTGAGTGTTGGTGTTACAGGCTTGCACCACCAAGTGCTACTATGCAGTGTTTGGGATGGAAAGCATGCAGCACAAGTACATGACAAACAGAGCTATACCCCTAGCCCTATTACATGTTAAATATCGTCTTTTAGGCAACTGTTTCCTATCTAGCAATGTAACAGGCGATGAAGCTCCCTAGCTTTGTGTATTATGGGTATTGTATGAGAACAATTATTATAAAATAAAATAAGTACAGCATAGTAGCCAACTGAGACTTATAGCTGGTCATCCAGAGGAAACATTTTAAAAGATATTGGAAATAGGGTATTATATTAAAATGTATGCATTCAAAATTATGTAGTAGTCTGAAAACAGAGAAATTTTGTAACAGCTATTAAGTTTATAGCTGCACAACACGAGTCAGCATTCTACTACTGTGGCTGAAATCCTAAGATATTCTATTTAAGTAAGAGAAAAGTTTGACTCGTGGCTCTGGAGATTTTGGTCCATAGTTAAACAGACAGATTGTTTTTTAAGGGAGAATCTTTATAATGGGGACTACATGGTAGCGCAAACTGTCCACGTCATGGCCCAAACGTGCAAGGAAGAACGTGACTCGCTCCTACAGAATGTCTCTGGTGATCTGAACCCCTACCACATCCCACACCTTAAATGCGTCTGTGACCTTCCAGCCGTATGAAGCTGAGGAACAAGCTGTTAACATATAGGCATTTGTAGGTATTACCGATTCCAGCCACAATACCGACTGTACAGAAATATGTCAAAAGTCAGGTATTGCCAACTCCCAAATTAATCTGTGCTTCTCCATGTTTTAAAAATTGATTTTCTTTCTTCCCTAAAGTATATAAATAATGTAATACATTTTTGTAATTAAATTCCAAGAAGCTGTATTATTTAATAGGCTAGTGTGGCATCCATCTCATTTACTGACTCCACACATAATAACTGCCGGCTCCTGTTCTCGGCTATGAGTGGGGCTAAAGGAGGAAAGAAAGCTCTTGTTCTGTTTCCATGGAGGAAGATCCCAGACCAGCAGCCAGTGGGAAACCTGTGTGCAATCCTTTCACATGGCCTTGTGGAGCTGCCTGAAGAAGGATGGCTTTCTAGAAAGTACCTGGTGACCAATCTAGTGCCTGCTCAGGGCTGTATCTACACATTTGCTTTTCTTTTTTCCCCCATCTTTATTAACTTGGGTGTTTCTTATTTACATTTTGATTGTTATTCCCCTTCCCGGTTTCTGGGCCAACATCCCCCTAACCCCTCCCCTTCTCTATGGGTGTTCCCCTTCCCATCCTCGCCCCATTACCGCCCTCCCCCCAATAATCCCGTTCATTGGGAGTCCAGGGCTTCCCCTTCCACTGGTGCTCTTACTAGGATATTCATTGCTACCTATGAGGTCAGAGTCCAGGGTCAGTCCATGTATAGTCTTTAGATAGTGGCGTAGTCCCTGGAAGCTCTGGTTGGTTGGCATTGTTGTTCATATGGGATCTCGAGCCCCTTCAAGCTCTTTCAGTCCTTTCTCTGATTCCTTCAACGGGTGTCCGGTTCTCAGTTCAGTGGTTTGCTGCTGGCATTCGCCTATGTATTTGCCATATTCTGGCTGTGTCTCTCAGGAGAGATCTACATCCAGTTCCTGTCAGCCTGCACTTCTTTGCTCCACAGTTGCTTTTGAAAAGATAGGTGAACGGTACAAAGAAGCACATTTTGTGAAAGCTGGTAATGAGTCCTCTATGCAAACAGAGATGGACATGTAGTTCATAGGCTTGAAAGCAAAATAAAAACATGACAGCCCCCACCCTGTCTGAAACAAAAAGAATAAAAAGAGGAGGAGGAGGAGGCAGAAGAGGAGAAGGAGGAGGAGGATGGGGAGAAAGGAGGATTCAGTGCCACTGAAATGTCTAGCGTCCGCCTTTTATTCTAAGATCTTGATTTGTCATGATTTTTCCCATTTCCAATTTAATACTGTCAGATAATAAGCAAATTAAAACTTCAAGCTGCCAGCATGAATGTGCTATTCATTTGTATATGCATTAGAGGTTTAGATGCAAAAATGAAAACCTGTAAATATGATACTATCAAGATTAGGCAGTGTTTTCTCACATAGTTGTGTATGGATGTGTGTGGATACATATTCCAGTCTTAGCAGACACTAGAAAGATGGTTCAGGTGTCTTTACTCTCTTGCCATGTGTATTAGCCAACAATATTTTCATGGCTTTAACCCTCTCTTTTTATCTTCCTACCTCCTTTGGAATTTCAGTTTTTGAGACGGTTTTACAAAGCCCACAGTAGCTTCAAACTCACTCTTTTCCTGCCACAGTATTTCAAGGGCTGATACCCCAGGCATGGATCATCCACATTCACTTACTGATGTTTCTTTTAAGAACAAATTGCCTTTTTCCCTGTGTTTAAAGAAAGGCCTTTTTTTTTTTTTAGCAGACACGCTATTTCTTGGGGGGTGCCAGTACCCCTGTGACTCCGCTCTAGGTGTCACATGCTCACCTTGTACTCATACTGGGTCATGCTCAACTCCCACAGACCCCAGGCTCACCACAGCCCTGTGCTCATGGATAGTCGCAATGCCTGTGAATGGAACTGACAGAAGCCTTCACGCATGTCTTCTGCTCATTGATCTGCCATCACATCGGAATTCATTTCCAAAACTCAACCAGAACGATAAGGAAATTAAATGATGTGGAGAGGTCACAGGTTAGGATAATGGGATGGGGAAACGTGAGCATGGTACATGTGTGTGTGAGAGTCAAACTGAAAATCATTACTTCATTCAACAACTCATGATCACAGAAAAGACGATAAATGTGCAAAACTGACAGTTGAACTTCAAAAGGAAAACAAATCAATTGGCATAGCATTTATCAAACAATAAAGTACTATTATTATAGCAAATAAAAGAGGTTTTCAAAATGGTAGCAAAAACCCATGAAATCTAGCCCAGCCCTGGAGAGCCAGGCTCTCCCATGTGGTCAGTTGGATCTCACCTGTATAAAATTGGTTCAATAGGTGGTTCAAGGTCTTTTGTAAGGTCTTTGAGACTTGGTACTTTTAAGAGTGAGAAGGGAGACCCCTGAAGGTTGATGCCTTGGGAAAGAAATGGCAGCATGTGGATCAGAAGAAAGAAAAAAGAGAGACAGAAGTCTTTGTGCCTCAGGGGAAGAGCTCAGCTTTGTATTTGAACTTTGATGGAAAATTGTTACAGCTCATCTCTAACACCTATAGCCGTAATAGAATGAGCTGAATGATTCGCTTTTTACAATCCTGGCCTGCGAAATGCTGTGGTGCAGATTTCCTTTGGCCAAATGTCAGCTAGCAATTCACTTCTGCTCTAACGATATTAAGAAGTGAAGCTTCCTGTCAAATCCTATGGGGGTAACCAAGAACATTGGCAACAGCCTGTCATGTTTGAGGATCTATAAGATCTCGGTGGTCAACAACTCCAAAGGAAGTAACCCATTCGTGACGCTCCAAACTTGAGTCATAGAACATGGACAAATCAAGCTAGATGTGCAGCATGTGGGAAGAGCTGTGCATGGTATAGGGGAAAAGTGATCATGAATCTTGCAGGACTACGAAGATACAGTAAGGACAAACATATCCAGATGTGCCCACTGAAGCAATAGGGCACAAGTACTGTAGGAGTTAAACATCAGTTTTGTTTGGACTTAAGGTACACTATACACATACAAGATTTTCATGGTTATCAGGGCTAAGAACCCGTGCTTAGATGGGTCATAGGCCCCCAGGGGAGAACCTACCACTGTTATTCCCCTAAATGTACATAGTATTTAACCGACTTCTTTTTTTCTTTCTTTTTAAAAATTGGATATTTTTATTTACATTTCAAGTATTATCCTTTTTCCTGGTTTCCCCTCCAGAAACACACTATCTTCCCCTGCTTCTATAAGGGTACTCCCGCACCTGTCCATTCCCTCCCACCTCCCCACTCTGACATTTCCCTACACTGGGGGGGGTCTAGACTTGGCAGAACCAAGGGTCTTTCCTCCCAATGATGCCCACAAGGCCATCCTCTGCTATATATTCGGATAAAGCCATAGGTCCAACCTAGGATGGTGGTTTAGCCCCTGGAGCTCGGGGCAGGGGGTCTGGTTGGTTAATATTTTTGTTCTTATGGGGTTGCAAACCCCTTCATCTCCTTCAGTCCTTTCTCTAACTCCTCCATTGGGGACCCCATTTTCAGTTCAGTGGTTGGCTGTGAGCTCTGGCAGAGCCTATCAGGAGACAGCTGTATCAGGCTCCTGTCAGCAAGCACATCTTCACATCCACAATATTGTCTTGGTTTAGTGGCTGTATATGGGATGGATCCCCAGTTGGGGCAGTCTCTGGATGACCTTTCCTTCATTCTCTGCTCCACACTTTGCCTCCATATTTCCTCCTGTGAGTATTTTTGTTCCCCCTTCTAAGAAGTACTGAAGCATCCACACTTTGGTCTTTCTTCTTCTTGAGCTTCATGTGGTCTGTAGATTGTATCTTGAGTATCCAGAGATTTTGAGCTAAAGTCCACTTATCAGTGAATGCGTACCATGTGTGTTTTTCTGTGGCTTGGTTACCTCACTCAGGATGATACTTTCTAGTTCCATCCATTTGTCTAAAAAATTCATGAAGACATTGGTTTTAATAGCTAGATAGTACTGCACTGTGTAAATGTACCACATTTTCTGTATTCATTCCTCTCTTGAATGACATCTGGGTTCTTTTCAGCATCTTATTCTAAGATGATGATGATAAACAGATTCACAACTAGCCAAGTTACAGAGGACTGGAAAACGAGTATTTCTCAACTGTAGTTGCATCATCCATATCGCAGCCCTTCCTCCCAAGGCTCAGAGATCATCGTGGAAACCAGGGCAGAAACACTGTAAGAGACAGTGTGACGACTACAAAAACACTGTTTCATGGATACTTCAGAGTGTGTAGACAGAGGAACTTGTAGTGGTTGTGACAGCACAAGGCCTGTACAACCTCAAGCCCTTCTGCATGAAGCTGTGAAGTGATCACCGACTCCTACCCTGAGCTACGGAGCTGCTGGTAGTTAATAGCTGAAAATAGAGGGGAGGTTTTTTGGTTGTTGTTGTTGTTAAAGACTGTGGTCTCAGTTAGGTTGACCATGCTTTATTGAATGGCTGCACACCCAATAATCAGCACGAAATAGACTGGATAGATTGAAAGAAAACGAAGACACAAAACTGGGTAGGTAGGAAGGGGACTGGATCTGAGAGCAGTTAGGAGGAGGGGCAAATATGATCAAAATGCATTATATGCAATTCTCAAAGAACCAATAACACAGAAAAAGAGGAAGAAAATAATAAAAAAGAAACCCTTAAAACGAAGTAAAGCTCTATGGGATGATAAAACAGGAAGGTCTATCCACTGAATTGTAATTAATGCTGTAATTAGATACCAGTGCCATCATTAACTTCTATCAAGACAATCTATGCAAACAGAGATATTCAGGAACTACAGTTTCAGATGGATAGACTCTATGTCCACCATGAGGAGAAGTGTGGTAGCAGGCAGCCAAATACGGCCCTGAAGTCAAGGCTGAGATCTGGCGTGTTGAGACCCAACCACAAAATGGAGAGCTGAGAACCACGTGGGCATTTGTAATATGACTACCTTCAACAAGGCCACACCTCTTAATTATTTCCAAACAGTTCTGTTAAGCGGGAACCAAGCATTCAAATAGAGAAGCCTATAGAGACCATTCTCATTCAAACACCACAGCCACCATTGGGCACATCTTTCTTGTTTCTTTTCTCTTTCTACCATGGGTGATGCAAGTGAAAAGTCCTTGCCAGATGCTGACACTACAGTGCTGGACGTTTCAGCCTCCAGATTGTCAGCCAGTAAGTTTCCCAGCCAGTGGTATCCTGACGTTGCACAGCTTGGACTAAGAGAGGATGAAGTAATGCCAGACTATGTACATTGCAAAGAGTAGAGCTAGAGAGGTTTGTACAATTCAGGATATATTCTAGAAGTTGGATAGGAAGAATTCCTGTTAGGTTGGATGTAGAGTGTGAAGAAAACAGAATGAGAAGAAATAGCAAGCTTCTTTACTCAGTGAATATCAGGGAGCACTGACAGGAAGATAACTGTGGTGGATGAACAATTGGGGTCCATGGCTGTGCTTGGTCATGGAGGCTCTGAGTAGGCTGCCAAACTTCAAAGGAATTTTCTGAAATGTCTGCTTGGAGTTAAAGGGACAATAATTGATGGATAATTATACATGAGTAAGGCAAGAAAGAACACACATGTAAGAAATGAGAGCATTTTTCAATTCTCTTCACATGAAAAACAACGCTGTCATCTTCCAATGCTGGCAGAAACCAGGACCATTCACTGGCAAATCACTGCATCGTCCAAAACAGGTGTGCCCTGCCTTTTTTGACAGCAGGTCATTAAGTGCCTTGAAGTCCTGGGGTAGGTTTAAAGTTTTTTTTTTAAAATCACTTGAATCTCCTATATTAATCTGGCAAACATGCCATGGATGAGCTCTCAAAGGTCCTTCCCCTTTGTCACTGATATACCACATACCCCACCTCTTGCCTTGTCAAAGACAAACTAGTATGTATCCCAGGCTGGATTCAACTAGCGATTCTGTTGCTACCTCCCCAAAATGCTGTCATTATAGTCCTGAGCCGCCATATCTGAACTTTCCCCTTTTGGATCTGCTTTTCACGACACATTTAACTGGCTAAATACCACTTGTTCCAAATGGTTTAGGAGGAGGGCACAGTCAGAACAACATTACCCTGTCTCCATTACTAGAACCTTGAACTCTGGTTACTGACACTTAGCATCGATTTGCTTAGGACAGTCAGGATTCATGGGGATGAACAGAGCAGAACTATGTCACGTGTCATACTGTGCACCATTTCTGATAGTTTCATATTGGAAATTTACTTTGCTAACAGGAAAGAAGTGAAGGAATGAAGAAGTAGGGGTGTCCTGTCCGACAACGGTTGTTCTTGAGTGTGTCTTTCACTCCAGAACTTCCCAAACCCCGTTTTATAATCTGTAGCATCTATGTAAGATATATGACTCATATTCTCATTTTAAAGAGTAGAGTAAGATCATACAGTCAGTAAATTTTATATTTGGGAATCAAATTGGCATGATAAAGTTTATCCTCGTTCTTTTTTAAAATGTGGGATTTCCACACCAAGCTTTAGTATATGAAGGCTTTCTCTTCACGTCCTAAACATCCATTTGCTTTTGGTTTCTTACTAGATCATTAGACTGTTGCATTTATAAAATAATTAATATGCACATAAAACTATGAAGGCATAAGAATGCAATAAACTAAGTAGTTTAACAACGTTACATGTAAATTATTTGGTAAAGTTTGCAATTTGCCTTGGGTAGCCTGTAGTGAGATGTTTAATAGATCTAAGAGTGGGTGGAAGGTTCAATTCTATTTTGCAGGCTGGGTGTGGTGGCACATATGTACTTCTATCTCTTGAGAGGCTGATGTAGAAGGATCATGATTCAAGGGCAGTCGAGGGTACATAGGAAAGCCTAGTCTTAAACTAAGTCTCCCAAACCAGACACAATGTTCATATTGCATAGTGCAAATGAATACAGATACACACAACCAATTACAGTTGAATTTGAATTGTAGTGTGCCTTCTATTCAGCATAACCACATCTTGGAATAAATGCAATTTGGCCTCATTATCTAGGAACAGTCACCAGAGTCTAATCTTATTATATTTGTTTTCAAATACAGTCAAATATCAGAAATTTCAGATTGCACATGCAAAAGGCCTTTTCTTTTTTGACATAAAACCCAAAAAGCACCATAAAAGTCTGCTATAAGACTTGCTACACCAACCTGACAGGTAAGTCAGGAGGCTTCAGCAAAGCAGACAGAGTTGTGGGTTTTCCTCGAGAACTGCTGAGAGCAGGGTTAAGAAGTCACATGGATGAGGGTATTCCCATGAAGCTACATCTTGACCTACAAAAGAACATATTCATTTCGTGGAAAGAAGTTAAAAATTATCATTTCCCTCCATTTAAATATCACCACAGATATTTGAGACCTGGATAATTTGTTAGCACTGTTCTAATTCTTTGTAAGCTTTGGTCATATGCCATACAGGTAGCGAACTACTTGGTTAGACAATTAAGGAGCAGCATCAATATTTTGCAGCATCATGAAATGTACCCAGAGACAAAGTAGCCAGAAGCAGCAAAATGATAATGCAACTTCAGAAGCTAATGTAAAAGACACCAATAATTTGTCCAGCTCTTAATTGGGAAAATCCACTTTAACAGGAATGATAGTGTTTTACACAGAATGCCAGACAGGGATGGAACATCCTGTCACGGCGCCTGGTCTCCATGCCAAGGGAACTGTAGAGGACTGAAGGGCTTTACCATTGGAAGAGAAAAACATGCTGTGTTCTTCGGTGAATATATATTGTGTACAGTAGATATACCATTCCACGAAGAGAAATATAACTGACACACCCGAGACTTCCACTAAAATCTCCAAATACACAATTAACCAACAAGTTTACCTCCATAATCTGCACGCTCATAGCTGTGATGAGTCCAGTGGGGAACAAGCATGATTCGTGGATGCTTCCTATCTTCGAGTAGCATCCCCCGCAGTCACAAATAAAACATGCTGCAATGGGATGCTATAGGCTTTCGGATGATGCCGATGTTCGGTAATGTTTCTCCACAGGAGAACAAATGTGGCTTTAAGAGCGACATTGCAGTCAGCTGCGCCCAAAGTAGCCATTTTGGAAAGTGCTTTGACAGATGTCTAGAGAACATTTTGTAGATGTGATTGGGCAAACACTTGAGTTCTCTCAGCTTTGCACATGTCAAATGCAGATAACAGCAGCTCTTGTCGGGAGCTTTAGAAAAAGCTGCATGTGAAAATTTAGATTTTTATTCTCAAGAAGCAGTCATTGTAGTTATTTGTATCACAGGCCCTTTTTTTGTAGAAATGTTGATAGCCAGTTGACATGCAATAAACATTTTCCTCGGTTTATTGTGGCAGAATTTGTTCTGAAGGAAGATTGTGACTGTTTTCATAATTTAACAGAAAGTATCATTCCTGGCCTTGAATTTTTATCTACCTTCAACTTTTCTTAAAACCTTTCCCTATTTTCATACAGTTCAGCCCAACAATCACTGGACATGAGAATATACCAGTCAGGGTGGTAATTATGGGTGCATGAGGGGAATAGGGAAATTAAAATCTAGACTATGTTAGAAGATTTTAGAGACTACTAAGGGATTCTAACAAGTAAAGACATTCACAAAAATGTGGTTATCACTGATCTGGGTGCTATGGGAACAGACCGGCAGGAGGCTGGTCCTTCTGGGAGTCCGTGGGCAGCATCTGATCTTCCTTCTGGGAGGACTGCATGTTTATACTGAACTTCCAAAGACAGAGGCTGCAAGAGTGAAGCAAGGCAAGGAGGCTTGCACACATACTGTATTCTGAGGGAACTGGAAGTGGTTCTAAGTGTCTAATGTTTGTATGGGTGATCTGGAAGGAGCTGTCGCACATTTCAATAGGATCTGGGTCCTGAAGAGCTTTGATAAGACTAGAAAGGGCTAGTCTGGATTTGATGATCAGTGAGAAATAGTACTCAGAACTGAAATACTTTTCTTCAGTCACCGCCTCAGCAGCAAATTGGTCATCTAAAGAGCACATGATAAAGTGGCGGCATTTGGTCACACATGAAACCACAATCTGCTGTCAGTGAGGAGTCTACAGAAACAAACAAAAACCAAATGGCATCCACCAGGGAAACTGTGGAAGATGTAAGCCTCAAGTGCATAAAGAAATAGCCCAAGGATTCCTTCATGTCTGTGAAAAGCCGTGCAACCTGAAGCATAATTGTGTTCCTGGGGTATTTATTCTTTTTTAATGAGTTTTTAAAAATATATTTTTAGATTTGTGTATGTCTGTATGTCTGCCTGTCTAACCACTGAACCATTTCTTCAATCCCAGGTTTTTGCTCTTAAAGAATTCTGAGGGATTGAGAAAGTCTGGTGTTTCCCTTTATAAAGAGAAAATGATAGATTCCCCTTCATCATAGGATAATCAAAACACTAGTAATTCAGTGTTAGAGAACAAAAGAAAAGGGTATTAGAATATTAGGATAAACACTTCTCCAGAGACTGTGGTATAAGCTTGATTTGCTTTTTTGGACCTGTCTTAATATGGATCTTCCAATTTTCCCTATGGAAGCATCTCTCTGATCTTCCACCCTTGTCTTTTTTGTGTGGGTCCAACAAACTCCTGTGTCCCAACACAAATTACTTGTCTATGAAAAAGGAAATGAGATAGAATTTCTGAACTGGCCATTCACATCTCTATATCATACACTTAATTAAAATGGTGTTCTCAACACCCATGTCTGTAAAATCAAATGATTATAAAATCACTTAAAGTAGTGATTAACTGAAAAATGTTGAGGTATTGTTTCTTAATGGCATGGCATATCAAAACGATTTAGCCCAAACTAAACTATTTATGTAAAAATTAATAAGCTTATCCATCTCATTACTTTGATTTGCTCTCATCTTCAGTCAAAATATATGAATACCAAAGAATTGGTTTAAAAATAAAAGTTCTTATGGTTTACTATCAGTTAATGTTAACTCATATGCCTAGTTATGTCCCTTATGTCTTGAATCACAAAGGGTTGTAAGTTTAAAAGCCCTAATCTAAGGCAGACATTGTTCCCCAACCTTTCTTACTTTCTCAGTGCCTTGTGTATGATGGACTCTGTAGTGTTGTTGAATGACTATGCCACACTTGTCCTTAGGAAATCACAACCTATATTGGGTAACAGTAGTTATTGCCGAAAGACGTACATACATACATACATACATACATACATACATACATACATACAGATAGAAAGACAGACAGACAGGCAGGCAGACAGGCAGGCAGGCAGACAAAAAGAAAATAAGTCAATAGTATTTCACTAACCCAAAGAATAGGAGGTTTAGACATCTGGGAAAGAATAGGTTAGTGAATGGCTCAAATTCGCTAAGGACTGAGACTTAGATCCCGATATGGTAGCACACATCAGAACTTGCAAGGTTGATGCAGGAGGGTCACAAGCTCATGCCCAGCCTGGCACCGAGGAAAAGCCCAGTCTCAAAACAAAGGAAGGGCTACAACCTTCAGGGAAGGTTAGGAGTACGTGTGAAGAAAAAGAGAATGGACAGGTAGACTCTGTTTGAAATTTTATTTTTATTTTAATTGCATAACTAATAAGTTACAGTGTGATAAATTTGGCACATATATATATATATATATATATAATGTAGTATTCAAATCAGAGTGCCAGCATTTCCATCTCATTAAATATATGAAATATTACTTAGTATATCATAACTCTGCATATCCAGGGACACAATATGATATTTTAATGCAGGTACTCAAGCATCTCAATAAAATCCGAATCCTCCTTCCATCTTGCTATGGTCTCTGTACAGACTTTTCTGATTGCATTGTGTCATAGAATATCTGTGGAGGTGAGAGGGAAGCTTGCAAGTGTCACTGTCTCTTTCTATTATGTGGATTCTGAGAATCAAACTCAGGTCATCAGGGGTTGTGCTAGGTCTTTTTCCCACTAAGTCATCTCTCTGGCCTCTCTGCCCAAATTTCACTGGGCTACATAAAGGAGAGGAACAATCTTTTTATGAAGTAGTTGGCTCCAGTGGAGGGGCTTTTACTGTGGAAAAGTCTTTGGATTAGATTATACCAGGTTCAAAGTCTGGAAACAGTTCCCTGACCCTGTCCTAGAGGAGCTCTGCTACAGCCTGGAAAGGTAGCTGTCTCAGGCTTCTCATCTCCAGTGTCAGCTGAGACAGTTAGGAGGTAGAGTTGTTCTAATCAGTCATTTTCTCTAAAATCACAAGGCTCAGACCTTCTCCTGAGGAAGGGATGACATTATTTTTCTAGTGACAATTCAAATCGTAACAAGGAGGCGGATTTGCCACTGGTTTAATTGAGCTGCTTTCATCTTTGTTAGGACAGCATTGGTCCTCAGTTTATTAAGTAGTGCTTTCAAATGGATTATGTGAAAATGATAACAAAACAAACGAACAAAAAATCCCCTTCAGTTTGTGTGGTGCATTGTCTATGTGTGAGTGTGTGCAGATGCCTGCAGAAGCCAGAGAGAGTATCAGATCTGTTCTTGCAAAACTATCAGGAACTCTTAGCTCCTGAGCCATCTCTCCAGCTTAAGAGTCTGTAAGATAAAACAGTGATTAGGATTCTTATTCATAAGACCTCAGGAGGCAAACCTGGTTAATCAAGATGTCATTGTTACCACAGCATTTTTAGACTAGAAATGCTGCATTTTTAAGGGAGCTTCACCCTCCCTTGGTCTTTTCCGTTGCCGATCTTTAAGTAAATATCCATTAATCGTTTGACAAGCATCAGTCGGAACAGGGTCTAGAAAGAGACCATCTCCATCCACCTTCCTGGTTACTGTTATCATTGAGTTAAGCCATGTCATACCCTCTCAATACTTCAAAAGTCTCAGCTGCTCTTCTTTCCCTACACTGGTCCTTTCTGCTGTTTCCTTCTCCATGTTACAGATATAATAATAGTAACAACAATAGCAATAATATCATTGATATAATTGATTAAATGTAATTAATAGTTGTTATCATCGTCGTTGTTGTCATCATCGTCGTCGTCATCATCATCGTCACCACCACCACCACCACCACCACCATCTTTATCCGTGCCCCTATATTTGCACTCTTACTCTGAAAACTGCTTTCCATTTTTTGTAATCAGCGGATTTGCATAAATTTGTTTGCCACTACATATTTACTACTATAGCATGCCTGGAATTTAATAATAGTTTACAATGCATATTTTTCGTGAATGGATGTTTAATAGTCTGCATGCCCTTACTAAAATAGTCAAGTTTTGCACAGTAATATTTAAAGAGAAGGAGTACATGGCCCTTACTCATCACACTAGTTAGAACAAGAGAATTGCCAAGAAAGACAGAAGTCATGTACGATTTTTTTTTTTTTGCTCTGTGACAAATTACCTTTCTTCCCTTTGGTCTCTAATGAGATAGACCATATAAACTGACAATGCTTAGGCCATCTATAGCAGACTGACAATGGCTACATTATCTGTAGGAAGAACACTTAGAGCCACACCTCTGGTAACTGTCCCAGAAACCAAAACCCTCATCTGGTCTGACTAACTCGGGAAAGCAACCCGCTGTGAGTCACACTTGCAGAAAGTCAGATTGCTATCTCAGATGATGACCAGGTGGCTAAACAGTGACTCCTACGGTGATCACTGACAGTTCTGTTTTTTCCCCCCTGCTTCCAAATTAGGACTGACCAGGAAAAGCCACAAGTGTACCTGAGTCATATTCAGGATGCCTCACTCTATTTGTCTTACAGCTGTAAGTTCCTAGGCCAACAGCAGCCAGCAGGATCTGCCAGAGGCTTTTCCTGTGTCCTCTATGGAGTCTTCCTACTACAGCGCCTACCTTTCTGTCTCACTGAAGACAAACCCACCGCCATCCCAAGCTCTGAACAAAGGCTTTGTCTCGCCTATTGCTGGGTTTATTTCTTCAGTATGGTATGCAGAACATTCAGAACAAGACATAGCATACAGTAGGTACCCACTAAACAGTGATTGAAAGAATGAATGTGTGGAGAGCTACCACCAAGGATCATTTTAGTTAATGAGATGGCATTTGAAACATTTGCCTTAAAAGGAAATGATAAATCTCTTCTCCTAGGTACTTCTTTACTAAGGTTAATTCAAGGCCAACTCTTTTCTATCTCTGAGAAAGACAAGAATTGGTAACAGAAAATGCAGACACTTTGATGTACCTTGATAAAGGGTGGAAAAAGACATCATGTGTACAAGTCTTTCTTTGTATTCTGCACATGGATTTCTTGTTAGTATTTTGAACTTGAAAGATCCCATGCAGTGTTTATGGTTGAAAAGGAACCTCTTTATCCCTTATCCCACCTCTGAGGAGTCTTCACAGTGCATCCGTGGTCTCCATCAGCTCTCCACAAGGGAGGAATTAGAGCCCCAATTGTAGTTAGTAATGAAGTATGGTTAGTGGCATGATCTTACTACCAACCACAAAAGGATGTAGAAAGGCTGTTTGTGGCCACAGAGTGTGGCTGGTAAGAAGTTCAAAGACTTGGCTGAATTGGGGTTTGTTTCCTTTTGGTTTTGCTTTGCTCTGATAGCTGCTGTTCTTAATAAGAGTCATGCACGTAAGTTTAAGGCTTTATGGACAGAATGTGTTGAATGGATGTTGTGAACTGGTAAATTACCTGGCCAGTGTATCCTGATCGTTTCAAAGGGAGTTTAATATCTCTGCTGTTTTAGGGTTCACGGAATACAGTTCTTTGGAGATAGTACAGCACGATGATATTTTAGGAAGCATGATCTTGTAATTTGGGTATCTGCTTTACACTCATAAACATATTGTGAAATTAAATAGAATAAGGGGCATGGCCTCAGTTTAATTGATCTCAACTACCATGTAACTGATTTGGAGTAAAAGTAGGTAGAGAATCTTCTGATTTTAAAGAAGAAAGATGTGACTGTTATTTTCAGCAATGATGGTCTCCTGAGGCATCGGAGGTCTAGCCTGCTCTATGCTGCAGTACAGAGAGCATTTTGGTAACATATCCTCACCAGAAAGCAAAGAGGGGTGGACTTTCATGTAATGCACAAAGTGATAAGTGCTGTGTGTGTGCACATGTGCATGTGCGTGTGGGTATGAGAGATGGACAGAAAGCGAAAGAGGGAGCCAGAGACAAAGGCAGGGAGAGAGACACAGAGAGACAGAGACAGAAACAAAGAGAGACAGATGAGTTTCAGATTTGAGAAAAAAATCATACCAATCCTATCCTTTTTATGAAATTTAATAAATGCATGTTGAGGCCTTAATATTAAGACACCTGCTACTGTCAAGGGACAAAGACCTTCCTAAGTGACTTAAACATCCATTTGCATTGAATTTGGAGTTGACCAGAAAGATAACTTTCTTCTCATAGATGGTGATTAACAGGTCTATTTACCAGCACACCAGACACTTTCTTGATGGTGCTTTTTGGAGACACTGTTAAAAGGAGGACTATTAATTAAGTGTAGTTGAGATTTCGCTAGTGAATTGCAACCTTGAACTTTTGGACTCCTCAGAATCAAAGCAGGAAACAAATAATGGCTTTCTCAGTCTAGCAAACCCGCAGCTTTTCTTTGGTGAGAAGGGAACTGAGGAGTCATTTCTCATCACACATAGTCAGCCTCAAGCATGGGTATTAGTGATGTCCATATTTACAGTATTGTATGAGTCTCCTGGGAAAAGTCACACATCAGCATTCCCATTGAAAGGGATATTGTTGTTCTATCGTCTGTTTTACTTTTACTTCAGAATTGATGCTACTTGTCTCTGAGAACTTTGTCATCCAAAGAAATCAGTAAAATGCAAGCCACTTTGTACCGCTGCTGGTGACCAAGATGCCATCATTTCTGCGTTCTGAGGCGTTTGTCCCTCCAGTCTGCCACAGTGCTGGGCTTAAAGTGAGACAATGATTTGAAGTTCTCATTTAGCACCTGGTACTAACACAGTATTAGCAAACACTGAATGAGTATAGAAAACCTGTACAGAGATTGCATCAGAAAAATCAGATCTCGAGTTGTAAAATCTGATGGACTGCATATTCTCTTACGTCATAACTGCATTTGCTGAGGCCACATAGGAATCACAAGGTGGAGTTCATAATGTCTGATATTCTTGGGTTCAAATTCATCAACAGTTCTACCAAATGATTAGACAATAAATAAACTTTTAATGGAAAACTAAATTATGTTTTCTGAAATATTTAGTTAAATTCTTTTTGTCACAGCCTAGATCAACAGGGTTACATATACGGAATTTTCAAATTGGATAAAACCTTAAAAATAAAGAGAGGCATCAGTCAGATAATTGAAGAGAATAGAAAATATTTTGTATTAGCATTGATATTCTTAATATACCTTTGCAAATGTCAAAGCCACAGATATGGATTGGTATGAGTCAGTTAGGTATTATATCAGTAATACTGTGCATCTCGCAGTAGATTAAAGAGTAGATACAGATTGTCATGTTCATATGTCAATATGCAGCTGCAAGTTGTTTGAGCGAGGTAAATCATCAGATATGGGACTTGGGTGGTAAAACCTAGGCTCCGTGACGCAAAGGTTTGTGCTCTGGAGTAAAGATTGAAGGCGCCTAGATCAGACAGTAGATTACTGAAGTGTCCAAAAACGTATGCAGCCTGGAGTGAACATTTTAAGCCTTTGTTCAACTCTTCTGCATTAATCGACAGCATATCCAAAGCTAACGCCTGGTAAAGAGGAGGCACACTTCACCAGCCAAGCAACTGCTATAGCATGTGTGTGAAATCGTATTACAGCTGAGCAGTGAAGGGTTGGCACCGAGGGTTGTTGTCACCCACATATAACCTTTTTGCTTGCAGGGTGAATACCAGATGATTCACAGGTTACTCCCACGTAAGTATTGCTTGTGACAGATGTTTGCGACTTTACTTAAGAATGGAGACTCATATTATTGGTTGAAACCCATGTTAAGTCCAGCAGTTACAAAGAAATATCAGTGTGTATGGAGGTTAAAAGACTTGGCTATTGCTAGAAGGGGGAAAGAGAAGGTAAGGAAAATGTGTGCTAATGTGTAAATGACAGTGACATGCGACAGAATGAGTCCCTAGAGTAAATTTAGACTTTCTTCAGGTGATCGGAACTGTGTGTGTGTGTGTGTGTGTGTGTGTGTGTGTGTGTGTGTGTGTGTGTGTGTGTGTGTAGTCTGCGCATGCCTGTGTTTTTGTGTATGTGTATGTGTGTGTGTAGTGTGTGTGTGTGTGTATGTGTAAGTGCGTGTGTGTGTGTGTATGTGTGTATAGTGTGTGTGTGTGTGTGTGTGTGCACCTGTGTGTGTGTATACCCATGAATGCAGGTATGCATACAATATCTACAGTAGTGGGTTTGGAATTGGAAATGAATTTAATTTTAAGAAAGTTGACTCAGTGTTGACAAGCCTGTGTTTGAGAGAGTTTGGGCTTTTTCTGATGCTGTGAAGTGGCTTCTCTCCTCCTAGGGATTCCCCTGTCACTAGTCTTATATTACTCACCCACTCTTATTGATTGTCTTAATCCCGGCTATATCTTCACAAACGTTTCTCTCATTTATTTCCGTACAGTTTAAACCCTATGGAGGGTAACATCTGTTTCCTGCTGGGACTGTGAGTGATTCATAATTATCTCTTTATTCCTTTTGGTTTCACATTGGTACCTTTTAGTGTTTTAGTGTGACTTTGTACCTGTACCTGTGGTTTAGTCTGGGAAGGGACCCTTGACGTGTTCCCTTAAGGTGTCTTCTTTTCAAACATAAGAAGATTTATATTTTCAGTCACTTTTCTAGAACACATGGCTATGTCTTAGAAAGCTTTCTAATCTAGATACTCATTCATGGAGCAGAAATAAACTATACTTTTTCATGTATAAGCAAATGAAAATTGCCTGCTAACCTTATAATTTGTGCCTTTTAATTAGTTAGTTTTAGGTGTGAGTGTGTGTATAAGTGTATGTATGTGTAAGTGTGTTTGTGAATGTATGTGTGTATATGTGTGTGTGTGTATGTGTGTGTGTGTGAGACTGTGTGTCTGTTTCTGAGCGTGTGTATATGTGTGCATGAATGTATGTGTGTGAGTGTGTGTCAATGCATGTGTGTGGGTGTGTTTGTGTATATAGGTGAGTGTGTGTTTTTGTGTATGTATGTGAGTGTGTGTTTCTGTGTATGTGTGTTCCTCTGTGTGAGTAACTGTGTGTAAGTATATATGTGTGTGACTGTGTTTGTGTAAGTGTATGTGTGTGTGAATGTACATGCGTGAGTGTGTGAGTGCATGCGTATGTGTTTCTGTGTATGTGTGTATCTCTTCATATGTGTATATATGTGTTTCTGTGTATGTGTGTATCTCTTCATATGTGTATATATGTGTTTCTGTGTATGTGTGTGTTCCTGTGTATGTGAATGGAGGTAGAAGTAAGAGGACAACTCTTTGGAGTCAGATGGAAGAATGAGACTCACCATGTTAGGACTATGCACAATCTCCTCTCCTTGCTGAAGTATCCTATAATATCTCAATAAATGTTTGCTATTGAACTCTTATCTGTTTCCCAGTGCTCTAATCCCAGCTTTGTGTGGAAAGGTAGTCCATGGAGATATTCTGAGCCATAGGAAAAGAGATAGCTGCTGTTTGTGTTCATAGCTTCGGGCATTTGGACGGCGGCTCCCAGATGCAAAGCCAATATTTTGGCTTTAGTGTATATGATGAAAAGAAATAGATCTAATTTTGGGGGGAGTTGTTTTGATTGACATTCAATGTGCCTTTTAGAGAACTGGAAAAAAAGGAATCCCTAAGGCAACAGAAATGTTCTCAAAAATTATTCCTATCTGCTGTTCCAAAACATGAAGAGCTAATGCAATGGGCTATTTTACACATTAAAAGTGAATGTGGTCATATGCAGACAAATTGTTCTAATGCAAGATGAACACGTCATTTAGCTTTTCCCTCCATATGTTCTCTGTAGATCAGTGTCTGCCTTGACCAAGTATGTCATGTCACGTGCTTTACTGAGGAGCACTACTTTTAAACCTCAGGTTTTACAAACGGTATTTATTAGAAGGAGAATTCTCTCCCAGGGATGAGGTTAATATGAGGGTGTTGGATTTCCAATGCAGTGTGGTCAGCCTTGAAACCAGGTACGCACAAACAACAAAAATAGATCTGGAGGTTTGAATTTGTGAACATACAGGTCAACGAATACAATACATGAAAAAGAAGCTCACAATCTCAGTGTAGGGAGAACTTGGGGAGCAGCTGGGAACAGCGAGAAGAATAAAAGAGTAGATGAAAGTGATGTAATTGGGTTTTTATGGTGAAAAGTTTAAATGCGCGTGCACGCATGCACATGCACGTGCGCGCACGTGTGTGTATGTGTGTGTGTGTGTGTGTGTGTGTGTGTGTAAACATCTAAAGAAAAGGAATCCCCCATGTAATGATGCTCTCCCGCTCTTCCTTATCTTGTACAGCACAGAAGCCATGAACAAGTAACTTGACTTTCATTAGCTTCAGTTCATCTTTTACTTTGAATTTCCAACAGTCTCCCACCTACCTCAGGCCTCAGACATGCTATATAGTCCAGGATGAGCAGAGACTTCTAATCCTCCTCACTTTATTCACAAAGGCATAGACTACAGACATGCATCAATATTTCAGGTTTCATGTTGTGCCAGGAATTAAACGAGGACATTATCAACTGAGCTTTGCTACAAACGCTGATTTCTTTTTTCCCCTCTCATTCTCTTCCTTCCCTCCCCCTTCCTTGTGCTCCCCTCCCCCTTCCTCTCCATCTTTATTCTTACCTCCTTCTTCCCTCACTCTGTGTTGTTTAGATAGGACTCGCTATGTTACCATAGCTGAATCGGTATGCCCTGTGCACACAACACATTGCCTGTTGAAAAGAGGAACGTGATAGAAATAATTAGTACTATTTTTGCTATTATTAGTGATATTTGAATGATATCATTGAAACAATAAGAGTAAGGGTGTTAAGGAATATTGTTCAGAAACATTCATAACCTACCTGACTCCAGACATACTTAGGAAACAAAATAATGCATTTTGCCCGAGTATAGGTAGACTTGGTTTTAAGAATTTACTATGTAAGTTTAAAAGAGAGTTTGTCCAGATAAAACCACGAGTTTGTGAATTGTAGGTCCCAAAGTGCCCAAGGGCTAGCTTGTGGTAGAATGTGAAAGGGAAAGGAATTTTATACAGATAATGTGCATTGTGCTTATTTTCCCAGTGCTTTTGGATAACAGAAGTTCAATATTTATCTATCTCATAAAGACACTGACAAAATAAATTAGTTTTCCTTTCTGTAAACGTATATTGAAAATACAAACTCTTAAGATAATTTAATAAAAAAAAATTCAACCTCTTTTTCTAGAAACAGAAACAGAAAGGTTTCCCTGAGTTCCCTGACAGTGATTTGAAGGTTTTCATGAATTTTGAAAGCTTATGAATAAAGAAAAGTGTGCAATACCAGAAGTGAGTGGGGAGTGGATGATGAAGGCTGACATATGGATGGGTGTCAGCGAGTATCAAGAACATTCAGGCAGCGATAAGGGGCGGCATCATGTGGGAGGAGCTGCTTCAGCTGTCAGGGTACCAGAGAGGGAGCATCCTAAGAGAGGAGCTGCTCTCTGCATGCCTACATGCACTTGTCATATAGTAAACGTGATCAAAATTCCCATCGGAATTTTAATTTAGAAATACTTTTTAATCTTCTAAATTGAATTTTCCCCTTCAGGTGGATTTAAATAGCGCTCTGGATAATTACACAGGAACAAACAACAACCAAAATTAACAACCCCAACTGCTGCAGGCCCTGACATCCTTTGCCAGGCCCTAGCCATTTCACAGAGTACACTAGCAGCCCAGAAGAAGGGTGTTATCATTCAACTCATCTTATCCATGTGTGAAAATGGAGACTTGTGGAAGCTATCCAGTCTGCTATTGTCAAAGAGGAAGGAGAAAGGTAGGATTCTAGTCTGGATGTGCTTCCTTTTAAATATAATTTTTTTCATGCTACAATTCCTATGTTGTAGAGTGATAGGTTCATTAGAACTCTGCTGCTTTATCCTGTTAGAATATTGTTTGGTACACTACAAGCATAAAAGTCAGCAGGGAGATTATTCCTGAGGTGAAGAATGAAACTTGAGTCAGTACTGCCTTTGCAGGTACTGGGTCAAAACCTCCAGAGTCTGACCTCATGATTTACTTTCTTACACATTTGCACATAGGAAAACTTTTGGAATGTGTTTCCAGATGACAATAATCACAACAAAGCCAAGGTATAACTCATAGAAACTCCCCAGCCAGGAGAAAAGCACCTATGATGTTTACAGGCTGGAGAGATGGCTCAGTGGTTAAGAGCACTGATTGCTCTTCCAGAGGTCCTGGGTTCAAATCCCACCAACCACATGGTGGCTCACAACCATCTGTAATGAGATCTGATGCCCTCTTCTGGTGTGTCTGAAGACAGCAACAGTGTTCTTATATATAATAAATAAATAAGTCTTAAAAATTGAGTTCTGTTGGCTGATGTGATGTTTTGCATATGTTTAGCCCAGAAAGTGGCACTATTAGAAGGTATGGCCTTGTCGGAGAAAGTGTGTCACTGTAGGATGAGCTTGGAGTCCCTCCTCCTAGCTGCCTGAAGATGTTCAGTCTGTTCCTGGCTTCCTTCAGATGAAGATGTAGAACTCTCAGCTCCTCCTGCACCATGCCTGCCTGGATGCCGCCATGCTCCTGCCTTGATGATAATGGACTGAACCTCTGAACCTGTAAGACAGCCCCAATTAAATGTTGGCCTTTTTAGAACTTGCCTTGGTCATAGTGTCTGTTCATAGCAGTAAAACCCTTAGTAAGACAGCTGGTAAGCAGAGCTCAGGGTTAGGGTCCAGAGGAAGTATTAGTGATAAGCATAGGATAGATTTGGTTAGTAGAGGATGCAAAGCTCATGGGGCCTTTTCTATTATGGTTGGGTTCTATTTGCTGAGAAACAAAGCCCAGCATCAGAGCCTAAACAATGCCCTGGATACTGGAGGATTCAGGTGGAGGCTGGCTCCTAACAGAATAACAAAGGGCCGCCATGTTGTTTGACAGCCTTCACTCTGTCATTCCACGTAACTGGATGCTGTTCATTTCCTTAGAGTAAGGAGACTAGGCTTGCATGATTGACAGTCCTGATGTCTCCAATGCTTACTCTAAGCTGTGGTCCCTATACAAAGTGTTCCATAAAAATCCACCAAGCAAGCCATACTGTAAAGGAAGAAATTCATACACTGCATAATTATAACCTAAAGTGATTACAAAGAATCCTCTTATGTATACCCAGGCTGTGGTGGCACAAGCCATTAATCCCTGGACTCTGGAGGCAGAGGCAAGGAGATCTCTGAGTTCAAGACCAGCTTGGTCTATGGAGCGAGTTTTAGTACAGCTGGGGCTACACAGAGAAACCCTGTCCTGAAAAACAACAAAGAAAACAAGACCAAAACCAAAATAACAACAATAAATTTTCTTTCATAGTAAAAAAAAGTCCAAGCTTTTTCGACAGTGCATTGTATAAACATCTTTACAAAATCTTTATTTTTAATCTTTTCCAAACTGATACTGAAATCCTTGCACCATTAAATACAAGGTAGACCAGATGCCAACATGACATACACAGGCTAAATTAATGACTTTTCTTTTTTATTCTTTTCTGGCTTCTTTTCCTTATAGTCTCAAAAAATGCTTGCTTTTACTTTCTGGTTTAGACATTTGCTTTCTAAAATACTTGGAACTGGGACATCGTTTGGGAAAAGGGAGACTGGGGGAGGCGAGACACTTAGTTCAGAGCCTTGAATATGGCAAGTATGTACAAAAGGCGTAACTGTGGTGAGCGAGAGGGTTCCATAAATATTTATGGTGGATGAGGCCTCAGCCTCAGAAATCCTTCCTAGTTGAGTGAACAGCTAAACTGCAGAAAGAATCAAGACTTACACTCAGGGAGCTGCGAGAGCCTCTCGCTGAGATTATCAGTTCATCCTTAACTGAAACTTTACATCAGAGAGAGAATAATTTTGGCTCATACATTTTAATTTTATTCATTAATATTCAATATTAGCATGATGCCCATAACTAGGCTGTATAGTAACTTGTCTTATAAAGAACTGTTCATAAAAGTATTCAAACAATTGTTTTATATAAAATTTCTTCCCAAGTCTCAAGAGAGTTTGTTTCTTACTCCTGGATATTTGTTTTCTACTAAAAAAAGAAAAGGAGTCATCTAAAGGAAGTTTAACAAGTTTCTCGCTTTTATTTTAATATTGAGCTATTGTATGAAACTGCCTCCATCTGCAAGCAAAATAGATCATACACTGAAACGTCAATCACATGATAGGCTGCCTTTCAAATAGGTTTTACAGCATTGAATCACATGAGTATTTTGCGGTTCTGGCAACGATAAACTCCTACCAGGTAGTAAACAAGCGTGGGTTATAACATAATACAACTCATATTGTGCTTGTTGGCATCCATATAGACGCTGAGATCCTCGCTGAGCACACCCATTCCAAAAAAAAAAAATGCCTTGTTTTAATGAGCGTTTTCCTTCCAGATCATTTTCTATTAAAAATCCACAGGTATACACAAGAATATCAATTTTAATGCCAAGTCTAGTTAGTGGTTGCCCAGTCACATAAGGGAAAAGTAACGAGAAATGTTGCATGAGATAATTTAGGGGACAATGGGGCCTTATTATGGTGACAGTTTATGGACATGTGTCTCAAATAGTATCTTTAAATCTAGGTGGAATATTTGTATACAGATTATTTCAATAAAGTAGTAATGCAAACACGAAACAAGCAAACATACTCACTCTTAACTAAAGTAATAGAAAAGGTAAAGGTTAAATATTCTTGATTCCAGCCTGGGGCAGAAAAGTCTTAAAATACATTTTTATACTGAGTATTCTGGTTTGACTAGGGAAGACACCAGAAGCCTCATGCTTTGAGCAATCCATCTCCAGCTTGGGGTGCTTTAAAAGGCAGAGGCTGGCTGGTAGTGATGGGTCACTAAGATTAAGGGGTCTGAAGGTGATACCTACCTCAAATTAAGGCCACTTTCTCCTTTCTGTCCTGGTACATGTGAAACCAGGGTGTCATGTTAGCATCAACATATCTTCCATGTTCTGTGTTCCATGAACTAAAATTTCATTATGAACGGATAGTCTAAGTAAAGTCTCCTGTTTGTGTCACGTATGTGAGCTAGTGATACAGAAGCGACAAATGCACAGGAGTTCGGAGGGCTAGTGGCCAGCAGCAGTGGCCAGCTTGATAGAACAGCACTGTAACTGGTTATCCTTTGTCCTTGACCCCTTTGTTCCTACCTTCTGCTTCTGTTTTTCTGGGGAGTAAACTACGAATACGTGAGCCTTTGTATGAAGGGTGTGCTCACTGCTGGGTACCCAGGGTAAAAAGCCAATCTTCCCTCAAAGCCTCTCTACACTCTAAATATAGCTGGTACTATAAATGGCGAAGGTCTGCTGAAGATCTTTTGGTATAGAAGATATTTTTGACGATGACTTCAGGAAAGGAATATTAGTCTTCTGCAGATTTCTGCGTGCATTCAATTGAATTATTCATCTGAAACTTTTTATGTCCCTGACTTTATTTTATGTAAATCTATCATGATGTTACAAGAAATATTCCCAGCCTATCGGAGTGAAAGTACTCACTTGAGGTCCCGGGTTGAATAAGATTTTGCAAACTTGCAACCTACTTTAGCGGCAAGTGAAATGGAGATGTGTTTTGTGTGATTCATTTAGGATATTAGCTTGCACTTTTATTTCCCCAAGGCCAAAACAAATGGGTACTGTGTATCTTTTCATCCAAATAGGAAAATGTTCCTGTGCAAAGCTTTGGTTTGATATTAAGGGATCGTTTGAAAGCCATAAAGGATGCTTTCCAAGTCATTTGAAAACAAACCCTAGATCTAGAAAATAGAGTCAGAAGTGTTCTGTAGCCCATTCGCACCAGCTCTCAAGAGCCAAAGACGCATCTTGCTTCAGAACTTTGTATTTAATAACATCCAATTGAATATGGCAACGGTTAAAGTATCTGCACCATGGGAACTGGCAAATATTGCAAGTCATGGCTTCTTTCCTGCTGAATTTCCCAGGGAAACACTGCCGGGCTGTAACCAGTCCCAGGTTATTTCCTCCAAATGGCCAATCCCTGTGATGCTTACAGATAGTAAACATAATTTAGTGATAGGAGAAAACGGAGACTGCACTTACAATTTTCCCACCTTGCAAATGAGAAAATGAGTATCTGGAGAGGTTAAATGGTTTTCTTAACAGCACACAATTATTTGAAAGGCTTAGGTAATAATCTTCCCACTTAAGCCTTACCATAACTACTTGGTGAGAAAGCAATTTTCCATTAATGGTAAGTCAACACTAGCATGGGACTTAATGTGATCTTGAGATCCTGTTTTACACTTGTGCATTCTGAAGTGGATTTTGTGTATCAGTACACCAGTTGGTGTGTAGTTGCTTTATTTAACAAATCTTTGTCACTCCCTTTTCATCCTTGGTGTTACTATAAATTGCTTGTATTTATCTGAATTCTCCAGAGCAACAGAACTTGTAGGATTACTTATGTATAGAAAAGATGCATTATACAAGGTTGGTGCAGAGAAATGTAAATATTCAGAAGGTCTGCTGTCCCCTCTATGTCAGCCAGCATCCCAGGAACACCAATGGTCTCATTCCAACCCAAACTATAGTTCCATGAATGAGCGATTACACAGTCTAAACCCTGGTTGGAATCTGAACCTTAAGAGCTGAGATCTCTGATCAACAAGAATGAAGGAGTTAGGTGTGTGTCCCAGAACAGAGAACAGACTGTCTTCTTTTACATTTGTCATCTATGGGACCTTTGATAGGTTCAGTGATGCCTATTCACTGGGTAGATCTTTACCCAGTCTAATTTCTTCTGGAAACATCACAGACATATTTAGAAATAGTCTTTCCTTCCTATTTGGGCATCCTCTCATCTAGACAAGTTGACACAAGATTAACCACCATGTTGTTCAAAATTCTCTATAGAACATTTATATCTCCCATCTGCAGCTGACTTTGGCAAAAAAAAAAAAAGATATACAACTAAAGACGGGAGGCATCTGTTGTATGTAAGGATAAAATGGCCTGTACATTTTCGTAACCAGTCTGTGAAATAAATAGAGATCTTTCTTGATGTGGCCCGTTTTCCTTTGACTACTGAGACTTCCATTCTGTGTTTTATGAGTGAGATGCGTGTCCACAGCTTTCCAACATTCATTCAAAGGCTTCTGTCTGCACGCAAAAAAATAAGTAAAACACACATTTCAGTTTGGCATGACGTTTTCATCAGTTGGGCTGATGAGGAAGCAGGTGGTTACAGTAAAGCAAGGCCTGACTGTGATTGTGGCAGGCCTGACTCAACTGTGAAATACCAGGGAGCGATGTCTGAATGGCAGGGAAGGACAGGAAGGATGGAATAATTTCATATCTCAACAGAAAAGATGTCTGAGGAGTCTTTCCTATTCAGAAGAGGAAACATGACCTTATGTCTGGGCTCATAAAGAAATCTGCTCAACACTTTTTTTCCATTGTGTAGATTCTTTTCTACACTGACGAACACATATACCAGGGGCTCAGGAGAAGCCACAACGCTCAGACCTGACAATACCTTAATCTCTCACCAACACGTCAGAAAGAACTGGAGGTCTTATGACTGCACTCCTGATACTGAAGACTTTTCCACGAGCATGCAGAAAAGCATCTGGGGATTTCAGAAAAAACATATGTGTGCTGAGTGCGATATGAGAGCAGACATGAGTGTGTCACATGTCTGTGAGACAGAGGGTAGACATAGATACACGTGATGGATTTGGGCCACATCTCAGAAGGTGAGGGAACTAAATACTTTGTGATTCTTAAGTGCCTTCTTGATGAATCAACTCTGTAGGAAAAGATTTGGTTCTGTGACCTTTACATTAATTTAATTAATCCAGAGATTCACTACATGTTATCATCAGTACAAAGGAATTTCTTGTATGGTAAGGCATTAACCCATGTTTGGAGTGAGAAATGGCTGAGTTGAAATGTAGTTTTGCAGCTCGCTAGATGTGAAATTTTGGCTGAGTTCAGTATCTTGGAAGTTGTGTGTATGTGTGTCCTAGTTTTCTCCTGGATAAGATTAGAACTGGAACATCAGTTGCCTTTTAAAGTTACTTTGTAGGACCATGATAACTGACAAATGGAAAGTTCTTAGTATAAGATCTCATATCTAGTAGCAAACTGCGTCTCAGGGTTTGCCACTGTGGCCTGTTGGCAGCAGGAATTGTCACACTGGGGACTGTCCTAGCTTTGCCAGCATCACTGCCAAGTTGTCAAGGCAGTTTACCCTCTGGACTTCAAGAATCTCATTTACACACTGAAGAGATTAATTGACTATAGCTCATATTATACATAATAAGAGGCCTTTAATAAATTGTAGAATAATAACTTACATATTTTGAATACTGTTTAAAAACAAGTATACCAAACTCATTTAATCTTTACAAAATCTACTATCAAATAAGGGCCAATCTAAGGTTCATTTGAAAATGAATGGACTAAGACAGAGCAGTGATATTGTAACATTGCTCTTCTTTTTCTATGTACATTAAATTATCTCACCATTACTTATAATACATGATACTAGTAAATGCTATCTATATAAATGGTTGTTATATTATTTAGGTGTTAGCTAAATGAATCTATGCATTTTCAGTATGGTTGAAACACTTCCCCTAATACATTGTATTCAAAGATGGTGTTTCAATTCACAGATATTGAGAACCACTTGTACTTCCTTTGGGTTCGTTTGTTTGTTTTGCTTACATTTCAAAACTGTCTATAGGATAAAGGCAGTTCAACAAGAAACTAAAAATATACTATGCCCAAACTTTTAGATTACAGTAGGTGAATTCATTGGTTCTTCCTGAGAATGATGTAAGATTTTAGCCTATCCAGGAAGCAGATCTCTTCAGTACAAAGATATCCTTACCCCCAACATCTGTCTCTGGGAGACTCTGGGGATAAAGGTTTCTATGGCGTGTCACTCTCACCTACACTACTGGGGTCAGAACTGCTATCATGGAACAATTGGGACTCTCATGACATCATTAGAAGCTAATGCTAATCTTGCTCTGTGTGAGTTTCCAGTGTGACAGAAAGTGACTAGAGTGGTGCGTATAGACAGTTCCCATGGTGCATTTATAGGAGTCAGAATTTGGAACACAACTTCTTTCCCTCCCTGTGAATAGCCAAGTGTACTGTTGAGATTTAAGATCCCAAAGACATTTTGAAGAATGGCTGTAATGCAGGGCAAGATCCATAGCATTGAAGGAAAGAGAGAAGACTCAGACATACTATGTCCTTTCTCTTGGCTTGAACGAGGGGTGCCAAAGGTCAGAGATGAAATTCTCATCAGCAATAGTCATTGAAAGGATGGAATGAGTGTGTGCATGGCAAGACAGGTTTGCTTCAGATTCTAGGGAGTGGACAACGGAGAGAAGCGTTTGATAAACGCTCTGGTAATAATAAACCATAGCAGAACAAACCCGGCTAACTTTGACTTGGGCTTTGATAAGTGATTCATGCACATTTTGTAGGAAAATACTGAGCTCACGTTCAACTCTCCTGTCCTTTCAGCTCTGAGGACAGCTCTGTGCCCATGTAGTTGAACAGAGCAGTTGGGAGAGGGAGGGGAGGAAGGGCAAAGGAAGCAGTGCCAGAGACGGGGCAGGGAGAATACAGGGAGAGGGACAGGGTGAGAGACAGGGGGAGGGAGAGAAAGAATCATAACACCCCAATCCTGCCAGAGTTCAGGGAGAATACATTTGATGCTATTTAAATAAAGGTTAGGGAGTCAATGGACAATTAAAGTAACGTAGATTTGCTCTGTGGCTGTACCACTGGTTTCATAACAGATCCAGATCCCAATGCTAGAACATCAGGGTTGTTGCAGTTTCAGTGTGGAAGGAACTCCACCCCATGTGCTTAAGCGCTCGCTTCCCAGATGGCAGAGCAGTTCAGAGCGACTATGGAATCTTTAGCAGCTGAGGCCTACCTGGAAGACTGGATCCCTGGGGTTGGTTCTTAGACACTACCCTGGCCCTGGCTCCTTCCTTTACTGAAATGTGAGGTGTTCCAGCCACCTGTTTGCTTTGCCATGAACTCTAGCGTACTCTTCCTGCCTCAATGGGTGTCATACGAAACCTAAGTTGCATCTTCTCAGGTATTTGCTCATGGGAAAGGGAAAAGTAAAAGTAAAAGTTGCATAATCACCCTGAGGTCACTACTGCTGGTTGCTAGCAACTCTTTGGCACTGCCTAATTGAGGACACAATTTTAAAAAATAATGTTTTTGAAAGAAACTTTACATATTTTATTTTATTTTTAATTTTTTTCCTTTTACCAAAAATAGATTCTTTTCTCATACACTATATTTTAATTACAGTTTTCTCTCCATGTGCTCCTCCCAGTTTCTCCAAACCTGCCCTCCCATCCAAATTTACTCCCTTTCTCTTGTTAGAATAAAGCAAGTCCCTACCTCCTGATTCCAATCAGTTGCAGAATTCCATTGATCCTCATAGCTATCTGGCCATCTCTCTTATCCCTCCCCATATCTGACCCTGATTCTCTCCGTTCTCCTCCCCATCACCTCTCCCACCCGGTTCCTTCTCTCCATCTGCCTCTTCTGACTATTTTATTCCCCCTTCGAAGTGAGATTCAAGCATCTTCGCTTGTGGCCTCCTTTTTGTTTAGCGTCTTTGGGTGTGTGGAGTATAGCTTGGCCATCCTGTATTTTATAGCTACTATCAACTTATTAGTGACTAAATACCATGCATATGCTTTTTGATCTGGGTCACCTCAGTCAGAATGATATTCTCAAATTTTATCCATTTGCCTTCAAAATCCATGATGTCTTTGTTTTGACTAGCTGGATAGTATTGTATTGTGTAGAGGAAACATATTTTCTTTATCCAGTCTTCAGTCGATGTGCATCTAGGTTGTTTCTAGTTTCTTTATTCTGAATAAAGCTGCTGTGAACAGAGTTGAGCTAGTGTCCTTGTGAAATAGTGGGATATCTTTTGGATAGATGCCCAGAGTGGTATAGCTGTGTTTTGAGGTAGAAGTACTCCCAGTTTTCTGAGAAACTGCCAAGTTGATTGCCAAGGTGGTTGTATAAGTTTGCACTTCACCAGCAAGGAAGGAGTGTTCCCCTTGTACCACATCCAGCATGTGCTATCACTTGGGTTTTTTATCTTAGCCATTGTGATGGGTGTAAGTTGGAACCTTATAATTGTTTTTGATTTGCATTTCCCTGATGACTAAGGACTTTGAACATTTCTTTAAAGCTTCTTGGTTTTTTGAGATTCCTCAGCTGAGAATTCATTGAGCTTTGTACACCATTTCTCAAATTGGGTTATTTGGCTGTTGGTGTCTAACTTCTTGAGTTCTTTATAAATTTTGGATATTTATACATCTGTCAGATGTAGGGATGGTGAAGATCCTTTCCAATCCGTAGGCTGCCATTTTGTCCTATTGATAGAGTGTGCTTTGCCTTATAGAAGCTTTTCAGTTTCATTAAGTTCCATTTGTCAATTGTTGATCTTAGAGTCTAAGCTGGCATCTCCAAGATGTGACAGAGACCAGGGATAAGGGAGGTACCCAAGAATCTATGGGCGTGACCTTAGCTGGGACTCACAGAATTAGGGATGTGGAACCTGAAGAGGTCACCTGTAGACAGGAAAGAACCTCAGTGGAGCAATAAGGACACCAAACTTTTGACACCAAAACTTTTGACACAACATTTATCTTGTCGAAAAGAAATGTGGGGACAGGGGATGGAGAAAAGACTGAAGGAATGGCCAACCAATAACTGACCCAACACGAGACCTATCCCATCAGCAAGCACCAATCCCTGACACTATTAATAATAAATTCTCTGTTAGCTTACAAACAGAGGTCTACCATGCTGCCCTCTGAGAGGATCTACTCAGCTGCTGACTCAGACAGACAGACGCACACCCCAACAGCCTAACAGTAGGTAGAGTCTGGGGATTCTTATGGAAGAATGGGAAAAGGATTTTAGCCATGAAGGGGATAGAAATTCCATAGGAAAAGCAACAGAGTCAACTAGCACAGACCTTGGGGGCTCTTAGAGACTAAACCACCAACCAAAGAGCATACATCAGCTGGACCTAGGCTTCTCAGCACACATGTAGCAGATGTGCAGCTTGGTCTTCAAGTGGGTCCCCTAAGGACTAGAGTGAAGGCTACTTCAAAAGATATTGTTCTTATAGCTGGGCTGCTTTGTTTGGCCTCAGTGGGAAAAAATGTGCCTAGTCCTGCAGAGACTTGATGTGCCAGGGTGGGGAGATACCGAGGGTAGGGCCCTATCTACTCAGAGGAGAAGGGTAAGAGGAATGGGGTAAGGATTGTAAGAGGGGTGAGCATGAGGAAGGCAGTAAGCAGGATGTGAAGTGAATTAAAAAACTTCCAATAACCATTTAAACAGAGAGAGAGAGAGAGAGAGAGGGAGAGAGAGACAGAGGGAGAGAGAGAGAGGGAGGAGAGGAGAGAGGAGAGAGGAGAGAGAGAAACAAAGAAAAGAACAACCTTCTAAGAGATAACAACAAAAATAATAATATATAATATATATTTCAGGTTACTCTTCTGATTGTATAAATCTTTTGATTTTTAGTTTTTGGAAACTTTGATGGAATATTTCTATCATTCATGTACTCTAACTTATAATCACATGGGATATTAAAGATTTAAAAGAATCTGCTAAGGGGAGGCTACAAGGAGACAAGGGTAGCAAGAGCTAGGGAGCTGGGGACAGAAGGAGAAGCACGAAGCACATTTGTTCAAAAAGGTCATGTGTTCTAACATATATGCTGATTGGACTCAGGATTTTGGTTTTGTTCGTTTTTGTTTGTTTTGTTGTTGTTTTATGAGAAAGGGGCCGTCTGTGTGACCCTGGCTGTCTTAGAACTCTCTGCGTAGGTCGGACTGGCCCCTAGCTCTGACGTCCACCTGCATCTGTCTCCCGAGTTCCGGAATTAAATAGGTGCACTACTACCACCTGGGCTGGACTCAAAAGATTTAAAAATAAGAATAAAAGGAGGGACTTGTGGCTGAGAGGAAGATGAGGTAAAAACACTAGGCAGAGCTGGACGGAGGTAGTGGTAGAAGGATATTGTGAAGACACATTGTTAAAATATATGGAAACTGCAAAGAATAAATTAAGACTATTTTTAAAAGACCAAGTAAAACAGATAATATGAACTGTCAAAATTATTTATTTTTATTGCCTATATGTTAAAAAATCAGTTTTATCTAATACGAGATAAGAGAAAAATGACATGAGTATATCATAAAAGATAGAGAAAGGTATCTTCTTCTCTGTAAATAATTTTACTGCTCCCTGTTTTTACTGTGTGCAATTGCTTTCTGTCTGACTAGTGAAGAGAGAGACTTTAGCCAGCTTTCACAATGGAAGACACTCAAAGTCTCGGCCATTCTCAGTCACACATTATTGGCTGAAGATGATTGTGGTTTTCTTCAGAGAAACTGTGAGAAATTCACAGATTAAACGGATGTCCCAGAAAGGGGATGTTACACAGTTGGTGCACAAAGTAAGATTAATGAAACCGTGTAGTTGGTGATGACAGGGTCATGCTGAGCAGTCACTGGAGATTAGATCGTCACCATCTGCTTTCCATGTGATGTCTTAATAAACACCACCATCTACACAGAGGTGTTACTCCTGGATGTGTGGAGGTCAGAGCACTCCTGTACAAGAATGGGACTGTTTATTCCTGGGTTAGCACATGGGATGTTTATGGTCTACCTTGGGAAAGTGACCCCGCTTTTAGGCTTTCTGTTTCTTCTTTCTCTTTGGGGTTATGAGGGACATTTGGAGCAACAACTACAGTCTTGTCAAAGACTGACTAGGGAATTAAGAGGGGAGGAGAGTTCAGAAAAATTAGCAAACAGAAGAAAAGATACTTCCAGTCTTTGTCAAGAAGGAAGAAAGTAGAATATGTTCCAGGACTACATCACCATCAGCAAGCAACAGGAGAGAAGTTTTGATTACCCTTTGTGAAAGCTCCCTACATAGGCTAAGTGTGTGTGTGTGTGTGTGTGTGTGTGTGTGTGTGTGTGTGTGTATGTGTGTGTGTATTTACACATATAAAGTCAGTATGATGTGCATTTATAACACAAATATTCACAGGTAACTTCTGCAATGTCCAGCCAGTAAAATATTTTCTTCTATTAAAATATGTCTGATCTATCTATCGGTCTTGGGATGTAGCTCAGTGGGCAGGTGCTTGCTTCCCATGCATGAACCCCTGGGCTTAATATCCAGGTACTACACAAAACCACATATGACAGTATAGGGCTATGATCCTGGAAGTTGGGAAGTAGATTCAGAATGATCAGAAGAATAAGATTATTCTTGGCTGCACAGCAAGTTCAAGGCAAGCCTGTGCTACAAGAGATCTCATCTCAAACAGCAGCTGTCCAGATGATAGATCTATTCTTGATTTTTAAAGAATTTTGCACAGTGATTTCCATAGTGGCTGTACCAATAGTGAATGAGCATGCTGTTTTCTTCTCAGCATTTGTTGGTACTTGTTTTGTTGGTCTTGGCTGTTCTGACTGGTATGACATGAAAGACTACAGGAGTTTTCATTTATGTCTCCCTGTTTTCTCAGATGTTAAGTAAATTTAAAGATATTTTTTAGCCATCTTCATATCTTCTGTTGTGACACTTAAGATACATAGCCTACTCCCTAAGTGGGCTGGGGTTTCTGGTTTGGTTTTGATTTTTTTGTTTGTTTGTTTTGTTTTGTTTTTTGTTTCTCGAGTTCTTTGTATTTTCTGAATATGAATCCTTTATCAGATACATGACTGGCAAGAATTTTCTTTCTCTCCACAGGCTTCCTATTTACCTCATTGTTTCTTTGTTCATTTGTCAATTGTTGACCTTAATTGCTAAACAAATGGGGTCAACTTTGGGAAGCCCTTTCCAACACCTCTATCTTATCCACAGCTACTACCACATTTCTTCTGGCACTTTCAGTGTTTTGGGTTTTACTTTGAGATCTCTGGTCTATGTTGACTTTTGTGGATGGTGACAGATAAGAGTCTAATTTAAATCCATATCCACTTTAAGTCCTTATCCACTTACACCACTAACTGACACATACTCAAAGAGCTTAATATCCTACTACCGAGATGCTTCCTCAGCCAACACCCCCTCAGATTAGAACAAAACAAAACAAAACAAAAAACTACAGGGCCTATTAAAATCTTCTGTAACCAAATCTCACCAAAATGTCACATGGACTCTCAACTTACCCTGTTCTTGCCCAAACCCTTACGCCACAGGACTCCATTACAAAGGTGGACATACCATCACAACAGGTTGTGGTCTCTTCTACCCGGTTCCCCTCGCCTTTGTAGCACAGGATGCCTTTACCAACCCAGGGGAATCACCAAGCCAACTCATGGCTTTTCCCAGCCCTCCTTCCTCTGCCAAAGTGGAGAGAGAGCTCCCTGCTTTTCTTTCCTCTGACCCACATAGCTACACTTTCTAAGAACTTGCCAAGAAAATAGAGGAAGAGCCTCACACCCTACTGGCCTCCTCTACCCAGGCAAGAGCAGATAAAGGTCATCTGTAGGTCCCTTAACTAGCTCTGTCTTCTTCCCCATCTGCTTATGATTCCTGGACATTTTCAGTTGATGATCATCCCACTAGGGCTGGATCCTCACAAAGTCAAATTACCATTTTAAATAGTTTTCTTTCCACAAACCAGTCTGCAAGATGCTTTAGCCAAGCACTCTGCTGGCTTTGGGGCTTTGGACTTGGAACAGAGTTGCCCTGCCCTCAGGCTAACAAGTCATACCTCACTTGTACACCCCCTCACCCACCTGGACAGTGGAATGCTACCAGGTCCCTCTCCCTTTCTACTTTTCAGGGGTCAAAGGGACAGGGTTGCACCCTTCCTTCTGCCACCTGCCCAACTATGGTGGTGCATGACCAATGGACAACGCCCAACCAATATGCACACGTGCACATATAGGGAAGAGGACCTGTCTGGCAGGCACCTGCACCACTGCAGCTGGAACAGGTGGTTGGCCAGAAGCACAGCAAACTCTTCTTCCAGTCCCAGTGTTTAAACAGAAAGGAACCCAGGGACCCATCAGACAAACCAAACTTTTGGCCTAGCCAGAAGCACATTGCCAAGTTGAATTCTCAGAGCTGACTACATGTGCTAGCCATCACAGAGTTACAAGACCCAAATTACAGGAATGACAGGCAGAGTTTCACTGTTACAATTTGAGATGGCATGGCTAGGACAATGTGGCCCACCCAAACCATAAAATGTTTGTGCTTCTTTGTCTAAGTTTAAATGCTTGTTCCTCCCTAATAACAGGAATACCTAAGAGAATATTCATGGTTTTAACCCAAAATTGTTTACAGATTACAAGGATAATATTGACATATCTAAAATTTATCTTTTTGTAAACTTAAAAATTCTATTTATTTATTTATTTATTGATTGATTCATTTATTTATTCTTTAATGTTTTTTACAGTCCAGACTTTATCCCTCTCCTGGTCCACCCTCTGACTGTTCCACATCTGAAATCTCCTCCCCCAGTTTCCAAGAGGATGTTCCCACCCCTCCACCTCCACCCCACCAGATCTCCTCACTCCCTGGGGCCTCAAGTCTCTTGAGGGTTAGGAGCATCTCTGACTGAAACCAGACCTGGCAGTCCTCTGCTGTACATGTGTTGGGGGCCTCATATCAGCTGATATATGCTGCCTGGTTGGTGGCCTAGATCTAAGAGATCTTGGGTGTCCAGGTTAGTTGAGACTGCTGATCCTTCTACAGGGTCACCCTCCTCCTCAACTTTGTCCAGCTTTTTATCCACAAGCATCAGCAGCTTCTGTCCATTGGTTGGCTATGAATATCTGCATCTGATTCTTTCAGCTGCTTGTTGGGCCTTTCGGAGGGCAATCATGATAGACCCCTGTTTGTAAGCACAGCATAGCATCAGTAGTAGTGTCAGGCTTTGGGGCCTCCCCTTGAGTTAGATCCCTACTTGGGCCAGTCACTGAACCTCCTTTTTCTCAAACTCTTCTCCTTTTCCATCCCTATAGTTCTTTCAAATAGGAACAAATATGGGTCAGAGATGTTGACTGTGGGATGGCAAGTCCATCCCTTCACTTGATGCCCTGCCTTTCTACTGGAGGAGTACTCTAAAAGTACCCTCTCCCCACTGTAGGGCATTTTATCTAAGGTCCCTCCCTTTGAGTTCTGGTAAATTCTCCAGGTCTCTGGTACATTCTAGAGGGTCCCCCAACCTCTTACCTCCTGAGGTTGCCTGTTTCTCTTTCTGCAGGTCCCCAGGGCTTTAGTCCTGTTCCCCCAATACCTGATCATGTTCCCTTCTTCCCATCCCTGTTCCTTTTCCAACCCAGGTCCAGTCCTTTTAAGCTTCAGAGAATCATCTGGATATTTCTCCCAAAGATCAAAAAGACTTTAACAACTATTATTTAGTATTCAATTAATTAAAATAAGACCATCTACTTCACCCAGTTTATTTTTCACAGACAAGCTGTTATTTCCTATTCCATATATATATCATGGCATTTGCTTTCTCAGCTACTTAAGCAGATGAGATAAATGACCTTCATCCCTTTCTGTTTTCCTTACTGTAACACAAGTCCAAATTACCTGACTTCCCACTTAAAGAATGCCAACCCAGGATTAAGATTACTTTAACAATTACTCCCTTGCCTTTTTCCTGGGCTTATACCAACAGACCACTGATGTGCTGCCAATCAAACTATTATAGGCTTAATGTGTATATCACCCTCACATTTCTTTTGGTATAAGGAAAATAAAATAAACTCCTGGGCAGACATCCACCTGCCAGGATTTTGCATTCCTGTTGTGACTAGTCTATAGGTTTGTCTTTATGAGGAAAGGAAGGCAGAGCTTCTGCTGTAGTCCAGATGAAGACAAGAGATATTCCTTCTTTACTGGAAGGAATAGCACCCACCATCTTCCTTAGATCTCCTGGATCTATGACAACTCCCTTCATCCAGACACACCAGCTTACTGGAGACTGCCAGGGCAAACTTGATCAGACAATGGCTTCCAATACAGACAGTTTCAAGTCCCTTCAACTACAGAAAAACTCCCTAGCATGGGTTGCTCTCCCAAACCAAAGAGGTCTGTAGTTGATGACTTGCATTATGTTGTGGGAGGAATGCTGTAAAAGAATCTGGGCTGGTGGAAGAAGACATACAAAGCTCAAAGATCTCTCCCAGGATCTCCATTGGGCTCTCTGAGCATGCTGTGTGCCCGATACCCCAACCCCATGGTACTCAAACCTCTTGTGGCTTGGCTTCTTCCTCTTCTTAGCCCTGTACTGGCTATTAGAACCCCATTCCTCCTGGCACCCTGCCTCATCCAGATATTAAGGCTGCCGATAAGTAACACTGCAAAAATTAATGTCTGGTGATTTGAATATGCTTGACCTATGGGAAGTGGCACTATTAAGAGGCATTGCTTTGTTGGAATAGGTGTGGCCTTGTTGGAGAAATTGTGTCACAGTGTAGATAAGCTTTGAGGGCTCCTAATGCTCAAGCTCCACACAGTACAGAAGACAGCCTCTTCCTGGCTGCCTGCAGAAGAGTCTCCTAGCTGCCCTCCGATCAAGGTGTAGAACTCTCGGTTCTTTCTCCAGCAGTGTGTCTTCCTGGATGCTGTCATGCTTTCTGCCATGATGATAATGGGCCGAGACTCTGAACCTGTAAGCCAGCCCCAATTAAATGTTGTCCTTTATAAGCGTTGCCTTGGTCATAGTGTCTCTTTGCAGCAAAGAAACCTTAACTAAGGCATACAACCAATCAGGTTCTAGATCAATACCAAACCATTCCCAACTTTTGATGAGACCTCTCTGTTAGAAAAATAAAACAGGCAAAGATGTTTCACCTTGATACTTAGGTTGTAGTCTAACATATCTGAATAGCTCCTTTGAACTTGGCACATAATGGAGGACTCCCTTTTCTTAACTGGGCTTTTTCTTCTCTGCCTGATCTGGGGAGCACAACCCACAAGTTCAACTGTCTCTTTCCAGATAAGAATCTCCAGCCAATGAAACCATGGTTCATATATAGGCTTGGTTCACCCAGATTAAAGTATAAGGATACAAGTCCATGCCAAATAAAGGTATGTGCATAAGATAAGATCACTAAGAGAGCTATTCCATTGAAATTCTTGGAGATCTTCTTCCCCTTCAATGAAATAGAGGACATGGAACCACAGGAGGAACTCCAGCACACATACAAGAGCTGGCGCCCAATATGGGGCCAGAGCTAGAGCAAGTGCACACATGGACCACAGCTGATGCCCATATGGATACAACAGGACCTCTAGTTGAAGCAAAAGAAAGGTGGGGTTTGGGGGTTGACAATGGCCCCAAGTAGCCATGCCCTGACTTTTGGCATCAGCCCAAAGATCCTAGCCTCCACACTCTGAGAGCAGACAACTCATTTCTTTCTTTCTTTGTTTTCAATAGGAGCCATTGCATGGATTCAGATATGTTGCAAGGACATCTGACACTTTCTGTTCAGAGGACTCTTTTGTTGGCATAAGGTCCTAAACCTCTGACTGAAACCTGACATCCCACACAAGTGTTGACAAAGACCTCTTAGAAACAAAAGTAAAAACCATTCATGGACTGGCCTTTAAATACCATTTAGGATAGTTAAAAAAAAAAAAACTCAATCATTTTATACACCTACATTTCAAATGTTATCCCCTTTCCTGGTCTCTATTCTTTGAACCCCCCATTCCATCCCCTCCCCTTTGCCTCTAAGTGTGTGCTTCACCACCTACCCTCCCCTTCCCACCTTACCCCTCTAGCATCCCCCTTTTCTGGGGGGTCAAGCCTCCACAGTATCAAGCACTTCCCCTGCCACTGGTGCCAGATAAGGCAGCCCTCTACTACACAAAAAGGAGGAGCCATGAACCCACCTGTGTATGCTCTTTGGTTGGTGGTTTAGTCCCTGGGAGCTCTGAGGCATCCAATTAGTTAATACTGTTGTTCTTCCGATGGGGTTGCAATCTTCTTCAGCTCCTTCAGTCCTTCCCCTAACTCTTCCACCGGAGTCCCCAGGCTCAGTCCAATGGTTCACTGTATCTGTATCTGTCTTAGTCAGGTGCTGGCATAGCCTCTCAAGGGCAGCCATAGTAGGTTTCTGACTGTAAGTACATTTTGGTATCAGCAATAATGTCTGGGTTTGGTGTCTGCGGATGAAATGGATCACACAGTGTGGCAGACTCTGGATGGCCTTTCCTTCAGTCTCTGATCCATTTCTGTACCTGCACTTCCTTTAGACAGAACAAATCTGGGTTAAAATTTTTGATATGGATGGGTGGCCCCATTCCTCTACTAGGGGCCATGCCTATCTATGGCTTCCATCTCTCTGCTGTTGGGTATTTCAGTTGGAACTCTTAAAATTTGTGGGGAGGCTTATTATTTCAGACCTCTGTGGAATCCCCTGGTGCCTAAAAGCTGAAGGAACACCCCCATTGGACAAGGCAAAAACACCACCACAACAAAAAAATCTCCATACATATATATGTGCTGAATTTATATATATATATATATATATATATATATATATATATATATATATATATATATGTAACATTGTTCTAGCTTTGATGAGAAGCAAATTGAAAGAGGGGTAAGTAAAATTTGAGAGGCATCTGACCAATGACAGAGAGAAATATTACTAACATGTCACAATAAATGAAAGCATATCAATGTGGTCCATTTAATTCAGTTATAATAACCTTACTCACCTCAGCAGCACCAAAGGTAATCTTAGTTTTCTGATACTGTATCATGATTGATACTTTAAGCATTGAATTTTAGTCATGCACTAAGGGAACAATCATTTTAGAAATATCTTCAAGTAAAATTTAGAAGAAAATTAAAAGTTTACTCAAAATTATAGATGAAATTTACTCATTAAAAAATATTGGACTGGAAAGGACATGGATTTGGTTCTTCTCCTCACTGCAGATCACAACTACCTATAATCATGGGCATACCAACCCTCTGGCCTCCATGGACACACACACACACACACACACACACACACACACACACACACACACACACATACATACATACACATGCACGCACGTACGCGCACATACACACACACACACACACACACGCACACATACACACACAGACCACAGAGTTATCTTTCTCTCCCAAGCACACACACACACCACAGAGTTATCTCTCTCTCACAAGCACACACACACACACACACACACACCCCACACCACACACCACACACCACACTAGAAAAAAATTAAAATTAACAAAGTACACTTTAAAAAAATCTAACATTATCATTAACCTGTACAAATTAAGTGAGTTTTTCCTGTGCAATAACCATTAACAATAAATTAACCCTGAACATGTGTGTGTGTGTGTGTGTGTGTGTGTGTGTGTGTGTGTGTGTGTGTGTGTGTGAGACTTGTTTTCAGTCATCCAGATTTGGTGGCTTTGAAGCATCTCAGGTTCAGATGTGCTCCTGGCACACAACTTTCATCCGGAGTGAACAGGATGTATCTCCTCACAGAGGCGGTAGGAAGCCATCACATGGTTGTGAGGTCCTGAGTCTCAGCAGTGAAAACCTCACACCAGCTGAGCATCAGCAATGACCACAGCAGATCCGCAAACCCATTCGAAATAGAAGCACCAAGAGCAAGAAGCAGAGATGTTCTTGTTTCATGACCCAGAGTTACAAAGGTCCCATTATCTCTTGGAAATCATCCTTCCCTTTGACACCTTATGTTTGTACTTGGCCTTGTTATTTTCCTGACCAATTTAATTGATTTGGCTCTTGTTCTGACCAAATTCTATGTTCTTATAAATACTCTAAGTATACTGTCTTCAAGACCATGGGGATTTCTATCCAAATTAAAAAAAAAATGCTGTTTCTTTTGCCTTTTGGTGCCATGCCTTAAATTTTTTTTATAGGCAACAATGAGGCCTTAGATCATGCAGTTTACTTAGGGGACAGAGAACAAGATCTCTGCTGAACTGTTGACTAATTATGATTCGTCACACGTGGAAGGAAATGGCCACTGTTTAAACCTTTGCAGACTCTAAAGAATCTCTCTGTCTAAAAAAACATCTCAGCCAAATTTCAGGAAAGCACCACTTCAATTTGATAGAACTGTGATGAATGTAAACATCGAATGACAGACACAAAATGGAACCAAGCAAATTTAAGTGGAAAATCAGTTGCTCTCTGGAGACACAGGTAAGCTAAAGATAGTCCACAAGCAATGCATGCTATAGAAAAGAAAAGAAAATCAGGACATTTCAAACTCCTGAGTTTCTTTTTTTTAATATTCAATTTACGTTCCTGGTTGATGAGAGGAATGAAATTTCGTGCATGTGCTGTTCTTCAGTGCACACCCCCTCTCCCTCTTTTTTGCATATATTTCTTTCAGGAACTTGGAAGTAAAGTAGTTTGTTTTCTGTTAGTGTTGCACATGACTGCTTTCATTGGGAGGAAAGTCATGGTTTCTATTGGGAAGGGATCTAGTCATGCTACTGACATTTATAAAGAGGCCTCTGTGAAGGCCTGAGTAGAAGGCCTCCATCTTTGCTAAGATTCTGACTCTGGTCATTATTCTCACCCTATTCTGCTTGAGTACAATTCTGGTACTTATAGAACAAAATGAGAATAGAATCATATGACACTTCCTGTAAAGAAAGGGACCTAATCTTTCAAAAAGTTTTCTCTAAGTCAGAACATGACATGTTATTTACCATAATTTGTATGGATTTATTTTAATTAAGTTAATATAAATTAAATTAAATAATTAAAAATTTTTAAGAGAAGGCTAAAAAGTCTGGATTGCTTAGACATTTTGTGAAATAAAGAAGTGGAAGCCACAATTCTATATTGCATTTAAAGGTTTTAAATATACAGGAGAAAAGATAACATCATCAACAAATGGAACTGAGAAAATTCTCCAAAGTTTTCAGATATGAACCTACAATCTGTACTAACTCCAGACACCTGGAAAGTTAAATGGCGCCATGCAAGTGCCAGGCGAGGGGCTTATAGGGGGTAATGGAGCCCATGAGTGCTATGACTGGAGAAATGAGAAAGGGGGAGAGGTTTAAACTGGAAAGGAGAACAGGATGTCAATTCAGAAGGAGAGGAAGAAGAAGGAAAAAAACATATTAAGGATGTTTGGAAAAGCCATGTGAATCAGACTTTTACTTTTGGCTAATGCTATATATAATACATACAAGTGCCTATATGTATATGCTTACATATAGAGCTTAAATGCTGTTATGTCATTTAGGCTGATAACTATCCCCAAGAGTCATAGAGTAACTAAAAAGCCATTCCAGTACCAGACATGAGAATTGCCCCTTCTAGTTGCTGATTACTGAGCCTGAGAGACTCCCAAAACAATGCTGTCTTTTGCTGTTGCCTTTGGTTACCTCTTGGGAGTTGAAGGTAAGTCCTTATTGCTGAAAGCACCATGTAGTTCAGACACAGGACCTAGAGGATGCAAGCTGGACTTGTCTTAAAACCTCCTGGAGGACTAGATTTCATAGTACTGAAAGGTGCTATGTAAGCTGCTAGGGGAAGGAAACACATGATAATCCTACTCAGCTCTGAATCATCTACAGCAATGACTAGCATGGCGAGATGCCCCTATGAGTCCAGTAGTGGCACTCCTCTCTTAGCAGTAATCAACAGCTGTCTGATTAGATATAAAGCATGGTCCACAGGAGGAAAAGTATAACTAGTACTGGAAACCGAGCCAAATATCTGTGGCTAGTGAAATCATGGATCAAAGAGGATAACTGAGTGTGAGCACTTTACCAAACCAGAGCAATCCCGAAGTGCATTCTAAATACATATCAGATGAGTGCAGCTCTCAACCTTAATAAACAACAACACGCCTCCTTTCTAAAGACACATCCTTACAGAAAACTATAACTGCTTAAAATGTAGAGAACAGCTAATGGTGGGGGTCTTAGCCCCAGTTGGTGCATTTACAACACATCACACCTGTTCCTAAGTTTTAAGGAATATTTTAGAAGAGCACAGGAAGATCATCAGAGTCAGAGGAGCAGGGAATCTGTTCTGAGGTTGTCTCTTCTAAAAATGTTAGGAAAGGGGAAGTGAACTGATATCATCCCACAGTTCCCTGCACCCAAATCCCTGCACCCAGGAGTGCAGACATCCTGAGGCCACAGGACAGACCACCACCTCTGTACACCTCGGCCCACATCCCTGGTCCAAGGGGAAACTGCATGGTGCCTCTGGACACAGGCATACAGGAACAGACAGCTGCCGGTACCCATGGTTCTGGTCTGTGCCCAGGACCAAACTGATCTGGCCAAACAGCTCCCTGCACTCAAATCCCATGGGGGAGAGAGCCGGAACCTCAGAAGTGTGGGTACTCTTGAGAAGTCAGTGGAGAATACCCTCTGCCCACAGTCCAGACCCAAGAGGAAATCACACAGTGCCAACTGTGCCTGCTGGGTGCAAGGACCTACATGAGCAATTGGGGGAGGACCCTTTGATTCTTGTCTGCTCCTAGAGCTGGAAGACAGTCTCCAGGAGTGCCACCACAGCTGAGAGCAGAGTACTTGTTCTCAGGAAAGGCTGAAAGAAAGCAGGAAAACAGTTCTACAGGAGTGCTGACACAGTGGCCTACAGCAGGGCCAAGTCACTCCAGAAACAGCAAGACAAGCAAACACCAGAGACAACCCAATGGCTAGAGGCAAGCACAGGACCCTAAGCAACAGAAACCAAGAATACTTGGCATCATCAGAGCCCAGTTCTCCCACCAAAGAAAATACTGGATATCCAAATACACAAGAAAGGCAAGATTTAGATTTGAAATCACATTTTTTTACAATGATGGAGGACTTTAAGAAAGACATAGAGAACTCCCTTAGAGAAATACAAGAAAGCGCAAGTAAACAAGTAGAAGCCCTTAGAGAGGAAACACAAAACTTCCTGAAAGAATTATAGGAAAACACAACCAAACAGGTGAAGGAATTGAAAATGGAAATAGAAACAATAAAGAAAGCACAAAGTTAGACAACCCTGGATATAGAAAACCAAAGGAAGAGACAAGGAGCCATAGACGCAAGCATCACCAACAGAATACAAGAGATAGAAGAGAGAATCTCAGGGACAGAAGATACCATAGAAATCATCAACATAGTGTTGACCATGACAAAACCAAATTTATGCAATATCTTTCTACAAATTCAGCCCTACAAAGGATAATAGATTGAAAAATCCAACACAAGGAGAGAAACTATATTTTACAGAAAGCAAAAATATAATTTCCTTGCAACGAAACCAAAAGAGAGACAAACAAAAATAATCCCAACTCTAACAACAAAAATAAAAGGAAGCAACAATCATTATTCTTTACTATCTATCAACATCAATGGACTCAATCTCCCAATTAAAAAACATAGACTAACAGACTGGATATGTAAAGAGGACCCAGAATTTTGCTGCATGCAGGAAACACACCTCAGAGACAAAGACAGACACTACCTCAGAGGAAATGGCTGGAAACCAACTTTCCCAGCAAATGGCCCAAAGAAACAAGCTGGATTTGCCTTTCTAATGTCAAATAAAATCAACTTTCAACCAAAAGTCATTAAAAAAAGATAAAGAAGGACACATCATATTCATTAAAGGAAAAATCCACCAAGATGAACTTTTAATCCTAAATATCTATGCTCCAAATACAAGGGCACCTACATCCATAAAAGAAACCTTACTAAAGCTCAAAGCACACATTGCACCTCACACAATAATAGTAGGAAATTTCACTCTCATCACTGGACAGATCATGGAAACAGAAATTAAACAGAGATGTAGAGAAACTAACAGAAGTTATGAACCAAATGGATTTAACAGATATTTATAGAACATTCCATCCTAAAACAAAAGGATATACCTTCTTCTCAGCACATCATGAAACTTTGTCCAAAATTGACCATATAATCGGTCACAAGACAGGCCTCAACAGATATAGGAAGATAGAAATAATCCTATGCATCCTATCAGATCACCATGCGCTAAGACTGGTCTTCAATAAGAACAATAATGACAGAAAGCCCACATATACATGGAAGTTGAACAATGCTCTACTCAATGAAAACGTGGTGAAGTAAGAAATAAAGAAAGAAATTAAAGACATTCCCAAACTTATGGGGCACAATGGAAGCAGTATTAAGAGGAAAACTCATAGCTCCGAGTGCCTGCAAAAAGGAACAGGAGAGAGCATATGTCAGCAGCTTGACAGCACACCTTAAAACTCTAAAACAAAAAGAAATAAATAAACCCAAGAGAAGAAGAAGGCAGGAAATAATCAAACTCAGAGCTGAAATCAACCAAGTATAAACAAACAGGACTATACAAAGAATCAACAAAACCAGAAGCTGGTACTTTGAGAAAACGAACAAGATAGATAAACCCTTTGTTAGACTAACCAGAGGTCACAGAGACAGTATCCAAATTAAGAAAATCAGAAAGGAAAAGTGAGACATAACAACAGAATCTGAAGAAATTAAAAAAATCATCAGATCCTACTACAAAAGTCTATATTCAACAAAACTGGAAAATCTGGAGGAAATGAACAATTTTCTAGACAGATACCAGTACCAAAGTTAAATCAGGAACAAATAAATCATCTAAACAACCCCATAACTCCTAACGAAATAGAAGCAGTTATTAAAAGTCTCCCAACCAAAAAGAGCCCAGGTCTAGATGGGTTCTTCAGTGCAGAATTCTATCAGATCTTCATAGAAGACCTCATACCAATACTGTCCAAACTATTCCACATAATTGAACAGACAGAGCACTACCGAATTCCTTCTATGAAGCCACAATTACTCTTATACCAAAAACCACACAAAGACCCAACAAAGAAAGAGAACTTCAGACCAATTTCCCTTATGAATATCGACGCAAAAATACTCAATAAAATTCTGGCAAACCGAATCCAAGAACACATCAGAATGATCATCCATCATGATCAAGTAGGCTTCATCCCAGGGATGCAGGGATGGTTTAATATACGAAAACCCATCAATGTAATCCACTATATAAACAAACTCAAAGATAAGAACTATATTGTCATTTCATTAGAAGCTGAGTAAGCATTTGACAAAATTCAACACCCCTTCATGATAAAAGTCCTGGTAAGAAGAGGAATTCAAGGCCCATATCTAAACATAGTAAAAGCAATAAACAGCAAACCAGTAGCTAATATTAAACTAAATGGAGAGAAACTTGAAGCAATCCCTCTAAAATCAGGGACTAGACAAGACTCTCCACACTCTCCCTACTTCTTCAATATAGTTCTCAAAGTCCTAGCCAGAGTAATCAGACAGTGAAAGGATGTCAAAGGGATACAAATTGGAAGGGAAGAAATCAAAATATCACTATTTGGAGATGATATGATAGTCTACTTAAGCGACCCCAAAAGTTCCACCAGAGAACTACTTAACCTGATAAAAAATGTCAGCAAAGTGTTGGGGTATAAAATTAACTCAAATCAGTAGGTTCCTCTACTCAAAGGATAAACAGGCTGAGAAAGAAATTAAAGAAATGACAACCTTCACAATAGTCCCAAATAACATAAAATATCTTGGTGTGACTTTAACCAAGCAAGTGAAAGATCTGTATGACAAGAACTTCAAGTCTCTGAAGAAAGAAATTGAGGAAGATCTCAGAAAATTGAAAGATCTACCATGCTCAGTGCTAGCAGCAAACCACCGAACTGAGAACAGGACCCCCTTTGGGGGAATTAGATGAAGTATAGCCTTGTTGGGGCACCAGTGGAAGGAAATCCCTTGGTCTTGCCAAGGTTGGACCCCCAGTGCAGGGGAATATGGGGGTGGGGAATAAAGGGGATGTATAGGGGGAATATCCGTATGGGGGAGGGGCAGGAATGGGAGCTTATGTACAGGAAAACGGGAAGGGGAATAACCTTTGAAATGTAAGTAAAGAATTATATCTAATAAAATATTTTTTTAAAATATTAGGAAAGCTTCACCCATGATATGTCAAAAGTATTGATGCTTAAACAAGACCAGAACAGGTACAATAGCTAAAGACATGCTAACACACAATGGGGAAATCTCACAAGGCCCTACTAGGAGGATCTTACTATGTAGCTGAGGTTGGTTTTGTGTTCCCAGTCTTCCTGCTTAAGCCTTGCCAGTGGCAGGACAATGGGTCTGTGCCACTTCAGTCTCCTCTAGTTTCAGTATGTGCTAGTGAGATGGCCGAATGGGTAAAGATGCTTGCTACCAAGCTCGTCAACCTTAATTGAATCCCTACACTTCGCATGGTAATAGATGAGAATAGATTCTGATCTCCACACACGGGTCATGACATTCACACATATATTCAAGGACACACACACACACACACACACACACACCCCACACCACACCACCACCACCACCACCACATCATATACATAAATGTAAAAAATTTAAATGTTCTGAACTTCAACAAGGTTCATTTTATTGGTTTGTAATCTGAGAATTTGGTAAGAAATATTAATGCCATTGACCCAGTGGATAATTACTTGTCTAAATGTTTTCAGGGCTGATTGACCCCAGAATTGAAATGTTTGCCCCTTTCTTATACTGTTTAACAAAAATGCCAGTTAGCTTTTAATTTTTGTATTGAAATAGTAAAAATGCATATCTGTTTGTTGAGTTAACTCATATAAGGGCATTTAAGGGGGAGTGTATTATAGGAATTTAAATAAAATGTAAGTTAAAAGAAGATAACTAGGTTATTTACAAAATAATTAATACTATCCAGTAACTTCATAATTACTCATATTTGTATTTGTTGGTAAACAGCAAATTAAGTAAAGGTGTATTAAGCCTAGATAAAGAATATCTTTTCTTAGAATCTAAAAAATGTCCCAGGATGCCATAGAGAGGGCATGTTGCCTGATATTTGACTTTTTTAATTTTAGTGAGTTTAAAAATAACTGATGTGTCATTGCAAAATAAACCAACCCCTTCACTTATTATCATCTCCAGAGAGTCAAAGGCTAATCTTAGTTATGAAGTCACACAAGGTACATGCTCAAGAGATTCCTACTGAATTGCCTTTCTCTTGCCCAGCAACTGATGGAAGCAGATGCAGAAACCCACAGCCAATGTCAGGCAAAGCTTGGGAAACCCCAAGGAACAGGAGAACAAAGGACTGTGGGGGCCAGAGGGGTCAGGGACAAGAAGAGAACATAGCCTACAAAATCAACTAAGCAGGGTTCATAGTAGCTCACAGATAAAGAAGTGACAATCACAGAGCCTGCCTGGGTCCATGCTAAGTCCTTGACATAAATGCTGTGGTTGTTTAGCTTGGAGGGAGTGTTCGAGGGACTCCTAATAGTAGGAAAGGGGATGTTTCTGACTCTTTTGCATGCACTTGAGACCCTTTTCCTCCCACTGGATTGCCTGGTCCAGTCTTAATATGAGGGAAGGTGCCTAATCTCACAGTAATTTGTTATGCTCAGTTACGTTATGTTTGGTAGATGTGCCTGGGAGGACTGATCTCTTCTTGAGGGAAAAGGGAGGAGGAGGAGTGGCTCTGGGAAGAAGGGAGGAAGGGCAACTGGGAGAAGTGTGTGTGGGGCTGATGTCAGAATGTATTGTATGAAAAGAGAATAAAAAAAAAATGTCTAACTGCAGGCTCTTAAGTTCCAGAGTGTTATGTACATGAAGCCCCATAGACTCTGTAATTTATTATTTTAGATATTTCCTATCAATTGTCCCATTTTAGGTTTTGTTTGTGTTTATTCCCTGTTATTTTGTTATTATAACTCAGTGCTTTAGCATGAACAAGTCCCAAATAGAGATGAATAACGGTGTTTAAACACAGCTATTTTCAGAAAATAAATTTTAATAACGAAAGTAAAAAATTTAAATAGTGAATCTGGCAAATAATGTGACTAGTGATGTTTTAACTGGGAAGGAAAATCCACAGTCCTATTACTTGGAGAAATTTAACCCTGGTCTGGATACCAGAGTGTACGGTTACACTTAGCAGCTCTTAGAATGTGCTGAGATTGAAACAATGGAGGCAAAATGGTTTTAGAAGGAAACATTTTAACATTCCAAGGTATAATTTCAGTATAATTAAAACATCCATGAAAACTTGAAAACAACATAAAGCCTGGGATGTTTGCATTCATGGGTGGAGGCTGGGGAATTGTAAACAAAAGTTAAAGAAGCAGTAAGTAAACAACAAGAGAAAAAAATTACTTCAAAATGATCGAATTTGGAGATGTGCCTAAAGCCAGTTTTTTTGTAAACTCTAAGTCTCTAAGTCAGAATAAGAAATTTTATTTTATTTTTTTTAAGCATTGGAAGTCTGTTGTGTATCAAACAGGGCTCAGTCAGGATGTAGATGAAAGAGGGTTCTGAAGCCAGGACAATAATTCTGAGAGGAGGCTGAGGGTATGGATAAAAATGGAAGGACTTGTCTTAGATATTTCAATAGATATATTTACTAGATATCTAATTGGATTCAAGAAATGAAAAGAAGTTAAGAAGCAAAGATCAACTTAAGATGTTTAGAAGCAGCCCCTAAAGTAAGAAACTAAACAGAGATCACAGTGAGGCTTGTGTCTGTATTGCCCATGAAGAAGTAGAAGCACATTCATCTGAGGAAAGTCTTTCATGTGAATATCTCAAGTACAGATTGTGTTTGGACAGATTAAGATTGAGGTTCTCCTCCAGTGTGTACAAGCCACATGACTTTGTATGAACTACTCAAACTCAGAGAGCTTCAACTGGACAAATCTCTGTCAGGGATTTTCTTGCAACCAATTCAGGTAGAAGACACAGCTCCATTCCTGGCTCACTCTGCAAAAGTTATAGATGTCATAACTCCTGTGGTAGTTACCCCTGAATCTAATGTCATCCAAATTGTCTCCCTTTCTAAATTTATGTATTATTGGTGACTTACAAATTTGGCAATTAGATAATAACGCAAGGATTTATGGTTGAGATATCACAATGCGCCACATCTGATTTAGTACAACAGATCAGCACTAGAGGAATTTATGTATAATTAACTTGAGATGAGTCTTCATGAATCCTCATCAAAAGATTGTTCTTTGCCAGTTCGTGCATGTGGAGCTTAGGGTTTTTTTTATTTTTTATCCATTGGCCGATGCGAGGACTTGTGACTTGATGTTGTAACCATTATTGAGAAGGAAAACGGAGCAGAGGAACTAAGTTCCTGTGCAGTGAAAGCTTGTGTGTACGCAGGATGTTGCTTGTCCACACTCATCAGCTCAAATGCATCTTAATCAAAGGTTGAGTCAATCTGTGAGGGGTGGAACCAGGAGTTCTCGTTTCTACTTCGTTTGAATGAGCACAGCAGTGTTAGGAAATTGATAGTATTTAATTCAGGATTGTTTTAGACACAATATCTCTAATGTCTGTAAATTTCTGAAAGTGGAAATCTCATTTTACAATGGTAGAAGCTAGAGCCTGGAAAAATTAAACACTACACTGAAATATAAATGAACAGAGATTTAACTTAGACAATTTAGAAACTTGGACCTGATCTATTTCAAAGTATAATTCTCTCTAGTCAATTATACTTTCTCTTTGGAATTTATATCCTATCAATCTGTATTCTATCAAGACCTGTTCTACATCCATTCTTTTGCCTAGACTATTAAATTGACCTAAAATACCTAATGACTTTTGATTATATTAATTGAATATTATCTACGTAGTTGGTTGTCCATTTATTTCTAATTTCTATACACAGTAAGGTTTAGAAACTTGTCTGCAATGAATCTTAGTTGGAGGCTGCTCACATACATGGGACAAGTTTCCTTCTTTCCCATTTTCATTAACATTTATTAATTTACAAAATAATGTGTTTCCATATGACACTGTATGAATATATATAGTATACTTTGTTCACCTTCATTACCGTATTACCATACCCTGCCCCAACCTCTCTTCTTTCTTCACCTCCAAGGCCCCTTCTACTTTCATGTATTGTCTCTATTGCATTTCTTTCTTCATCTAACTTTCTTTCCTTTCCTTTCCTTCCCTTTCCATTCCTTTTGAGGGACTTACTCTGTAGACCAGACTGGCCTTAATCTCACAAAGATCCCCCTGCCTTTGCCTCCTGAGTGCTGGGAGCCTGTGGCATCACTACCTGACTGGCTGTTTGTTTTTCCTTCCTTTCTTTTTGTAAAACCATAATTATTATTGTTATATGTGTTCATACATGTAAATATGTAAATTCAACCTGTTGTGTTCATTTAATGTTGGCCTTATGTATATATTTTTAGGGCTGACCACTTCATATTGGATGACCAATAAAGGAGCTTGTCCCTAGGGAAGACTGAGTCCCCCTCTCTCACAGTCATTAATTTCCTGTAGTGCTTCATCTAGACGTGGGCCCTTGTCAGATTTTCCCATCCCTGTTGACAGTTCAGTTTGTAAATCCTTGTTCAGGTCTTGCTTGCTTGGGTAATCATATTGTTGAGATTTTATTTGTGAAGATTCCCTGTCCTTGATTGACAACACCATCTCTCATCGTCCTCTGGCTCACAAAATTTTTCTACCTGGGGAAAATTTTTAATAGGAGTTCATAGACCTAACAGAACATTAGTCTGATTTCTAAATATAAGTCTCAGGAAGAAAAGTATGTTAAAAATAATGTTGAGTGACTTTCCTTAATTTCACAGAGAACACATTTTTTGATGTCTTATAAAAAATGAATAAAAGATAACTGTACAGATTTGAGGAAGTATTTTGAAAACCTGATAAGAAATCTGTTCATGTGTGGTTGGGGATTTAGTTCAGTGGTAGAGCGCTTGCCTAGCAAGCGCAAGGTCCCAGGTTCGATCCTCTGATGTTGGGGGAAAAAAGAAATCTGTTCATTTTCTTACCCTTTCTCTCATAAAGTTTGCTAATTCTAAGCTTTGCTATCACGTGTAGTTGACCGGGGGTGGAGGGCAGTAGTCTTGAATAGCTATTAAAACAAACTTGCACTGTCAACACAGTTTTGCATGAAATGAGAAGGGGTGTATCATTTCTTTTAAAAAAACGCAATTGATCTTGAACCAGGTAACTTGAGCATGCACACAGGTGGTCAGGGACTAGGGGCTGGAGAGAAGCTTGAAGAGACAGGGCGTGGTGTAAATCAAGTGTCAGCTAGCCCTGTGGGACTTCAGATAAATTCCTTCTGCCTCCCGAAGATGTTCTTTATCTGTAGAGTGAGCACATCATTTTCATATTTATGAAATGTCAAGATGAACCTTGAAGACATATGCTTCTTTTCTATTGCTGTAACAAAATGCCTAGAAATAAAGCAACCCAAGGTGAGAGGGTTTATTTGCTTTGTATTTCCTGTTGAGGGTACATCACTTGGGGATGTCATGAGGCTGGAACTAGAGACAACTGATCTCACTACATCCACAGTAAAGAAGTTGAGAGTGATGAATGCAGCTTCTCTCCTCTCTTTTCTATCCCATTCAGAATTTTCACCTCACAGAATAATGCTACTCTCACGTAGGGAGTGTTTTCCATGTAAATTCCTAAAATCTAAGGTTTCCCTCACGAGAATGTCAGAGGGCTGTTTCTACACTCATTGCAAAGCCCATCAAGTTGACAGTGGGGGTTAACCATCATAGCATCTTAGTGTGATAGACTGTGTTGTCTGTAAAGCACTTCTGATTATTGTATAGTAGTGATTATCATCTATTAGTCTGTCATTCAGAGCTGTATTGAAAGCTGTATTATAATTTATCAAGATTATACAGAAATTGAGATATTCAAGTACCTTTCAAAATATATACTTCTTGGCATTGTTATTTGCAATTCTTGATTAGAAATTTCTTTTACCAACCACTCTGTGTGTGCATGTGCATGTATGTATGCTTGTGTGTGTGTGTGTGTGTGTGTGTGTGTGTGTGTGTGTGTGTGTGTGTGTGAATGTTCCTCCCTCGTGGTGAATTATTTTTGTTTGAATAAACCTTACAGCTTTTCTCTTCTTTACCAAGTACCAAGAAGCCCCGCTGAACCTCATGATACTTATTTAAAAAATGCCAGCTCCTGAGGCTATTTTTCCTCATGCCAATCTCTTGGCTCCTTTTCCTTGGAAGGTAAATGTCAGTCATCGAGTGTTCTCACCTTAGCTTCAACTTCTTTGGTTAGAGATTTGCATATGATAGGGAAATTCACTGCCACTAGTTCATTTTGTCAAATCCCTTCATTGTGGGGATAGAAATGAAAAGCTAAGCCTGAGAGGTGCTGTCTAGCTCCCTGGATCAGTTGGTGGCAGAGCTGAGGTACAGAGTAGGCTTTCAGACTGTCAATGAAGCACAGCTCCTGTTAGCCTCCTGCCTACTCTCTGCTGGACTCGCCCTGTTCCGGATTCAGTCTTGGTACAGTTTTATATTAAAATGAAATAGGCCAAAGCCTAAGTATTTGTTTCATTCATGCGAAATAATCCTCCCGTATTTCCCTCTCGCTGTATCCCCGTCTCTGACTAAAAAAGGACATGCGTTGAGATGTGAGTCTTGAACTGCAAGAAGTTAATTTTCTGAACCTGTGAACAGATTTAAAGATAAAAATGCCCAGACTTGATGATCCCAAAGATGTAGGTCATTGGCTAAGCTCTTTTCTGTTTCTGGTGGCAATGTTTAGAGTGTTTAGCTGTTTCTTTTCTTTAAAATAAACTTTATTATTTTTATTCAGGACAGACTTCCAAGCTTACCAATTAGTTAAAGAAAATCGATATTTGTATATTTAGAATAAACGGGAAGTGTTGACATTCAAAATTTATTATTGGTCTTTGTATCAAAGTATATATCTGTATACATTTGATCATACAATCAGATATGAAAAGAGAAAAGACTGAGAGATGGAAAAAGAGAGAAAGAGAGAGGGGGAGAGAGAGAGAGAGAGAGAGAGAGAGAGAGAGAGAGAGAGAGAGAGAGAGAGAGAGAGTCACCATCTAGCTATATTACTGTGATGGGCTCTCAATTCAGCTCTCCTGCTTCTGCCTCCCAAGTCCTGGAACGTCAGCCGTGAGCCATCAATCTTGGCCAAAACATATTTTTGAAAGGACTTAAGTCGTCATAGGATTAACTTGTTTTTGTGAGAACTTTTAAAAGAAATTTCAGCTCTCTACATTTGTGGTGTGTGTATGCATACCTGTGCACGTGCTATGTGTATGTAGAAATTTCTTAGGGAAATTTCTGAAGCCAACTTTGAAATGTTGGTCTGGGCCCTTGAATTTTTCTAAGTCAAATATCTGCATGAAGGGAATCATTTCCCAGTCCTGGTTTATGAAATGTTCATAATGTTCTCCATCATAGGGGAGCTACCCAAATGGGAAGAAGAACGGAGAATGGAAAAGAAGACTAGATGATTCATTACCACAGACCCACAGCAGAATAATCCCTTCACACAGCTCTGGTTTTCTAGGCTGCCATCTTCTGATGAGTCACGGCAGTGTACTGTTTGGGGAGGCTTACATTTCATTACCTCAAGAAAGAAATCTTGCCTCAAAGTTGGTTTCTTGAGGGAGAGAGCCAATGTGCTCTGCGACACTCTGGTTGAAAGCCTCTCTTAGCAGACAACACTGCATTCACTTTCTAGGTTTGCCAAGGCCGACCTTCTCTTTGGGGAAGTATTCATTCCAGAAGGGTCTTCTTAGGGTAACCTAAGAATGCCAAGCAAATCATGCTGACAAACACTGGCTGACTCATATGTTAGTGGTTTGTACATAGGGAGATGCACTGCTTCGAATGGAGTCCTTTGAGGATGTTTGTCCGTTATGCTTTCAACTTTCCAAAACATTCCAGACTAAAAGTCATCTCTTTCCCTAGTTAGTATTGGGTTGCCCATCCAGGCTTCTGACATTGATTCTAAAACTAGCCAAATAAAATAAAAGCCATCTTAACCCTTGAGATATCATATGTAGCCTAGAAATGTCTTGTTCCGAAATGCCTCACCCCATGGTTTTGTCCCTTATGGTTGTATCACAAGCCATTTAAAGCTTCATGCCAGGTCTATTAAAGTCTCTCTACCTTAAAGTGTCATGATAGTATGACTATGATGAACTCCTCATAGTTTCCTAATAATTTACACCACGACTGCCTCACTAGATCTTTCTAGGAAGGGACCAACTTAGCATCACTTGGACATTTGACTATTATCCCTACTTGACTTACGATAGCACTGTTTCCTCCCCTTTGTGCGATGGTACTTGAGAGAAGGATACAGTGTCTTCTGAAACATTGCTGGCAGAGTGGATAGCAGTATGAATCAGAGGTTAAAGTGTTTCCTGAGTAACCATAGGTAAGGTAGTTTGGATTCCTAGCACCAGTGCAGAAGCTCACGTGTCCTAGTGGCCCACATGTCTGGTTACGTTTCTGTAACACAGGCTCTGGGGAGACAGGTGGATTCAGTTACAACTGAGCTCAAATGTCCAGCTCCAGGTTGCTGAGAGACCCTATCTCAAAACGTAAGATGTAGAGTAGGAGAGGAAAATAACCAGTGTTTACCTCTGGCCAATCCTCCTGCACTCATAGGCAGACCAAATGCAAGTCGATAGAAAGATACAAAACATACGAATGCACACACAGCACTTTTTGAAAATATAAAATAGCACAGATGGCATGCTTCTCAGATGATGGCGGAGCAGCTGTGTCACCCCAGAATCCTGGCTTCTCCACTCACACAACCAGCGGAAACAATTCCCTCAGAGAGAGGCACTACCAATTTGGATATGAAAAAGGGGATACAATACAATGAAATTGTTGGAGAGGAAGCAGAAGCTCAAAGAGTCTTTTTTAGGTTAAGGACATTCATTTTATGAGCAAGTGGAGAATGGGTACTAGAAATATTGTTTTAGCTATTGTGATGATGTTACTTAAAACCCACTTTAGATACTATTGTATTTCAAGAGAGCTAGAATGGAAATCAATTAACTCACCATAGAGGTTAAAACTAAAGTTCATGAATGAGCATCTGGTAGGGTTTTATCATTTCCTGAAATATTCAGAGCATTATAAAACTTCTACTATGCCTACCTCTTCTGAGGACTGGGATATGATGCTTATGGGGCTACATTTTTAGGAAAATGCTCTTGTAAAACAGATGTTGTCAGAATGCATTCGTATGAAAGATACCAATGTCACCAACACTTGGTAGCTAACACATAGTCCATTATGGTGACAGAATATATTCTTCATTCATATTTCTTGGAGTAGCCCATTATTTCAGAGAGCAGTGGTAGAAATAGCAGAAAAGATTGAATTATTGACTTGTTACCATGGAGCTATTGTGCTCTAGTTTATTCCTATGAACTGGTGCTTCAGGCTGGATTTTTATAGTTCTTGTTCATGGGAAACCAGCAATAGCACAGTGGATTATCTCAAATTTCAATAGCATCTTAAGCCATTCCTTCCTCATATGGTCTGTTAGGAACTGATATGAAAAAAATTATTTAAAGTTATTTATTATTCTAACGTGTATGAAAAGTTGGCTGCACTGTATCTGTGGTTTACTTCGGGACAATATGTGCTGCTTGTGTAGTGTGGGTCTGACTTTTAAATGAATTTAATAGATAATAGAATAGAAATAAATAGATTTTTAACAAATAAAATTCTGCCCTATGCTCATTCATGAGCTTTAGTTTTACCTCTGCAGTGAGTTAATGTAGTGCTGAACACATGGTCTGTGTCTGCTAATTTATGAACATTTGTGAATCTCCATGTTCCTTATAAACTTATTAGAGGATTGAAGCAAGTGATGAGAGAGGCTTTGGGGGTCTTCAGAATTGATGAGTTTGTGGAGGTTGTAGTAGCTCAAACCGTTTCTGAAATATGTTTCTCAACCAATGAGCACTTTAATTTTTAGAACAAGAAATATGACTTTTGTGTCTGAGTTCCATGTTTCTTTGCAAGTGGGGAGAGCACACTGTATCATGGCGTGGGACCACACCTGGTATATAAAGCACCCAGTGTAGAAGTGGACAGAGACATGCTCTATGGAAGACATCTATTCATGTTATTTCTCTAATGTTCTTAGGAGGACCACAGTCATCTAAAAATACCAAAATTTTCAAGGATATCCTCAAAGTTTTGATTTTCCTGAAAGTCTTTTGGCTTATTGAGTCACATTATAAATGATCCACGGGGGCAGAAAGGACCTTGGGTTTAGCCCAAATCCTTACAAAACAAAGGAAGGTGACCATTTCCAGAATTCTTCTGGATACACGTTTGTAAAACAAGAATATCCTGGTAATGATATGAAATGCTTAGAACTGAGCTTCTCTTGGTGTCTCTGAAGCTGCCATACTGCTACCAAATGGCCAAGTACAAAGTCATTGCCACTCATCCCTAAAGAATAATGCTTCATTTTTTCATTTTAGAACCACTTACTGTATTAATACTAGCTTCCAAGCATTACTCTGAGTGTTTAAAGTACTGGCAGACAGAGACAACTGTAAAAATCCCTGTCTTTCATGGAACTTACAAAGCTGCAGTGCAGTCAGTTAAAAGCCTAAGAGTTCTGTGCAGAAGAAGCACTTGTTAAGTAGAGGAGTTAATCTGGAATGGGAGTGAGAGACGGGGCTGTGACATTGAATGATTGTCAGCGAGGTAAGCATCAGCTACTATGTCTCCTTTGAGCCAATATTGAAGCAGAAAAGGGAGTCCTGAGGGTTGAAGACAGAGAGTAAAGCAAGATGAGAACAAAGGAAGAGGTTGGGAGAGAAAGTGGAGCCCATAGGACTTTACAGAGCATCATAAGGGATTAGGCATTTATTCCCATTTATACATTGCCTTGGAAGGTAGAGTTGATGAGCATTATGCTCTAATATTGGATTGTCTTCCTCTTGCACAATGGTACGAGAATAATTTTGAGAGGAATTCCTACCGGAATTAAGAGAAAAGTATGGAAATCTATATATGAAATTACTTCCATAGAAGAAATTGCCATTCAACAGAGCCAGACTAGCTTACTAGACTATCACAGGCCCAGCACCCTACAAACCCCATGTCAGGGCTATCCAATAGGTTGGAACTAGAGAATTATGCATAGGAAACATTGAAGATTAAAGTTAGATTCTTGGGATCCATTCTGTCAGGAATCTTGAAGGAAGACACTGAGCAGCTAGGAAAGCATGAGAGAGCAGAACAATAGTCTTCTGAAATAAGAGCAGAGTCCCTGGAAGGTGGTGGGAGTGGCTTCCTAAAGGCTGGGAAAAGAAATATGGCTGTGCCCTTGGGTTGTTTGGAAGACAGCGCTGAGCATCAGGAAGCTCAGCTTAGTGTCGTACTTGGTTGCATGTGTGTGGATGTCTTAGAGTAAATGGGAAGGGATTCTGGCAAGAGAATATTTTCTAACATTGATAAGTAATTCCAGTTTCTGTACTGGGTCGATTGTATTGATTGATTTAGTAGTACTGATTGATTTAGTGAAGAATCGATATTATATTATCAGTTCAGTAAAGGCATGTTACACAGATGTTCAGAAGAATTCATTGGAAGTGACATTGTTCTATTGGCCTTTTGATGACACAAGGCTTCAGGTGTGTCACATGGAGGACAAAAGCAAGCAGGAAAGGTCTTGGCTGTGGGAATCTGAGAAAGGGAGATCCGGGCCCTAGTCAAGGCCACCTGGGATGCAGCCCAGCCCAGAGCCCTGGGAAATTTTGGTGTATGTGGTAGCAGAGAGTTTGTGAGCTTCTTTTGGTACATAAAGCCCAAAAGGATGAGACTCCTGAGGGGAAAGTCTCGAGTGGGCTGTGTAAGCAAGTATGTCTGAGAGAAAGTTCTCCACATTAGAGCACAGAGCTGTGGCAGAATGTGTCTGCTGCCGAGATGGGGAGACATGCTGAGGCAGAGACAGACAAAGGTAAGAGAGACAGACTCCACGAGAGGCTGTGCGGAGTGGCCTGCTAAGGGCTATGAGCCTGGCTAGGTCTCTCATATGGGGCTGACTTAGGAATGTTCATGCAACTCAAGAGAGAGAGTCACTGAGGTCAATGAAAGCTAGGGGGCAAAACAAAATGTGGAAATTAATGGTCTGATGCCTCCCTAACTATTTAACTACCCCTACTCTTACAATCAGCACCTCCCCTATGCACAAATTAATTGTGTGTGTGTGTGTGTGTGTGTGTGTGTATGTGTGTTTTCCTTCTATTCTTAGATTAAAGGGCTTGACCTAGATCCCCGTTTTTGAGGGTATAATTTATGTTTGAATTAATATTTGAGTTTTGAAATATATTTGTATAGCCCTCTGACATTTTAATCCTCAGGTTTAATAACTAGGAAAATGGGAAGTTTCCTTTCTGGGTGGTTTGTATCTACTCCACAGAAGCCTGGACACATCACACTACTAAGAAGAAACAAACAACAAACTGTGTGGGCTGCTTTGGGCAGAAATTTCTTCCTATAATTAGGATCTGGGTATTTCTTTTTCTTTTTCTTTTTTTCTTTTCTTTTCTCAGCAGTGCAAAAAATGTTTGCCTCATGGAAAGAAAGTGTGACTGTGTTAAATGCAAGGAGCATACATGCATGAGAAGACTGGGGGCTGCACTGAGGAAGCATGAAGCCAGGGCACTGAGTGTTCTGGATGAGGGAGGTGCTGGCCTAGCAGGAATTAGATCCGGTGGAGTGAGGAGGGTAACTGAGGGGCTTTATGACAAATGTACCCTCTGTCTTAGGTACAGTAGGAATCAAGTGTTATACTGAGACTTTGGTAAATAGAGAGAAGTGATTCCAGAGGAGGGGAGAAGGCTGTGAGGAAGGCTGGAGTCTCCACAATTGTCAGCATAAAGAGTTGTGCCATCAGGAGGAGGGAAGACTTTACCAACCGACTTTACCAACCGGCAGTTAAAAGCTGAAAGTCCGTAGCATGAATTTGTCACACGAATGCTGCTCTTCTTATCACTTCACTCATCTCTTGTTTCTCAAACTCAATTTAACCCCTTCTCTGCTCCACGCAGGAACTCTTGGTAGACTTGATTTTGCTTTCCAAATACAATGTTCTTGTCCTCAAGATCTTAAATAACCCATTACTGGCTTTCATTTGTTAAAAGAGCACAGAGTAAGCCTTAGGCACTTCTCACGTTTTGAGGAAAGTTTTCATGTATAACATGTTAGCGGGGGTCAGTTTCATCCTTTACAAAACCATTTGGCATGTTATCCAAGGGAATGGATCTATCTATGGATGTGGATCTATCTGTGGAAATGGATCTGACAAAGCTGGAGAATAGACAGAAAGAAGAGCTTTTAGAGTTGAGAAGATGTGATCCTATCAGTCACACTCTTTCAATAAAGAGCTATTATTACTATTTGTGGGGTTATTTTTGAGACAGGGTTTCTCTGTATAATCCTTGCTGACCTGGAGGTTCATCTCAAACTTTGAGATCCGTGTGCCTCTGCCTCCCAATTACTGGGATTAAAGATGTATGCCATCACCATGTGGGCATTGTTACTATTTTCTTTTTCAGTTCAACAAAGGCTTGGTTCTTAGATGAATTCTTGCGTAGGAGAAGTTGATACTAAGATGACCCCTGGGGAGAAGGGGTTCTATTCTGGGTGGCCTAGGTACCTTCCTGACATGTCAGAACTGGTCACATATTATAAAAGGTAAATGCAGAAGCAATAGTCACAGAGTGGGGACAGAATGGCAGCTGAGTGCTCAGATCGATAGCAGGTATAATAATGAAAATGGAATTTATGGTTCATGGGCTTTTCTCACAAGGAAAGTTTTTGTTAAAAGAAAGATCGAATGAGAGAAAAAGCGGCTGAAGCTCCTTCTTGCTTCCTGCATTCTTTTCTTCTCCTACTTCCACCTGTTCTCTGCTATATTCACATGGTCCACATGTACCACAGATTTCGATGCTTCATCTTCTTTCCAAGTGCACTCAAGTGTATGTTCTGGTGTGTATGCTTGCATCTGTATGTGGGTGCACATGTGTGCAGAAGCCAGAGAACAACCTAGGCTCTCATTCCTTAGGCACTGTCCACATTGGTTTATGAGACCGTGTCTCTTGCTCACGGGGACTCTCCAGTTTGGCTAGGCTGGCTAGCCAGCCAACCTAAAGGTTTATCTGTCTCTGTTTCCCACGCACTGGAATTACAAGCTCATAGTATCACACCAAGATTCTTCTGTGGACTTGGGAGATCAAACTCAGGCAAGGCACTTACTTGCTCTGTCCTAGCCACATCTACACTTGTTAATGATGGTCTATTGATGATATGAAAATCCCCAAATTTTTGTGTTGTAACAATGTATTTTTGGAGAGTTCTTGCTAGCAGGTTAAACTGGTTTTCTTTTCTGTCTTGTCCTGGCATGTAGCTCTTTGGTCTTCTCTGAATCATCATTTAGAAAAATTTAGCTTATCTTATCCATAGTTTTAAGAACGGAAAAAGAAAGCTTTAATATCAACGAGAGCACCCTTCTCAAATTTCATTGATAGGAAGTTCCTAGAAAGAGTTTTTTGCTTCTTTTCTCTGTTTTTTCTTGCCTCTCTGCACACTTCCCTGGGATCCCAAGTTTTAGATATGTAGCCTTTTATTATAGGCAAATAGATACTACAGCCTTTAATAACTCACACAAAAGAGACCTTTGGCCTAGGAAACCCATTACTCTGCATAAAAACCCACCAAAACCTAATCATGGAAGATTGTTAGCTGCTAAGAAGTTGGCTGGGAACAAATTTTCACTGCAGCCTTTGCCAGTTTTTGAAGAGAAGTTGAAAAAATACAGGAGCACAACCTAATGTCTAAGAGGTGAATAAATGATCAAGAGTCAGTTCTCCACAAGGGCTCTTAGCTTCTCTGGGATTCAATAAAAGCTGCATCATTCTTTTTCTGGGCAGAAGAATGATCTGCCCTGGAAAATCTCCAGGTAAAATGGTTTGCGATTGTGGGAAAGGCTCTTGTAGCATTGATACTGACTCTCATTAAACTCAGGATAGGTTTATTTCCCGATGCCTTTAATTGGCTACTTTAACTTTCGTCTAGAAATATGTTTAATTCATTTATCTAAGTAAAACATTTGTGATATGGTAGGTAAAAGGAAAATAAATTATAATTAACGCCAGATCACAACTATTCAAAATCCATCATGACTTAGACAATTATTCGGAGGAGGCTCGCCAAGTGCCCTGGTTGCAGAAGGATTTCACTGAGCACTGATGAGGTAGCTCTTAATGTAATGAGAAAAAAATCAAATAATGTATTATCAGTGTGATAGAGCTGATAAAATTCGACAATTTCCCTGTGATATTATGTTTATAAAATAACTTCTTAAAAAAACAATAAAACAATTAGCTGTGTGAAGTTATTATTGAAATCCTTTTTATAACGTCACCCATTTTCAGCTCATAATTTCCTGTTTCTCTTGTTATTCAGTGAAGCCACAGTCACAAGTTTTATTACATACATTGATTCTGTATTGGTCAGTGGAAAGCCAAATGAAGACATTATGTGAAAATATTTCAAAGAATGTTGGTTTTGAAAATGAAAAAAAATGAACACTGATATTTCCTGAAGGTGGAAGGAGGTGTTGAAGGAAGACCAGAGTACAGGAGGGACAGCCAGTTGCTGCTTGCCAGGTTCTGCCAAGAGTGGGTTTAATAACTGACTTTTAAATGAGCTTCTGGGAGCTTGATTCAAAGATCAGGGAGTCCTCCTCTCCCTCCCCACCCCACCACACAAATATTCCAACTGTTCAAGTTGCTCTTATATGATAGTAGATTAGACACATCTATAAACTATAATGGAACCATTCTTGTGTTTTAAATAACATGTGCTAATCAAAATCTTAAGAAATGCTTAGAGTCCCTGCTAAGAGTGACTCTTTTAAAGCTTTCCAACATGGCCTTTTCAATGGGGAAGAGCAGATAATGTAGTGTCATTTTCTGCATCCCTTTGGAAGCACCTCCTTTACTCTATCCCTTTGCTTGGTTCACTTGGTAAGATCATCTTCTCATGAAGCTGTCTAAATTATTCTCGCCAAGAACTTCCTTTAGGTCCCTCATCTTAAAAATACTCCTGGGATAAACAGGTTAGCAATGCCTTGTTCCCACCTTGCCAAAGGCTATAACTTATCACATGCCAGCCAAAGCCTTATTTTGTCCTAGCATGCACCTGGCAAAGGAGATAAGAAAGTACGTTTGTGAGTGGGTTTCTTTTTTAATGGTAGTAATTATCCAAAGCCTCATCAGTTTGCAACAATAAATACTGACTGTGTTGTATTGTCTGAGGTCAGGAACCCCAGGCATCCTTGGCTGCGCGCTTGTGGTTGAGGTCCCTTTTGGTCAGCTTAGCTACTGTCTCTGGAACAGGACAGGAGGATCTGCCTGAAGTATCTCTGAGTGCCTATTTGCTTGCTATGGGACCTCTCCAGAGTGCTGCCGATGCACTAATTTTCTGGAGTAAGTAGTCCAAGAAAAATAGGAAAAGTACAGAAGACAATTGCCAGGAAGAAAGCCAGTACACTTTCTACGGGAACCTCACATTTAAGATACTACCTCTACCTTATTCAGTGGTCCACACAGGCCAATCCTGTTACAGCAGGGGATGGGACTAAATAGCATTGTTACTACCAGCAAGAGAAGCCTTGTTGCTTCCATCTTAAGTGTGGTGTGAGCTCAACTCTTGAAGCTTCCTCCTCAGCCCATGGAGCTTGTGGAGAGTGGTGGTGTAGGATGTGAGGCAGACTAGAAGCTTGGTCACCGAGTGTGCCAGTAAAAACATGACAAGAACCTTGGCACAATGCCACACATTTCTCACCAGATGGTTGCTTGTTTATTTGATACAGGGTCTCAATATGTAAACCAGCTAGCTTCAAAGTCATGATCCTCCTGCTTCATCTTCCAGATTTCTAGGATTACAGATGTACGCCCACATGCCTGGCTTCCCCATGTTGTTTTGCCATGTGCCATGAGCAGAGAGAGCATTGTTCCTAAAGTGTGAACCAATATAAGTCCTCATTCCTTTAAATTATAGGGAACATCAAAGAGAAATGATAAGAGGGTCTCGCAGGGTGACTAGGTGACTACACTCTGTATGGCACATAATATGAACAGAATCTTTTTAAAAAGTGTTATCAATTACCCCATTTAGGGACATCTTGTTTTTTTTCCAAATGTTGGCAAATACAAACCATGTTGCTCTCAGCACTGCACATAAATCGTATATGAACACAGGCTATTGATCGCGAGGGTAAACAGAAACACGCAGAATGGTGACTTTGGAACCGCACAGAGTATGTTTACCTCAGACGTTTTGTCACTTTGAGAGACATGTGACTAGCATGAGAAGCTGAAGAACAGGCACAGTGTCTGGCTGTTTCAGACAGGTAGGCGATACCCTTAACATCAACCTATTAATAGTGTGCATGAGATTAGTTACTCATACTCAGAGGCTCTTTAAAGTCCTAATTGAAACAGCAGTTTCCAGAACAGTTGGCCCAACACCCTATGCTCTGAGGTATCACCATGAAGCCGCGGTATGGAAGGTATGTGACAGAACCCTGCACTGCCTTCTTGTGAAACATGGAGCTGGAGAAAATATGGTTATACCACACAGCCCCAGAAATGTAAAAGTTCTGAGTCAGAACCTGAAACTCTTTGTTACCCCGTGGTACTTAGTCACCTAATAAATAACCTGAGTGGATTGGGAGAGAAAGTATTTTAATTCCCTACCTTCTTGGGATGCCTGCCATTTCTCTTTAATCAAATAGCTCTAGTGGCAGAGGATTGTCCCCTATAGTTTTGGAGACACTCTGGCACCTCCCAGAAGGCTGGAGAGGTAATTAGGCTGCCCTAGTTATTCTTTTGGATGATGAGTTTGATCATGAAAGTGGAAATTAAGAATTAAAGGAATAAGAAAATCGAGTCCCATTACTTTCAAACAAGAGAACTTGAATTTCAAAATACCAATGAAGAAAAGATCTAAAAATATTTTATTCATCAGAAATAAGTTATTTATTTATTAGACATACATAAATGAATTTAGTAAAACCTTGAGTTTAGCACTTACTTTATTTCTACCTATAGTTTTCATAAGAAATACTAGCTGTAAAGGATTTTAACACTATATAATATATATTACATAGTATATATGAGTGTGTTTATAATAGTTCTAGAATTATAGAATCTAGAAAATTTTTTGTTAGTGCTCAAAAATGATTTTTGCTTCTGCTCCATACTACATTGGAAGACTGGCGACTTCCCTATGGTTGGTGGCTCCTCTCAGGCTGTATGAAGCCTATTCTAATCCCCACCTCAGCATGACCAGCATCACTGCTGCAGCCACCATTCGTGGAGAGGGCTCACTGTCTGTCTACAGCTGTTCTATCTTCTAGCCAGGCTCATGAACCTTTTATTGTTTTCAACAAACCAGACATATATTGACATATTATATTTATTATTTTGTGCTATAGCCAGAGGAGGAGCTACTGCCCTAAGACTTTATTAATCCAAGTAAAATTATGACAAGCAGGCACATTAGTTTGTGGTAATCAAATTTACATTGGCATTGTTTACACGTTTTAAATAATCTCTTTTAATAGTCATGACAGATATAAGTGAAGGACTTTTAATTGTTAGTTCTATTAGGGACTGAAGGCCGAGGTAGAACATTTATCTAACTCCACAAAATAAATTTCTGGCCATTTGCTTCATCAGTTTGACTTCAGCTTTGCCTCCTCAATAGTAGAAACCAGTTGTGTTAGCTACACTTTCTTTTGATAAAACAGCTGGACTCAAAGTAACTTGGAAGGAAAGGATTTATTTTATCTCAGAGCGTCTAGTCCATGATACAGAGAAGTTAGGTCAGGAACTCAAGAACTGATACAGAGACCATGGAGGAGTGATGCTTACTGGCTTGCTCCCTTGGCTTCTGCCTACTTTCTTTGAGTATTCATACCCAGCAGTCCAAAGGTGGCACCGCCCACCGTGAGCTGGGCCTTCCCACATCAATTATCAATCAGGAAAATGCCCCACATGCTTGCCCACAGGACAATCTAATGAGGGCATTTTCTTAATTGAGATTCCCTCTTACCAAATGACTCTAGCTTGAGTTAAATATACACAAAACCAGCACACCAGAATTTAGCCAAATTTACCGTTAACCAGAAATCCTGCAGCGACAGGAGCTTCTGTAATTATTGCCATTTTTCATATTACTTTTAGAAAATGTTTCTTCAATTTTAAGAGTTATTAATTACATAATAACATCCATGAAGATAATAACACCAGCTATAGGCACAGTAACCACTGAACAGCATTAATTACAGCTGTACTTTTACTCTTAGCTTATCTAGTACTAGGACCTAGCTAGCGTCATCATGCTGTACACAGACAATACTCTTAACATCTCTTTCTTCAATCCAGCTTGAGAAAATCCCACTGCTAGATCAATCATGATTCTTATCTTTTGGGATCCAGAAACACACATTATCATCTGATCCTGACTAGGAATGATCTTGCATAGTGTGACAACTATTCTTGATCCAAAGAGTCGTTGGTTACATGGGGTATCTGAGCCAGAATAGTGGTTGGTTTGTATGGCTTTCCTGCATGGATCTACCATATTGTCACAGTGGCACATTCCCATTATCTTCATTCATAGGCATGGTCTTCTCCATTGTAGATTTCTTTCACTGATTTCCACTCTTTTGAGGTGATGCTCTATGAAAACTAAACAAAAAATCATTTTACAATTAAATTTGTAGGTGTTATCCGTTTTAATTTTCTGGCTAATCAATAATTACACATTATCTTGCTATTCTTAATAGTCATAGCCCATAAAGTTTCAACTCATTGACAAATTCATTTATTAAACTAACAGCAGTAGTGCTAACTCTGTTAGTAGTGCTAATTCTTCATAACTTTCAGTGTTTATGCTTTAAAATAGGAAGTCTCAGCAGAACATTCAACCACAAATCCTAAATAATTTTATTTCTAGCCACCAGACATTCAAAGAACTTTCTCACGGAAAAACTTAAATGAGAAACAAGATTAAACCCCTATAGGTTCCAAGTCAGTCCCATAAGCATCGTTATTTATCCGTAAGTTATGCATTAGAAATAGTATTATGTTACTTGGTCAGAATTAATTATAGTTACAAATCATTTTAGTCTTCTTGGATATATCCATTCCAATTAGAATTTTAAGATTTTATATCATCTAGTAAAAAATTTCCCAGGCTTGCATGAGAACATATTAATAAATGTAATTTAATAACTCTCTAGTCTGTTATGTCATTTTGTTGGTATCAATAACAAAATCAACTTACAAAGTATTACAGATATCTAATGGAGATAATTTTTACTATCATTATTTCTAGAATATTTTATTTAAACGTTATGCATATATACAGTGTATTTTGATCATATTAATCCCCAAACATCTTCCCTTACCTCATCTGTGATCTATCACCTTTCTTTATTGCTTCCTAACTTGTGTTTCCCTTTAAATTAGAGCCTACAGGTTCAAATCTGTGCTGCCTATTTGCTTCTGAGTGTGGAGCCACCCATGGAAGCATGGCGTCTACTGTATCCCACCCCCTTAAAGAAACTGATGCTCCTTCCCCTAGTACCCATCAATTCTGGGTTCCTTACATAGCAACAGAAGATCATAAACCTCCTCCCCTCCCTTGCTAAAATGTTGACTGGTTTGATCTTGTGCAGGTATTTTATAGGCACGGGCAGCTACTTTGTGTCTATGAGTGTAGCTCTTTTATCATTTGCAGAAGATATTATTTGTCCACTCTCTTCCTTGACCTCTAGTTTCTACAGTCTTTCCTCTTCTGCAGTGGTAACTGCAAATGCCATGGGTGTGACATAGATGACCACTGATGTTGATACAGAGCTGCACTTTTTTTCAGTTATGAGTTTTGCCTTGAGAGTTACCCACCAAACAAAGAAAATTCTCTAAGAGGTTTTACAGTTGCACTGATCTATGAGTAGAGAGATTCCTAAACTTAGAGGGCATTTTGATACTAGTCTATTTAACAAAATAATGGTAGCAAGTTTACCTTTGAGGTGTATGAGTTACTCAGACATGGGTTCTTAGCCTGAATGGCAATACCAGGCATTTGTTTTCTCCTGTAGAGAGGGCTTTAATTCAATCAGAGATAGGTTGGTTATTCTTATAACATTTATGCCATTGCTGCATTCATGGACATGTCATTTCTCATCACACTGTTTTTTATGGTTGAGCACAGAATTCACAAAAAATGATTGATTGCCCTCCAAAACTTGATGGTTAGACTCTTTTGAAATTAGCTTTATCTTTTTAAATTATTTTTACACTCCTGATTTTTTTTTCTTTTTGTCAGAGCTGGGGACCCAACCCAGGGCCTTGCGCTTGCTAGGCAAGCACTCTACCACTGAGCTAAATCCCCAACCCCTACACTCCTGATTTTACTCCCCTCCAGGCCCACCCCCTGACTATTCCACATCCCATAACTCCTCCCCACCACCCACTTCCAGTCTCCATAAAGATTCTTAATTGATTCTTTTCTGTAAATGCTATACATGATGTATGAAATTAATAATTCTTTAACAAAGTAAAAACTTCAAGCTATCTATAGTACTAAAGTCATGAATATATAGAATATTGACCAATCTATTTATTTCTATGTAATTCCTATAACTGAACTTAACTCAGAAAATCTACAGCTGCTAAAATGAAGAATTAAGTAATAAAACCTATATAGATCTTCATATATTTATCTTATAAGTGTCTCCTCAGAGCTTTCATCTTTGGGCCTACTAAAAGCATGTATAATTCCAGGACAGATGCAACTCTAATATCCACAAGACTAGATATGTGATGCCAACAATACTCAGAAATTTAAGGATGTAACTACAGCCTTATATAGCTTATACTTAAATTAATTCCAATTAAGTAGCTTGAGATTGAATTAGCATCAATAGTACAATGTTATTCTAAGTTTAACACCATTGACTTTAAGTAGTAATGAGTAAGATATTTCATAATTTCAATCTGATCTATTAGTACTATTGTAATATCTGTAGCACTATTTCTCTTATTCAATTAACAATCCCAAAGTATATTTATTCTAATTTGTCATCAAAGAATATCAGAGCATCAGAACACAAGTCTCAATGAGAAACAAGATGGCTGAAATTTTTCTTTAGCTATAGCACGACCTCAGTGATAAAAGTACTAACTACAGTTGTTTTAATCACCTCATTTTCTACCTCTTTTCACCTAAACAAAAATCAATTAACCTTTATTCAACGATTATGCCATTAATGCTAAAACATATAGCAACAATAAAGGCCAGACTTCATTTCTAATATTAACTTCCTTCCTCTTATTAGGTAAGCAAACTCACTATGATTATTACCCTATTCACTTACGTCAACTTTCCAATTATCAATAAACTAGGCGTGGCTCCTCCAGTTGAGCGGAAATAGTCATTGTTAGCTTCTGACTGAAGTGAGAGCCCCATCAGACCATCTTCTGCTACAAGAAACACTCATTCCATTTCTCCCCATGTCACTAACCATTCCTGTTTAATCCACATCCCTGTCTGTATGATTATCAGCCCATACTGTGGCAGGCCACAAACTGTTCATCCTTCATTGGTAGAGTCACATTAGTTTTAGCATCCATTAATTATTTGCAGGCCATCATCAAATGGATTATCTTAATATTACCTTTCTTTTCAATTTGCTTTTACCTACAGGATATCTACAGGATAGTGCTTCAAGGCCTCCCTGAATGACACCTATTATATTGTAGTCAATTCTTGTCCCCAAACACTTACAGAACCATTCCCAGCCAGCAAGGTTCACGACATCCAGTTTTGATAATATGATTCCACTTTTACTCCATTGTTTTTAGTAAAACAATACTAAACTAATAATGTTTAGTATTGATGTCTAGCAGAACCTTAACAATATATCAGTTAGGTTGGGATGCAACCCAGGAAGCTATATTTCAAGACCGAAAGTAGATTGGTCAAAACAAACCAAGGAGGAGAAAAACCCTCTGTCCTAGTTTAATTTCTATTGCTGCGATAAAAACCACGGGCAAAAGCAAAGTGGGGAGGAAAGGGTTGTGCTTACCCAGCCCATCATTGTGGGAAGTCAGGACAAAAACTCAAGCAGGAGCAGAGGCAGGAACCACTGAGAGATACTACTTACTGGCTTCTTCTGGGCTTCTTCAGTTTGCTTTCTTATGCAACCCAGGACCACCTGCCCAAGGTTGGCACCGCGTAGAGTGGGTGGGGCCTTCCCACATCAATCAGCAATGGAGAAATTTTCCCAAAGATGTCCATATAGGCAGCATAATAGTGGCATTTTCTCAACCAAGGTTTTCTCTTTCCAGATAATCCTACCTTTTGCGACACTGACAAAAATCTAACTACCCTCTCGAAACAAATGTTATAATTATCTTTATTTTATTAACAAGTTTCCTCTTTCAGGCCTCATCTGAACCTTTTCTCATTGAAGCCTAGCTCTAAATCAAGAATTAGGGGGCTGCTGAACCGCAAGTATTAGGATCCCTGGTGTCAGGAGTATCAATATCTGTGTCCACTATAATGAAGTAGAGGCAATAGCAAACATATGCGGACTTTTCTTTACAGTCTTATTATATGCTTCTATAATTGCAATGAATCTAGTTTTCCTATATTAGTCTGTATAACTCACTTCTAGTCAGCTTTGCTGCTCTGTTTAAAAGAAAGAATAATTAACTCCACACCGACAATAAATGTTTCTGCTGCCACTGCTTACCATCATTGCTTCCTGGTATATTTATGAGCAAAAGGGGCCATCAAATGTGAATTTTATACCATCGGATCTGTCCACCTGCCATTTTCTGTAAACATTTCCATAATGCCTAACATATTCTTGCTATTTAATTTAAAAGAGTCAGGGGCTGGAAAGATGACTCAGTGAGATTCAATTCCCAGCACCCAATGGTGGCTCTCTTTCACATGGAATTCATCCCAAGTCACTCTACACCCTCTTCTGGCCTAGATTGGCAGAACTCCTGTATTCATAACAAATTAATTAATTTGCTGAACAAGTCATGGGGGAACAGGCCAGGAAGTCGTGTTCTTCTCCAACCACTGCGGTGAGCATCTCAAATTAATGCTCACTCTAGCAACAATTTTAATCTTTATTTTACTATATATGGTGACTGGATTTAATTAAAACAGACATCGCTCTGGCTGGCAGTGCTGCTATTTAAATTCTAAGGTGAGACACTTTTGCCCTCCCTGTGAGAGTGCCACCATTCTTTGATTTGCAAAGTTAGTCGGGTTAAGCAGGCATTCAGGAGCCCATACTTGAAGCTGAGCTCTAAGGAAAAAGCAGAGTCACTTTTGCCTTTGCTCATCAAAGAAAACAGACCAAGAGCCCTGCTGGGTATGAGAATGACTAGGGGAGGAATCTCCCTCCAACACCCCCCCCACCATTCAATAATAACCACTGAGATTCTCTTTGGAAAATCTTAGTGATGAAATCTCTACTCTGTTTTCCTAAGGCGAGTCTTGGAGAAACAACTGTCTTCTCTACCTAAATAAAAAAAAGATAAAGTGAATGATTCCAACTCATTAAATTTTAATATTTAATAACTCCCAATGTGTATTTGGTTTGTTTTAACAATATTATAGCTTATATAACATGCTTAATAGGACAATATCAGTCACACCTATTAAGTTCACTACATTTAGAAGGCATAATATTGCTTATTGAAGGAATGTTTATGCTTTTAAATACCTATTTTAACTTATTCACCTCAATACCAGTCCTTTTATTAGTTTTATAGCCTGCAAGGCTTTCAACTACAATAATGGTATCTAGTACACATGTCCTGGACTATGTGCAACATGTAAACTTTCTCAAATATTATTAAACTTGTATCTGCAACAAGACATTGTTAAAATTCATGCAAACTAACATAACTATATGGTGTTCTACAAAAGTGTGTCCAGAAGATGTGTAAAAAATGCAGATGGTAAAACAACTTTACTTAGATCAAGAAAAGACAAATAATTCATTGAAATATACTGCTCTTTTCTAATACTAAAGCCCTGATTACTTTCCTTAATAACCACAACAAGTCAGCACCCTTTTCCAAAGATTCAAATATACAAAAATACTGAATGTGTCAGTATTAACTGTCCAGAAAATTCATAATGATTGCATTTTCCTTCACATAGAAAATGCTATTTTATCTTTTCTTCAAAAAAAAAAAAAACCCTACCAATCTCAGCTTTAATTCTGACTCAATGAGGTATTCAAACAGAATGATTAAAAGCAGGATTTCCTATTCTATGTACTGAGTGGCCATTATATCTCCTGTAGCAGTTAGTTATATCATGTATACTACTGGTTCACTACACTCTTAACGATGTTCAACTAAATTAAAATACTGACATATTCCCAGTCAAACAGGATGAAGAATCCACATGAAGGTGTCTCTTACTGCCTCTACCAAACCACAAGTAGGAATGAGTTGTCCTCGCAGTCACAGTGTGAACCTGGATGTGATGTAATTGTAAATCTACTCACAGGACATACAATGTACTCATCGTCTATTATCCCCATTAAGAACACTTGCGACAAATCATTTACAAAAGACAGAGACAAACAGTCAGGAAATGCCAGGAAGGTGTGAGTTCTACCTGAACACCACGGAGTCACACAGGCTCGCAGACCTGAGGGGTGCCCATGGTCTCAAGGTATAAAGAGCCGTCTGCCTCATGGTCTCCAACTACTTTGTTACCTTGCAGGTAACAACCATTACTGTCTTCGATAACGTGCTAAGTGTGGGCTAGCAATCTAGCCTCCACTGTCAGATAACACCTTCTTAGGGAATATTTGTGATTACAACTCATTTTCATGATTTAGTTTTACCCTCATTACGGCAGGATTTACCAGACCAATTAAAACCGTCTACTACCTCTGCAGAGTCATCGCAAGGCAATGAGGAAAACTTATATTCCACATTAACAGTACCAACCTGTTCTGCATTTGGAAAAATGATACTTATCTTCCCACTCTGTGGGTCTACCACAGTACCTCAGTTTTATGTTGGAACGTGTGTGTACGTGTGTGTGTGTGTTTGTGTGTGTGTGTGTGTGTGTGTGCATATGACATGTGTATGTGTGTATAATATATTTTATGTCAACCATTACATTGGTTCTAATAACAGAAAATTACAGCTTGTTCCCTGAGACATGTGAAAGACATATTGATTCACAGCCCCCCCATGTATGACAATCTTAAGTTTGAACAGGTAAAAGTAATTTACTACTTTGAAGGGCAAAACCTTGGTCTGACTCCAACTAGAAGTAATTAATTTGCTACCTCTATCATGTTTTTTATTCTGAATGTTAATTTCATCAGTTACTGTAATTATTACTAAAGTGACAGTAACATCTTACTTTGTAAAATTCTTTTTTCACATGTTATGTTGCCATAAATACACATTGTATTTATGTATATGATGTATATATACAAGTATATGTATATATATATATCTGCTACTGGTGTAAATATTATTGAGTGTATACACAGGTTATTACTATATGTTATATATTATACATCATATTGTACTATAACATATTATATATTATAAATATTATATAATATAGATATATTAAACTCAATAGTACTTATACCAGTGGCATTTCCCATCTGTGACCAATCACTGAATTTCTAAAATGCTGTAAATACTCCAATAGAAACACTACTTGATATCCAGAACTGCCCTAGAATTAACTATAGCCAATCATCTCTTCCACCTGTTTTCAGGTGAGGTGCAGTGGTAATATCATTTGTCTCTGGATGATGGTGTTGATAAACGTAAATATAGTTCCTTATATTTAAATATAAATAAATATAATTTTAGAAGTTGTTTATATCTATATATAGATGTCTTCCAGAAAATTTTATTTAATTATATTAGAGACCTTGTATATGTATTAAGATTTTATAATTTCTTTCTTTTTACTATTTTAATTTTTTATTTTTGAGGTATATGTTTACCCCCTTCTCTTTCTTCCTTCCCATGTACCCACTTCTCTACTTTTTCAAATTTATGCCCTTGTTTCTTTAATTTTTTACTATTAGAATTGATTTGACTAGACACTCCTTCTGAAACAATTCTCATTGCTGACAGCTTATCTCCAAAGAAGACTTCTGGAATTTTATTGCATCTTTTCCCTCAAAATCCAACCAGCTCCCTTCCAGCTAACTTCACTAAAACAAAGTCTTGCTCCTCAAAAAGTATCCAGGTTGATAAAAGCCAGCAATATTCTCCATCCAATAACTTCCAGAACACCATCCAATAACCCACATTACAAATCATAAATAATGATGTCAGTAAGGCTAATTAAAAAATTCTAGAACCTTGGTGTATTCCTCAGTAGCTGTTAATGTGGAATATCTGACTACTACCGGGTGTCCTCTTGACAGATTAAGGTCACTATGAATGCTAAAGAAGAAGAGAAGAATCAGCATCAAGGGATGCTATGAATGATGAGGAAGAGCCACCACAATTAACTAACATTCCATAGCTAACAGCAGTAAGCTGTTAAGATAATGTACACAGGATTTTGAAGAACATCCTACCAAATCTACTTAATGTAAGAGTATTTCATATTTTCCACATAGACTGTAACTGGGAATAATGACACAAAACATCACCACTGTGTACTTTACCTGTTAGAATATGAACAACCAATACTCCAAAATTCCACTTTTTAACAAAAATTAACAATCATTTGTTCATTGATCTACCAGACTGGTAAAACATATCTGTGGTGGGGAATCTGCCAATCTTTCATCATAGTCCAGGACTATCCATCATGTATAATAACGGCACTCTCTTACCCAAATTTGTCAAGTTGCATCAGCTGTTTCTATGTGAATAGAACACACACATTCTTTACCTGCCTGTTAATCCATAAAAGTTGAAGGTCATGTGAATTGCATGTTTTTCTAGAAACCTGGTTAGAAACACTAGGATTTGCTTATTACTCCCTGATCCCTACAGCATATCTGGCCCATATGTTATTGTAAGGACAAATGGCATTCTGAGTTCCAACAGTAGTCACAAACTCACTGGCAATGATTCCACATATCATTTCACTAATTTTATAGAGTGTTCTGTGGTGGGCATGAGATGACAGAATGCCTCACTTGTTTTCTCATCATAAAATTTATTTTTTTATTCATCCCTAGTTCTTCTGGTCCCCTGTCTCTCTGTGAGACAAGATGCAGGAATCCACACAGAGTCTCACTTGACTGGGGCAAAATCCTGGCTCATTTTAGTGTATAATTAAGCTATCTGGGACGTCTTCTAGGTTTGCTTGTAGTACCAAGTGCTATTCTCCTCCAACTTCTTATGATACAGAGACAATTCCATACCACACAACCCATTTGATATCTTATCTCAATCAAGTCAAATAGAAACTTTGTCTGCCTATGCAAACTTGGCCTCACAGTTTTAATCTTAACTACAGCTGAGTAATTCCTGTAGCTAAAAATGAAGCACAGTATTCTGACCCTTTGACCCTTCCACTGACTTACTTTAAATCCTAGTAGCTGACCCTCATGCTCATATGAATCTGAATTTTAAGAGTAGTAACTTTTATTAATTTTATAAATATTATCCATCCTGTATATTCCCATGCTAATGCAATTTTTAAGCTTAATGGGGGAGCTTCCTAAGTGATGAATTCTTGGAGCATATTAAACTACTTTGGCTTTGGAAACCCCAAAATGGAGAGCAATTCTCTTTAGAGTACTCAATCAAGATGCCATTTCTTCCATCACTACCCAACACTGAAATTTTATATGAAATAATTTGTATTTTTTTTCTAACAGAGAGAAAACAGACCTTTTAAAAGGACTAGGTCCTAATTTCCACTTATCAGTGAGTACATATCATGTATGTTCATTTGTGACTGTGTTAACTCCCTCGGGATATTTTCTAGTTCCATCCATTTGCCTGAGAATTTCATGAAGTCATTTTTTTAATGGCTGAGTAGTACTCCATTGCATCCATTCCTGCGTTGAGGGACATCTGGTTTCTTTACAGCTTCCGGCTATTATAAATAAGACTGCTATGAGCATAGTGGAGCATGTGTCCTTGTTATATGTTGGAGCATCTTTTGGGTGTATGCCCAAGAGAGGTATAGCTGGGTCTTCAGGTCATACTGTGTCCAATTTTCTAAGGAACCACCAGACTGATTTCCAGAGTGGTTGTACCATCTTGCAATACCGTCAACAATGGAAGAGCGTTTCTCTTTCTCCACATCCTTGCCAGCATCTGCTGTCACCTGTGTTTTTGATCCTTGCTATTCTGACTGATGTGAGGTGGAATCCCAGGGTTGATTAGATTTGCATTTTCCTGATGACTAAAGATGTTGAACATTTCTTTTGGTGCTTCTCGGCCATTAGAAATTCATCAGTTGAGAATTCTTTGTTTAGCTTTGTACCCCATTTTTAATAGGGTTATTTGTGTGCTCACTGGTAAATGGGTATTAAGACAAAAGCTCAAAATACCCATGATACAACTTACAGACCATGTGACACTCAAGAAGAAGGAAGACAAAGCTGTGGATACTTCAGTACTACTTAGAAGGAGGAACAAAATAATCACAGGAAGTAGAGGGTTGGAGGGACTTACAGGATCAGGTGTGGGAGGAGAGACAGAGGTGAGGGTTAGAAAATTGAACAGAGCTATGTAGCAAGGGAGGATGGGAAACTGGGAGTAGCCAACAGAACGTCCCAGATACCAGGAATGCAAGAGGCTCCCAGGACCCAACGGGGTGACGTTAGCTGAAATATTCACCAAAGTGGAGAGAAAACCTCTAAAGACGATATCCAGAGGGTAGGCATAGCTCCTGGTTAAGGGATGGGGCCACCCACCCTTCTCAGATTTTTAACCTAGAATTGGCCTGTCTAAAGGAAATACAGGGACAAACAATGAAGCAAGGACTGAAGGAAAGGCCATCCAGAGACTGCCCCACCTGGGATCCATCCCACATGCAGCCACCAAACCCAGATACTATTGCTGATGCCAAGAAGTGCTTGCTGACAGGAGCCTAATATAGATGTCTCCTGAGAGGCTCTGCAAGAATCTGACACATACAGATGCAGATGCTTGAAGTCAACCCCGTGACTGAGCACAGGGACCCCAATGGGGGAGGTAGGGGAAGGACTGAAGGAGCTGAAGGGGTTGGCAACCCCATAGGAAGAACAAAAATATCAACCAACCAGATCGCCCAGAGCACTCAGGGACTAAATCACCAACCAAAGAGTGCATCTGGAGGAATCCATGGCTCCTGCTGCATATGTAGCAGAGGATGGCATTGTTGGCCATCAATGGGAGGAGAAGCCCTTGGTCCTGTGAAGACATGATGCCCCAGTGTAGGGAAATGCTGGTGTGGTGAGGTGGGAATAGGAGGATGAGTGGGAAAGCACCCTCATAGAAGCAAAGGGGTGGGGTACGGGGTTTTCAGAGGGGAAAACAGGAAGGGGGATAACATTTGAAATGTAAACAAATAAAATAACCAATAAAAACTGTTTTAAACTCCACAGGATTTTGAAGGTACTTATTATAACCGAGTTTTCTTTTCCCATTCCCAAAAGACTTTGATCCAGGGTGTATTCAAACATATGGTCCAGTAGAAGACTTCTGTACACTATTGTAGTGAGCAGTTCCAATCATAGTGTGGGATTAAAAAGGTTTTCTTTAATATAAAAAAACTGTTTTAAAAATGTACTGTCAGTACTAAGAAAGTAGTAAACTCTGATGTACATTGGCCTCCATGTGCCTTCCCCATTTATAATGTATGAGGATTGTGTAGGTTTGATTGAGCATGTGTATAAATTTTAAATTGTGCAGTCAATATAATCCTGATGAATAAAGGCATACATTAAATCATCTGAAGTATATAACACATTGATTGCTTACCCATTTAAATGACCCAATCATACAAATATCCAAAACATTCAATCTTTCCTCCAACATAGGCTGTACAGTTATCAATCATACACACTGTGTTAACTCAGGCAGTCCTCTAAAGCACGCTAATAATCATCAATAGAGTTTCTTATCTATGAAGCTTTGAGAAATTAATAAGTTACTTATAAGGTTTATTAACCATGGATCAATAAAATTTAGGGAGTTCTATAGTAGCATTTGTTCTTCCCAGGTAAGAATTTAAAATTACTCACTGTTTTTTTTTCTCTTAAGTAAGATGCCTTGATTGATTGACCAATTTGCCTGTGAGAACTCTTAACTATTATATTATGCACTTGGCAGATTTTTAAAAAGGAACTCTGACATTCAACATGGTCAAAAGGCCATCACACAATTGTGCACACTGTAGCTGAACCAGCTAAAGTCATGAAAGATACAGGTTGCAAGGCCTTCTGTGTCATTCCCCCAAAGCACCCAGGAGATACCTTACGCAGTATGGAGTTTCGTGGTCATTACTCAGGGGAGGTGGTGGGATAGAAGCTATTGGAGAAGTTATGTTCTATCACAGAGTAGAGAAAACATCATAAAACAATAAAAGATTCTAAAAGGATTTCTGTCTACCACACTTCCAACAATGTTGTTGGGCCAACTTTCTGCGTCCATTGATTCCTTTTGCTTGTGTCTCACTATTGATTTTGTGTTCTTCTAGACTCTCCATCCACTTTCGAATCTTGGAACCCATTTTCCCTTTCTTTTATATGTGCTCTCCTTTAGAACAACTCATTGGAGGTTTCTCTTATAACCAAAGCGTCACTAAAATATTTGCCTAAGGAATTGCCAATTCTTTAATCATGAGCTATATCATTTCACACTATCTGAAATTCACCATAGCCATTCTCACAGAACAACATCTTTTCATATCCAGATGCAAGAGAGATGTGAAAGTATGATTAAAAATATTAAGATTGCCTATTATTTAAATCTCTATTATCTCTGACATTGTTACCTAAATAGTATAAATTTTAATCAATTACGATGCTTTTAAACCACTCATGTTCTATGGAGGTATAAATCCTTTGGCTATGTTACCAGTCTTACTTGACAGAAATAAGCTTTTCCAACAATTGATAACAAATAGAATTACAGGTACCTGATAATGTATTCCCACTTTGAATAATCATGTGTTATTACCTTAAGTTGGGTATAAAGGCATATAAAAGGAGGCAATTGGGAATGAAATGGTACATCTTTCTGTTTGTTAAAATAATTCTCTTAAATGTGCAGTCTTCGCTAATGTGTAGCATTTATTTCATACATTTCATTTTCAATATACTTCATCCATATGCAATAACTAATCTTCAAAAGCACTGTGGGAAGTAAATGATAAACCTTTGTCATCTGATCCAGGTGGGGATATGAGACAGAGAAGCTGTTGTCTAACATTGTATGGAGCATTAGGTAAATGACATGAGCAGAATGTCCTAGTGCTATCCGAGAGACTGAGATGGGGATGCTTGACAGGACAAGATTTTCTTTCTAAATAAGAGATATTGAGACAGACAGGTAGACCAATGGAACAGAATTGAAGACCCAGAAATGAACCCACACACCTATGGTCACTTGATTTTTGACAAAGGAGCCAAATCCATCCAATGGAAAAAGATAGCATTTTCAGCAAATGGTGCTGGTTCAACTGGAGGTCAACATGTAGAAGAATGCAGATCGATCCATGCTTATCACCCTGTACAAAGCTTAAGTCCAAGTGGATCAAGGACCTCCACATCAAACCAGACACACTCAAACTAATAGAAGAAAAACTAGGGAAGCATCTGGAACACATGGGCACTGGAAAAATTTCCTGAACAAAACGCCAATGGCTTATGCTGTAAGATCAAGAATCGACAAATGGGATTTAATAAAACTGCAAAGCTTCTGTAAGGCAAAGGATAGTGTGGTTAGGACAAAACGGCAACCAACAGATTGGGAAAAGATCTTTACCAATCCTACAACAGATAGAGGCCTTATATCCAAAATATACAAAGAACTCAAAAAGTTAGACTGCAGGGAGACAAATAACCCTATTAAAAAATGGGGTTCAGAGCTAAACAAAGAATTCACAGCTGAAGAATGCCGAATGGCTGAGAAATACCTAAAGAAATGTTCAACATCTTTAGTCATCAGGGAAATGCAAATCAAAACAACCCTGAGATTTCACCTCACACCAGTGAGAATGGCTAAGATCAAAAACTCAGGTGACAGCAAATGCTGGCGAGGATGTGGAGAAAGAGGAACACTCCTCCATTGTTGGTGGGATTGCAGACTGGTACAACCATTCTGGAAATCAATCTGGAGGTTCCTCAGAAAATTGGACATTGAACTACCTGAGGATCCAGCTATACCTCTCTTGGGCATATACCCAAAAGATGCCCCAACATATAAAAAAGACACGTGCCCCACTATGTTCATCGCAGCCTTATTTATAATAGCCAGAAGCTGGAAAAAACCCAGATGCCCTTCAACAGAGGAATGGATACAGAAAATGTGGTACATCTACACAATGGAATATTACTCAGCTATCAAAAAACAACGACTTTATGAAATTAAGAGGCAAATGGTTGGAACTGAAAATATCATCCTGGAGGAGCTAACCTTAATCACAGAAAGACATACATGGTATGCACTCATTGATAAGTGGCTATTAGCCCAAATGCTTGAATTACCCTAGATGCCTAGAACAAATGAAACTCAAGACGGATGATCAAAATGTGAATGCTTACTCCTTCTTTAAAGGGAACAAGAATACCCTTGGCAGGAAGAGAGAGGCAAAGATTAAAATAGAGACTGAAGGACACCCATTCAGAGCCTGCCCACATGTGGCCATATATATACAGCCACCCAATTAGACAAGATGGATGAAGCAAAGAAGTGCAGAAGTGTAGATCGCTCCTGAGAGACACAGCCAGAATACAGCAAATACAGAGGCGAATGCCAGCAGCAAACCACTGAACTGAGAATAGGACCCCCGTTGAAGGAATCAGAGAAAGAACTGGAAGAGCTTGAAGGGGCTCGAGACCCCATATGTAAAACAATGCCAAGCAACCAGAGCTTCCAGGGACTAAGCCACTACCTAAAGACTATACATGGACTGACCCTGGACTCTGACCTCATAGGTAGCAATGAATATCCTAGTAAGAGCACCAGGGGAAGGGGAAGCCCTGGGTCCTATAAGACTGAACCCCAGTGAACTAGACTGTTGGGGGAGGGCGGCAATGGGGAGGGTGGGGAGGAACACCCATAAGGAAGGGGAGGGGGAGGGGGATGTTTGCCCGGAAACCGGGAAAGGGAATAACACTCGAAATGTATATAAGAAATATTCAAGTTAATAAAAAAAAAAAAAAATTTAAATGCAATTTAAAAAAAGACACCTCTGGGGCTGGAGAGATGGCTCAGCGGTTAAGAGCACTGACTGCTCTTCCAGAGGTCCTGAGTTCAATTCCCAGCAACCACACGGTGGCTCACAACCATCTGTAAAGAGATCCGATGTCTTCTTCTGGTGTATCTGAAGACAGCTATAGTGTACTTATATATAATAAATGAATAAATCTTTAAAAGAAAAAAAAAGACACCTCAGCTGGATGGCGGTTGTGCCTTTAATTCCAGAACTTGAGAGGTGGAGGCAGGCAGAACTCTGTAAGTTCAAGGCCAGCCTGATTGACACAAAGAGTTTAAGGACAGACAGGACTATATAGTAAAAGTCTGTCTTGAAAAACCATCCCCCATACCTATACTTAACCCCTTTAACCTCAGCACTCAGGAAGCAGAGGCAGATTGATATGTGTTAGTTGAAGGCCAGGCCTGTCTACATCGTGAGCTCCAAGCCAGTCGGGGATACACAATAAGACCCTGTCTCAAATAAAAGCAAAACCAAGCCAGATGAAGTGGTTCATGCCTTTAATCCCAGCACTCGGGAGGCAGAGGCAGATGGATCTCTGTGAGTTTGAGGCCAGCCTGGTCTACTGAGCAAGTTCCAGGACAGCTAGGGCTATACAAAGAAATCCTGTCCCCAAAACCAAAGTAATAGTAGTAATAATGAAAGTTAATAAAGTTTAATCACACACACACACACACACACACACACACACACACACACACACACACACACACACACAATTGGCTGAAACACCTGTGGTACAAACCAACCTGAGTTTGATCCCCGAGAACCACATAAGACAGAATAAACTTGGGGTTGGGGATTTAGCTCAGTGGTTAGAGCGCTTGCCTAGGAAGCACAAGGCCCGGGGTTCGGTCCCCAGCCCCAAAAAAAAAAAAAAAAAAAAAAAAAAGAGATACTGAGTCAGGAAAGTAGGGATTTTCAGAGACAATAATGAAAACATTTTGGATTCTATTTTTTTTTTTTATCTTTTTGCTGTATCAGTCATCACTTTAATTGCCCTTTACTAAGAGTGGGACAGTTTTGTAGACTCATGTTAAGATATCTGAAGAAAAACACTAAAAATGCTGTTACAATGTTTTTATCTCCTTCCTTTCCTTCTTCTTCCTTTTCTTTTCTTTCTTTCTTTTCTTCCTTCCTTCCTTTATACACTCCTTAAATCTCTTCCTCCCTCTCTCCCTCCCTCTCTCCTACTTTCCTTTTTAGACATGGTCATATGCATTTTCTAGCTGGCCTTAAAATTACTCTATTGATATGAATGATTTTAAACTCTTCATCCTTCTGCCTCTGCCCCCTAAGAGCTTAGATTACAGGTATGTACCAACACTCTACACTGTACTGGGGATCCAACCCAGGGTGTTGTGGATGTGTGGCATCATTCAACCAATTAAGGTATAAGCCCTGCCTCATCTTCCAGTGTTAAACATTGAAAAGCATGGTAGGAAATTTCTCATACATCATGGTGAAGTCATCAAATAGGAAAATCCTAATCAGATTTAGGAATTCTGTTGAACATGACTGTAGCCATCTGCAATTGTATTCACCATGATGATTCCTGAATATCCCTGGTCAGTTTCCTTGGCTTAGTTTTCCCAGGGAATATAAGTTAACAAGTTTATTAGGATAAAATGTGGAGCTTTATGAACCCGAGCTTGGTTCTATCAGCACCTGGAATGTACCTAAAACCTTCCGTGTTAGCCAGGTATAGTATGGCTTGCACAGAGTCATCATTGCCCTGAACATTTATAAAAAATTTAGAGCTGATCCAAATTACCAGGGTACACCTTGTTTTGTTACTTCCTAGGAAGATCTGTCAGTAAATCCCAAAGAGAATGGTTCAACAAAACCTGAGCTTTTTCAGGTCTATTTCTTTGGTTTCATGGCATCCTGGAGCCAGTTCTTACCTACTGGATCCAGGTCATCCAGAACATCAGGTGATGTTGAGGTTTAGCCTTTCATTGATATCTGGTAGAATTTACTTTCTGTCATTTGAATGCTCTCTTCATTTTAAATTTGGTCTTTCTACAACTACCAAAACTGAATTTTCATTGTATAAGTGACCAGTTGGCAGGAGTAGCTATTAACCTTTGGCTCAGGTAACTCCCAATTGAGGATTGCTTTGAACATTTGTGATAGTTTTCGCATTTAATCAGGGTCATCTTCTTAAGAAGTGCTAGAACTTTACAAAGAAAGACCTGTGCATTTATCCCGGCTTATAATGAACTGGACAGCTCTGACCTTGACTCTTTTATAGCAGTCTCTCAGGTTACTTCATCCTACTGCAAAAATGGGGAGGGCATCACTCCTTTGATGTGGTTTGAATGTGAAGTCTTCAGAGGGCTCACATATATGGATACTTGGTCCCAAGCTCATGGTGCTACTTGAGAAGGCTGTGGAACTTTTAAGTAATGGATCCTCAATGGAGGGAACGTGTTACTGGAGTCAGGCCTTAAAGTGTAATAGCTGGCCTCACTTTCTGATCATTGTTGGCTTCCTGGGTGGCTATGTAATATCACCAGTAGCCTGTTTTTCTGCTACAACATCTCCCTTGCCTGAATTCTTGTGGTTCTTCTGGAACTATAATCCAAAAATAAATTACTGCTTCCTTAAGCTATCTTTATTGGACTTTTTAATATACATTCCAAATATTATCCCCTTTCCCCACCCAAACACTGATCCCTTCCTGCCTTCCCACCCTGACATTCCCCTAGATGGGGAGGGGGTGTCCAACCTTGGCAGGACCAAGGGCTTCTTCTCCCATTGGTGCCCAAACAAGGCCATCCTCTGCCACATATGCAGCTAGAGCCATGGTTCTGTCCATGTGTACTCTTTGGATGGTGGTTTAGTCCCTTGGAGAACTGGTTGGTTGGCATTGTTCTTCTTATTGGGTTGCAAGCACCTTCAGTTCCTTCAATTCTTTCTCTAACTCTTCCAATGAGGACCCTGTTCTCAGTTTACTGACTGGCTGTGAATGTCTGCCTCTGTATTCATCATTCTATGGCAGACACTATATCAGGCTCCTGTCAGCATGCACTTCTTGGCATCAGCAATATTTTCTGGGTTTCGTGGCTGTATGCATATGGACTGGATCCCCAGGTAGGGCAGGCTGTGAATGGCCATTCCTTCACTGCCTGCTCCAAACTTTGTCTCCATATCTCCTCCTATGGATATTTTTGTTTCCCCTTCTAAGAAGGAGGAAGCATCTGCATTTTGGTTGTCCTTCTTGAGCTACTTTTAAGAAATTGTAATGAAGACACCCTTCTTGTTCTCATTTAGGTCTGTGTAGTTGTTTCTATGTTGATTGTCCAGAAACTGTCTGGTTTGGGAGTGCTGTAAAAAATCTCAAAACTCATCTTGCATTTTTTAAAAAAGTCTTATTCCTTGACACAAAGTGCTAAGAATGTCACACTCCCACTAAGTGCTAAGAATGTCACTGTGTTTTGATATCTGACTGTAAGGATATGGACTCCTACTGTGTACGTGTACTTTCCTCTTTATCTCATCATATTATGTCCTGGGAGTAGAAAGCTCAAGAGTGGCATTCCACAGAATATCACTACAAGATCAGTTAGCCAGTCTTCACCTGGGGTGAAGGTAATGATCCCCATCGTTATTGAGGGCTTTGACTGGATTTCTAGTTAATCTTCACAGTGAAAATGCGAAGTTCATCAGATCTTTTTCCAATGTCTATTTCTTTTCTTTTGAGGTTCTATCTTCATACTATTTAAATAGTGAGCACATAACAATAAGAGGTTCTTCTGCCGTTCTTCCCTGATCTAACATCTGTAATAAAAATCCGATTTCCTTTAAAAAATGCTTTTACCCAAGGGACTTACGGAGATAAATTTTATGTATGATTACATATCCAAGTGTTCCTAGGTGGAACAGTTTGGAGCAGTGTTCAGACACTTGAATAAGGAGTTAATCAGAATGTTTGCCTCTAGATGTAAGGTTGTGTTCTGTCAATATGCCGGCATAAATTTATCATGTCCCGAAAATGTGAATTTAATGTGATAAAAATAGGACTATCAATTACCACAGTGTTCTAACTACACAACACATGGTCCGTGGGCAAATGAGTAGCACAGGCACTTGTAAAAGTCAAGGATGTGATAGCAATGGATCTTTTCTCTTCCCCTGAGTCTCTAGGGATGCCTTAGTGAAACACTCCAAGTAGCGTAATGTGTCCTGCCCTTTCCTTGAAAAGGCTGCTATTACAGACCCATTAGTGCCACAGGCACTTATCCTCTGCTTTCAAAGATGGCTCAGGAGAGGTGTGCCAGGAGTTCCATGAGTGCAGTTCAACCAGGCAGTATCTTCCAGCATGTTTGAGGCTGTCCGTTGTGATATGACAGATTTAATATCCAGCAAAGTTGAAGCCCTTTCTCATCCATGAGGCCTTCTGAAGCATGGTCAGATTTCATATGGAGTTAGATTCTAGGGTTTGCACCCTGAGAATGAGAAGGAAACACCAATGACGCCAATCAGCAGTTGAAGAAGTTACTACTAACCCATCTACCACAAAAAAGTCTTCTTGGCTGTTGCTTTTCCATTGGCATTTTAATTATATTGTAGACATGAAAGTTACCTGGGATGAGGAAGATGCATTCAGATAGCTGGAGCCCAGTGTTGCTGTTCCCGAGGAATGTAAACATGGAAATATGGGTCAGGCAAAAAGTTATTGGGTCAGGCAAAAATTATACCATGAATCTATGTTCTATAATTCATAAGTTACAAACAAAACAAAATTGCCTGAGTTGACAGAGAATAGTATTTGCAAAGACGGTAATGGTCACCACATTCTTCCTTTTTGTTCCTAACAGAAAAACCTGATATCCTTTAATAAATATTTTGTTTAGTAATACTGCCTAGTTATACTTTGTAAAGATACTTGCTTCATCAAGCAAAATGAAACAGATACAACAATGAAGTTAACACCAGATGCTTAAAGTCTGACAAGATTTCTGCCACTGCAAAACCTAAGAAGGTATCACTCTGGCTGAGTGCTAGCTCTAAGTCACGAGGTCTGTCTTGGTTTAAAGGAGCTCAGACTGTGCCATTATGGAGTCCACAGAAAAAAGATGACAGGATATTATCATCTAGGGAGCTGAACTGGAGCAGTTTGTCCACAGTTTCAATGGGAGAGAATGAGTAAGGATGAGTTGATGCACACCAGATTAGAGTCCAGAAATATGACAGAAAAGAAGAGTAGAGCAAAGAGCTCAGGAAAACTGTAGGCATGCTCTGTGTTAACTTCTTATAACTTAAGAGGTATGCTCATGCAGGCAAAAAATTGGTGTAAACACACGGAACTTGGTTTATACTAAACACACGCACGCATGCACGCACACACACACACCACCACCACCACCACCACCACCACCACCACCACATCACAACACATCATATCACAAGATAAATTAAATAATAAACAATAAAGTACCCTTTTAATCAAAGATCCACTATAGTTGATGAATTAAATACTTTTTATGTATGTAGCATAGATCTTTTCCTTTTTATTAGAGCGTGTGATAAAACTACTCTGAAATAAATGTTTCTCTAATGTTGACAGTCTTTCAATTCTGGAATAAATAATTTTATCAGAACACTTTCTATATTTTATATAAAGTTCTGAGTTGGTTTTACTCATACGATTATAATATTATTCTATAACTTTTCTTATACTGTCCTCCAGTGTGCATATCCCCACTCTTGTGGATCATTGGCCAATACAGTCCATGAGGGCAGAGGGAGTAGAGACTTCAAACAGGGGGTTCAGAAGCCCTTTGAATACCTACAGGGAAAGAGCACACAGGGGCCAGCTGTCAGTAAGCAGATCAACTTTACTAGGGTGGTTGAAGACCTATTTTGTTTTGGAGGCTGAGGGTTGAGATATCCAGGATGGACAAGGGTCATTGGTTGGGAGCTTAGGGTACCTGGAATGCTTCCTTAGCATGGGGAATAATGTCAGGAATCCCAGGTGCTAGCTGAACAGGCTTTGTGAGGAGAAAGGAAATTGACCCTATAGATTGAGTCTATATGTCATTCCTCAGGTAGAGTTAAATATGGGGGCTTAAAACTCCCTGGACAAGTCAGAGAAGAAATTCTGCTAATGAAGGGAGTCCTCTATTACACTCAGAGCTCCAAAAGGCTATCCGATCAATGATAGATGTCAAGCTTAATTACCAGAGTTTCCCCACACTCCAGGGATTTTATTTTTGTTTATGTTTTATAGCGTGTGTAAGTACTTATGTTTATGTGCATGTAATACAGGCCCACGTGCATATGAGTGGGAAGACCATTTGACTCATGTCAAATGTCTTTCTCTATCACTCTTCACTTTGGAGTTTTAGATAAGCTCTTTCTCTGAACCCAGAAATCACAGATTAGCTTGAGTGACTGACTACACCTCTCTGTACCCCAGCCCTGGGTTTCGAGTTGTGTGAGCCTCTGTGCCTGGCAGTATTTTTTTTTTACATGGGTGCTAGGGCTCTCAACTTTAGTCCTCATACTTATGTGTCAGGTACCTCGCTGATTGAGCCACCTTCTTAATCCTTGTGTTATAGCCTTTGAATAACATGCTTGTTTGCCTAAATAAATAATCCGATGACTTCCTTTCCTTAAAATTTCAAGAAAAATTTGGTTTGTGCATTTTTTCCTATATTGAAACCGACGCACTTCATAATTCAAATATGTAAACTGAATAACTACTGAGAATACTGCATAATAATTTGGAAGAATGTTCATTACTTCCTCTTCCTAAACTCTCGTGTACTAAGTTATTGTTTCTTTCTACAACACCCACATACACATGCACATTTACATGTGCATACATACGCACTTGCACATACGTGTGTAGACACATACAAACAAACCCATACATATACACACAGATGTATGCTCTCTCTTTATGCTTTGAGTGAGAGTTCTTAGTCCTACTATTACAATTGTACAGCTATGCATATATTGCACAAGCGTGAGGTTTTGACATCCCAAAATTTTCGTTTGCTTAGGTTGTAGTTTGATGATAGGATGTTTACCTCGCATGCATTCATTTCTTGATTCAATCTTCATTATGACAGGAAACAATGCAAAGTCTCAGTTTTAATAGTAGCTTTGGAAAGCATTATAGTAGGAGTAGATGGCACTCCTTACTGAACTAAAACCAGTCACTTGCTGTCCATGTTTAAAAGCATCTTAAATTCAGCTCTGCTGTACTTCACTGTCTCTTTGGATCTCGATTTGTTCCGTAGATTTTGATGTCTTCTGGGGGCCATCTGTGGGTTTCTGTTTTAAAAGCAACAGCACAAGATAGAAACCTATTGGAGGCAAAGAGATGAGTTACCTAATATAGAAGTAATTCAATAAATGTGTTCAAGACTTATAAAATATTTTAAGAATAGCACAGACAATATTTTCAATGCAAAGACGTTTAGTAATATCCTTTAAAATCTGGATTTTGTATGTTTTTAGAAATGCCAGCACACTAACTGACTACTTGGTACTTGTGGGTGTTACAGACAGTCAGCAGTGTTGATCTCTCGTCTCTCTCCTGGCACTGCTAAACTTTACTTCCTGTTCTGATGGTTAATTTCCAATGTCAACTTGATTCAATTCAGAAATACCCAGGGCAATCAACAAGACACATTTGGGGTTTTTGTATTATGGTATTTTCAGAGAGGATTAATTAAGGAAAGAAACTCTGCCTTAAACGTGAGTGATACTATGCCCTGGGCTTCTTGACTAAATAAAAAGGGGGCAAGGAGACAGCCAGATGGGCATTGGCTTGACTCATTCTCTGTTGTTTGGTCAAGATCTGCACAGAGCTGCACCCACCACCAGGCCTACTCTGCGATGGAAGGCTGCACTCTCCTAAACTGTGAGACAAAGTAAATATTTCCCCTTTAAGTGGCAGTTGTGTATGGTGCTGGGTCACAGCAAAGACAAAAGTAACTAATATATTTATTTTTTAAATGTAGATAAGTCAGTGCAACTTGGCTTTTGCAAGCAAAATTTGAACAGTAAGAGAGTGCTTCCTGGTGGAACCATTTGAGTGCTAATGTCCTTTGCCCCTCCTCTCTCTCCCTATAGCAGGGGTCAAGAAGGACGGGGTCATTAATAATGCCAGGGCACATGGGATGGGTCTCAAGGTGAACTAGTCATTGGTTGGCCATGCCTCTGCTCCACCTTTGTCCCTGCACACCTTGTAGGTAGGACACATTTCAGGTCGAAGATTTTGTAGTTGGATTGCTGTCCTTAACTCTCCACTGGGAATCCAGCCTAGATACAGAGGTGTCCACTTCAAACTCCACATCCCTCAGTGCTAGGAGTCTCAGCTATACTCAGCCTCATAGAATCCCTAGAGCCTCTCCCCATCCCGGGTCTCTGCCATATTCTAGAGTTGCCCCCTACACACACACACACGCACACACGCACGCACGCACGCACGCACGCACGCACGCACGCACGCACGCACGCACGCACGCACGCACGCACACACACACACACACACACACACACACACACACACACACTACCTGCTGCCAATTTCCCTATACCTGATTCCTGCACCCTGTACCCCTCCTTTTCCCCTCTCCCACGCAGTTCCCTCCTTCCATCCACCTCTGATAAATATTTTATTTACCTTTCTGAGTAACTGTTAAGCATCCTCTCTTGTGCCCTCCTTGTTATTTGACTTCTTTTGTTCTATGGGTTGTAGCATGGTTATCCTGTACTTTATGGTTAATACCCTTGGCACTATTAATGATCCTCTATTATGCTTGCAGACAGGTGCCTAGCATGGTTGTCATCTAAGAGCTCCCTCCAGCAGCCAACAGAAATAGATGCAGAGACTCATTGCCAAACATTAGAGGGTCCTCAGGGAGTCTTGTAGAACAGGGAAAGATTAAGAGACCCAAAGGGGATAGGTATTGCACAAGAAGACCAACAGTCAACTAAACTGAACCCATAGGGACTCCCAGAGACAGAACCACTAACAAAAAAAATCAAGCCCAGGCTAGACTTTACTCCCCACCCTCCCTATATGTAGCATATGTGCGTCTTGGTCTTCATGCTGGTCCCCCAACAACTGGAATAGGGGCTGTTCCTGAATCTGATGCCTGCCTGTAGAGTCAGTTCAATCCCCTAATTTTTTCTGGCTAGTGGGAGAGGATATGCTAGTCCTGGAGTGACTTGATATGAAAGCATGGGGTGATACAGGGAGCTCCCCCTTCTCAGAGAGGGGGAGGGGAGGGTCTGAGTGAGGTGGAACTGAAAGAGGGGCAGTGATTGGGATGTTAAGTTAATAAATAATTAAACTAATAAAAAAACAGAACAACACCAATAACAAGAAACCACATGTCCTCAGCATGAGCACATGAGAATGAATCATGCTTAGGAAAGGTATTTACTATGGACTGAATTTTCCTGAATGGAAAGATGTAGCAAGGTTTGGTGTCTTTTGTGGTTATTGTGATTTTTTTAGGTCTTTGCTACGTCTATATTGTCTTTTCTTCATTAACAAATGTTATAATTATTTGGCTGTTTTCCTTATCATTTGTAAAGAAGATCCAAGCATGAATAACTATAAAGTCTTCATAAACAATGTTTGAAGTGAAGATAAGTAAATAAAATGATTAAATTAATCAAAAAATAAAGACAAAAAAGAAGGGACATAGTGATACTATGGGCCTTTTAGGAGTCAAAAGAATATGGACCCAGTGTAGATGGATAGTTACTGAGATTTGATTCTCTACAGAAAATCATGGAATTAATTTCTTAACATGAGCACTTATAATTGATGTCACAATTATAGCATGACTTAGATTAATTTGACTAAAACCAGGTGGAAGATATAAATTACTTTACACAATGCAAAATGAACAATTCAGGAATGCAAGTAAGGAGAGAACAATTAAAACATTTTGTTTCTAATCATCATTCATATTTTAAAACAATCCAAGATGTCAGATGAGCAGGTTGTTAACATGCCTCTTAAGGCCAATTAAAATTTAATTTATCCTATTTGTTCACTTCAATAAATTTAACTTTTTATATATTGTAACGTTTTGTTCTGAGTTAAGGTACATGGATGTGTAGAAAGATTATTGTATGTTAAAATTCTCTGCTAGTCATAATAATTAATCATCTAATACAATAACTCTGATCTGCTACTTTGTCGTGTCCTTCTCATCCCAAGATTTACTTTAGAATAAACTTCACTATGCAGAGCTCTTTAGAGAAACAGAATGGAAGGAGTGTGTGTGTGTGTGTGTGTGTGTGTGTGTGTGTGTGTGTGTGTGTTGTGTGTGTGTGTGTGTTTGTGTGTGTGTGTGTTCAAAGGAGAGTCTTAGATCGCCTTACAAAATGAGATAGATTGTCAGACAACGGCTGTCTACACGCTTGAAAGGCTATGAAGTCTGTAACTGCTCAGTGTTTAAAGTTGTATGACTCAGTTGTCCAAATGTTGTGCATCAGATCTCGAAGATTCCTGAAAAGTTGCTGGTCTTCAACGTATATGGGAAGACCTAAGAAGTCAGAGTCTGATGTCAGTGGAAAATGACATCAGGAGCAAGAGGCACAGCAAGAGAAGGAGGAGGAGGAGGAGGAGGAGGAGGAGGAGGGTGACAACAATGAAGAGCAGTAGTAGTACTAACAAAAGCAGAAGCAGCAAGCACGCTTATCTGAGAGAAGGAAAGCTAGGCACATAGACGACATTGCTTTTCCTTTATCCCACTTCATATTTTTGTAGCCCTGCCCATTCAGAAAGATGTGGTCTGTTAATCGTTTGTAGAAATTACTCTACAGACCCACTTACAGGCAGGTCCATTAGTTGATTCCTGTTAAGTTCATAATCAAAACTAACCATCCCAAGAGCTACGTGGGTAACAGGAAGACTTTATTATGATGGACTTTTTGTTTCACTTTGCTTTGATTGGGCCATACATAGTTCCTTGACTGTTCACCATCTGAATTCCTAATTCATGGTGGGACCTTCCTTGCCCTCCCTGTTTTGCCTGAAGTAACTCCTTTCAGGTTTGACACAGGGACAGCTAATGACTGGCAGCTGACATTGGAGCAAGAGACCTGTCTGCAAACCACAGGCACTGTTCTTCACCTTTCTCTCTTACCTTCTGTCTGCCACATGATCTTTCAGTCTTGTTCTCTAGCCAAAAAAACAGATTTTGAAAGTCGCTTTGCCAATAATTCCCAATAATTCATCTTATCCTTAAATTGATCTGTCATTTTCTGTCTCTATGAACATTCTCTGATCTAATCTGCCACTCAGAATCTCTGTCAATTTCACACTGGTGTTTTACTGAGCGTTTGGAGTTTGTCATACTGGTACTGAGCAAATAGAGCTTTGGCTTGTAGAGTTCTGTGTCTGGTAGCACATACGCTATGCTCCTGTGTTTTAGTTACTCATCACATGGATGCTGTATTAGTCAGGCCTTTCTACAATAACAGAATTTATAGAAGGTACATATATATGCGGGTGTGAATGCTAATATATATTATAATACTAGTATATATTATAACATGTTTATATTTTCTATTATATATAAATATGTATAATATTTATATAAAATATAATGTAATATATAATAATATAATATACTGTTGCATGTAGTTTTAAAGGCATGCTTCCTCTTTATGCCTGGGTCTGTGACCCATGCTCTGGGCTCTCCCTGGTCCCTTTTGTTCCTCCCAGCTTAGCTCCAGGATCAGCGATGCCATCACTGACTTGACTTCTTTTTCCTACCTGTCTTTGCTCCTGGAGGGGTCACATTACCAGTCCACTCCTGAGATCATTGAATCCGCAGATAAAATATATACACACATGCCTCAGTTACCTCTAAGCATACACACTCCTTGCCTCTAGGCACAATTGCTGGGCGCTGATACATACTACCTGGAAATGCATACCCTTATTAGTTTATTATCTTCATGTCTCCCTCTGCCCTAAATTTAGAGGCTTGTATAAGTTAGCCCCCACCAACATCCTCTCATAGCAGAGGCTATAGATTCTAGCCCCAAGAACTTACATGACTGCTGCTTTCTCCTAATCCCAAAGCCAGAAAAGCCCCTCTCTTCTTCCCTGTGTCTCCTTTTCCTCTTGGGGTCCAAAAGTTCTACCTGTACCTTCTGTCTAGTAATTGGGCCTGGTTTTCTTTATTGACAAGTCAAGAACCAACTGGGGAACATGACCTTAGTGACAGACCCTCCCCTTACATAATACTATATATAATAATGTAATATATATATATGTATATATATTCTAATAAACTTCATTTTTGTTAGAATGACTTACAGGCTGTGCTCCAGCTAATCCAATAATGGCTATCTATGTACAGAAGATCCAAAATCCAGTAAATGCTATGTTCATGAGGCTGTATGTCTCAGCTGGCCTTTAGAATACACCAGAATCCTGGAGAAATAGGCTATAATACCAGTGAAGAAGACTTAATAGCAAAGGTGGGAGGAAACAGGAAAAATAAGCAAACTTCCTTCTTCCATGTCCTTTATATAGGCTTCTAACAAAAGGTATGGCACAAATTAGAGGTTCATCTTCCCACCTCGGAAGTCTGGAACAGAGGTGCATCTTCCCACCTCGAATATCCAGATTAGAGGTGGATCTTCCCACCTCGAATGATCCAATTATGCAAAAAGTCCCTACCAGGTGGGCCCAGTCATTTTTGAGTTTTAGTTAATTCCAGATGTGGTCAAGATGACAACCAAGAATAGTCATCACAGATGTCTAATATCACACACTCAGACATACATACAAGCATACATGCACACAAACAGAAAATATAATAATAATATATAATAACATGTATTCATGAGACCTGTGAAGGATGCATGGATAGTGAATGGAGCAAATTCTCTATATTTTTCACATGTATATAGGTATATTTAGTATATGTTCCTCAATGTTAAAATTGTATAGTATCTCTATTAAATGACTATGTATGTGGAACTTCATATAAATCTCTTAGAAAATAGCTGAGATTGGAAGACAACAGAAACATTGAATCAGATTATGGTCTATTTATGAAAATTTGTATGAATATTAACAGAGTAGAGCTTTGGGATTTTACATCGATTTGAGTTTTGAATTCATGTTACAAGGACAATAAAAGTGTAGAAAAATCACCGTGTGTAAAAGGATGAGATTTCATTGCAGAAACATTTAGTGTCATCCATTGCACAGAAGGCACTCTTCTCGGCACTTTGTTAATGAGAAGGAAGCGATCCCTGTCCTCCAACAATATGATGTTCAAGTGCATAAGCCATTGCCCTTGCATGAGCCAAGTACAACTTAGTGGAAATACAAATAGGCCCAGAGTAGCGCTGCTCTCATCATTCAATCTAAACAGCATCCTCTGTATGTACAACTTAGAGCTTTGCTTGCAGAAGGAAATTCCTAACTTTTATCCTAGCTATAAACGAGTCTCATGGACCGATCATTCAAGCAGTGATAAAACACAACTTTTAAAGATGGAACTTGAGATCTTACATACCTGTGCTGGCTAGGATTATGCGAACTTGATAAACAAATTAGAGGTATCTGAAAGAAGAGATTCTTCATTGGAAAAAAATGTCTTCATATGATCTGGCTTTAGGGTATCTTCTTCATTTGTTACTGAGGTGGGGAGGGCACAGCCCATGGTGAGTGGTACCATCCCTGGGCTGGTAGCTTTTGGTTCTGTAAGAAAGTCAGCTGAGCAAGCCATAAGAAGCAAGCCAATAGGTAACACTCCTTTGCGGCTTCTGCATCGGTTTCTGCCTCCAGGATAATGCCTTGTTTGAGTTTCTGTCCTGATTCACTTCAATGATGGATGCTCTTATGGAAGTTATACACTGGATAAACCTTTTTATACTCAATGTGCTTTGTGACCATGGTCTTGTGTTGTAGTAATAGATATCCTCAGCAGAACCCATATAAAGAAACCTGTAACTTTCCCTTGAGAAACCCACACTTGCCCTCTTTGGTATGCTTCACGCTTGTGGAGAGCCCTTCTTTTTCCTTTTAGTAAATCCAATTTTACTTCATACTGGCTCTCCCTGAAATTCATTTCTTCATCATAGCCATAAATCCCAGTTTTGCCTGGTGGGGATCCCCAAGGACAAAAGGAAATATTTAGAGCTTTGGAGTCAAGATAGAACTCTAATTCTGGGTCTGTTGGTGGTGACACACTGAAAATGTTTTGTTTCTCTTCTTGTACCTGGTAAATTTCTTGTTATCTCTCATATAGCAGTGAGAGAAAACCTCCCCACCAGTTCAGTATATACTGTAAACTTTGCCCATAGCAGTCACACTCTCCCTCTGATCTTGTAGCCTATTTTCCCTGTTCATACATAGTCTTGCATATCATTATATGCTCCCTACACAACAATGTTGTTCAGTTTTCGGTGTTCAAATATTTTTGATCAGAGAATGAAGGCAATAGATTGGGGTAATGAATACTGCATTTGGAGTAAGTCCTGGGAGCTGTGAACTCACATACTCAGGTCATATAAACCTAGAGGCTAGAGTATGTCACCACAGGTTCAAGCTATATTTACCCCAATGGGACAATGGGGACTTCAAGTAAGGACATGGCAGTTCTAGTAAAGAAAAGCATTCTGAAAGTCCAGAAAGATACCCAGAACTTCTAAAAATGGCACAAACCCACCATATCCTGTCATCTAAAGGTCTGGCTTTGAGCACAAACTCATAAAGAGCAGCCGAAGATGTCCCTATCCATCACAGAGACACATTCAGTCCTGGAATGGCATAACAAAATTGCACAACAGCCCCAGAAAAGTGCCTGTGGCTCTGTTTGTGATTGTAGGGTTTTTTCCTTACTCCTCTCTTTATCCTACAAGAAGGCTGAGCTGTGACCAAAGATGCAACTTGGCTAGTCCTCTACCTAGTGAGAGAGCCTTGCAATTGCTTCGTTTGCTTTGGAAGACATGATAGCAAATACCTCACAGTTTTGGTCCTTCAGCTTTCCCTTGTTTTCATGGTCAGTTATGAAGCCTCATATTTATACCACACATGAACAATGGTTGCTCTTGGACACCTGTCACTTTTTACTTCCGATGGGAATTCTGGGATTCTTCTTCAGTTTAGTTTATTTCATGTTATGAATCGTGGCATTACTTCTGGGTTCTAGGGTTACAGGCGTACACTACTGGGCCCTGCTTATACATTGCTAGAGAATAAGCCCAGGGCTTACTATGTGAGTCAAGCATTCTACTAACCTCTATCAGTGCTTATGGGCCGAATTTTATTTTCATTTTTTATGTCATATGCAATTTAGTATATGAGATACGTGGTACTTAGAGTTTGGTTTTTATTTGAATATGCACCTCAGATATCAGCTTGTTAACCATAACCCATGTCTCTGTGGCTTGTCAGTGAGCATATTATGGTCTCAGGCTGTGCTGGCAGTGATTCAGTCAAGAAAAAAGGCAGCTGGACATTCAGTGAGGGTAAGCAAGGTCTTTACTTACTTGGTTCTGAAGTTCAGCAGTATGCTCCATATGCATGTGATTACTTCACTGTATTCCATATTGTTTTGACGTTCACAGTGTGTGTTCTATGTACACATTGACTATTTTGTCTTATTCTGCATGCAGCAGGCACCATTTGGGTGATAGCCTGAGTGTCAAAGAGACCTGAAATCTTACTATTGGTATAACCTTTGCAAAAGCTGAGCAACTCGGAATTTCAACTGCCATGCCTGCACAAGAAACTATCAAGCCTGAACATGGGTGTTGTAAGCATTCAATGATGTTAATTTAAAGCCCTGCATCCTATGCATAGAGGGCGTAGAGTTAACTTGGTGCTTTATTTATCTTAGTTATTATTAACATGATTAATTTACATACAGAGTTTACTAACATGAACATTAATTTGTGTCAGAAACTTTGACAAGTTCACTGCGGAATACATTTCCAGACTTTCTCATGTGGTCATAAAGTTTCTTAGGCTTACATAGACACTCATAGTTTAAAAATAGGTCTACCACTGAACTGAGAATAGGACCCCCGTTGAAGGAATCAGAGAAAGAACTGGAAGAGCTTGAAGGGGCTCGAGACCCCATATGTACAACAATGCCAAGCAACCAGAGCTTCCAGGGACTAAGCCACTACCTAAAGACTATACATGGACTGACTCTGGACTCTGACCTCATAGGTAGCAATGAATATCCTAGTAAGAGCACCAGTGGAAGGGAAGCCCTGGGTCCTGCTAAGACTGAACCCCAGTGAACTAGACTGTTGGGGGAGGCGGCAATGGGGGAGGGTGGGGAGGAAACACCCATAAGGAAGGGGAGGGGGAGGGGATGTTTGCCTGGAAACCGGGAAAGGGAATAACACTCGAAATGTATATAAGAAATACTCAAGTTAAGAAAAAAAAATAGAAATAAGAAAAAAATAGGTCTAGACCCAGTTTCCATGATGCTGAAGTTCTTCTGTGTTAGATATTATATGTAGACTTACATTTAGATATTATATGTAGACTTGCATTTAGATATTATATGTAGACTTGCATTTAGATATTATATGTAGAGTTATACTTCGATATTATATATAGACTTGCATTTAGATATTATATGTAGAGTTACACTTAGATATTATATGTAGACTTGCATTTAGATATTATATGTAGAGTTACACTTAGATATTATATGTAGACTTGCATTTAGATATTATATGTAGACTTGCATTCTTGCTCTTCAGGTGGACACAGTGTCTAGAAACCACTCCCAGATCTTTAGAAATAAAATGCTCAGAGATGAAGTGTATACGTCTATTTCACATTTAACATAATTTCTTTAAGTCTGACTCTTTTCAGCAAATACACATGATAGTTAAAAGGCACCATGTCCTCAAGGAAGGAAACATCACTCTTATTACCTTTTTTTTTAACAAGTGAGAGCACGTGCAAGACGTTTGAGGTTAGAAGACCGGAGCTTGGGATCCACCTTTCTTTATTGTCTCCAGATCTGTGGACACAGCTCTATTCTTCTCTGCAGAGTTAGTACCCAAACTTTTAAAAAATTTATTTATTTATTCACTTTACATCCCAATATCAGCCCCCTCCTCCTAGTACTCCTTCACACAGATCCTTCCCCATTTCTCCTTAATTTTCACCTTTGAGAAGGGAGAGCCACCATGGGTGTCACCCCACCCTTTCGCATCAAATCACGGCAGGATTGGGTGCGTTCTCTTCCACTGAGGCCAGACCAGGCTGCCAAGCTAGGGAAACAGGATCCATAGGCAGGCAGGCGACAGATTCCGGGACAGCCCCCACTTCAGGTGGTAGGGGACCCACACGAAGACCACGCTGCATATCTGATACATGTGTGCAGAGGCCTGGGTGTGACTGTGCTGGCTCTTTGGTGGGTGCTTCAGTCTCTGGGAGCCACCATAGGTCCATATCACTTGACTCCATTGGTTTCCCTGTAGAGTCCCTGTCTTCTTTAAGTCCCTCAATTCTTCCCTCCACACCATTTAAAAGAATAATTTCTATCCCAACTTTAAATCTGGAAATAACTACCTAAATGTAATAATTCTTAAAAGAATTACATTGGGCAAAATGAAAGGAGGGGAAAATGCTAGCTGGTTAGTTTCTAATAAAAATAATTAACAGCTAAAATTCAAAGTCAACCCCACTAAGACACTTACAATTAAATTGGCATTTTCTTTATTTCTATTTCATTTAAATTTAATAAAATCCAGATATTCTATTACCTGGAAACAAAGACATTCTCACAACCTCTAGAAGGAAGATCAAGTTTGTGACTACTAGCTTCAATGATAAATTCTTTATAGCTTTATCTGTCTGTCAATGCCTATAGATGTACACCTATAGGTACAACTTTGACATTCAGAAGTGGTCCTTCTGTCATTTTTTTTTTTGAAAAAAAAAAATCCCTTCCTCGCCCCATATCCAATCAAAAGTTTTTATTTCTACTGAAACTGAAGAGTCATGTTAGTCTTTTAGTGCATTTGAGACAGAGAAGGGGACATAGAATTTTCCAAGGCATAGGACAGGCATCAATATTGCAAAGCATGATTAAAATCTGTTAACATCATTATTAGTGTCAATGATGGGCTCTTTAAGTTCCTATTGTACATTCATTTTAATTAAATTTTTGATAAATAAACAAAGATGTTTATGGAAGGGGAATTTGGCTCCTTAGAAAGCAACTGTAGGACTCTCTTTGGCTGCTGTGCTTTATAGAGACAAAGGACCATTGGTCAAACAGCCAGTGGGAAACCCTCATGCCAGCATGACCATGTTTTGAGCATTCCAGAGACTCTTTAAGGAAACCATACAGCTATCACAGCTGCTTTTTCCATCTTCTGAAGGCATAACTTCAGTCACAACTACTTGAAACTGTTTAGTCTTTTTGCTCTCCTGTGCCTCTGTGAACTACAGATGAACCCAATGCCACATAAACTGAAGGGGAGCACTTCACTAGAAATGAGGATTTCACTAGAAGGGAGGGTTTCACTGAGTAGCAAGGCAAAGGGATTGCTGTGTCTGATGCTAAAGAACAGAGCTTCTTATTGGTGTGTTCACAAGCATCCATGGCTACAACTGTTGATAAAGAGTAGAGGCTGTGACTGGGCCATCACCCCTTTTCTCTCGCTACATTTAACAGGCTACTCAGGCTCCCAGAATTCAGCTGGCAGACATTCTCCTATATCCCATGGCACTGAAACATTAGACCCAATAAGAAATATTTCTCCATATTCTGTTTCTTGTCTACTTGCTCACTTCTTGTTAGAAATATAGACTGTGCTGATAATAAGAGAAAAAAGAAGTTGAGATGACAGAGTAGCGGCCAAGGAAGAGACAACAAGACACCAGCTGCAGCAACATCTGAACACTTAGCAGGATGGTTATGAAAGGCCTGACAGGCAAGGCAACGGCAGAGGTTGAATGGTTTTAGAGTAGTCAGGGCAGAAGAAAGAAGACAGGAAAAGTAGAGATATAAAAGGACTTGAATTTCCTGGTCCCCAGAAGAGTTTCAGAGAACCATCAAGTCTACAGGGCCTACATACTCAGCCTCCAGCCTAAGAACTTTAATGCTGACTGCTATTAAGAGCTATGGAATCCCAAAGTCCTAGTCATTCACAAAAGCTCTATCAGGCTACAAAATCTAGATCTCTAGGCCCATGTGCATGCAGTAACACCAGTTGCTTCAGAGATCCCTAAAGCTAATGTGATGAAGGGTCCAATTCATATGGCTTGCACGGAGTTGTAACATAGGTGGTAACACTTACTGATTTGGCTTCTGTACCCCTTTGCTGTGGCCAAATTAAAACATTAGGGCAAAACAAAGGACCTTGCCAAGGACCAGGATTTCAAGGCTTCTTTATGCCTACACATAGCTTCTATGAAGCTAGAACAAAAATGACCACAGCTTCTCTTGAACCTTCCCTCCTTCCATATCCCCTCACTAATTTCCCTGAATTGATACCCAAACACCCAAAAGTACAAATGTAGCATAGCACAAATTCTACTAGTTTTTGTTCTTGTTGCTGATTCTTAGTGAAGACATAAAATTATGTGGGTAGGGAAGAGGGAGGATCTGGGAGCAGTCGGGATAGATGTAAATATGATCAAAATATGTGATAGGAAATTCTCAAGAAATTACTTAAAAAGAACTGTTCTCTTATAAGAACAAAGAATGCTTGGAAAGGAAATAGTTTAATATATTTGGAGAAATATTTTAGTCATCTACAGGGTGTTTTATAAGATCTCAAGAAGTTTATGGTATATAAACCTTTCTTTAATGACGTGAGTGTAAAAGAAGACTCCAGGGGCCGGAGAGGTGGCTCAGCATATGAGTGGTTGGTGTTTATCTAGAGGTCCCAAGATTAGTTTCCAATAGCTATGTTGATGGGCTCAGAACTGCCCATAACTCCTGGTCCAGGCGTTAGATTCATTGTCAATCTACTGACCTTCATCTTCTAGCCTCCATCTTCTGACCTCCATCTTCTGAGCTCCCTGGACACCCATACTCATATGTGTATATACAGACATACATAAAATAAATCTTTGAAAGATGATATTAAGACTGTCTTCAACATTGATCATCTGTGGTATATTCATTAATTAGGCCATTTAACAGAAATGTCTTTATTAGTAGTGCCTAGTAGAACGCTAAAGTAAATCACTCCTGAATCTTGGAGTTAATGGACACTTGTTGCGGGGGGGAAAAAAAAAAAGGCGGGACCGGTTCCAGCGTGAACTGCTCTGTGCTTCTCTCCAGGGCTCTCTCTGGCCCTGGTGGTCGCTCTCCAGCTAGTTCTGGCTCCATCGGGCCATAGAAACTAATGAGCTAATTTATCTCAGTGGCTCTACTCTAGCCCCCAGGTATTCTCTGACTCAGGCAGTCCAGGGGGCTCTTCCAGCTTGGCACCTTGCCACTCTGGGCCCTGGAGTTAGTTCTGGAACCCGTGAGGCCATATGGAACTAACCATTATTCATCTCTCTTTAGTATCTCGCCCAGCAGGCCTCTGATAGCCTGGAACTCTCTGGTTCCAGCTACCTGGTAAAATCAGGGCTCTAGAAGTCCAGCATGGGCTGACCTATCATGGCCACGGACTCTGCTCACAGTCCCAACAACCCAGTGAAATCATGACTCAATAAACTGTAATTTATCAATCAGATTTATATGTTAAATTCTCAATCCACAATATATCCACACAATAAACTCACAACCAAGTGATAAGGATATAAACCGCCCACCTAGATAAGATAAATTTGCCTACAGAAATCCATTCCTTAAGAAACATACCAGGATCTGGGTCATCCTTCCCCATCTCCATCTTCGTTCTCCCTCTTTTCTTCCCTTTCTCTCCCACCTTACAAAAGCTTTGACCCTGCCTTATTTGTTTACCGAAACAGAGGCTAATCTCAGAAATATGAGAACTGTGAACTATTCATGTCACGTTAGAGAGTGGTGGCTGTTACTTTGAGAAGTATCATGCTGCCACACAGCAAAGCAGAGGTTACTTCTTTACAGAGGACTCCAGACAATAATGTGGGCAGGTATTCTGAAACAACAAGAATTTACATAGGGTAATTGGTTGAGAAAGTTTAGTATGCACAGAGAGGTGAGTAAAGCAAAATACAGAAAATATCAATTGAATAGTGAGATACATTTTATTTTACATGACAAGCATAAAGTGGAAAAAATCCAAATAAGATAAGCCAGCACTTACAGGGGTCAGATTGTAAAGACCCTTAAACATCAGACGATGAACTACAGGAGTACAGTAAAATAATACAGAGCCCTGGACAGAGGCATAGCTGATCTCGATTCTTTTACTACTTGAGAGTAGATCAAACGACCAAACAAAACCTAATAAAGAGTAAAACTGTGGACCAATACTTCTGAGCAAAAATCCAATTCTAAATTGATAAATTTAGGCAAATAGGAAAGAGATAAATAATATTGGCATCTGAAATACAAAGGCTAATGCTATAACTTAATTTGTAGGTACTATTTTCTCAATTGTCACTAATTATATTTGTTTTGATAGTAATTAAGGGATCGTCAGACTAAAGGTGCAAATTTCCAATATCCCCCACCCAGAACTTTCTGTAGAACCTTTTGTATGTATAACTGAGATCCTCTCATGCCTGAAGCGTTCTTAAAGGTACAGTAGGATTTATTTACTGGCGTGCCTATGAGGGTTCAGATGATGGGTTGCTGTCCTCAGTTTGACACATCATACATAAACATTTTCTAAATTCTGGAAGAGCAACTTAGGCAACCCTGAGTATCATGACCCACATTTCAGAGGGTTACCCAGAGTAGAGATAAGAATAATCTATCTGATCACTTACTCATGTGACCTTGAAAATGAATGACTTCCTAGTCTGCTAAAGCAACAGCAACACCTCACCTTATGGCGGTTTGGATGAGCGTACCCCTACAGGCTAATAAATTTGAGTGTTTGGTTCCAAGATGGTAGACTGGTTTGAAGTAGATTAGAGGGTATGGCCCGTTGGATGAACTATGTCACTGAAGCCGGTTTTGCGGTTCCAATGCACGTATCATGCTGAGTTAGTGCTCTCCCAACCCCCACCTCATGCTTTGGATCAGACGGGAACTTTCAGCTGTTACTCTGCCTTCCTTCTCAGCACAATGTCTGCCTTGCTGATGCTATGCATCCTGGCATGGTGGTCATTGGCTCACCCTCTCAAACTGTAAGAAAGCCCGAGTAAGCTCTTTCTTCTATAACTTTCCTTGGTCATGAATCTCTTCACAAAAATGGAAAAGTAACTAAGACACCTTCCAGGATTTGTCAAGGATCCTTCCACACCCATGCTCACACCAGGTTTCATCGTGGCATTGTCCATCTTCAACTCTTCTAGTCTCATAATGTTTCCAAGCAGGGTGCTAGGGCCATGTTAGGCTGAAAAGGCTGTGTTTTCAGGAACTAGGCATCAAGAGTTTTCACAGGCTTCTTCATTTATTTTAAGAATAAAACTTGGCTTCCTGTTTATTTTCCTTTAAGGGGCTCTCATATATGTGGTTGTAGTCCCAATTTTTACCTTTCTACAAAGCAATTATAGATTGTTTGAGCCAAAAATTCCTAAGAGACAGAGACCAATAGGAAGTCAGTCTCTGAATGCATTTCAGGGGATCCTGTTCTCCATCACCCCTAATGTTCTTACTTTCCCATTCCTTTACAGTGTAGGATCTGGCTAACTTCTTTACAATGGCTTCTCTGAGACACAGAGACCAGCTACTAACTCATTTTTGCTTCTTTGAAATATTCTTCCTGGCCCTCTAAATTTTCTTTTCTGATACTTATACCTAGCTCTATTCCCTTAACAAAAGCTAAATAATTCACTTCATCTCGATTTCAACCTTGTTAAAACATCTATAAAATATAACCTGCTATTCAAATCCCAGTTTTCTCAACTTTTAACCACACTGTGCATTTAGGGACTTCAATCTTCTCTTATATCTCTGATCATGTTTTATCCATGACCTTGTTGCTGGTACTACCTGCAGTACGGAAAGCCCTCTCCAAATTGAAATGCTTTTGAACCACTGTTGCCAAGGCAATTACTTCTATTCTATCTTGGTTTTAGTTAAAATGTACAGTCCACTATGAAATGCGTTTTATGATACTTTGTTATTCTTTGAAAATTCTACAATGTAGACAGTGTATCTTGACTATATCCACCCTTCACTCTCCGTCTCAAATTCACCCTCATAAACAACTGTTCCCTCTCCCTTCCAACTTCATTTCTTCCCTTTTAAATTATTTGCTTGCTTGTTTAACACATGGAGTCTAACTAGTGCTTCCCATGTGCACATGGATATGAGGTCATCCACTGGGACATGAGTAACCTACCAGTAGACACATTCCCCAAACCAATGACTGTCTTACTCCCTCTGCCATTGATGACAACAATAACTTGTCATCTAGGAATGAGATTTTGGAGCCCCTTCCCTCGTCATACTTGATCTTTTATCTAGCTTAACATATGAGTTAATGTATACAACAGGCTGTTCACATACTTAGGACAGCATTTTCTCATATACCTCACCATCCCCCTCTAGCTGGCCCCTATTCTGCAACTTTCCCTCAGTCTTGGGAGGGAGGTGATTGATGTGCCACTTGTACAGAGTACTCATAGTCACTTCCCATCAGTATTATGTACAGTATTGAGTCTCTGCTTCAACCATTACACAGAGATAAGGAGTTTCTCTGACCAACGTTGGGAGGAGCACAGATTTCTGTATATAATCAGAAATATTTAGAAGGCAGTTTTATAACATGACCATTTTAAGAAAACATACCAAACTGTGTCTTCTAGGGCCTATGACTTCCCTGGTCCTGGGTTTTGACCATGCTTACAGGACCAGGGATGAATTTCTTTTTATAAGCTAGTGGAAAATATAGTTTAAAATGGGAGTTTGAGTAGATGTATTATTCGCATATTACTGAACAATTATGTTCCCAAAAGACATGTTATTAAATAAAAGTATCAGGGAGAAGGCATGGATTATGTCCCTGTGACTTATTGATCTGGGAGGCCCCAGTTGCACCCCGAACAAGACAGACTATTACCATTGCTCTTGGTTGCCTCCCATAAGTGTATGAAAAGACTATACTGCTGTAGATGCCACATGATTTGCTGTTAGAACTCAGAGAAAACTGTCTGAAACTGACAAGGGACCTCCCTGCTGGCTAGCTTTCATAGTCCTAGAAGGTGCTGTGAAGATGCCTCTGTGAATGTGGGAGAGAGGGCCATCCATGATATTATCTAACACAGAACCCCAACCTTCCAGTAAATATGTACCTATTGGTAATTTAAATAATCACATTTTATAAACTAGCAGTGGTTACAAAGACATTCTGTGATAGCTGATGTTAATTTCTGAATTAATGAATTATTTTTTAAAAAATGTAACCTTACCAACAGCATTGAACTTTTATTTTATGATATAGCCTCTCTCATCAAACAATGTTCTGCAAGGAAAACTCTTTCTTTGTTACCAAAGAAAAAATTCTCAAAACTTCATGTTTGCTATTGCTGGATATCAGAAACATTTATCCAAAACTACAGAAATGTTTTACAACTATATCTTTGCATATTTATCTTTAGATAAACCACTTGTCCATTTAAAGTGTTTTATGCTTAGTTTGGAATCAATTCAGTGATCTGATCAAATGATGTCTATAGTTCCATCAAATCCGCAGACCAATATTTGAGAAATCCACAATAGTTAACCATCTGAAGGGGATAAATAGCTGTGGATGCAGTGTCTTCAGAGGACCTTGCTACTATCTTTAGCCTGTAGCTAGCTCTTTAGCATATCTATCTGTCTCAAATTGCCAGAGGCAGACAGATTAAACACAAATAAGACAAACCTTCTCGAGTTATCATCACTAAGCTGGAGTAGCCAGCTATTCCTCATGGACAGGTGGCGTCTCTCTAGGGGAAATATGGCTCCCCACGTTCCCATCATACTTCCCACCTGGGAAGTGTTGTTCCTGTTAACAGGTGCATGTGCACCACCTGGGAGAGTATATTTTTGCTCTTAGCATCTATTTTTCTTCGGTACAGATGCTTATTTCAGTAAACCAGCAGGTCCTTGAGGAAGCTGTGAAAGAGCTGCTCCAGTCCATTTCGTTCCTGCTTTGACTCACACGTGATGCGTCCTCCCACCTTCTTAAAACACCGGCTTCGCTGCCACCCCACCTGCCCCAGTCAAGAGGAGGCAGCTACAGTTTTCTTGTCAGATGCTCACAACACACAATCAAAGCTCCCCAGGGAATTCACCCGAATTTAAACATTTACTTTGCGGTTGCAGAGAACTCCATTTTCACGAAGTGCTTTCTTAGGACTGTACCATGGATTCTCTTGCGTCATTAACATATCAGTGAGGCGAAAAGATGGTCTATCTGTCTTTTTAGAAGATAGACACCAATATAAATATTTTCCCCTCCCTACCCTCCCTCCTTGAATGCATAATTACTTTGTGAGAGTACGCAGCCTTGGTTTACATTTTCTCTGCTTTCTGAGGCTACCCTGAGGTGAATAATGTTCCGTCTCTGCTCCTGGTGTAGGGACTACTAGCCAGGCAATTCCCAGCCTCCGATGATGTAATTGTTTGTTGACCATAACCTGTGAGCTGATAACAGCCACAGAAATGCATGCCAGTGTCTGGCAAAAAGGTCCTTTGTTGTTTTTAACATTTTTTTTAAAGGAAAAGAAACCTTCTCTTCATAATGATTATATGCTAATTGTACAAAACACTGGGTCTCATTATGACATTTATAATATACTTTGATTATATTCACCCTGCTCTGTAAATGTTTTAATCTTCCTTGCCTTCATTTTCTGATAGGCTCCAGCCCTGCCCTCTGGTATTTCATCTTTATGCAACATACACTCGGAAGGATTTGTTTTGGGCACTGTACTGAGCACCAGCAAGCATTAAAACAAAAAGTAAAATGATAGTTTGGTCTGCATCCTTGTGGAACTGATGATACAGTGGGGACGTGACTAGTACTTACCGTGTGCTCTGGAGACACTGTGTAAACTGGAAGGTTGCGCGTGTAACATGAAAGGAGTCGTGGGCCATGAGTTAGAGTGACCCAGGCAAAGGTGAAAGGGACAAGCCCAGAGAGGATGAAGATGATACTATGGAGAATGACAAATGCTTGGAATGCGAGAGAGAGCAAGCTGGAAGGATGTAAAAGTATCTTCCTAGGACCAAGATTTGGACAACGAGTCCAGAAACGGAGATTTCTGCATGTGTTTTTGATAATCAAATTCAAGGCTGTCTCACCCTGAGAGAATGGCAATGCTGAGATATGAATTGTCGTGTATAATATGCACAGTAGGTGGAAATGTTGGGAAAGAAAGCTCTGAAAGAAAAATATTTTATCTACGGTTGATATATTAATGTAATACTATTCAGAATAACTGTTCATATGTTGTTTCTGATTTTAATAGAATATGTACATTAAAAATCATACAGATAGGAAAAGAGTCTCATGATCCAATTTCTCATTTTATAGACAGAAACAAATACGAGACTCGATGTTTATTAGTGACATTTTCCAGATTGACCTGCAAATCAATCTCTAATGAAATACAATCTCATCCTGCTCGCAATGACCAATACATAAACGCAGACTGGTGAAGGCATGGAGGACAAAGAACTTTTCTAGACTCTTGGGGGAATTGTAAATCAGCACAGCCAGAAGAGATACAGTATATAGATGGTTCAAACAGGAAAACCAAAGCAAAAGCAAGCCTAAGACAAATCTACCACATAATCCAGCTATCTTGATTATGGGTATATTCACAAAGAAAATGAAGCTAGCATACAGAAACAAACAGACAAAACAAAACAAGACAAAAAGAGGAAGCCTGCATGGCCTATATTGTGGTAGCAGTCACGGTAGATGAGAGTTGGGATTACCTTAGTGCCAATCAACTGACGGATGCAGATGTGCCTGTGTGCACTATGGTAAGTTACTCGGCCACGGAGGAGAAGAAAATCCTGTAATTTGCTAGTTGCAGCAAAGTCCATGCAACAGGAGCGCGTTGTGTTAGGAGAAACAGGCAAATGCACATATATACACATATGCACATGTGTTCACACACACACAAATATGGTGTGCTCTGTTGCATATATGGATGCAAAAACGCAAACAGACTTTGTAAACTGGGAGTAGTGATTGCCAGAAATTAGGAAAGAAAAAAAAAAAGGGGCAGGCAGATTATCTGATCAGTTTACGGAATATGCCTGGATAGATATGTCACTCTGAATCCCATATATGTGCGCATTTTATACAGTGTTTTCAAACCTTAGTTTGCTGATGGTTCTGTGCAATTACAATGACAATTATAAGCTGTACTTTGCCTTTATTTTTAAGAAATGGGATATACTCACCCATCTGCCCTCCTCATCTGTTTCTTTGATTCATCTGAAGTGTTTGTTCATTACTTTTGCTGTAGGAATGATGACTATAGAAATGATCTCGTTTGGTTATGCCCTCCTATTTGAATGTATGGATTTGGAACATTGAAAAATAATATACCAAGTTGTCAGCTAAGCTAGAGATTCTGTGAGATTGAAATGGATATGTGGAAGCACAGAGCAGAGAACACCCACATAATTCAGTTGCAAGAGCAGTCGGTTGGTGGAGGGCTTTGTGGTGATGAAAGCCAGCATTTGGATGAAGCATTATTGCTGGCCGATGTACTGCGGTGTGCTTCAAATAGGACGTGTTCTAATCAAGAATAAGATTAACCATTTATTGAAATATTAAGCACAGCACTGTAGCAAGAGTAAATGGGAGTAAATAGAAACCTCAAGAGAGACCATAAATGGGTATTAGCCCAGCGGGTAGTGCAGTTTAATCCTTCCCCCTTTGCAGTCCCCAGATGCAATTGGTTTTAAGGGGACTCCTAATCTCCTCTGCACCTGTTCTTGGCAGCCTGTGTGAGGTAGAGAGCGCACAGTGGGGCTGTCATCTGAACAGGCTCACAAACACAACTCCAGTGCTACAATTGATCCAACTAATTCTGAAGTTTGATCTTCATTTCCTCCAGTTGTGGAGTTTGTTTTCCTGAGATGGGTGGTGTCAGGAATGAATAGGCTACGGCAGGAACTGCTACGCTTCTAGTCAGTGTCTACTGGAAATCAAGGAAGAGATACACACGGAGCCTGAGATACAGAACACCTGAATACAGGATCACTGATTGCCCTGCTGGACTAGCTACAACGTGGAGTCGCAACGTTGGAGCTTGTGAAGCCAAGGTGAAAGATAACAACAAGACCAGAGCTAACTTGAAACATTCCATAGGAGGATGGGTCCTTAACCTGAACCAATTTAATTTGCCAAAACACAAGCATTGACCACATGGTTGCTTCTTTTTGCTTTGATGTAGACACCTTTAACAGGACACTAAATTCCTTCAAATTGGTTTCTTTGTGTCTCTCCTAAGCTCAAATTTCCCACCCCAACTGTGAAGAAAAGATGTCCTAGAAACAGAAAATGCAGAGAAAGAGAGAAGCTCTAAGAAGTGTATGTATAGAAACTGGGACAGGGCCAAGAGGACTTATCTCAAGCCTTATCTCCTTTCACAGAGCTGGAACTCTCTCTTACAGGGATGAGAATTCAAGTAGACAGAAACTAGCACTTGTTCTCACCCAGCCTGACTCACATCTGTAACCCGGATCCATGACTGTAGCCAGAGACCCCTTCATTACTCTGCTTTGACGATTATTAGAATTCAAGACAGGGTTAGCCATCTAAGAAGTAATGCTTATCAAATCTCACTTCAGTGTTCTTGCATCATAAGCTAGGTCTGCTTCAAGTCTCTAACACTGGCTAGCATCTGGTGTGGGGGCCTAGGGAGCAATTTTCCCCACCTACATAGTTCTGAAATTAGAATCGCAGGTTCCCAGTATGTCGTGAGTTGGAAGGAACCCTAGATGGTAGTTTGACTTATTAAACACTGGAGTCCTTTTTTCTCCACTCTTTTAACTTGATCCCTGTTCCTCCCAGGGCATCTCTTGATGAGTTCGTGATTAGAGGAATGATGGAAGGAAGAGTGCTTACTTGTGGCTAGGTAGAAGGCTCTGTGATCAACAGCTACACCATTTAAATTACAGCAGTGCTCTGAGTTACTGTCGTATTTATTGAGGATCTAACTGCATGTTTCAACTTGCAAAGGAGTAAAAGCATATGTGTTTATATAGGGGATAAAACATTCTTTCTGGACACCCATATTCCTTTTATATATAGAAAAAATTTACATGAATTCAAGACATGCCAAGATTACTCGACATGTTTAAGTGAACTATAAAAGTATGTTAAATGATATTGAAGCAATGTGTTCAAATGAGATGATTAATTTTGAGTGTCTGTTTGTGTGTGTTTGTGTGTGTATATGTGTGTGTATGTGTGAGTATGTAAATCCATCAACTGGTTATTAAATATTGGGCCCTATTCTAAAGGTTTTAACAGTTATTACATTTAGTATCCATAATAACATGTCCTCTGATCATGAAACTGCAGACACACAGGTAAATTAACTTTCCTAGATTCACCCAGTAGTTAGGTGGGAAAGTGATTTTCAACCGAGATTGTGTGGCTGGACTCGAAATTCTTAGTCCTTCCATGTACTACTTGTACAGATGGTACTTTGTGTTTCACTTGCTTCTCTACCACAGAGAAACTAATGTTCTTTATGAGCCCTAAGGCTCAAGGCAATTCCAGAGCACCTCTTAAACATTAGGAAATACCAATGTAATCAACATTACTTACCTAGGGCAGCACAGACTGTCGATTCTTGTGTCATATTTTGTTAAGTAGTTGACCACTTTGGGTACTAATAATTGCCTTTGGAAAAATAGTTGTAGCTACCATTTAAAAAATATTTACTGTAGTGGTAATTGAGAGAAGCAGATATTTTTCTATTCTTTCGCCAGTGATTAAGAACTTTCAGTTTTAATAAGTGTAAAGGCGAGCAAGTTGGAACTTCTCAAGATTACTAATAAGGCCTGAGCTGTTGCTCAGTGGTAGAGCGTTTGCATAGTATGCATGAAGCCCTGGATTCAATTAACATCACAAATAAAAGAGAAAAGGAAAAGAAAGGAAACTGAAATAAACTCATGTTGTCAAGCCAAAAGATAAACTCTTTATTTATGTAATTCAAAGACAACTATTTCTAATTTACTTTCATTTTAAAAGATGATGATCTTTGTTATAGTGACATTCGTCAAGTTTTTATGAAACAAAATGTAATTAAAAATTGCTTTTAGATAATCCATGAAGTAGCTAGAAACCTCTGTTTGGCAAATGGAGAATAAATAAAAGATTTACTTTACTTTCTCAAACAAAAATGATTCTCCTTACAGAGACTCATCAAAGACAGGTCAAATGGGGAGAGAAGCACTTCTCAGTTGCCAGAAGGAGCCATTAGGTGACTAGTGACACAGGAAATTAACCCAACCAAGGCTAAGACTGGCTTAGCCTGGGATCAGGGGCATCGATGCTCTCTAAATGTGTACTTGCAGTTTCCCTGAGACTTGATGGTAAATCCTTTTGGGGGGCTTTGTTGGTGGTGATGGTAGTAGCTATTTTTTTTCACTTTTGAAGTTTAGGATTTTAAAGGAGGAATTCTGCATATAAATGATGGTAAAACCCATAAATTCAATTGCAAGAATTATGAGAAGCATGGGAAGAAAAATAAAAATCAGACTTCAGAAGAAATGTATATTAGATTTTATGCTTTCATATGGAACAATTGACAAGTAATAATACACATAGAAGGTGGGTAACCACAGAATCCTGTGCTAGTTTGCCATTCATACACCATAAGTGCATTACATGGTTCTATTTTTCCTAATAAAATATGCTAATGAAAGAAAACACATGGGTACTTATCCTCATATCCAACAAATAGAAGACCTTAACAGGACTGATTCCATTACAGTTACATGTACACATACATGTACTATAGACAGGTATAATAAGCACACATATATGTATTATAGACAAACACACAGAATCAAAATAAAACCAAGGTCTATTTACATAAACCACGAACAGGAAGTATGACTTAAAAAGATTCCATGAAGACTAGACTGCAATGAGACAAAAGAAAGAGGAAACCTTAATGTATTTTTACTTTTCAATACTAATCATAAAATATTAAAATAGCAGAACGCTAGCTTCAGTCTAGGCTGAGCTTAACTCCTCAGCCAGAATGACTCTTCGAAGGAAAGAGAAACTGGGTCACCTCCTCTTCCTCCCCTCCTCAATTCCTTTGGTGGCTTTTCTTGCTTCTTCAAAAGTAGGCATCAAAGCCCTCCATCTGGACTCTATCCCGCCTGACTGGCTTCCCATTACTGCCCTGCCTTCCTTCCTGCCTCTATTTCTTATGCAATGCACCCGCTCCAGCCAAGCGGCTGGTGGGCTGCCCCTTCTGAAGTGCCAGGTGTGTTTTTGCCTGAGGGCTTTCTCCCCAGCTGCTCTCTCTGGATGGCACACTCCTCCTCTGCAATCTAAATGATGGCCTCACTCTGTTCCAGCACCACCCTATACATGAGTCAGCAGAAGGCCCAACCGAACACACTACTTAACATAATCTCTCTTCCCCTGTTTGTCTCCATCGTGGATTCCCCTCAGCTCATTTGCCCTTTCGCCCATATCACTTACAGTAGTCCAGAAAATCAGGAGTTGGCAATTTTAACATAGGCATCTATTTTATGAACAACCAAAATCAAAGGAAGACACCAATCTGATCATTACATTCTATCAGTTATTAGATACATATAATTATATAGTTGTGAAAATGTGAAAAATAAATCCATTTAGAACTTAGGGAAAGGCATCTTGATCTTGTCTAGATTTGTGTTCATCTCTGTCTTCCCATGCCAGGATGTAAGTTCTTAATGGTATAGGTATTTGCATACATTCTCTGCTGGCCTAGCCCAGGTTAGAATAAGTCCCTGAAGGTAAGACCTTCTTCCTTATGGATTTTTTTTTTAGACAGGGTCTACTGTATCTCAAATTGGCCTCTAACTCAGTAGCTTGGGCTGGCTTTGAACTAATCCTCCCATGTATTGGGATTACAGGCACAGAATGCTATGCTCACATCGGGGCATGTTCATCATAAACATTGGCTAAATAAGTTATGTTGATGACCTAGAGAAGTCACATAGGCTTCCTAAGTAAAGATCAAGCCAGAGAAAGAATGGCCGTCACTCAGAGGTTATAATGCGGAAGCAAAGTGGACACAAAGTACCATATTTGAATGAACAAGCAGTTATTGGTTTTGTGAGGCTTCGGATGAGGATATTTGCATATTAAAGACCCCACAGGAAGGGTGTGATTTATGTATCAGTAATTTATTGCTGCAACTCAACACTATACACACTTGCTATTCCATACCTCTTGTGATACACAAATTATAAAATTATAGAAATCATACCAAGGAGTCAGTGTCAGAAGTCACGTTATCATCACAGTAAGTGAAGAAAAGCCTTTTGACAGAGTCTGCCATGCTTCGTGATCAAAGCCCTGAGCAGAACAGGGAAAGAAGGAATCTCTCTCAATGTAATAAACAGTGTGTACAATAAATCCAGAGTCAGCATTATGTGGGAGAAAAACTCACAGTATTTCCTCTAAAATAAGTGGCACCCTGCTCTTACATAACGTACTTGTTGAAGTCTTAAAGGACAGCACATAAGACAAGAGGAAGCATAACCTTAGAAATACAGATAGGCAAGTGTATTAGCTCCTTTCCTGTGGCTATAATAAAATAACATGACGAGGTCGAGTTCCAGAATGAAGAGCTTGGAGGTTCCAGAGGAATAAGAGCCCAGCGTGGCAGGGAAATGTGGCACTGGGTCCCAGGCCTGGTGGCAGGAGTAGGAAGCTGAGGGCTCACAGCCTCAACTACAAACGTTAGGCAAAGAGAACAAAGTACAAGTGCTATGGGTCTTTAGCCAGTCAAAGTCCACGCCACAGTGATACACTTCCTCCAGGAAGGACAGGCTCTCTAAACTTACAGAAACAGTGCCACTAACTTGTGACTGGGTGTTCAAATGCCAGACACCGTAGAGGACACTTGTCCTTCACACCACCACAGAGAGAGAGAAGGCAAGCTCTGCATTTGCCTACAATGTCAAAGAAACACTTCACACGCCCTGCAGATGCCATTGGAAAGCCGTTTGAACTGAAAAACAAAGCAAAACAAAATACAAAAACCACTTTCATCAAAGCTTCAATACACAAAATCAAAATGCAAATATCAGTGGCTTTCTTATGTACCAGTGACAAGCATGCTAAGAAAGAAAATAGTAAGTTTCACTCACAATACTGCCAAAAAGCTACTGTGTATAAAACTAAGCAAATCAGTTAAGAGACCTCTAAACCAAAGTTCAAAATAATGACGAAAGAAATTGAAAAGGGTATTGGAAGATGAAAAGATGCCTCCTATACTCACTAGTAGGAAGAATTAATACCATAAAAATATCTATACACTTGTAATGGCTATTCTTGGTTGTCAACTTGAGTATATCCGGAATGAATTTCAATCCAGAAATGGAGGGCACACCTGAAAGAGATTTTCTGCTTGATTAGAAGTAGGTGAATCTATGCCTAATCTGGACCTTTGAGGTAGGAAGACACACACCATAGATTCAGATCTTAAGGCTAAAGGACACAGGACTTTACTCCAGATCTTGAGGCAGGAAGACATAACTTTAATATGGGTCACATCTCCTCAGAAGAAGGAGGCTTTTGCTCTTTGCTGGTTTGCTCTTGCCTTGTTAACACACCCATTCCTTCAACGGCATTGGATGAAACTTATTTCCTCAGGATTCCAGGATGTACAGAAGACCACTAGAGACACACCAGTTGATTTGTGGGACTGAGCAACTACCACAAAATCTTGGACTTTCTATTTACAGCCAGCCATTGTTTGATTAGCTGGAGTGTGTGTGTGTGTGTGTGTGTGTGTGTGTGTGTATGTGTATGTGTATATGAATGTGATGTATATGTATATATAATATGTGTATGAATGTATATATGTATATGAATATGATGTATATGTGTATGTATATATGTATATATACATATATTTGTGTGTATGTATGTATGTGTATATGAATGTGATGTATATGTATATATATTATATGTGTATATATTTATATGTGCATATGAATATGGTATAAATGTATATGTACATATATATATATTGTGTGTGTGTGTGTGTGTGTGTGTGTGTGTCATGTGGAAGCCATACAGACCTAAATAACCTAGGCATTTATAGGCAAAAGAACAAAGCTCAAGCTATCACAGTGCCTGATTTCAACTTCAACTACACAGCCTTAGTAACAACAATGACACTTTGTTCTCAACAAGAGAATAGATAGATGAGTCCAAGTAAACCCTTACAGTTACAGCAAGGCAAAAACATGCATTAAAGAAGGGACACCATCTTTAACAAACGTTGCAGGGAAAGCTACATATTCACGTATAGGGGGATGAAATAGATCCCTATATCTTATCATATATAAAACTCAGTTGCAAATGGATCAAAGTCCATATTGTAGGACTAAAATCTCAGAAACCATTAAAGGAGGCATGCACAGAGATAGCATATCAAGACACACATAGACTGCTAGAACAATGTGCTAATATCTCTGAAAAGAATTCCCAGACAAATGGAATTACATACAATTAACAAGCTTCTACACATCTAATGAAGTAATTAACCAAATACAGAAAGAAGAAATATTTTGTTAGCAAAACATTTGACAGATGATTAGTGTATGAACCATACGAGGAATTAAATAAAAGCTCTAAATACTAAAGAAGATAACCCAATCAACAAATGGAATAATGGAATCGACTATTCTCAAATTGAGTGTAAGCATAGAAAGAATGCTCATCATTGTGGAAATACTAATAAAAAAGACATTGACAGTCCATTCTCTCCACTTAGAATAGTTATCAATGAGAAAGCAAATAACAACAAATGTTAAGGAGAATATGGGCCAAAGGGAGCCATTAGACACTGCTGGGGGTGGTGGTGAGGAAATCCAGCCACTGTGGAAATCAGTATGGATGTTTCCCCCAAAGTAACACTTGAGCTCCTATGCAATCCAGCTATAATGGTCCTCAGAGCATACCTCAAGGATTCTGATTCCGAGTACTATGGAGGCACCTGTATCAGCATAGTGATTACAGCACCATTCACAATAGCCTAAGCACCTGTCAGTAGAGGAAAGGATAAAGAAAGTCTAACTTCTATACACAAATAAGTATGATTAGCCATAAGGGCTAATATCATTATGTCACTTACAAGAAAATATGTAAGACCAGAGGACATCATATAAAAGGAACTAGGTCACACTCAGAAAAGCAAACAGTACATGTTTTCTTTCATATGTCAATAGAGAGATAGAGGGAGGAGGTCATGGGTATAGGTGACAACATGGTGACACACACACATGAAAATCTGTTTATGAAATTCATCATTGTGTTTAAGGACTAAGTGGGAATAAAAACGAATGAACATTTATTCTAGAATAGCTATCGACTGAGCTGTATTATCTCAATATAAGAAAGAACTCCTCAGGGTTGGGGATTTAGCTCAGTGGTAGAGCGCTTGCCTAGCAAGCACAAGGACCTGGATTCAGTCCCTAGCTCCGAAAAAAAAAAGAAAAGAAAAGAAAAGAAAGAAAGAAAGAAAGAAAGAAAGAAAGAAAGAAAGAAAGAAAGAACTCCTCTAGAAACAGCAAGTTGTATTCTCACTAAGTTGTATGAATCAAGAAAGCAATTAACGGACTCTCTGTTAAGAGGGACAAACTTGTGATCTCATTATGGAAGCCGCATACCCACCTTTGTTGGGCTCCTAGAAGCCAACAGTTTCAGCCTAGGTTCCAAGATAAGAACAGAGCCTTTGTGCCAGGTATGGGCAGCATTATGGACCGTCTTGAGCAACAGTTGTATAGCATTAGGTGAGTTCATCCCAGGAACTGCTAGTACTGAAAGCAGAATGCGTTTGCTCGTTGGGGAATGTGTTTGTTGGGGAATGTGTTGACTCATTCTAGTCTATATGAATGATCTTCTGAGTGACACCCTCTCTTCATACTCTACCCATTCTCATTATGATTATAGTTCTTAGGACACTTAATCATACACAGAATTTTATTAATTTATTTACTTGTAGTTCTGGGGATTAAAATCAAAGTGTCATGTGTAAGAAGCATATGCTGTACCATTGAGCTATAACCGCAGTTTCACCATATATTTTGAATTCAATGGCAAACTCCACCCTACTACAGCTTTAAGGGGCAATCTAATCGAGAGAACTTTGTACCCATTATCCTCTGTCACATCCGATGAGAAGCCACCCCCTGCAAAAATAAAAGTCTGATGAGGAGAGAAGGAACAAAGATGTTTTGAGAAATCCAGATGTAAAGTAGAGATGTTTTTATTCACATTTTCCAGCCATTTATGGGAAAAGGTTTATGGAGTGGTGAGAGGGATATGAATGTGTGTGTGTGTGTGTGTGTGTGTGTGTGTGACACAGGTTTAATCAGTGGTTTGAATTAAAACTTGCTAGCTAATGAGCCCCAGATATTTTCCTGTGTCCAACTCCTAAGTGTTAAGAATTGCAAGCTTACACCCACATACATAGTTTTATAAAACAATGGTTTTATCAATTCTTTGAAAATTTAATACAGTGTATTTTGAACACATTCATCTCACTCTCTCTATGATCACCCCAGATACTTCATGTACTCTCTTTCTCTCAGTGCGCGCGTGCGCGCGCGCGCGCGCGCACACACACACACACACACACACACACACACACACACACACACACACACACACACAGTTCCTCAGGCCTAGTTTGAATTGGCCTACTTGTGAGCATGGAGCCTGTCCTGGAGTGTGGTGTATGCTGGGCGGTATTCTACTGAACAAACTGACTTGTGCTCTTCCAGCAGCAATAAAGTATCTAAGTTCCTCAGCTGGGGAGCCCAGGCTTTATACCCATCCCCCCTCCTCCACACTGGTATTTTACCTAGCTTGAGTTTGTGTAGATTTGTCTCCTGGGTACTGTCACTGTTGCTATGAGTTCATATGCATATCTCCCATGTTGTGTCTGGAAAATAATGTTTCCACATAGCTGTGCATCACCTTTGACTCTTAGCAATCTTTCTGCTCTCATTTCAACATCAATCCATGAGCCTTGAGGGCTGGGAGCTGTTATAGACACCCCGTTTATAGCTGGACACTCCTAAGTCTTTGTGTTAGTTGCTGTAGACTGCAAAACGATGCTTTTCTTATAAAAGCTGAATGATGGTTGATGCTTTATGAGTATAATAATGTGTCATTAGGAGCCTTTTTATTGAGAGATCCCTTTAACAGAATAATAGTAGTAGAGCCTCCCTTAATGGACCTTTCTAGAAAGGTACTCGGCCTCACTGATACTATCAAGGATGTGTTCCCTTTCATAGATCAGGCCTTAACCCGCTATCTTCAGAAGCAGTTGGTGTCTTTCATAACATGTATGCCACTATTGCACCCAGGGACACGCATTACCAGGTGAGTCATTACTGTAGCTTCTGGGCCTATGGCCATGTGACATTGATGATCTCTTTTCTGGTAACACTAGCTTCTGCTGTCATTATGAACAACACACAGAAGGGATGACGCTTTCGGTAGAGTACCAGGTAGTTTTCTCCACTTTTTTTTTTATTTCTTTACAGATCCTTTGTGTATATTTTAAAGCTTCCAGTTTTATGTTTTGATAGGACTCCTGTGTGTGTGAATGGCAGTGCCGCTGTACCTGTATGCATGTCTTGGGTTTTTCCATGACTCTTTTTGTTGTTGGATGTTTGGTCCTAGTCCTATTTCTTTTATCTAATTTTATTACTATTCTTTATATGCCCATTTGTTTTCTGACACAGAAAGGATGCGAATGTGGAAATGGGGAGGAACTGGGAGCAATAAGGAGAGGGGGACTATAAGCAGAATATATTGCCTGAAATAAAATCTATTTTCAATAAAATCGTCATTGTTTCCTTACTTCAGCCCTCACAACATTTTGAGACAGATCACTAGGAGTGGGAGCAGGTTTGAAAGAACCCCTACGAGATTAAATAAGCAGGAGCTTGAACCGTGAAATTGTCTCAGGACATGTCTAAACTATGATAGATTCTGTCTAGTCATCTAATATTCCTTAAAAACAAACAAGGAGGGCCGAGCGTTCCTCAAGATTAGCCTCAATTCTGTAACTGATGTTACTATGGCTCGGCGTAAATTGTATTTTGTAGTTGTAATTTTATAAAGCGTTTTTTGGATGTTTTCAAAAGCAGGAAAAAAATTCACAATGTTCTAGGCATCTGAAAAACACTTAGACTGTAGGAGAATGAGTAATAATGCTTGTGGTGTCTGCCTCGTGGCTCCTCCTTTTAGACTGACGGATCTGTCTCTAGTCTTTCCCCAAAACTTCATTAAGCACCAAGTCACATTTAAAGCAATACTGAGCTGACGGACACGCTTGGAGCCTTCACCAGGAAGTGTCAATTATGTCGCTTCAGTCTTGGACAGTTCATACTTTGTGCTCTCTTTCCGTACTGTGACTATGGCGTGAACGCATCCAATCCCCCACCCCCACGTCATCAGCAGAGTGGGATACACTGACTGTCAGCGGAGCAGCGTTGATTCCCTTTTATATTGTTGACTCAAAGGAGACCTAGACAGACGGAAACATTTTTAAAGAAATAAAAGAAAAAGTGCTCTTAGAACCTAGTTGAATATATTACAGAGTGTTTCTGTTGCGCCTACTCTCTTCAAGGAGAAAGCAGCAGTCCTCAGAACCGAGAGGCGAAGCTTTGCTGAGAGATTTTACACTTACTGTGTGTTTCTGAGCAAGTTACTTCGGGACAAAGGTTTCATAATAAAATCCCTGCGCTTTATTCACCGATGATGAAAATAATCATTCTATGGGGGGAAATTGGCCATCTGTGAGAGGCATCCGCTGGGATGCAGGGGTGTAAGTGGGTTGCCCACGAGCCTCCTGGGTGAGTTTCAGCCAAGCTGTCCTCAGCTCAGGGGCTAATTAAGATGAGAAACTGCCACACGATATTGAAATATAGCCACTGGTGGAACAGAAAACATTCCTGGCTTTGTCATCAATCTGAACCACGGCAAACCATGGCAATACCACTTCAGCACAGCAATATGAAATCACAGTAGATGAAGAAACTGCTCTGGTTCCCAATTTCTCTCACGCAGGCCATCCTCTCAGATTCCCCGTGACTGAGCATAACTCCTGTGTCTGGTGTCTCTATCCCATTTTGCAAGTTTCTGTCAGATCATTTTATATTTATGGACGGTATTTGTTATGTGCAACCCATAGTTTACTCCACAGCGTAACAGTGGTACCCCAGGAGCTCCATAGAACACCCCACTTCCTCAAACTTCCCAGCTCCAGTGGCATCCTCCTCCCCTCATTGCCTTTTTCCATCCCCCATTGAATCTCTTCTCTTCTTCCCTTCCTTTTCTTTATTGAGAGAGGTCATACTTTGAAGCCCAGGCTAGTCTTAAATTCACAAGTATCTCTCTTTACTCTTCCAAGTGAAGGTGTCATGGGTGTATCTCACCAAGCCTAGATCTTTTTTAGTTGTTTATCATCATCACCACCACCATCATCATCACCATCATCATCACCACCATCACCATCACCATCATCACCACCACCACCACCATCACCTCCACCATCACCTCCACCACCACCATCACCACCACCACCACCACCACCACCACCACCACCCACCACCACCACCACCACCACCACCACCACCACCACCACCACCACCACCACCACCACCCCCAACCCCCCCACATCACCTCCACCACCTCCACCACCACCACCACCACCACCACCACCACCATTGCCCTTTTTCTTTAAACACATTGTCGTTTGCTTTAAAATTCAAAACCCAAAAATTTGGAAAATGTTAAAAAAAAGACCAACATAATTTTTAAGTAAATGATTTTGAAGTCAAAGTCACTACGCTGATGTAGTCTTCTCTTCAATATGAAAAGCCATGTTCTGTTTGTCTTGAGCAGTACCAGGTTGTTTTTCTTTCTGAAGTACTGTCTTTGGTGTATTGTCTTTGAACTTCACATACGGCTTCTGAGATAAACACATCTTACTATCTTTATAAAATATGGAGAAACCCTTCTGAGGTATGAAATATCCAGACCAGAGAATTTGGGCGTAAATATTTGATCTATACAGATTTTATTATAGCCACTTTTTCTTGTATTGACAATTCCCTCTTTCCCATATTACATCCCCCATTGAAAAGCCCCTATCCAGAAGGCATTCTTTTCCATTCTGAGAATAATAAAATTCCTCCATAAACATCAAGGAGAACCACCGATAATCTCCCAGTATCTGCACAAAGTAACAGGAGACCAAACCTAAAAATCTTAGAGACGACAGAGAAAACTTTTGGAGGTATGGCCTGAGTTTATGACACAGAAAATCATTGTAACTGGTTTGCTGGGTCTTTATTTCCAAACTGTACTAAATACAAATGCACGACCTCTCGTATGTAACCAAGATCTCAATAAAATGTTCTAAACGTAAGTACAAAGGCCAAACTGACTCATTCTCATTCTCTGGTCTTTTCCAAGCAGAACTCTCAGAAGCCAGCTTCCCTGTTTCTCCATGGTTAGAGGACGCTGTCCGTACTGTGATATAAATCAGTATTTATAACAGCAAAGTATATTTTGACTTGATTTTACATCATGACCTTCCTTTGAGCTTAGGCGTGATACATCTTCATACATGCCTTTATTTTCATGTCCTCTCACAGATGAACAACATATCTTGCACAAACAGCGTGACACATATTTCTATCCTGTGAGAACAGATTCCAAAGGGAAACTGCTTAGTCAGTGGTTAAGTGCTTTCAGAAGTTAGTTTAGGGTACATTTCAAAAGGTCACATCAATTAGCATCCACTGATTGATTTCTAGTTCTCAAAGAGAAAGTAAAGGGCCCGCAGTTTTGCCAGCATGCAGCCTTGCAGCTCCTCCCTCACCCATCACCCTGGAGCAAGGTGCCCAGTGCCTGTTTGTGCTTGTACTTTCTGATCTCAACTACAGGAGATCACAACCCCATCTGCTTCTGCTACTCTTCCTCTTTCGCCAATTTCTGTTTTGCTATTTGTAGAACACTCTGGCTGCTTTTTCTTCCCAACTTGAAGAGAATGGTGTGAGGTTTCAGCCCCCTCCCATCTTTGTGCAAAGGTTTCCAGTTTTAAGGATTGGTTTTAATTTCTTTTCTGAAAATGTCTTATGCTTTCCTTCATATACCATTTTCTGTCTGGCAGAGTCAAATCTCTCTATTTCTCCTTCTTAGTAACATTTTCCACTTACCTGAGAAGGCTACGTCTGTTTAGACATTCTGTAATTGTTTTCTTATACTTCATTCAGATATCTTTTAAATTTTATTTGTAAACTTTAGGCCTTTAACTTACTGTGAAATTTTCTTTATAGGATTTACTGGTTTCTTTCTTAAAGCGTCATAAAATGAAGTTCCAGCATTTTCCAGCTTTCTACTCAGTTACCCAGTCAATCGTGTACACAGAATGTCTCAAAGACCTTCACAATTGGATGTCCCAAATTAGTCTTCATTAGAACTATTGTGTAGGCTACAGTGAATGAATCGAGCATCTAGGTTAAATCCTAGGGCACATCACCATACCCATGACATTCCATTTCCTCGCTGTAGGGCTATTCTTAGAACATACCCAAACCAAATCATTAATTTACTAGTTGAAAAAGTATAGCAAATAACATATCCCCTAAGGGAAAGTGTGGGTGAGCTTTGACTGTTGATAAAGCAACATGATTACAATTAGACAATTGACATGCACTATCGACTTTCCCCAAAAGCAGGACTGTGATTTACAGTGACACGTGAAACAGGAATGAAGGCAGACACTGAAACCTCCTGAAAGACAAACGAAACACCAGCATGGAGGCAAAGAAACAGGATGATAATGAACTTTGAGAGCCTATGCACAACCTAAATTAGGCCTAAAATCAATCCCTAATTCTCTGAGCCTTACAGAAAGAGACCTCATGGTTTACACAAAAGCATTACCTTTTGGGGGCAGTAGCAGATATCTGTTCTTGCTCCTAACAACAGGCTAAGATTTCTCTTGAGGTTCATCACGAAAGGTCAGAGTTTGTGTAATAAATAGTACCCTAAGTGGCCTACTTAAAATAGATGCACGAACAAGAATTCTGGAGGAATAGGTTCCTTGCATTACTCCACAGGGCAGCACAGTAAACACAGTTCTGTGGCTAGATCTTGGAGAGCAAATCTCGTAACTGACTTGCTCGCTGCAGACATAGAGGGGTTGAAGGAGCAGATCTAGGCCATGTAGCTGGTATGAACTATGGCTGTACATACCTGAATGAGCGAAGGCCTTTGTGCACTTCATTTAGTGTACCCTGAATCGCTACCTCACAATAAGACTTTTAGATATTTTTAGACAATTCTGGCCAGAATGGCCAATATTAATACAACAAATGATGGCTTGTGCTGATGAGAATGTGAGGAAAAGAGAGCACTCATCTACTGAGGATGGGAGTGCAAACTTGTAGAGCCATATATATACTGAACATACTGGCACATACTGAACGACCAAATTCTGAGATCCTTATTTATCAATGTTCATTGCTGCTCTATCCCTAATATCCCAAAATTGGAAACAGATTATATGTCCATCAACAGATGAATGGATTAGGCAAGCATGTTATATTTATATAACGTTATTTGCTTATTGGTTGCTCCTTACAAACTTAGGATAAGGCCCTATTGCTGAAGACGACACTTTCAGATCTCATAGAGCACAGAGAATTTGAGCTGGTACCGTATTAAAGCTCTCATCCCTACTGAGTAATTTTCATTGCTCCGTTCATGGATAGTGTACTCACCACACTATCCGGGGAGAAATGTGCACATTAATTCAAGGATAACTGCTTGCAAAGAAAAATATTCAAGTTTTTTTCCCAATGTTGTCTCACTATAAAAACCACACGTAAAGGTAGAACCCCATGTCTGGCAACACAGAACAAACAGAGCAGTGAGTAGAGCTTTTTGTAAATTTTTTTGTCTCACATTACTTTGTTTTGGCATCTTTTGTCTCACTAGTCTTTTGTACATACATGATTGCTTCCTGGTTTGTGTTTTATGGGTCCTCCTTTTTTTTGTGTGTGTGCATGTGTTCTGTGCTTTTGTTTTTTTTAAACACACACATATATACATATACACATATGTGCATGCCTCAAATTATGAAATTAGTCTCTCGTTTGAAGAGCATCAAAAAATGCACGCAGACCTCTCTGCTTCTGGCAGAAGCTTTTTCTTATAATCCCTGGGTGTTCTTTATCCTTCTCTGGCGTTTCTCAGGAGCATGTCAGCAAGGGGACTTAGGAAACATGCATTGCTTTTACTTGAATCCCATTCTTCCAAAACAAAATCTTAAACATTTTTCTCTCACAGAAAAGCTGTGGGAGCCCACCCTTCTGCACTATCTTTTCCACAGCACAAATATTCTTGTGTTCTCACAGAAACAGCGCTCTATAGAGCATTATGTTTGCTAATATATTTTCACTTCTACATGTATGTATTAATGAATGCATGAATGCACATATGTAAGCTTATTACTGTTAGCTGTGAGGCTGTTTATCCAAATCAATACCCACCATTATTAAAGTTTGTGACTTTTGAACATATCCATTTGTGGCTATATGTTCAATAATATTCATTTTTACTTTGATAACACTTTTTAGATATCCAGATCACTCTTAAAACATAATAAAACAATTTTAGTTTGATCAGATGGTATGACATTTTGCAGTGTGTTTATCTCCAAAAAAAAAAACTATAAAATTTCTTTTCTATAAAGCATGAGTTTAACTTGATTTGAATGATACTATATCCTGGATTGTGCACCAAGATAACTGTTTGTGAAACAGACATCAGCATAATTAGATGAAAAAATGTGGTTATGGAATTTTCCTGGGTCTGTTGCTTGCTAACATTTTGACCTTGTGCAATTTAATTACCCTCCCTGCCCCAGTTCCTCATTTGAAAAAAAACCAAGAATAATACTTCCCACCTCAGAACCTTCCTGCAAAACAAAATGAGCGAATGCATGGAAATGTCATGACCTGCAAGTTATACACAGCCCTTAGCAAGTACTGATAAGGCATATATCCAAGTATCAGCTACATATATATCTACATGTTCTGACTGCTGAAAAAGTGTCACTTATTTGGTTCTGTACCATAACTCACAGCTAAGAAAGATATACAACTGAGTTCACATCTGATCTCCTCAGAAAGGTAGCATGTGTCCATAATTGACATATTCTATGGAAATTCATCATATATCATTCCTTTTCCTTGGAAAAAAGTCTGTCCTTAGGAGGTTATTCAAATTTTTATTCACTCATCTTTATGTGGCAAGAGAGATTCTCACAGGAAAATGGTTGGGGATTTATGAAACTTGAGTTTCATTGTTGTGGTTTACATGACCTGTACCCATCAGGTGTTGATAACATCAGTAGCCTGTGCATCCTGCCATTTTATTGCTCAGATCAGGGCATTTTGCATGAAGACATCAGTCTACTTTTACTGCTAATCAACTGGTTACACTCATATCTCCATTGCAATATGAGCATCGCTAAGTCTTTGCCTTTTCTCCTCCAATAAACACATTCATATTTAAAATAGTTACCACTGATTTTGTTTTTAAGAAAATTAGAACTGTAAAAAGTTCATGCTTGTCACATTTTGCTTTAAGTGCTAAAGACTTCTTTCAAATCAAATCAGTCAGTGGGACTGACTTCTCTCAATGACAAGCTGAATTGGGAGAATGTCTTTTTGTGTGTGTGTGTGTGTGTGTGTGTGTGTTTGTGTGTGTGTGTTGTGTATAACATATGGTACAGGTATGTGTTTGTGTGTATGTGTAGTCTGTATATGATGTGCATAATGTGTGTGATGGGTATATGATGTGTGTGTGTGTGTGTGTGTGTGTGTGTGTGTGTGCATTTCTGGACTATGGGGAGGATATAATTTAAAACACAATCGTTGTTTCATTATTCTCTGTCTCCACTATCTCTTCCCTTATCCATCCAGGTCCCTCCTTCCTTCTGCCCTCTGCTTTCTTCTCCCTCCCAAGTGAGATTGTGGCATCCTCACTTGAGCCCTTCGGCTTGTTAGCATTCTTCGGTTCTGTGGATTGTATCCTGGATATTCCACACTTTTTGGCTAACATACTCTGCATGTCCTTTTGGGTCTAGGATACTTCACTAAGGATGATATTTTCTAGTTCCATCTATTTGCCTGCAAAACTCACGACGTCCTCATTCTTCATATCTGAATAGTATTCCATTGTGTAAATGAACCACATTTTCTGTATCATTCTTCCATTGTGACACATCTGGATTGTTTTCAGCTTCTGGCTATCACAAATAATGATGCCATGAACATAGTGGAATGCATACCCCTATGGGATGGTGGGGCATCCTTTGGGTATATGCCCAGGAGTGGTATAGCTGGGTCTTCAGGTAGATCTATTTCCAATTTTCTGGTTATTCAAAAAAAAAAACCCATGATGGTAAAATGATAAGCACTAGTGACTTGATAAGCATATAACATTATATTCTAACGGTTCAGACTTGAGATCTGCAAAACTGGAAGATTCTGGGATGTGAACCAATAGTGGTCAAATACCGATCTGTGTTGATCTAGAAGTTAATAACAATTCCTCCTCTTTTCTTTCCTGGTACTGCTCCAAGGGTTGAAACGTGAAAGGAATGGATTCTGTCCCATGAAATGTATAATTGTAAGAATTTTGGGAGATTTTCTTTACTCTTCAAAAGGAACTAAGAGAATTATCTCTTGTGTTCTAGACTTTACAAATCACCATGCAAAGAACTGCCTCGCAAGCAGGAATGAGGCATTCCCTTCAAGAAGAGCAGAGAGGTCATGCTATGGTGCCTATGGTGATTCCAAAAGTGACGGGCAGCTGCCTTACCCTGGATGTCAGCTGACGTTTAGCTATAGTAATATTGTCTTCGGCTTTCTCTAGTTAAGACAGCTCCCTTTAAATAACAGAAGAGGAACAAAATAGCTGTGCTTGATAGTATCTAGAGGAACCCAAACAGAGTGGGCAATGTGGCAGGTTTTTAAATTAGCATAAATTATACATTCTGAAATTAAAAATATATAGCATGCTGATATATTAATGAACCAGGAACATCTTTAATAAATATTGACACCTGTGACCCAGGATGGAAAGAAATTTTGACAATCTGAAGCATAATGTCACTATTACTTTACCATACTTTAAAACGCCTATTGATCTCCAAGACCCATGAGAACAAAATACTGACAATATACGTTTTTCAGATCTCACATTTCTGGTGCTTAAGTTCAGCTTTGACCCATTTAATGTTGAAATGTAGACTTTTTCCCTAAGATTATTCCACATAATTAGAATTTGGAAAAACAATTTCTTAGAGTCTGACTCTAATGTCAGATGAAATGAGCATAAGTTCCTGTTTCCTTGCATCCCCAACAGAGAGCTTGGGGTGTGTGTAGGAGCAAAGCAACTAGCTGTTGCTTTGTCTTACTTTTTTCTCTTTTGGTAATATTTTTGTTTTTGAGATTATAATATAATTATGCCCGCGCCCCTTCCCTTTCTTCCTTTCTGATGCTCCCCTGCACTCTCTCCTTGCTATCTTTCAAATCCATGGCCCCTTTTTTCATTAATTGTCATTACTAGCTTTTAATCTTACTTTATAACACCCAGACATATCAATATTCCTAATAACTTTTATATTTGCTTACAACATTTCATAATGTTTTTCATCCAAAGCTAGAGCCACCCCATATTTGACAAAAGCATCATTTTTACCTTAAGCAGGGGGTGTGTCCATAGTTTTAAATGATACTACTTCCTTTTCCAGTGCAGCTATTCATTTGTCTATTAATTCATTCTATTTAAAACTTGATGGAAATCTGCGTTATGAATGGTATATGGAGGAGCCGAATGACACCTCAGTGTTTTAGGACCAATTGCTACTATTCCAGGGAATTGCATTTAGTTCCCAGCATCCACATCAGGATGCTCACAATTACCTAGAATTCTTGCTCCAGGAGCTCTCCTACCCTCTTTTGAAACCTAGTTAATACCCAGATCTGCATGCACAGATGCATACACACGTAAAAATGTAAATAGAATATTTTATACATAGAAAGGTTTAGTGGTAGAGGGAGATAAAGCCCTGTGAGTTTAAAGCAAGCCAGATCAAGATAGGGAGTTCTGGTTTAGCCAGACCACTATATAGTTGAGACTCTTTCAAATAAATAAATAAATAAATAAATAAATAAATAAATAAATAAATAAATAAATAAATAAAGCAAGCAAGCAAACGTATTGGCAGAGCTAGGTGAGCGTGGAGCAAAGACAAATGAATTCCAGGCTTCACTGAGAGATTCTGTATTTTAAAAAATAAGGTTGAAAACAATATAGGATATATGGAAGGACTCCTGACGATATCTATTTCTGACCTTCACTTGTGTTCTTACACAGATAAGCGTGTACACATGCCCCTCCCTATCCCTGCCCCCCATAAGCATGTTACAGTCGTGTAACTAGAACTGTGGAGCAGGTAACACAGTCTGTGCTGCAGTCATAGAGGGTCATGCAGTGGGAGCACTTTGATCAGGGACCAAAAAAATAAACCAAAAAACCAAAAAAACAGCACAACTGGGATCTGTAACACATACTGCTCTCCTAGCTTAGAACTCTTGAGGAGTGGTGCACAGTATGAGAAACAGCATGCTATGTAATGGCTGATCTTGGCTGTCAACTTGCCCACATTTAGTATCAACTGAAATACAAACGCCCAGGTCCTCCTCCAAGTGATTTTCTTGATCAGATTATTTGAATCTCTCCTGAGAGAGAGAGAGAGAGCCAGAACATGTCAAATACAGAGGCAAATGCTAGCAGCAAACCACTGAACTGAGAATGGGACCCTCATTGGAGGAATTAGAGGAAGGATTGAAAGAACTTTAGGTGCTTGCCACCCCATAAGAACAACAATGGCAACCAATCAGAGCTTCCAGGGACTAAACCACTACCCAAAGACTGACCCATGGCTCCAACTGCATATGTAGCAAAGGATAGCCTTGCTGGGCACCAGCGGAAGGAGAAGCCCTTGGTCTTGCCAAGATGGGCCCCCACAGTGTAGGCAATTGTCAGCGGGGGGCAGTAAGAGGGGGTGGATAGGGAGGGAAACACCCTTATAGAAGAGGAGGTGAAGGGGTTAGGGGACTTATGGACAGGACCAGGAAAGGGAATAACATTTGAAATGTAAATAAGAAATACCCAATTTAAAAAAAACCCATTAAATTTAAGCAGTGCCTTCTGGTGGCAACCCAGGTGAAACAACATGGAGAAATGAAGCTTTGCATTTTGCCTGCTTGTCCTCAGTCTTGCTGGCACGCCCATCTCTCGTGTGGCTATGGAATCTTCACTATATTCCAACCAACTTCTTCAGGTTTCTTTCATAGACAGAAGACCAGTGCTCTCTAAGAATCCTCCAGGCTTTTTGCACCAGATTGGGACTGCTCAAACATTCAGCTTCATGGATTAAGCAACTCCCAAACTCTCAGACACTCTACCTGAACCATATTTAATGTAGCCAATTTAATATGGAAATGTATATTCAGGTCTGTTCCCTTAGTCAATCCTGTGTAATCCAACTTGAGGTCCTACAAGTGGTTCTAGAGAAACAGAATTTTAAGAATAAATTTCTTCAGTGGACTTGGTGGTATCTGGAGCTGGGTTCTCTATGTCAAAGATATCTATAATTACTAAAGGCTCCCTCTGGCAACAAGGGAGTGTTGAAAGTCCATGTTGGGAATTATTTAAAGAACTTATTGAGGTAAACACATTTAAAGATCCTCATTTACTACTTGTGAGGTGGCAAATGAACTTTGGACAGTATGTGGAAAAACAAGGAAGATAATGATGCTGGCTGGTTGCTTCTAGTATCTTCTGTTGTGAAAGGTTCATAGCAAAGCTGAAGACTTTGAACTCTGTCCTTCTGAAGGGTTTATTTCACCTAAAGAAGTCCCCCATCATCTTAGTGGAGGATGCATCCCCTCCAGAAAGAGTGATGACCATTGGTGGATTCCATTAGTGAGCCCAGGCATCTCCATCCCTGTTAGTTCTAGGAAAAATAGGAAAATATCTTTTAACAAAAGCAATTTCTTCAGCTTTTAAAGATCAATGAGACAGCATGTCAATGGTAGAAGTTGGACCCTTTCTCTACCACGGATGGCGGCCACAGCTCTGAAGATATGGCCACGAGCAGAACTGTCGGTGATATCTTTCTTTTCTACTTTCTTTCATCTCCATGTTGTTCATTTCAGTGTTCTCCCTTACAAAACCACACAGGCATTTATTTCGTGCCCAGCCACATGGATTTCAACATTCTGGTCTGAGAGCAAATCCATCTTTTATGTAGAACTATGGATAAAATCATTCATGCAAGTTACTATCGTGGTTCCATTGGTGCTCTGGGGGAGATCAGACAAACTTTAGCAATGCACTCTCCTATCATGGATATGCCTCACAATATGGCATAACTTCAAGAGAGGAGAAGGCCATGGCTATTGTTCCTATAACTAGAATATATTCTTTAAAAATAACACGCTGAAACTGAGAGAAAGTAAGAACAAAACTACTTGTAACCAGGGAAAATTAAAATAATGGCTTCCCAGAGATCTTCCTCATACCTGGCAAACATGCCTTTTTAATTAACTAGCTTTTCAGCTTCTCAGGATCTCAGCACAGAAAGAATAGGGCATCTGACGAAATATAAAGCCCTGGGCTTAAAACTACCAAATACAGAAGACTCCATTAGAAAGTGATCATTGTTTTAATTAGCACAGAGAAGCAACTGTCAAGTAGACAAGAAAGAATGAGTTGTCTGTCAGACAGCACTAGAGGAGTGTAATGAACAGTAATAATAATTAATTAAAATTATTAATAAAACATTATGTTCCAAGCAATAATTGATTGATGTGCTTTAGAAAGGTTATATATGTCATCTTCAACTCTTTAATTTAAATTCAACCACTCCTTCTTTCCTCTATAAATAAGGAAATAAAAGCAGAGATATATCAACAAATATGACCTTAGCCATGCAGCTACTAAATTGAATGATTATGCCCACTCAGATAACACCTTAGTAGGTGAGTTTCTTTGTACAAAAAGCTGTGTATTATTTGTATACTCTCTCTCTTTTTTTAGTGTTGGGAATTGAAGCAAGGGTTGTGAACATAGCTAGATATTCATTCTACCCCATAAGCTAGCTTCTGAGCCACTGTCTACACATTTAACACTTCACGGTTGGTACAATGCAGCAGTCATCATCCAGGAGACACTTTGTTTCCCAGTGAATGCTTGACAGCTAAAAGCAGTAGATAAATTCAGCCTGGAAGAGAAAGCTTCTGTGGATATTCAGAAGCTAGTGACCCCAAGCATGGTTTAGCATTTGACTATGTACTAGAGATCACCAGCAGTTATCATCTCTTCTAGTCTGTCAGCTGAGGATGAGAAACCCTGGCCCAGAATGACAAGACTTCCACTTGGCTCCCCAGTGAGGTTCATCTCCCATCAGGATAGACATGATTAGCTAGGCCTAGGGTACCCACTCAGCACAGTGCTTGAACATTCATTCTTAATTTGTCTTGAATTCTTGTGTTTTTCCTCATTACAGTATGGTTATCTATTACTTCAGTCAATAGTTTATTTCATTTGCCTGATCAACAGTAGTGGCTTCTCCATTCTCTTCCTATAGACGTAAATCTTAGTTGCCAACTTGACTATACAAACAACACATGGAATATGGCAAAGCACATTTTAGGTCTGTTTGTGTGGGCATTTACAGAGTTTGGCATGCAGGTTAATGACTTAAGGGAGAGAATATAGAAGGTACACACAACTCATGTGGTTGGGGGACCAGATGGAGCAAATTTTGGAGCAAGGGGAAATCATCAGATGTATATGTCTCGGTTTTAATCATTGGTTATTCACAACTCTAATAACGCAATAATCAAATTCAGCTCTAGAAACAAAAAATGCATTGCTAGGCAAATAAAGCCATAGTATACTTTTTCAGAAGAAAATCATTTTTGCATTAGGATATGAAGGGCAAAAGTGCAAGGAAAGTGAATGACAACTGACCTACGATGTTTCGGTCATGTAACCCATACACTGCAGGGATTTTCTTCTCCTGGATGCAAGGCCTTGTTTCTTCACTCTGTCACATGTCCATATGTCCAGTGTTGTTGTATGTACAAGTGAGCTCCTCAACCCCATGGCACTAAGAGGGCCTCATCAGTCTGGCTTACTGTGCTTTCAAATTATGGCAAATCCATGAGATCAATTTCCACAAAATTGATAACTTTTTATTTAGAACATAAAGGCATGCCAAATTGATTTCAAACACATATAATGCAAAAACTCAAATCCAAATATATGTTTTTCAGAATTCCTTTTGCTAACTCTTTCATTGTATTTTCTGGCCATGTGCAGTCATTTACTTTCCTTACAGGTAAAACCTATGACTCTGTGATGAAATATAAACACAATGGGATTTGGCTGCATGTGTAAGATAGGAAATTCAAGCCTACTCCATGTTCTAGAAAGATAAGCAAAGAACTGGAAAGATAAATGAAGAGAGGAACTTAGCAGCTATGGTGAGTGGTTGGTGCAAGTAGGTTTTATTAAAAAAAAGTTTGTGAGAAGTGACACAGTTGGAAATCCCAAACACCCCATGGGTGAGAGAAACCCATGGACAGAGTGGTGGCCATGCTCATGGATGAGGGGAGAAGAGTTACCCAGTGATGATGCAGGTCCCACAGGGTCAGAAGTGCCACCTTGATGCCTGTAGGAAGTTTTTCTCACTTCTAGTGACCAAGTGTATCATGGGCACTGATTATGATGCTCAGATAACTTCACAGGGCCTGTGGCTTCACAAAAATATTCTTCTATGTCTTGGAAAACATAGGACTTATTTCTCCAGAAGTAGACGTAAAATCCTTGGGTGAACTTCAGTCCCCTCTTTGGTGTTGTGTGACTTGACTTTGAGTCTCACTTAAGGTTTCAGCTTATTGTAGGAATATTATAAGACATGGTGAGTTGAATGTTATCAGAAATTGCAAATGTTGAGAGAGTTCATATATATATATATGTATATGTATATGTATATGTATATATATATATATGAACGCAAAAAGCAATGTAATATTCAAAGACTTTGAGCCTTCGTGAATATGACAAAGGCCACTTCATTGCCCATAAAATTTAATCCCTGCTGTTAAGAGATATTGAAGACTAGACACCATGATACATTTTCGGTGTAGATCTGATCTTTATTTTTTAATTAATAATACATGGCAGAAATATCTGAGAGCTGATCTATTATTTATTATCTCTTTGAAAGAGCTATTCATGCATTATATATTCAGACAGAAAATTCATCTTATTTTATTTGAAGTTACTTTTCAATAGAAATTACACTAAGATGTTATCATGTAGGGGAAAAATAGGTGTGCTGAAATCCACAGTTCTGGATTCTTGTGTGTTCTGCATGCTGAAAGAGGACAGCAATCAAGTAGTTGAAAATGAACTTTCATGTTGTTGAAAGTCCTTAGTGAAAAGAGAGTGTTCTCTGTGTCCATTTGGAGTTAGAAGCAAAGACTACATTTAGAGAAACTGCAGACAGATTTCTAAAAATTATAATCATAAATATTTCATGTAATTTCCCATTGAAGACTAATGTAATTATCTAATTATCGTGTGCTTAAAAACAAAGCTTTATCAGGACAGTCAATGCCAATTCAATTCAGATCATGTCCTCCAACATTCAAAGGCTAAAGTACTTCATTCAGTTCTGTCAATACTCAGAACAAGCATCTGCCAGGTCCTTTAATAACTTATAACTTTCCTTGAAATAATAAACATGTAGTACTGATATTAATTTCTTAGTGAAACTCCTAATTAGAAATTATTATTTAAGTCTGGAGCAAATATAACTCTGAATGGCATGGACAAAGTGTGGGGAAAGGATGTGTTGAGAGATGAGTGAATAATTCAAGCCGGCACTAATCTATACATGACTGAATGACCTCATTTCCCTCTATTTATGACTCCACCCTAGACAAGTTACTCGTCCAGGCGCTTAAGATTCAGCTTTGTATTTTACACTTAGAGGCTTGTGAAAGTGATTAGAGGTGAAATTTTATGGGACGTCTTGTCACAATACTATCAGGTACACAAAATTTAGGTAATTATTAGCCTTTCTTTAGCCCTAGCTCTATAATCTCCATGCATCAAATTTAAAGTGTGAACTGTCCGTTAGTAATTCAGTTATTTCTAATCAAATACGAGAGTAGTAAAGTCACATGTTATATCGCGTTCATTCAGTGATTAACACATATGACAATGATCCTGTAAGTTTCTAATTGAGTTGAAATGTTCTTAGTGTTTAGAGACATTGCCATATACTCTCCATTGCTTTGGTGGTTTGAATAAAAATGGCTCCCGTAGGCTCATACGTCTCTGGCTGGTGAATCACTTTAAGAAGGATTTGGAGGCATGACCTTGTTAAAGGAGGTGTGTCACTGGGGGTGCATGGCTTAGAGGTTTCAAAATCCCACACCACTCTCAGTTGTCTCCTTTTGTTTCTCATGCTTGTGTATCCGATGTGAGCTCTCAACTACTGCTGTGACACCATGCCTCCCTGTCCACTGCCATGTTTCCAGCTATACTGGACAAAGACTCGAACCCTGTAGAACTGTGAGCTTCCAAATTAAATGCTTTTGTTTATAAGTTGCCTTGGTCATAGTGTTCTGTCATAGTAATAGAAAAGTAACTCCTGTAGTGTTTGGAGTGATGCTGGAGCAAACACACTTACCGTGGTGTTGTCACGTGAGTCACCACAGCACCTTTGGTTGTGTGGTGTATTTCACCTGACAGTAAATGACCCTGCATTCTGCTATGTGTTTCTATGTTACAATTATTTTAGAGTTTACTTCTGCTTATTAAGCTAAATTTAAAACAGTCTTGGAGAGGTCTTTAAGGAACTATCTCTGACAATCTGCTCTTGTATGGTGACAGCTCCTGAAGAAACATGTGGCAGTGAAAGACTTAGCTACTCATGGCTGTCCTTATTGAGTAGACTGAAGGTAATATGTATGCTTATGCATAAGTCTGTCACACACAAAGCAAACATTAGGGGGTAGGAGAAAAATTAGGACCAGAAAAAGGATATCAAATATATTTGTACAGTAGTACCAATGTGTGCTTGATGCTTTGTCTTACTATAAAAGAGTCAAAATTAAAAGCTTCTAAATTTTCATAATGTAAAAAAGCTACAGTATTATAAGGTTAACTTATGATTTAAAGAATTTGTTTAAGTTCATTGTAGCCCAAGTGCAACATGGGTTTATAAATTGTGCAGCAATGTAAGGTTGGGTCTTAATTTTACTCCTCTTGTCTCACCCACTGACCTACCCAGAGAAGATCTCTTTCCTGCAAGCTTCATTCATAGCAGCTGCTATATAGGCATGCTGTACCCTCCATGTGCTGACATCGGCTATGCTATTTTTTAATTTTTGCAATTAATTTTAGCAGGAAGTTACAGACATAAGAGAGTGATGCCATGTACCAGTTGTAGCATCCTGCCAAGCTGCAGAGCAGAATAACCTACCAAACCAGGATCAAGAGCAATCCATCACCTCCAGGATGCCCCATGCTTTGCTGTCACACTCACACCTCCCTCCCTTCCTCCTCCTCTGACCCCTCCCATAACCTCTCCCACCTCCTTTTCCTCCTTACATAGTAGTAGCCACGAATACATCATGTTTTTTATAATTTTGTCATTTTAAGAAACTGTGTAACTAGAATCACACAGCGTATAACCTTTTGGGTATTTTTGGTTTTACCATATGTATTCATTGGAAATTCATCCAAGTAATTGCTTGTCCAGATAACTGGCCCCTCTTGCTACAGACTACGACTCTTGCTATGGCGCTGCTATACTTTGATTAAGCACCCAGACACTGCGTGTGAGCAATGTTGCTCTAAGCATTTCTAGACTTGCGGGGAGCAAATGACACAACCCATTACTCTTTCTTTGTGTTTACTGAGTTTATTTTGCTTTCGCTTTTCCAGGTTCTTGAGATGATAGCTCAGATTACTGATTGAAGGCTTTTCCCCTAACCCATGCTCCTAACAGTACACATTTTCCTCCTTGGTATTATATTTTCATTGTACCTGTTCTGTATGGATACATAACTAAACACCCCTGCATTGCAGTTGCTTACGATAGCTGCTTGGCAGTGTCTATGTAGATTTGTCTGCTAAGAGCAGTAGGCTGTGTATGTGGTCTCATCTGGATCAGGTAGGTTTCCTGAAGAAAGACACTTGCAATGTTTAATATGCCGCCGTCATTCTTAACATTCGTGACACTTTTTCTGCAGGAATTAGCATGAATTTGGCACCTCTCATCTACTAGTGAAATAATATGTACCACCCTCCTCCCTAACAATAATTACCAAAAACCACAGTAATGAATAGAAATCTGTGTGGTGCCTTTTATAGGTGCTGTTAGACTTTTGTGTGCCTTTGCCCTGTGACATACACACAGACTCGAGCTCACTTGCATGTGTGTGTGTGTGTGTGTGTGTGTGTGTGTGTGTGTGTATGTGTTGTGTGTGTGTGTTTTGCGTTGTGTGTGTTGTGTGTTTGTGTGCTGTGTTGTGTGTGTGTTGTGTGTGTGTTGTGTGTGACTATGTTGTGTGTGTGTTTGTGTTGTGTGTGTTGTGTGTTTTGTGTGTGTGTGTGTGTGTGTGTGTGTGTGTGTGTGTGTGTAGTATATAACAGACTATTGCAAAGGTTTTCTAAGCTCTTAGTTATCCAATCCTCTACTGCACCCTTGGAAGAAACAGAAGTCAAGAGGAGGCAACTCTGAACTCCGACATCTGCTTAGTTGTTTTGCATATTTTACATGTTACTACTTTACCTCTCCTTTCCCATGATGATAATCTCATCCTGTGGACTGGCTTCATGTTTCTTCTAAATTCCACCAACCTCACCACCTTCTCTGAGACCATACACCAACATCCATTGATGAATTTGTGTTTGACCAACTTGGTGATATTGCTTGGCAAAATAGATTTTCTAATATAGTCATCCTACCCCTGGCATGATCTTTACAAACATTCCATTGCCTCCAGGGTAATTTATGTTCTGTGTCTATTTTCATCCCCTTGCCAGTAATCTATCAGTTTTACAAGATTTTTTTTTCTGCGGGGAACTTCTCAAATCGGAGAAGTTTCTGTTCTGTAATTTTGTTTTTACTTCATTGATTTCCTCTGCTTTCACCATTTTTTCTTCATTTCCGACATGTTTGTGGTTCATTTTTTTTAACTTCTTACTTCTTTTTTGTAACTTTATAAATTTATTTTTCTATTGGATTTTTTTATTTACATTTCAAATGTTATTCCCTTTCGTGGTTCTTGAGGTTGCCTCTTGGCAGCTGGATGGCCTTCTTCTTACTATGGTAAAGTTTCCATTCTTCTCTACCATCTTCGACTCATTCTACCTTCATTGATATGTCAAGATTTACTCTAAATTTTTTTATTTTATGCTTTGCCACATGTTTTTTTTTCCTTTTTTTTTTATTAACTTGAGTATTTCTTATGTACATTTGGCAAACATCCCTTCCTCTTCCCCTTCCTTATGGGTGTTCCTCCCCACCCCCCCCCCATTGCCGCCTCCCCCGACAGTCTAGTTCACTGGGGGTTCAGTCTTAGCAGGACCCAGGGCTTCCTCCTTCCACTGGTGCTCTTACTAGGATATTCATTGCTACCTGTGAGGTCAGAGTCCAGGGTCAGTCCATGTATAGTCTTTAGATAGTGGCTTAGTCCCTGGAAGCTCTGGTTGCTTGGCATTGTTGTACATATGGGGTCTCAAGCCCCTTCAAGCTCTTCCAGTTCATTCTCTGATTCCTTCAACGGGGGTCCCGTTCTCAGTTCAGTGGTTTGCTGCTGGCATTCGCCTCTGTATTTGCTGTATTCTGGCTGTGTCTCTCAGGTTCGATCTACATCCGGCTCCTGTCGGTCTGCACTTCTTTGCTTCATCCATCTTGTCTAATTGGGTGGCTCTATATGTATGGGCCACATGTGGGGCAGGCTCTGAATGGGTGTTCCTTCAGTCTCTGTTTTAATCTTTGCCTCTCTCTTCCCTGCCAAGGGTATTCTTGTTCCCCTTTTAAAGAAGGAGTGAAGCATTCACATTTTGATCATCCGTCTTGAGTTTCATTTGTTCTAGGCATCTAGGGTAATTCAAGCATTTGGGCTAATAGCCACTTATCAGTGAGTGCATACCATGTATGTCTTTCTGTGATTGGGTTAGCTCCTCAGAATGATATTTTCCAGTTCAACCATTTGCCTACAATTTCATAAAGTCGTTGTTTTTGATAGCTGAGTAATATTCCATTGTGTAGATGTACCACATTTTCTGTATCCATTCCTCTGTTGAAGGGCATCTGGGTTCTTTCCAGCTTCTGGCTATTATAAATAAGGCTGCGATGAACATAGTGGAGCACGTGTCTTTTTTATATGTTGGGGCATCTTTTGGGTATATGCCCAAGAGAGGTATAGCTGGATCCTCAGGCAGTTCAATGTCCAATTTTCTGAGAAACCTCCAGACTGATTTCCAGAATGGTTGTACCAGTCTGCAACCCCACCAACAATGGAGGAGTGTTCCTCTTTCTCCGCATCCTCGCCAGCATTTGCTGTCACCTGAGTTTTTGATCTTAGCCATTCTCACTGGTGTGGTGAAATCTCAGGGTTGTTTTGATTTGCATTTCCTGATGACTAAAGATGTTGAACATTTCTTTAGGTGTTTCTCAGCCATTCGGCATTCCTCAGCTGTGAATTCTTTGTTTAGCTCTGAACCCCATTTTTTAATAGGGTTATTTGTCTCCCTCTTGGTCTAACTTTTGAGTTCTTTGTATATTTTGGATATAAGGCCTCTATCTGTTGTAGGATTGGTAAAGATCTTTTCCCAATCTGTTGGTTGCCGTTTTGTCCTGACCACAGTGTCCTTTGCCTTACAAGCTTTGTAGTTTATGAGATCCCATTTGTCGATTCTTGATCTTAGAGCATAAGCCATTGGTGTTTTGTTCAGGAAATTTTTCCAGTGCCCATGTGTTCAGATGCTTCCCTAGTTTTTCTTCTATTAGTTTGAGTGTGTCTGGTTTGATGTGGAGGTCCTTGATCCACTTGGACTTAAGCTTTGTACAGGGTGATAAGCATGGATCGATCTGCATTCTTCTACATGTTGACCTCCAGTTGAACCAGCACCATTTGCTGAAAATGCTATCTTTTTCCATTGGATGGATTTGGCTCCTTTGTCAAAAATCAAGTGACCATAGGTGTGTGGGTTCATTTCTGGGTCTTCAATTCTATTCCATTGGTCTATCTGTCTGTCTCTGTACCAATACCATGCAGTTTTTATCACAATTGCTCTGTAATACTGCTTGAGTTCAGGGAGAGCGATTCCCCCAGAAGTCCTTTTATTGTTGAGCATAGTTTAGCTATCCTGGGTTTTTGTTATTCCAGATGAATTTGCAAATTGTTCTGTCTAACTCTTTGAAGAATTGGATTGGTATTTTGATGGGGATTGCATTGAATCTGTAGATCGCTTTTTGGCAGAATGGCCATTTTACTATATTAATCCTGCCAATCCATGAGCATGGGAGATCTTTCCATCTTCTGAGGTCTTCTTCAATTTCTTTCTTCAGAGTCTTGAAGTTCTTGTTGTACAAATCTTTTACTTGCTTGGTTAAAGTCACCGAGGTACTTTATATTATTTGGGTCTATTATGAAGGGTGTCGTTTCCCTAATTTCTTTCTCGGCTTGTTTCTCTTTTGTGTAGAGGAAGGCTACTGATTTATTTGAGTTAATTTTATACCCAGCCACTTTGCTGAAGTTGTTTATCAGCTTTAGTAGTTCTCTGGTGGAACTTTTGGGATCACTTAAATATACTATCATATCATCTGCAAATAGTGATATTTTGACTTCTTCTTTTCGATCTGTATCCCTTGACCTCCTTTTGTTGTCTGATTGCTCTGGCTAGAACTTCAAGAACTATATTGAATAAGTAGGGAGAGAGTGGGCAGCCTTGTCTAGTCCCTGATTTTAGTGGGATTGCTTCAAGTTTCTCTCCATTTAGTTTAATGTTAGCCACTGGTTTTGCTGTATATGGCTTTTACTATGTTTAGGTATGGGCCTTGGATTCCTATTCTTTCCAGGACTTTTTATCATGAAGGGTGTTGAATTTTGTCAAATGCTTTCTCAGCATCTAATGAAATGATCATGTGGTTTGTTCTTTCAGTTTGTTTATATAATGGATCACGTTGATGGTTTTCCGTATATTAAACCATCCCTGCATGCCTGGGATGAAGCCTACTTGATCATGGTGGATGATTGTTTTGATGTGCTCTTGGATTCGGTTTGCCAGAATTTTGTTGAGTATTTTTGCGTCGATGTTCATAAGGGAAATTGGTCTGAAGTTCTCTTTCTTTGTTGGGTCTTTGTGTGGTTTAGGTATAAGAATAATTGTGGCTTCATAGAAGGGTTGGTAGTGCTCCATCTGTTTCAATTTTGTGGAATAGTTTGGATAATATTGGTATGAGGTCTTCTATGAAGGTCTGATAGAATTCTGCACTAAACCCGTCTGGACCTGGGCTCTTTTTGGTTGGGAGACCTTTAATGACTGCTTCTATTTCCTTAGGAGTTATGGGGTTGTTTAACTGGTTTATCTGTTCTGATTTAACTTGATTACCTGGTATCTGTCTAGGAAATTGTCCATTTCCTGCAGATTTTCAAGTTTTGTTGAGTATAGGCTTTTATAGTAAGATCTGATGATATTTTGAATTTCCTCTGAATCTGTAGTTATGTCTCCCTTTTCATTTCTGATTTTGTTAATTTGGACACACTCTCTGTGTCCTCTCGTTAGTCTGGCTAAGGGTTTATCTATCTTGTTGATTTTCTCAAAGAACCAACTTTTGGTTCTGTTGATTCTTTCTATGGTCCTTTTTGTTTCTACTTGGTTGATTTCAGCTCTGAGTTTGATTATTTCCTGCCTTCTACTCCTCCTGGGTGTATTTGCTTCTTTTTGTTCTAGAGCTTTTAGGTGTGCAGTCAAGCTGCTGACATATGCTCTTTCCTGTTTCTTTCTGCAGGCACTCAGCGCTATGAGTTTTCCTCTTAGCACAGCTTTCATCGTGTCCCATAAGTTTGGGTATGTTGTACCTTCATTTTCATTGAATTCTAAAAAGTTTTTAATTTCTTTCTTTATTTCTTCCTTGACCAGGTTATCATTGAGTAGAGCATTGTTCAATTTTCACGTATATGTGGGCATTCTTCCCTTATTGTTATTGAAGACCAGCTTTAGGCCGTGGTGGTCCGATAGCACGCATGGGATTATTTCTATCTTTCTGTACCTGTTGAGGCCGTTTTTTGACCAATTATATGGTCAATTTTGGAGAAAGTACCATGAGGAGCTGAGAAGAAGGTATATCCTTTTGCTTTAGGGTAGAACGTTCTATAAATATCCATTAAGTCCATTTGGCTCATGACTTCTCTTAGTCTGTCTATGTCTCTGTTTAATTTCTGTTTCCATGATCTGTCCATTGATGAGAGTGGGGTGTTGAAGTCTCCTACTATTATTGTGTGAGGTGCAATGTGTGTTTTGAGCTTTAGTAAGGTTTCTTTTACGTATGTAGGTGCCCTTGTATTTGGGGCATAGATATTTAGGATTGAGAGTTCATCTTGGTGGATTTTTCCTTTGATAAATATAAAGTGTCCTTCCTTATCTTTTTTGATGACTTTTAGTTGAAAATTGACTTTATTTGATATTAGAATGGCTACTCCAGCTTGCTTCTTCCGACCATTTGCCTGGAAAGTTGTTTCCAGCCTTTCACTCTGAGGTAGTGTCTGTCTTTGTCTCTGAGGTGTGTTTCCTGTAGGCAGCAGAATGCAGGGTCCTCGTTGCGTATCCAGTTTGTTAATCTATGTCTTTTTATTGGGGAGTTGAGGCCATTGATGTTGAGAGATATTAAGGAATAGTGATTATTGCTTCCTGTTATATTCATACGTGGATGTGTTATGTTTGTGTGCTTTTCTTCTCTTTGTTTTGTTGCCAAAACGATTAGTTTCTTGCCTCTTCTTGGGTATAGCTTGCCTCCTTATGTTGGGCTTTACCTTTTATTATCCTTTGTAGTGCTGGATTTGTAGAAAGATATTGTGTAAATTTGGTTTTGTCATGGAATATCTTGGTTTCTCCATCTATGTTAATTGAGAGTTTTGCAGGATACAGTAGCCTGGGCTGGCATTTGTGTTCTCTTAGGGTCTGTATGACATCAGTCCAGGATCTTCTGGCCTTCATAGTTTCTGGCGAAAAGTCTGGTGTGATTCTGATAGGTCTGCCTTTATATGTTACTTGACCTTTTTCCTTACTGCTTTTAATATTCTTTCCTTATTTTGTGCGTTTGGTGTTTTGACTATTATGTGACGGGAGGTGTTTCTTTTCTGGTCCAATCTATTTGGAGTTCTGTAGGCTTCTTGTATGCCTATGGGTATCTCTTTTTTTAGGTTAGGGAAGTTTTCTTCTATGATTTTGTTGAAGATATGTACTGGTCCTTTGAGCTGGGAGTCTTCACTCTCTTCTATACCTATTATCCTTAGGTTTGATCTTCTCATTGAGTCCTGGATTTCCTGTATGTTTTGGACCAGTAGCTTTTTCCGCTTTACATTATCTTTGACAGTTGAGTCAATGATTTCTATGGAATCTTCTGCTCCTGAGATTCTCTCTTCCATCTCTTGTATTGTTGGTAAAGCTTGTATCTACAGCTCCTTGTCTCTTCTTTTGGTTTTCTATATCCAGGGTTGTTTCCATGTGTTCTTTCTTGATTGCTTCTATTTCCATTTTTAATTCCTTCCACTGTTTGATTGTGTTTTCCTTTAATTCTTTCAGGGATTTTTTGTCTCCTCTCTATGGGCTTCTACTTGTTTATTTATGTTTTCCTGGAATTCTTTCATGCATTTTTGATTCCTCTCTGTAGGCTTCTACTTGTTCTCTAAGGGAGTTCATCATGTCTTTCTTGAAGTTCTCCAGCATCATGGTCAAATATGATTTTGAATCTAGATCTTGCTTTTCTGGTGTGTTTGGATATTCCATGTTTGTTTTGATGGGAGAATCGGGCTTCGATGGTGCCATGTAGTCTTGGTTTCTGTTGCTTGGGTTCCTGCGCTTGCCTCTCGCCATCAAATTATCTCTAGTGTTACTTTGTTCTGCTATTTCTGACAGTGGCTAAACTGTCCTATAGGCCTGTGTGTCAGGAGTGCTGTAGACCTGTTTTCCTCTCTTTCAGTCAGTTATGGGGACAGAGTGTTCTGCTTTCGGGCGTGTAGTTTTTCCTTTTTACAGGTCTTCAGCTGTTCCTGTGGACCTGTGCCTTGAGTTCACCAGGCAGGTCACTTGCAGCAGAAAAGTTGGTCTTACCCTGTGGCCCCGAGGCTCAAGTTAGCTCGGGGTTCTGCCCACAGGCTCTCCAGGGTGGCAGCAACGGGAAGATCTGCGCCGCCTCTTCCGGGAGCCTCCGTGCACCAGGGTTCCAGATGGCCTCCGGTGTTTTCCTCTGGAATCAGTAATGTGTGCAGAGAGCAGTCTCTTCTGGTTTCGCAGGCGTGTCTGCCTCTCTGAAGGTTTAGCTCTCCCTCCCACGGGATTTGGGTGCAGAGAACTGTTTACCCGGTCTGTTTCCTTCAGGTTCTGGCGGTGTCTCAGGCAGGGCTCCTGCTGCTCCTGGGCCCTCCCCCACAGGAACCCAGAGGCCTTGTACAGTTTCCTCTTGGGTCAGGGATGTGGGCAGGGGTGGGCAGTGTTGGTGGTCTCTTCCGCTCTGCAGCCTCAGGAGTGCCCACCCGACCAGGCAGTAAGGTATCTCTCCCACGGGTTCTGGGAGCAGAGAGCTGCTGCGGGCCGGGATCCGCGGGTGTGGGACTTCCGGTAAACACAGGACGTGCCCGATCCTAGAGGAATTCTGCCTCTGTTTGTCCCGATTCCACCAGGCAAGTCACTTGCAGCAGATAAGTTAGTCTTACCTGTGGCCCCGAGGCTCGAGTTCGCTCGCGGGGTTCTGCCCACGGGCTCTCCGCGTGCCACATGTTTTTAAATGCTGTTTTTTTTTTAGACTTTCACTCTGCAGTCAATTTCTATTTTATTTTCAAAATGAGAACATTAATTCAGTACTCTAAGTTTATATAATGTTTTTATGAATGTGCACTATACTGCCATTGAACCATTAACAAGGGTGAAAATTTCATGTCCCCTCTTTCTTTTCTTTTCCTCCCTAGTCTAGAAGTCTATTACATTATATTTTTAAATATCTGTACTATTAAATTTACAGTCTTAAGTGAACTGTCAGTGAGATCGCTTGAATCCTAGGTCCCATAAATCAAGACATTTTGCAAGTTCATGCACATCTGCGATGACACCTTTCAGCTCTACAATGCTGCTGCTGTTGCCCTGACCACATCTGCTGTGCACTCCTTGTTTACCCGCATCTCTCCAGCAAGGACATGTTACCTTTGGCCCGAAGGCTGTTTTTCTGATTTGTTGGCAAAGGGCAGCTGCCAGCTGTTTTGGGAAACTAGTCCCTAGCAATAGTCCCAAATGGGTGGTGGCGAATAAGAGCACCTGCTCTTCTAGTCCTTGCTAAAGATGATCAAGTGCTTTCTCTGCACTCTCCCAGGGCAACCTAGAGGATTGAGCCCCAGGTGTTTGCCAAGTAGCGACATATCTTTAATGACAATTTACTTAACTTCTTCCAGTCCTCAGTGTCTTTCAGGGTGTCTTGGGATCAGCCATGTGCAAAATAAGAAATTACTTGGTCTAGAGTCTGGGTCCAATGTCAGAGTTGAGTTTATGGGAATCCAGTTTTAAGTCACGTACACTATACCTATGCTGGGGACACTTCACCTTGCACTTCTTAATAAAACTCATCCATATGGCATGGAGCCTACTGAAGGAAAAATGGTAACAGAATCACATGGCGAAGTAGGTTCTGTTCTAGAAAGTTCTCCAGGAAACATCCAGGTGTCCTGATTTGGCCCACAGTGCTCAACATAGTCTTGTGTACTGAGAATGAACGTATTATCCCTGAATCCACTGTTGTCACTGTACCTTTCCCGATCCCTTGTGATTTCTGCTACCGCCAATGCTAAGAAGGAAAGAAGGCACAGAGCCTACTATCAAACAGAAATTAGATATTTGAGATACCATATGCACAGCATCCCAGGGACCCATACTGCTTCCCAGACTAGTGTCTTGTACCCCATGGAGTTCCCAGTGGATGCTGAAGAGGTTGCACTCTCTCTCACTAGTATATTAACAGGCCTGTTCTGAGGAAAATATTGGTGGAAGAATGACCTAGTTTATTACTAATTGGCCAAACTAAAAGACAATAGAATGCACTGACCAATGGCTTCTATTGCCAAAAGTCAGTCTGTCTGTCTGTCTGTCTGCCTTTTTTACAGTATTGGCAGGAAATAAATGGAAATTATAGTGTCCTCTGTCTGTAGGGACAATACATAAAGAAGCATTAGCACAATGACAAGTTACAATCTATATCGCTTATATAGATAGGCAATCCAAAGACTCTTACCAAACAGAATGATTGGAAAGAATAAGAAAAGACAACTAGTAGTAGAGAGTAGAGTAGTGATTGATGGTGATCCAGTAGCTCATATGTCATATGCAACCATGGGTAGATGACCATGACCGACTAGAAGAGTAGAAGCCAAAGATGCTGTAGCCATTGACACTTTCGCCAAACAATGAAAGGAAGAATGTAAGGTAACCAAGTCATACTTTTGTGACTTAGCTCTAATGTACAACTGGAAAATATCACATATAACTAATGCCATATAGTTCAGGCTTTAAGTAACATTTTCTTAATAGATCTTGCCTCAAGTTTATTTGTAAAAGCATCAGAGGACACTGGTCATCTGCAAATAGTGTGTAGGTAGGTGTGTCACGGATGTCCATCGGTCTTTACATTGGCAGGAACCTTTCTTACGAGGCCTTCACAGGGTCCTGGGCACCTCTGGGAACCTGATCTGGGGCTGAAGCCTGGGCCTTAGCTGGATCTGAGGTCTCTGCCTTGGTTTGAACCTTGGGCTTTGGGTAGCAGCACCTACAACCATTGGCTACATAACTTCAAATCCACTTCCAAAGCTTGGGGTAAATGATGAAAGCAAGACAGATGAGTTTGTGTCTAGGGTCCTTTGGCATTTTGGGCTTAACCACCTTTGGCTTCCCAGGGGCCTTGATGATCTCTGTGAGTGTATTCACTGCTATTTGCATTGTTGACTTGTACCTTCTTCAGGCCTTCTACATCCTTGTTCCTCAGGAACTTGGGATCAACCCCCTTAAGCGATTTTTATCTTTGTGACCAGGGTTTCTTGATGTCATTTTTGTGCCATTTGCAGGACTGGTTGTGTATGGTGTGGTTCTTGGACTTGGCCATGTCTGCAGAGTAACCCGCAGCTCCCACAATGCCTGGGACTAGAAGAGAAAAGAGTGTGTAGCCAAGTGGGCCTTGAACTCATCATCCTCTTGCCTGTGTCTCCTTCAGCAAATTCTACCAGCAGGTATCATCACAACCGGCTAAATAACATTTCACAGGGGTCGATGCATACTAATTTTTTGGGAGGGACTATTGGTCTATTGCACAGCAATGCACATTGTATTGGTAAAGTTTTATATAATGTTTAAAAATTATGAAAGCAGACTCTGGGAGCAAGGAAGACTCTCCTGCCCCAGACTCCAACAGTTTATTTCCAGTCCTCCAAGACCCATTGCCAGAGCCCCCTGATTCTGTAACCAGAAGGAAGTACCATAAAATAGCCCAAGATTTACAATACTGCTATATCAGGTACACAGTTTCCAACCAAGGTTACTATTGTCTTTCCCATAGTATAAAAGTGCCTTCAGTAGGAAAGAGAATGCTCTAGCAAATACTCTTGATGGGAACTCTACCATGATCCTCTCCTCAGGGATTCCTTAGTAATTGCTGCTGGATGATTTTAAGTGCCCCATTTGATCATATTTTTATCATTCTTACTTGTTTTTTTATTTGAAAGCCTCACCTGAGGGAATGTTCTGCTCCGCCCAAGACTCTAAATCAGGACCTTCTGCCAGCATCCCCAGTGGGAATTCGAGTCATATTTTACTGGGTGTTTATAAGCCCACAACTTGATCCTATCATCCCTTTGCAGTCTGTTAGGCTATTTCTGTATCGCTGTTGTATGGTGATGCTTAACTACCTGTTGCTTCTGTTTACTATCTCCTGCTCAATGTTCTTTGGCTTTTTCTTGATATATATTTAACAAACTCGTTCATTCAAAATTGAAACTCTGGCTATCATAGATCATTCTCTGTACTGTACAGAACATGTGTAGACTCTGGAACCACTCTCTTTACCATGGAGAAGCTTCGTTACTATATATTGGATCATGTAGATATCATTTAAACATTCATTGTGAAGTCTACTCAAGAATAGGCAGCAGCCTAAAGCAGTAAGTAAATATAGGAAACCTACATTACCATGAGCCCAATAGAAAGTAGGTAATGCCAATTGAAATAACAGTAATCCCAACTAGGAACTACTGCAGAACACCTTAAACACTCATTATGAAGAATGGTGTCAACAAAACATTTGTTTTTTTAGTATCAGTAGTGAAGGACCAGATCCACACTCACTCTCTTCACTTTTTTCCTGTATTCCCTCTGAAACCAAAAGGAAGCCTATAATTTTTTGTGTCCATCCTGCAGAACACCATGCAGTCAATTGTAGCTAATCTAGAATTTATGTTGCTTGAAAGAACCTCTCAAGAGTATCTCCACATCATAAGAAAGGACCTACGGATGGAGGGATTTAAGGCATCCCTCATCAGAGGTGCTAAAGGAACTGACACTGTGGGAGCAGTTACAGGATTATCATCAGGTTAACCACTCAGTGGGTCTCTATGATCATGATATAATATGAGGGTATGCACAGAAGCAAGTGGAAACTCAACTTAATTATCACATGAACACAGAACCAAACAGCCAGAAAGTACAGAATACCTAGGATACCCCTAAGACTACAGAGTCCAGAAAGAATTTGTGATACTCTAGTAGATGAGTCCCCCAAACCTGCCGTGTGTGTGTATGTGTGTGTGTGTGTGTGTGTGTGTGTGTGTGTATGTGTGTGTGTGTCCTTTGTCCTCCAGCACCTCTCTAGAAGGTATGTACAATGGAACACTGCAACAATTAGCATTACTAACATTACTAGGGGAGCTATCTGATGAGCTTTTGATTTTGTTTCTTGAGATGAAAATAGCAAGGGCCAAGACTTGCATTGTCCCAGTATGACCTATTTTCAACCTTATCAGAACTTCCCTGCTACAAATGGCTCCATAACGTGGGATCCCTATCTTATGAATCCTATCACTACTATCTTAGTTTGCTTTCTTTTGCTGTGATAAATACCATGACCAAATATGATTTTCAGAGGAAAGGGTTTATTCATCATACCTTAGAGCTCATCGCCGAGGGAAGTTGAGGCAGGAGTTCAAGGCAGGAACTGAAGCCAACACATGGAAGCATGCTGCTTACTGACTTGTTCAGCTTGCTTGCTTATACCACGCAGGACTGCTTGTCTACCCGTGGCACCATCCACAAAGGTCTGAGCCCTCCACATAAATCATTAATCAATAAAATATCCCTACAGACTTGCCCATCAGCCAATCTGATGGAGGTAATTCTTCAGCTGAGATTCCCTCTTGCCAGGTGACTCTAGTTTGCGTAAATTCAGAAAAACTACCCCTCACAACTGCTAAGCACCCCAGCAATAGTATCTTTTCATGCAAAAGACCTTAAACACTGTTAAAGCTTCATGAAAACTGTCTTAATTAGGGTTTGTATTTCTGTGAAGAGACAGCATGATCACAGCACCTCTTATAAAGGAAAATATTGAATTGGGGCTGGCTTACCATTTCAGAGGTTTAGACCATTATCATCATGGAAGGAAACATGGTTGACGTGCGAGCAGACATGAGGCAGGAGAAGAAGCTGAGTGAGCTCTGCAGCTGGATCTTCAGGCAGCAGGAAGGGAACGCCACAATGGGCATGCCTTGAGTTTCTGAGGCGTTGAAGCCCACCCACTCACGGTGACACCCCCCCCCAAGAAAGCCATCCCCTCTCCAACAATGGCCACATCTTCTAATAGTGCCACTCTCTATGGTCAAGCATTCAAATACATGAGCCTATTCTTTTTTTTATTAGATATATTTCTTTACTTACATTTCAAATGTTATTCCCTTTCCCAGTTTCCTGCTCATAAGCCCCCATTTCCCTCCCCCAATCCATCCCCCTTACCACCACCCCCCAACAGTCCCTTGCACTGGGAATCCAACCTTGGCAGGACCAAGGACTTCCTCTTCCACTGGTGCCACAACAAGGCTATTCTCTGCTACATATGCAGTTGAAGCCCTGGGTCAGTCTGTGTATAGTCTTTGGGTAGTGGTTTAGTCCCTGGAAGCTCTGGTTGGTTGGCATTGTTTTTCTTATGGGGGTTTGCCAGCTCCTTCAGCTCTTTTGATCCTTCCTCTAATTCTTCCCAAGAGGGTCCTGTTCTCAGTTCAGTGTTTTGCTGCTAGCATTGACCTCTGTATTGGACACGTTCTGGATGTGTCTCTCAGGAGAGATCTATATCCAGTCCCTTTCAGCATGCATGTTTTAGCTTCATCAATCTTATCTAGTTTTGGTGGCTGTATATATATGGGCCACATGTGGAGCAGGCTCTGAATGGCCATTCCTTCAGTCACTGCTCTAAACTTTGCTTCCATATCCCCTCCTATGGGTATTTTTCTCCCCCTTTGAGAAGGAGTAGAAGCATCTGCATTTTGGTCATTCTTCTTCTTGAACTTCCTGTGGTCTGTGGATTGCATCTTGGATAATTCGAGCTTTTAGGTTACTATCCACTTATCAACGAGTGCATACCAAGTGTGTTTTTCTGTGATTGGGTTACCTCACTCAGGATGATATTTTCTAGTTCATTCCATTTGCCTTTGAATTTCATGAAGTCATTGTTTTTGGTAGCTGAGTGGTATTCCATTGGGTAGATGTAACATATTTTTCGAATCCATTCCTCTGTTGAAGGACATCTGGGTTCTTTCCAGCTTCTGGCTATTATAAATAAGGCTGCTATGAAGTAGTGGAGCATGTGTCTTTGTTGTATGTTGGAGCATCTTTTGGGTATATGCCAAGAGAGGTATAGCTGGGTCCTCAGGTAGTGCAATGTCCAATTTTCTTAGGAACCTCCAGACTGATTTTTAGAGTGGTTGTACCAGTTTGCAATCCCACCAACAATGGAGGAGTGTTCCTCTTTCTCCACGTCCTTGCTAGCATCTGCTGTCATCTGAGTTTTTGATCTTAGCCATTCTCACTGGTGTGAGGCAGAATCTCAGGGTTGTTTTGATTTGCATTTCCCTGATGACTAAGGATGTTGAACATTTCTTTAGTTGCTTTTGGCCATTCGATATTCCTCAGCTGAGAATGTTTTGTTTAGCTCTGTACCCCATTTTTAATAGGGTTATTTGGCTCTCTGGAGTCTAAGTTCTTGAGTTCTTTGTATATTTTGGATATTAGCCCTCCATCAGATGTAGGACTGGTAAAGATCTTTTCCCAATCTGTTGGCTACCATTTTGTCCTAACCACAGTGTCCTTTGCCTTACAGAAGCTTTGCAATTTTATGAGGTCCCATTTGTCGATTCTTGATCTTAGAGCATAAGCCATTGCTGTTTTGCTCAGGAAATTTTCCACAATGCCCATGTGTTCGAGACTCCTCCCATGTTTGGGCTGGAAAGATGGTTCAGCCGTCAAAAGCTAGGCTCACAGCCAAAAATATGAGTTTGGTTCCCAGAGCCTATCCCTTCAAACTACCACAAAGAGCAACACTGCATATGTTTCTATACATACAAATCTGTGTTGACCACAAAATGTTTTCCCTCACAAAAGGAAATTATTTAGAAGTTTGGAGGCTCTAGAACTTTATATGTAATCCTTAGTGAATAGTGCCTGGGTTGCTTTGTCTGGGTGTCCTGAAAATCTATCCACTGCAAGGGACCGTAGGCATCTGATCCCATTTTGTTATATGTTTGCATGCTCTCTAGATAGTTGTCCATGTCCTGAAGTCTCTGATATACCAAACTAGAGTAGCTAGTAGTAGCAGTAGTAGCTGAATCAACCCAGCAACAAGCAGACTCATGAAACACCCAGGTCATTGCTCCAGATACTTCCTAGTTGATCAAAGCAGAGTTCGTCTCAGCTAACCTACCCCATCTTCCCAGCCTCCAGATACACTTTTCTGAGCTATGTCCCTACTAAATGTCTTTTTTGTTCTACAAGGTGTCTATTCCTTTAACATTGAGAATGACTTTATAGGGATGCCTCATTCTTTAGCTGGGATGGAGTGAATAGATGGGAATATAAAGACATTTTCATAATTCATGTGGCCTGTCCAGATGCTGCACCTCTGTAAGTAGCAGTAAGTCCATGTCCCAAGAGAGAGTTAAAAGTGAGAACCTCAATATCCGAGTCTTTGTGAAAACTCTGCTTTCTGTGGCTCTTCCGTCTGTGCCATTGGTTAAATTTAGGGACAGGTGCATTTTCCTTGATACAGAGCTCTGTGCTCTAAAAGTTAAGTTATGTGTCCCCTACCTTCCTCTACAACCCAACATTCAGCAGTCATATACAAGCAGAGTCTTACACCTGTGAGGAGCCCAGCCTGTGTTCACAGTAGTTCTGAACTGTGGTCTGACACATATCCGAGGTCTGCTTCTTCTGACGTGTAAGATAAAATCTACTCTTGTATCCAAGGAAATCCCATCTTTCATATGCATATCCATCACATTTAACTTGAAGTTGACAAAATGCCCAGGAATTTCAGTATACAAGCCTTTACCATTGGTCACAGGACAATTTTGGTAAAGGGTTAAACAAATCACGACCATGTATACCCAATGTGACAAAGCTGCTTCTTTCTGCTAGGGAATCTTCCTAAGGCTGTGGGGTCCAGATCCTGAAAATAGCTAAGATTTAAACATGAGTTTCATGTTGCAGAGTAGGACCATATGCATATTGGACTGTTTCTTCTGTTAGCCATCTAGTAATCTTGTGCTAAGCACTGTGCTTTCATTTCCCATCATCCACGGCTATATCTATACAATGTCTCATTTGCTATCGTGCCAATGTTGGCCTTAGTTAGAACTATCGTGGCTTAAGGGATGGGTTGATTACGTTGGATCTCATTTCCTTTGATGTCCAGGATCTTGTTATAGAAAACCCTGGCTTTTAAACTACCTAAGCTTCTGAATCCTGACTGTCTTCTCACTATTACAGGCTGTCACACGGATAAACAGAGCATTCTCTAGGCTTCCTATTGCATTCAAAAAGATTTAATTTGGTAGGCCTTACTGTAAAGTTAATAATTTACCTTGAGATCGTTTAAGACTACAGACTTAACCTGCTACCCTGTGATGGCTAGTTTTATGTTAACTGGACATAAGATATAGCCATGTGAGAGGGAAAACCTCAATTGAAAAGATGCCTTGGTAAGACGTATCTGTGTGCAAGCCTTTAAGCATTTTCTTCATTAGTGATTGATGTGGATGGGCACAACTCAGAGTTGGTGTTGCTGCCCCTAGCTTGGTGGTCCTGGATTCTATAAGAAGGTTGACAAGTCATAAGGAGCAAGCTAATAAGCATAACCTCTTCATCAGCTCCTGCCTCTAGGATCTTGTGTTACTGAGTTCCTGTCTTGACTTTATTCAATGTACCAACCCTGAGACTACTGCTATAAATGTAGACTGTTGATATTTAACCTGCCTTTAAGAGAACAATCCTACAGAGCCTTGGATTTCTCATGCATCCTTTACAACTTAAGTTAATATATAACTTTAAATTTAATTTATGTACTTTCTCATGCACATGACTCAAAATAATTTTATTTATGTATATGTGCTGTGGTAATCATTATCTAAAAGCAGCCAACAGGTTAGAAGTAATATTAAGACAAATATCCACTATAAATTTTACAAACATGGAAAAACGTTCAGCACTGAGTGCTAATTTTGACTCATTTGGGGTCAGTAATATTTCTTTTCTTGTAAAAGTCTGTTAAAGAATTCTATCCTTATCTCTAACTCTTTCCCTTACCTGTGCCATGGTTTACAGACCCTTGTTACAGACCACAAGAGGGACAGGCATAACTGATATGGCACAGATTCAAGCAACAGAATGGCCACAGACAGGCTACTGACCACAGTCTACAGAAAAACTAAAGATAACAGAGACAGAATTTTAAAAAATGCAAAATTCTTGGTCAAATTAATACAAAAGGCAGATGTATGTTTTCAGTCTTCAATGCATGAATCTACATACCTTTTGATGATGTCTTCTAATGATGCAGCTTCTCATAAACTTCAGCTACCTTATTAGTTTTCATCTTCTGTGAAAGCCCATCGAAACTTTCTGTCTTCTTATCTTATTATTCAGCACAATAGCTCTGCTTTGTATAAAAAGGGACTTCGACTTTTCTAGGCTCCAGGATAGAGCATTCCTCTGGAATGGCACTGTTTTCATCTCCAGATATAGTTTGTCCTAGGAAAGCCACCAGTTGGATAAACCCTCTCTTGTCCAACTTTTTTTTCTCTTAATGTGAGCCATTTCTCTCAAAACATATTTTCACCTAATACTTTTCCAGAGCTTATGGAATATGCTGACTAGGCTTTTTGGCTTCTTCAATTTATAGAACCCTTTCCTTACGGAAACCTGGCTCTTCATTTCCTGGCTATATTGAAGCTAGAAGGGATTGGACACCAGGGAGAGACAGAATCACTCATTCCAAGAAGAAACGGCATATGACTCCTTGCCCAAGAGTTGAAACTAAGGAGGCATGTGGCAAAAGTAAAATTTTAATTGTAAAATCATCATTAAGATATTGAAATTTCATTTTCCAAATTTAAATAGCAGAAATGTTTAAAGCATAAAGCCAGTGGTTAACAGAACAGTATCTCTTATAGGCCCTGTGATTGTTTCTTTACTGAATCTCTGCATTCACCACCCTTAGAAGAACTGAGTGAGTGGTATCAAATCATGATTTTGAAGATGACACTCAGGAGGGACCCACCGTGCCCTAATGAATCATCTGTGAGATTTCAGGATAGAGGATTCTTTATTCCTTACTTCTTCATGGCTACAATGAAAGGCTTGAATCTATACCAAGACAAGGACTGTTTGGCACAAGGTTTAATATGTAGTTTTAGAGGGTCAAATCTTGAATAGCACAGGTCCAGCTCTGGCAAGAGTATACTTTTCTGTATGCCATTATGAAGGATCAAATCATGGTGAGAGCATGCATAAAAAGAAGTTCAAATTCTAAGGCACAGTCAGAACAAGAAACATGAAAATGTCAAAAATCTCTTAGCAGGCAACAGTCCTGTGACCTAAGGCCCTGGCAGCAGGCCTTTTAAAGGCCCTGCTACCTCTTGACATCCCCACCCCGGAAATCAAGCTGCCAGTACATTAGACCTGGTGCTTCCACTCAAGACATAGCAACCTCTCAATTGCTCATGCTCTAAATCCATGGCAAATGTAAGGTACAGTTCATTGGCCCTGAGTCTTTGCAGAATATTGAGAAATCTCAGGCCAGTAGTAATAGAAAAATATTTTTTTAATTTATGAGGTTCCCTTGGCTGGAGGATAGCATGTATGTTCTTGAATAAAAGAGAACACATTACTGAAAGGCAATTTCTTTATGGGTCTAAAACAAACACATAGGAGGAAAAGAAGTTTAACATTGTATTGAAGAGTAACTAAGTGTTTATTTAACACATACATGTATGTACCTCATACATACTTGCTCTAATATTTACACAAACTTGGGTCTTAGAACTTTATTAATAAGAGAGTAAGGATACCAGGTGAATATGAAATATAGCAGAAAGAAAGGATGTGGTGAATTCATCTGATGTCTACAAATATGAATAGGAAGCTCTTTTAAAAATGTTTTACTTGGCAATGAAATTCGTGGGTGTCGGTGGAAATACTTTATATAAATTTTAGTACATTTATTTACTACTGACAAAATTTGGGGAAAGATTAAAAGCAGTATTGGTAAATGATAATAATAAATCTCCTGAGACTGTATCAAGAGGATTGAAGGCCTATGAACTTTAAATGTTTCTTCACCACTTCTTTTTTTGTAATTGGGTATTTTATTTATTTACATTTCAAATGTTATCCCCTTCCCTGGTTTCCCCTTCCCAAACTCCCTATCTCATTCCCCTTACCCTGCTTCTAGGAGGGTGTTCCCCCACCCACCCTCTCCAGTCTCACCGCCCTAGCATTCCTCTACACTGGGGCATCAAGCCTTCACAGGACCAAGGGCCTCCCCTCCCATTGATGCTGAATAAGGCCCCTTCAGCTCCTTCAGCCCTCCCTTAACTCCTCCACTGGGGACCCTATGATCAGTCCAATAGCTGACTTGGAGCATTTGCATCTGTATTGGTCAGGAGATAGCTGTATCGGGAGCCTGTCATCAAGCACTTCTTGGCATCAGCAACCCTCCACACCTCTAAGTATTCTTTCTGGTCTTTGAGGTGAATGGTCACTTTGATCCCTAAGCCAATGTGCCCCCATGGTCTGCACAATCTATGACAGATCCACCAGCAGAAGATGCCCAGGCATCCTGCTCATCATTATTATACTCTGTGATCCCAGCCACTCTCTCTGCCACTCGCTAGGCTGAATAGAACCCATCACCAAGCTGCCAATCATAGAGATGCCTGGACCAGCATGGAGGGCCTCCATGAATGCTTTTGTGCTAGAGTTAGAAGTGGTTCCTGCTTTCTGTATGAGGTCAGCCTTGGTCATGACAGTGGCTGTGTCTATCAAGGTCAGCATGTACTCCTGAGGGTTTGGGATAATGTCAATTTTCAGGTTTAACCCTGTCTAACTTGGACAGGGTCTGTGAGGCTCTCAAAGTGAATCTTGTAGAAGGCATCAGAAGCATTAGAGATCAACCCTGGAAGGGAATTTTCCTTGCTTGAATAGAAATTATGAATGATAAGGGACATGATTTGAGCAATTTCTGCCTGAAAGGCAAAGGTCTCCACCTCTTCCTCTATGTGGCATCTTAACAGGAAAGACAAGTATTAGTTCAGAGCAGGGCGGACCTGGACCACATCTGATGGGCATGCCAAGCCTAGGCGGGGCAGGGATGACTCAAGAGAGGTTCTCCCTTCCTTTTCTTGGCTCATGTCAAGGGTCACGGTCACGAGTACAGGAAGTGCCACACACCCCTGCACACACACACACACACACACACACACACACACACACACACACACACACACACACACACACGCACAAACACACTCTCATAACTAGTTACACCACTGACCTAAGCATATTATCTTTGCTTTGCTTCCTGTTGAAGCTCTTGCCCAGTCACTTCTCCTTCTTTAAACATTCTCAAATTCAGCGTTTCTTTATTCTTAATTATTTATAATCAAATCTTCTTTGACAGCCACATTGCACGCAAGAAAATTCTGAAACATGCTAGTCATATCAAAATATGTTTCGTAACATGCAATCATTTAATATTTTTTGAACAGAATTCTCCCCAAAAACCGAAAGAGAATAAATGAAAAATACCTTTGTGGGGAGGGAGTAAAAGTCATACCTTTCCACGTGAACTTCTATTATGTCTCACATATAGTAAACGCTTCAAATTAATTGATAAATAACGACAGCAAGGTTTTGATTGTCAGTATTATGAACAACTAAACCTAATATGTTCCAATAATAAGAAACCCATTTCTGTTTGCAGTATCACAGTTGAAGGGGAGAAGGGAGTTGCAGAAGCACTGACTTTGATTAAAGATAGGCTTGACACTGAGAAATAAAAGCAACAGATGTTTTCCTGAAATATAAATTTGTGGAAAAGTCTACATTCATGTAAGGCTTATATCCCCTACCCACGGTGTGTGTGTGTGTGTGTGTGTGTGTGTGTGTGTGTGTGTGTGTGTGTGTGTATTTTATTGAATAAATCATGTTCAAATTATGATGAGTTACAACACTCCATGCTTATTTAAAATGATGAGGAAAACATCATCTGCTTGCTATAGGGACTGGGACTGAAAGTCTAATTTAATTAGTAATTTGGGGGATAAAGTGTAAGCAAATTACCAGAGCTCACAAATCAAACCAAAAGAACCCAAGGAGAGCTGGGGAATTCTCGACATCCAAATATTTAATTGATTGATAAGACTTTGTTCTACTTATCAAGTATCGTTCTGGCAATCTTACCGTCACTTAGTGTCTAGTCAAGGGTGGGAGTTGACGGGCAGAAGCGGTGATAGGTGCCAGAGTAAAAGCAGAAACATGGTTGTTCCACAAGCCATCCTTGATGTATCTGAAAAGAGAAGGCTAGTGCTGTGTCCACTGGAGCACAGGGCAAGACAAACACAGATGACCCATAGGGTGTTAACAAATTAACCACCAAGGAAACTGGACGTGTGAACATATGCTTATTTGGAAAAAAAATTGTAGGCAGATTTTTCTTATTAATGCATCTCCCTAACCATTGATTCATTGTCATCATTGTGGATTCTGTATCTGCTGTAGAAATTACCCAATGTGGTCGCCCAAAGCCAACATGGGTTATTTTAAAGCTTATATCTGGGGATTACAATAGAAAATCAGTCCCATTGAACTAGAAGTCAAAGTGGTGTGGGGAGAGACTCAGGAAGCTGGGAACTATTCTTATCTCTGCCTTTTCTAGGTCACCCGTGTTCTATAACTTATGTCTGCTTCTTCCCTCTTCAGACTGCACCGCTCCAGTCGGTTTCTCTACTGCATCTCCTGACTCTGCCTCTCATGATCGATTACATTCTACCTGCTCAATCCTGGCTTTTATTCCTATTTTGCATGGCTAATTTTAATTCTACATTCTATGGAAGCCATATCTATATAAAATCAGGCATTTTACACAGGATATATTTGGGGGTTATTACTCAGATTAGTATTACAAGCCTCTGTTGAATACGAGAAAACTTAAGGAAGGAAGAAAACAACTCCCTAATAATGCTGCTGTTAGAAAATTTCTCCACTTTCCTCACAGTCTAGTTTTGACCCCGGTAACAAGCTAGGCAATGGTGCTCAGATGAATAATCTAATTTAAGGGCTCAAAGTCCAGACTTGTTCCTGAAGTTCTACAATGAATGAACAGCCAGGAAGATACGAAGGATTTCACTTTTCCGACAAGCTGTTGCTTTAAGAAGGAACTGGTTGTGTGTTAAGTGCAGGGAATGTGCAAGTAGAAATAAACTCAACAGCATGAGCAAATGCATCCATTCTGTAAAGGGCACGGGGAACGAGCCATGGCAACTGCTACAGGGCAACTGTGAACAGCTCTAGCCATCCAATCGCTGCATCGCAGTGTCAGTGAGAGGCTCTTGTGATCTCCAGAGATGGGGGGTGATGATACTGAGGCCATCTATTTGCTGCTAGAGGAAAAAAAAAATTGCTGCAAGGGAAGAAGTCAATGGATCCAGGCGTTTGATATATTGAGAAACACGGAACCAACCGCGCAGAGCACTTTTGTCATTGTACAGCAGAGGTAAAAATCAGAAACTTGCAATTACACACGGCTGGTGGCATTCTCACTGAAAAGGCCTCTAACTGTGACAGTTACTAAGTGCCTCTTCCCTGAGAATAAATGGGAACCAAGTGATAAGCCAACCTTTCAGACACTTGTCTTTCGTTAAGGAAACAGTGTTGGGGGTGGGGTGGGTATCATCTTTGATGACCTGGATATAAGACCAGAAGGTGTGACAGCATTCTTACCCTACCACATGTTTCTGTAAATATATTGGGAAAGTGAGAATGCAGATGAGACTCTGTGTATGTGTGTGTGTGCATGCGTGCGTGTGTGCGTGTGTGTGTGTGTTTGTGTGTGTGTGTGTGTGCCTATCCTCAGTAAAACAGTGCCAGAACTAAAGGAATTGTAAGTTTTGGGGGACTAAATCTTTGCAGGGAAATGGATAGAAAACATGAGCAGGTTTAAAATACACTGGTCCTCCCTTACTACAGTTTTTTTTTTTCTCTCCCTAGGCTCATTAGCACAGTATAGAAAATATCACAAGAGGGGCTGGAGAGATGGCTCAGCGGTTAAGAGCACCCGACTGCTCTTCCAGAGGTTATGAGTTCAATTCCCAGCAACTACATGGTGGCTCACAACCACCTATAATGAGATCTGATGCCCTCTTCTGGTGTATCTGAAGACAGCTACAGTGTACTTATATATAATAAATAAATAAATAAATAAAAAGAAAATATCACAAGAAAAATATATTATTATAGTCCTTCTATATAATTACTAGTAGTTGTTATTAATAATTTATGAGCCTAATTTATGGAGGTAGGTATAGGTACAACATGTATTAGATATATAGTGTGGTATTCTCCATGGTTTTGATAGAGATTTTATAGTTTATTTTCATGGATAAGAAGGGGCTACTACTATATATAATGATATCATATATATTTGTACATAGTGCCTATGCAGTCTTCAAAAATGGCCTTCAGTGATCTTCGGAGAAAAGACTGAATACCACCTTGGTCCTTCAAGAGATTGAAAACCCAAATTCCTCATTCGTTCAATTGGGGTTAAAGCACCACTGTTTTGAGAGCAATTGCTGTGAACATGGTTGAATTTTCATAAAGTGATTAGCATATGGGATTTTTTTAAATGATGATGTCACCATCAACAACCAAAAACTGACCCATCAATAGCAGCCCTAGAAATAAGACTTTAATTATTTAAACTAGTGAGGTCTGCATTGGGTTACACAGGTATACATGCACGCGGTTGAAGGCTCAGACACTTAATTATGCAGAAACAACTAGAGCTTTAAGTTGGACGAAGTTGCAGTTAGACATGCATACAGTATAGCACGTGTACCCTTGAAGATAATCTTCCCAGTGAGCTCACTTAAGAAAAATTTCGTGGTGATTCTCTTATGAGATACCTACACCCAGGCTTAAATACAATGGTCCTTTGACGCTCCACTTCCTCCCTCCTTCCAACACCATTGCTTAAACATACACTAAGCTTCCTTTTAATACACCACACCCATCCTTTCTGCCCTATGAAGACTTAATCTTTCCTAAGTATTGTATCTCTGAAAATATTAAGCAAAGAATTACATCCGTGTTCATGTAAACTCTGTTGAAGTTTCTGGGTAAGCAACCCTTCGTAAGCAGCAACACACGCGTCAGCATATTATTTCATTTTATTTTTTATTAATCCTTCCATCCGTTTACATCTCAACTGATATCCCACTTCCTGGTTACCCCTCCACCAACCCCCTCAGAGCCCAACATCTGCCCTCCCCCTCCCCTTTCCCTGTGTGACAGTGCTATTATTTCATGCACTGGCTTAAATCGTCTGCTTCATTGTTTCAAATTTGGAAGAGTTACTCAAAATGATGAAGTAGGAATGTATCATGTAGGAGATAAATGAATCTAATGCTTTTCACAACTTTCTCACATTTCACTTCATGAATTTTGTCCAGCATGTGGGGAAAGTTAATGACTTTTCTGTGACACTTGATAGTCGTAGTATTCCAAAAACACTGTAAAGTAGAACGTTTTGGTTCTTTTCGAAGAAAGGAAAACGTAAGGTGGGAATTGTGTGTTATTCCCACACTTTCAATGTGATAGTCAAGTTATCTCTTGGTAAGGTTGTAGTCTAGTGATTTTTGATATTTGCTTATTGTTAGGCTATGGGATAACTCTTTTGGTATTTCTCATTCTTGAAAACAAGCAAGAGCACAGCCATAATTCATGTTTGAGGAGAAGGGCACGGACTATTTAGAAACCTGTGTAAGCTCTCTCTGACCTGGCCCATTTCAAAATTAGAGCAGAACTAGGGAAAAAAAACTTTTCATGTATAAATGAAAATCACTCCACAACACAGGGACTTAGCCTGGAGCCTGGGTATGATGGAATATTAAAGCCGCATAGCTTTACGTCTCTGACCCTGTATCTCTATAACCCCTCTGCCAAGTAATTCCTTTAATAGAAGTCTACTTTCCGTGTCCCAGTCTTTCCGAAGGAAGGGTTAGCTTAGCAGAGAAACATAGAATAGAATAAGAAAGGCTTCAAGCACCAGACCACCTGAGCTTAAAGATAGTCTGGGAGAAGAGGTCATCCTATGAGAACCCAAGACTGTGAAACTAAACAAGAGCAAGCCCTGGAACAATTTCACTTCCCCCAGCAAAGCCTAGCCCTACCCTTGCGGCCTGAGCCCGGGGGCTGCATTTCCGGCAACCTCAGGCCGCAGTCCCCAGGGTAGGAAGCAAGCTGCAGGGCCACCGACCAGCAGAGCTGAAGGTCGGCAGGGGAAGTTGCAGGCAGGGCTGGCCACTGCAGTTCCCAGGCTCCAACCTCCCGCAATGCTTCCTGTGGCTTCTGGCACTGGGGGCAGCAGCCCAGATCTGTTCCAGGTTGGCCTAGCGCCTCCAGGTGGGTGGTCTCATGTTTGTCAGGGCTTTGGGCGGAGGGTACAAGATGACCCCGGAGTCCTTCTGATACCAAGGACCACCACTAGATAGTTTGTCCTGGGAGTCACTAAGTCCAGGGTGTCTTGAACGGGGCTTCTCTACATTCCCCACCACTGCAAATCTGAAGGACTCGGCAGGCACGTTTTGTTCTGATGAGTCCTTTACTCAACGGGTGGGAGCTCATTTCCTATTCCAGCTGCTTCCAACCCCGGTCTGTGCAATGTCAGCAGACCTAGAACCTTTCCTGAGTGCTCCAAGAAGTGCCCAGGCCTTTCAAAAATCACTTTGCATGCAGCTTTAATGCTAGATCTCATCTGGAATGTTTATAAGCAGAGCAAAATGCCTCATTTGTACTTAGATGCTTGCCTGTTCTCCAGTCCCAGGCCAGTCCGTATAGAGCTACCTGCCTACCTCCCTGCAGCAGGAGCTCCTAAAGGAGAAGAAGTTAACTTGGTTGACTATGCGAATGAGTTTATGTTTTTTCAAATGACTGTTAATGGTGGTTGCTTTGAGTTCCTTTCGGTTTTATTTTCAAATGCGTTTATGGGTCCTAGAAAAAGCATTAAAAACTGTTAGCTTTTATAAAGAAATTTCGCCAGAATATTAATATTATTATAGATGTTCCTGATGAGATATGCAGCAAGAAATTATAGCCTGAAATTATTTTAATTTGCTAATCAGAATTAAGTTTCTTGTAGCATTTTATTTTTATTTTATTAATTCATCTATTTATTTTAGGAAGGGTCATTTTAACTTTAGTTGTTTTAGGGTCTGATGCGCTTTTAATACCTGTGAACAGCTGTTTTTCAGGTAAAATGGGAGATGTATTTATTACAATGGAGGATGGCCTGAGATGCTCTGGGACCAGTGATGTGGGAACTCTGTTCCATTTTAAATGCTGGTCACTGGCATTCATTCAGTATCACTGTGTAGCTCAGGGTCTGGGGCAAAGTAGCCTTTGCCAGCAAACATGCAGAAACAAGCCATCTTTTGGACCTTGAACAAGGGACCTCTTTTGTAATTTCTGCTTAACAATTGAGTTAAATAGAATATGTCGGAAGATGCCTTTTGTTCCACTGAACCTCATGTTAGGGTCTAGAGACAGTGGTTATTTGGAGCAACATGGGGAAAGTGAGGAAACTTCCATGTCTTGCTGAGTATTTTTGCTCCTCTGCATATTATTTCTCCTCATCTCTTTGGTCCTTCTCAATACAGCATTTAGCACTTGCTTCAGTTGCTTCCTTATGGACAGGAAAGTCCCACCCTCCCCAACAGGGCAGGGGGTACTATTTTGACTTAACCTAGGCCCAATTCATTAATGCAAGTAGTCTTCTAAGTAAACCAGTTTTCTTTGTACTAGTTAAATTTGTTGTTCTACAGTTTTGTAAGTGTATACAACACATACATCCTCCGCCCACCCCACCCCCATCTTTCTCACACACTCCCAATCTCGATTCTGTGTTCATGTCTACTGATTTCATTTTGTGACACTCAGAGATTAATCTGGTCCCACATAACCATGGGTTTAAAACTATCTTTGGTGGCTGATCACTCAGTATTAGGTACCCAATTCAAGAAGGTGACTCCTATCTCCCAGATGGAGGAAGGGCTCACAGGGCCTCCTAACCTCTTGGTCCTGTTTATGAAGTGGAGATGCTGTGAGGCACTATTCTCAGCACAGAGTTGACTTTAGCTTAATGTGCTGCAGGGAGGCACGGAGGGGGCTCACTTAGGTCAGCAGCATCCCTTCTGAGAAGAGAAAACTGCCGTGCAGGGGCTATCTCTCTCATAAGCAGGATCAGAGGAAGGCCATTCAGTCATCCATTCCACAGCCGCCATATGTCTCCTCACTAGAGCCATGTGTCAAAAGGTATGAATGGCAAACATGCTTTGACACCCATGAAGAAGTGAACCAGCAGTGAACACATCTACACATCTTGTCATTGGAGTCATAGTCACCATTATGTATCTAGTTAGCCCTTCAGTGGCAGATGGTAAGGTTTAATAACCAGGACTAGAGCGACAGTCTGACCAGTAGACAAAATGTGCAGTGAATGGGACTTGGGTTTTAGAATGTGTCTTTTGGTCTCTGTTTCATCCTGAAGCAAATGCTTTTAAATTTTTTTTGTAAAACAAAATGCTAATGCCAGGAGTGGTGATATACTTTGAGTTTAAGGCCAACCTGGTCGACAGAGCAAGTTCCAGGACAACTATGGCTGCACAAAGAAACCCTGTCTTGAAAAACAAACAAACAAACAAACAAAAAAACAATACAACAAACCAAACCAAACCAAAACCAAACCAAACCAAACCAAAATCCAACCAAAGCAAAAGACCAAAAACCTTCTACCTTCTTTCAGAGCTATCCATTAAAGTCCAAATTATTTGTCCCATACCTTAAAAAGTTGGCATTATTCATTATTTGACCCACATGAAAGCAGAAAACATTAAAGATTAGAAGCACTGTGTATCTCTACCCACAGTGTGCTCTGTGCGTAGCCACAACCTTTGTGGAACACAGCGGCCTCAGTGTGTCCCTCTACATTCAGACGATTTACAGCTCTTTCACTAAGTATAATCTGGGTTTATCCTCCTAAGCGAACCCCTGATTCCACTCTGGTGTCAGGCAGAACTTTACTTGGAATAAGGTACCGATTAGGTCACTTGGTCTGAGAATTAAACAAGGAAACTCCTTCAGACAGTTTTCACTCAGGCGTGAATAATTCAGTAATGTATAAACACTAAAGAGGCGAGGGCCAAGCATCAGGGGTGTTAGGGTGACCCGGGAGTAGCAGAGGGACTTTTCTTCTGCACACACGTTAATGAGCACTGCCTACCTCTGATGCCTCCAGACGCAGACTGTCTCAGACCCAGCTTCTGACTTAGCGTCACTGTGATCACGGGCAACCCTTGTCAGTAGCTTATGAAAAAGTAAAATACAGAGAAACAGTAACACACATTTGGAAGTTGTCTTTGAGAAATAAAAGAGAACATGCAGGTGACATCCCCATTAGGGCGCCATAGATGTTTCTTTAGTTCTTAGATCATTCTGTAATAGGCTGTGTTTACCTATTTGAAAGGTAAGTTCTTGCTGGGCATCAGGGTTTAGGCTGTTAGTACCCAGGAATGGTAGGCTGAGGTGAGGGGTGAGCCTGGGCTACATAAAGATTTCGGGGCACCTGAGCTGATGATGAAACCTGGTCTCAAACAAATAGAGAAGCAAAAAGTTTACATTAAGAGACCTTCCCATCTGGTTTGGTCGACAACTCAATGACGAAGCAACTTGAGAGCGTGGAAATTTAGAAGGCATGACTTCCTGTGTGAGGTACTGCCATGTCTGTGGGAAAGTGCGTGGTTAGCACTTCTAGGAAAAGAAGCAGAGGTATCCACAGTGAGAAGAACCAAGAGCAGATGGATTCGAAGAGTATGAAAATGGAGCAGTTTTCACAAAATTAAAAGAGGAATTTAATAGGTCAAAGTGAGCACACGATCTACTTTCCCTCCTCACAGAGTACCAGTTGTGACCCAGTTTGACTCATATTATAATATAGGTGAAAGTACGTTTCAAAACACTGGAATAATTTTAAATGGTTTGAAGAGGAATAGCCTGCTTTCTCAAAATATTTACTGCAGGTGTAAAAATAAAAACTTCCAGTCTAATCCAGGAATGGTAGCATAGGCCTTTTGATCCCAACAGGAGGGAGACAGAGGCAGGAAGGTCAATTTGAATTCATGGCCAGCCTGGTCAACTTAGTGAGATCCGGGACAGCTAGGGCTACACAGTGGGACTCGTGTCTGTTAAGAAAACCCTATCTAAAGTAAGGAACATGTTATATATCCTGGGGGAAGGGAGGGTGGTCCAGTGCCTCAGTGGGTAAAGCCATTTACCGCCAAACCTACTGACCTTGGCAATATCTAGACCACACATGGTAGAAGGAGAGAGCCCACTCCAGCAGTTATCCTCTGTCCCTTATACACATGCACCATGGCACATACATACAGTGTACACCTGCTGAGACACAGTATACGTCCAAAGAGATTGAAAGTAAAGACCGTCATTCTGGCCAAATATACGTTGTATACATTGCAAATGCTAACAGCTCTCTTGGTTGTTAACTAATCTTCTGAGTGCACTTGCTATTTTATTACATTATTTTTTGGCTGTCAAGTATCTCACAATGATTTTGGAAACAGCTTTGTATTTAACTTCTAAATATATAAAATGGCACCTATGTCTTACTGCAAGCATTCAGATGGTCCACGTGCTGAAAACTGTCGGATACTGTCTGGGATTAGCTGCGTCCCCCAGAGAACAACAATAAGCACATTAGACTTCCACACTACGGGGACTTCTATGTGTGTTTCAAGCATTGTGCGCTGAGTTCTTCCAGAAAAACAAACAAACAAACAAACAAACAACGAAAACTGAAAACCTTCCACAGTTTTGACTAGTAATTCCTCAGACCTTGTGCTGTCCGTGAGTTTTGTTTTGCTCTAGATTGTTGAGTAAGTAATGCCTTTAATACTGAGTATTAGAGCTTCCTTTCTTTAAAGCTTCCCTGCCACGTTTGTTTGCACACTGGCAAATCTGATTGCTTTATTTTTTATGTTCTGAGCCAAAAAGTACAAGAGTTGTTCCTGAGCAGTGAGTCCGTCAGTCCTAGTCCCCTTTCTCTTCCTTCCCTCCTCCTCCTCTCCTCTCTATTCTTCTCCTTCTCGTTGTCCTCTTCTTCCCCTCCCCCATTTCTTCTCTTCTTCCTTCTTTATGGTTTGATACGTTGCTCTGAAGACAAAGCTGTTTTATACAGTTCTGGAAGTGTACACAACTACCTGGTCTATCTTACCCCCTCCACAAAAATCTCACTTTCATGTTCATGTCTACTGCTTTCATTTTGTGACCCACAGAGGTTAATCAGGTCCCATGTAACCATGAGTTTGAAGCTATTCCTGGTGGCTGGTAACTTACCAGTGGGTACCCAATTCAAGATAGTGAGTGATACCCCATCTCCCAGAGCAAGGTCCAGGGCCTCTTTACCTTTTGATCCTGTTTATTAAATGCTGATCATTTGTGTGAGACATTTCATAGATGCACTAATTGATTTTCAGTGTCAAACACTCATCTCTTAAAAAATAAATACAAGTAACATTATAGTGATAGAACAGGTTATACTTAGGAATATGTATGTACCCCCCCACACACACACACACATGCTTATGTAGTAACAGTGGAGAAAATTGCCATGAATTTGGAAGAGAGAAAGGTGGATATATAAGGAAGGTTTGGAAAGAAGAAGAGGAGACAGAAATGTTGTAATTAGATTATAATCTCCAAAGTCCCACAAATGGACAGGAAAAAAATTGTGATGCGAGCTTTGTGAACTTGTCACAACCTGGAATCCACTGGGAAGACTCTCTGTAAGATCTTAAGTAAATTGTGACCTGGCCAGTAGGAGATTGCCTTAAACTGATGTGGGATGACCCAGCCAACTCGGTGTGGCCCTAGTCTGAGGTTCTCCACACTATAAGAGCAGAGAGAACAAGCTGAGCACCAGAGAACATGTGTACATATCTCTCCGCTTGCAATGAGATCATTTGAAGCCCACACCTTGACTTTTCCAATGATGGACTGTGACCTGAAATTACAAACTAAATAACCTCTTTTCATCTCCAACTTGCCTATTATTGAGTATTTTAAGATAGAAGCAAAAACAAAACGATAACAAGAAAATTTCTAAGGCTCATGGAGTGGGAAACTGAAGGGAAACCAAAAGTGTAGAAAAGACCAACATGGCAGATATGAGGAAACTTCAAGACTGAAGCTTGAGTAATACTTAAGTTGAGATGTCAAGCAACTGGTTTCGTATTAAGATCACAGATATCAGAAAGGTAGTTGAAGCTAGAGACAAAAAAATTATGAAAATGCCATATTTGTGTTTGTTAACTTGTAATCACTGTGGCAAATATTGAGGAGAGAAAATGTCAATGGAGAAAAGATTTATTTTGACCCATAGTTCCAGAGGCTCCATCCATACATGGTTGGATCCTCTGCCTATATCCTGTAGTGCACTCCTGACTTCTTCCTCTGGTAATTTCAGAGTTTCAAGTCTTATGTTGAGTTCCTTGACCCATTTAGAATTCTTTTCTTTTTTCAGCCAAGAGATAAGGATCTAGTTTCCATTCCTCTTCATATAGCTATCCAATATTCTCAGCGTCATGTGTTGAAAAGGCTATCTTTTCTCTAATATGGGTGCTTGTTTCTTTGTTTGGTCATCTTCATCAAAACTGAGGTGGCTACATGGCACAGGATGTCACAGGCCATGTAAGGGAATCGACTGCTGAAGTTTTGCTAAATGAGCAGGTCGTTAGACTTCCTTCTAAATGCATACATTTATACTCATAGACGCATACAGTTCTTAGCCCTAGAAATGCCTTTCTTGGGGGTGAGTAGTAACCAGAGCAAAGAATCATTACAAATGGTGAGAATAAGAGTCCTACATGGAACATCAGAATCCTCCACTCCAAAGCCTGGGGGCTTGGCAGAAGACACAGAAGCTGACGTAGAGGACGGGGAAGAACAAATGCTATGAATACGTCATTCTCTTCTAGATATTGCGTGGCTGTTGCCATCATGAGCACACAGCAGCTGTGACCGTCTCCTGTGAAAGGAGAAAGAATAAGAGGCAGGAAGGGGTCATAGGGTTGGACTGGGGGCAAGAGAAGACATGTATGAGGAAATCGTGATGGCAATGCACTGTTTGCAAGTGAGAAACTATCAGAAAATTTTAAACATTGATAAAAATGTAAGGGAAGTAAAGGAGATGGTTCATAGTGTTGGTATGGCTTAAAACTAACAGTTTAATCCTAAGACCACATCTAGTGATTTAGGGACGTTGGCAAGAAATCAAACAGTGATGCTTCAGTGCCGTCGGGATAGAAGGTTGAAGAATAAACTGTGGATGAGAAAGCAGCAGTGGCCAATGAGGGCTGCTTTTATAATACAGGGAAAGGCTCAAGAAATGGCTTAAGGAAGGACATGGGCATCAGAAAAATATCTTCTGTTAGCCTTGCAACGTCCTCAGAGTAGTTTTCTGTCGTTAATTTGTATTTATTTTAAATGGCTGAATTGAGATATAAAAATAACACGAGAAACTATTTGATCAGCTACCACTAGTCCATTCAAGGCTAGAATTTGAATGTGGTAATCACTCCAATATCCCTCTCAATAAATCCAGAGGTTTGAAAATTTTAAAAAAATATTTTGTTTGTATCTTTAAAGTCAGGGTGGCTCCAGCACTCAAATGCTGTTGGGATTTGCCAAAGGGGATCTTCCCCTGTGGAAAATTTCAGAAAGAATTCTGTTCATTCTACAAGGAGTCTCTTTTGGTGACGAGACTCTCTCATACGCCTAAGTATTCCTACTCCCCTGCTGACCTGCCTCCTCTCTTGTGTTCTTCCCTGATTCTGGAACTCAGGTGTGTATGGCTGCATGTATAACTCTGTGTGTGTGTGTGTGTGTGTGTGTGTGTGTGTGTGTGTGTGTGTGTGTGTGTATGACTGCCTGTATGAATGTGTCTGACTGTGTATAGTGTATGGCTGCATGTATGACTATGTGTATGAATGGGTGTGTGTGTGTGAATGTATGTGTATGAGTGGGTATGTGTGACTAGGTGAGTGTATATGTATCTATGTGTGTGGCTGTGTGTGACTGTATTTATATGTGAGTGATGTCTATATGAGTGAGATTGTGTGTGTGTGAGAGAAAGACTGTGTGTATAAGTGTGTGTGTGTGATTGTGTGTGTAATATGTGTGTGTATGTATGTGTGTATGTGAGACTATGTGACTCTATGTATTTGTGTGGCTGTATGTGTGACTGTGTGTATGTATGCATGTGTGAGTGTGTGTGCATGTCTGTATTGTGTGTGCATGTGCATGTATTCATGTACAAGTGTGTGTGTGTGTGTGTGTGTGTGTGTGTGTGTGTATGTGTATGTATATGTGTGTGAATGTGGGAGGTGGGCCTTACTTGGGCACACTGTTAAATTGTCCCAAGCTGCTTTTTTTATAGATAATCTCTTTTTATCCAGATTGGAGTGCTTGCATCATCATTTTTATCTCCCTGTCTCACACGCTTCATCAACACTTCTCTTCTATCATAATCACTTGATCAGATCTTCGTTTCTGAATAAATCCATCCAACTACACTCAGTCATTGTGTCTGAATCCAAGAGGTGGATAGTGTTGCCTAAAACCTAATATGGTGAAGCCAGTGATTATGTGTTTAGGTAAATCTTGTTACATGCTTGATAAGAGATGATAATAAAGGGGAGAACAAAATTGTATTTCTTCAGAAGGAACTATAGTGCCATTTTCCTGTGGCTCAAAATGATATATTCTTATGCACGCCATACCTACTGGGTACAAACCTCTCTGCTGTGTGGCTCAACACCATAATCACTATAGTTGGAGCCATGAAGAACTTGGAATGTTGGTTTTTTAAGCTGAAATATGTCATAAATATTAAATAAAAGCTTTCAAAGACAATATAAAAATAAAAGGTGTACTCTCTCACCAACTTTAACATGTTAAAATCACATGGTGAATTGATTGGTTTAAATGAATATCTCTGAGAGAGAGAGAGAGAGAGAGAGAGAGAGAGAGAGAGAGAGAGAGGATATATACATATATATATACATATACATACACATATAATAGATAGATATAGATATTAAATAAGATATTTCAAGCCTTGGAGCATAGGTGGCACTGTGTAATTGATATGGCTGCTACTAGGTGAGTATGTAGACAGCCATGTGGAACATTCCAATGGATGACCAATAATTTCCTCTTTGATGGTGGAGGCCTGAAGCATTGGAACTCAGATTTACTGGGTTTTATTCTTCAGGACTCTGTCCTTGAAACTGTGTTCTGTAACAGATATGTTTCCTATAATAAGCATGCTGTGGTGTACTAAGTCGTAAACACATGCATGTTAGGACACTGTCATCTAAGAAATTCTGTGACTAACAATGCTTCTATAGTTTGCTCTAACACAGTGCATCAGGATCATATTTGATTTTAGATACATTGTTACTACCCTGTGGTATAGAAATACATTATTTTCTGCACAGTTATCATCTTTGTTAAAGGCAAATAGTTCTTCAGTGGAGGCTTCCTTTTGCTACAAATCTAGGCTCTTCTGCTGTTTTCTTCAGCACTGTGCCCAAGATGATGTCAGTACAGTTCTGAGTCCTTCTTGTCTGTCGCATTTTGAGTGAGAGGGAAGGAAGGTTAAAATAGAAATGAAAGCCAGAGTGATGCTGGGATGGGGGAGCATGTTGACTGGCTGGGTAGGGCACACACACTATTTTAGGTCTAAGTCCTTCGTGACAAGGTCCAACAACTTGGGGTAGCAGTGGGATGTACTAGAGACAGAAAGGAGACTCAGCAGACAATGGTGTGTAAAGGAAAATGAGGTCTGAGAATGAAAGGAAACGAGATCCTGAGTATGAAAAACATTTGGGGATATATGTTTTCGCAGGTCGTGTTTAAACAGCGTACACATACCTAAACCCCATCGTGAAATGGACTTTGAAGGGATTGTCACATTAAACTGTAAAAACCTGCAACCGTGTCCTTAGTTATATAAGATCTGTAGCATATCATCATCTAAAAATGTGATGTCGTTCCCTAAACCATCCTAGAATTAAGGACAATCTGATTAGAGTAGCCACAGGCAGCGTGTTTCCTCATTAGACATGTTCATCGCTAAACCACGTGTGTGAGGAGAATATACCGACCATGAAGTGCCACTCAAATCTATTATTCTTGCAATCTTTTCCTACCTAAAATAGTTGCAATTAATCACTGCAATATATTTAAGGAGATAATACATTTTATGTTTTGTAGGATAACTTAACAGGCCACGTAGAAGCAACATAATACCACAATAACTTTTGTTACTTCAAATAAATAGAGAGTATGTTCCTTCAAGGAGGGAGAGGATAACCACAGTCACAGATGCTGGTTCAGCCAGGAGGAGCGACAGAGCTAATTACATTCTTGAAAACGGATACAGTTGGAGTCATTTTCTGAACCTCTTTTTTTTTGGGGGGGGGGGTTGTTTGTATTTTGAGTTCCACATTTCTGAATATTCTCAGAATTCTGGTATTTCCTCATTTGACTTGTCTTTTTTAAAGTGTTTCCTTATACCCAAAACCTTCCTTTCATTATGCAAAGAATGTAGAAGAAAGAAAGGAAGAATACCACAATGCCTTTAGTAGCAAGATAATTTAAGCCTTTTCTCAATAGTAAATTAACACTAATTTGATAATAATACTTTAGTTATTTTTACTCAGATATGCATAACCTTTTAATATAACACAATTTTAATCAATTGGGGACATGTTCCAGGCTAAATAAATAACCAAAAGGATAGACTTGAAAGGCAGATGCTATCTAGTCACCTGTGCTATTTAGAATGTTAGCACATTTTGATTTATTTTTCTGAAATATATAAAACAGGAACATGACAGAAAACATGTAATCACAAGGTATGTTATGAAACACCCATAGTCTCTGTTGTCCAGGTTTTAAATTTCATGTCTTTTTACCAATTTAAATGATGTGTTTATTGTACTGGTCCTGTAAAAAAAAAAATTAGAACCTTACTTATGCTAGGCACATGCTGTAACGTTGAGTTAAATCTCAGCCTCTCTTGTTTGTTTCAGTAGGCTCGCCTTCGTAGCTTTAATCTAATTAATACTTGTTTGCTTTGTGTGGCTACTTGGTGAAATATCATCCAAGAGCTGAAAATCCACAACAACTTACCCCTTCCCCCAAAACAATAAGCCACCCCTTCATTTAAAATTAGGATTCATTAATCTAATGATGGAATCCTGATTACTATAGGAAACGTGTGTGGTGTTTGATCAGGACTGACTCTGTCACTGACTGGCCATAACCTCTTGCAAGCATCAGTCCTCTCTGATTCCAACGAGGGCGTACGGAGGATCACATCTGCTGTTCATGATGATGATTGATTCAAATTAGTGACGGAATTGATACTCTTACAAAAAGAAGGGGATGGAGTGAAAGGAGCTTTAGTGCACTAAAGACTGCACGGCCTCATATGGGATACTTATGTGTTTCTTATTTATTCTTCAAGGATCCTTTTTTTTCATCATCTTTGTTGGACTGTGATCGTCATGTGCTATTATGTGCTATTCTTACGTGAAACAAGAACGGGGCAATGTAAGCAGATCTGGTGCAGAGTGGTCCGAATTACTCACTGGCGAGAACTAGTTAGTAGGGGCAAATAGCAGCTGAGTGTTTTCTCCTACGCCCAGGCATGACTTCTTATGCATGGCTGCTCTTCCGAGAAAGTCGCCACTCCTTTCTAAGGGTAGCTACCAGCACCCACCATTCCCTGAGGGCCATACTTCACCAGCCGCACTCATTTTCATGACTCCTACTCTAGATTTGACTTCATCAGCCCTTTTCTTCTTAGTCATACGCTTTCTGTTTAAGAAGAAGAGCATCTGTGAGATGGTTACATGGATAAAGGAACTTGTAACCAAGGCTGATGACCTTGGTTTAACCTCTGATGACCTGAATTTGATCCCTGGGTCTCACATTGTGGAGGAAAAGAAGAACCTCGTGCTAGTCGCCCTTGACTTCCACATGCGTACCTCTGTCCAAGAAAAAGGAAAAAAAGCAAAGAGTAATGAGTAATATCCATCAATTGATTTTAATTTTTATACACACACACACACACACATATATATATATATAATATATATATATATATATATTCCTTATATGCAATGCTATATGATAAGGCTATTTTCACGTAAGTACATATTGCCCATTGAACAACCTCCCACTGCCTCATTTGCTTTCTCTTTCCTCTTCCCCTCCAATGAGTTCCTTTGCTCCCTAAATTGGTTTCACTTCTATTTCCATGCTATACTTACACATACATGGTTTTATGTGTCTATTTAGAATCCAGAACTACATACAAGAGAAAGCACTTGATATTTGTCTTCTGAGACTAGTCGACCATAATAATTATTATAACCAGTTGCGTCTGTTTTCCCCAAAATGAATACCTTCATGTTTGGAGCATTCCAGTGTACAGATGGGAAATCAAATGCAGTTGAAAACATTGTGGCTAAGGAGGCTGTGAGTGTGTTAGCTGTCTCTTTCCTTGGTGGCACTGGAGTTCTTACAGTCACAGGAGAATGTCTAGATCACAGATGGTCCCTATAGCGATCCAGGTAGGAGATATACTCTGAGGCAATGGACTCTCTTCTTCCATTACTCCCTGTCACTGTGTCTCCAGAGCTTTGTACCTCATACAGAAATGTGTTTTTTTGGTGTTTTTGTGTGTTTTGGGTTTTTTGACATCTTTTCTTGTATTGGATATGTTTTATTTACATTTCAAATGTTATCCCCTTTCCCGTTTTCCCATCCAGAAACCCACTGACTCCCCCTGCTTCTATGAGGGTGTTCCCCAACCCACCAACCCATGCAGAACTTCTGGAGAAATCACACCTAATCTCCAGTTGCATTACAGAGCAATAGTGATAAAAAAAAAACTGTATGGTATTGGTACAGAGACAGGCAGGTAGATCAGTGGAACAGAATTGAAGACCCAGAAATGAACCCACACACCTATGATCGCCTGATTTTTGACAAAGGAGCCAAAACCATCCAATGGAGAAAAGACAAATGGTGCTGGATCAATTGGCAGTCAGCATGTAGAAGGGTGAAAATCGATCCGTCCATTCTTATCACCTTGTACAAAGCTCAAGTCCAAGTGGATCAAGGACCTCCACATAAAACCACAAATGTTTTCCAAAGGCAATTTCCCTCTCCAGAGAATCAAGATTCGTCCTCAGATACTGCCTACACATGTCACACACACACACACACACACACACACACACACACACACACACACACACACAAACACACTAATGCTCTAATGGTTTAACTGGTCTAGGTCTTACAGTTATGAAATTTTGTAGGTGAGGGATATTTAGGTACAGGATTTAGGTACAGGAGGGTCATTGTTTGCTTCATGTCAATATAAGCTTGTGATGATAAAGCTGGCAAAGAGTCTGGGAAGCCTGAATCCAAGACCTTGACCCGATTTTCAGTTTGTCTCTGAAAGATACTTATTTCATTCTCACACAACTACTTAACCCCTGCCCATACCAGGAAGTTACCCAACCCATCTGGACTTCTCATTTTTTTTTTTTTAGCAGTTAGTACTTGCTGTAATAGGAAAGTTTTTGTTTTACAAGATGATACTGTTAACTAAATGAACATTATCACAGGGACACTCTTTACAAGAACCAATAAACATAGCTTCCAAATGATTATTGCAGAAAGGAAAGTTTTGTTTTCTCAAAGTGCTTGTAAGTGAATGAGGTAGCAGAAAGAGCTACGATGCGATGCTAGAAAAACGTGTTTTTAATGATGGCCATTGGGGTATTTAAAATCATCAGAGCTGTAATACAGATGTGATTAAAACACGCTGTAAAATGTTAGCAATAAAGAGTCCTTTAGAAACCCACTGTTTCTAATTTGCATCTGCCTAATGTTTGGCATCCTCAAAGGAATTTCCAAACCCCTACTAATTGACTCTTAGAAAATCCTTCTAATGTATCATTTGCTTTGACTCAATGCGAAATCTAAACAATGATCATTTAAGCTATTTAATCAGTGTTCTCCGACAAACACGGAAGAGCAGCAGCATATGTGTCTGTTTTAGTCAGAAGGCTTCAGGATAGGGGCAGAAGGAACTAGAGCTAAAGAAGTTTTCAGATCGTGTGCTAGACAGGGATCCCTCAAATATAATGGTAGAAAATTCCCTTCCTGGTCCTGTGAATATGTCAGGTCAAGTGTGGAAGGAAGATCGAGGCTGTGGATAGAGCGAAGAAGGGCAATAGTTGCCTTTGAGCTGGAGACCTCTCGGGCACGGTCTAGAAGGGGCCAGCGCAATCGCAGTGTCCTTGGGTGAATACGACAAAACCAGAGGACCGGCTGCCCGGGAAGGGCTTGAGAAATGTCTCTGGCTTGAAGGTTGAAGTTGGGGCCCAGAGCCACAAACGGTGATGTCTTCTAGAAGGCAGGAAATGAGATTAAGTGGATTCTTTCCTAAGGCCAGCAGAACGAACTTAACCTTGTCCATGGCTGATAATAGGCCACACGGCCCCCTTTCACCTAGTAAACTAGCTTTAAACATGTGTGTTACTGCTCCATATTTAGAAGTTGGTGTGGCAGCAATGGGAAACTGAAACAAATCTCCACAGCCTTGAACTCTACAAAGAGGGGCGTAGCTAGTATGACTGACAGACGCAACCCTGGCCATCAGGCATTCATGCATCGTTCTAGTCTGGCTGCAAAACTGAAGCAGGGGCTGGGGATTTAGCTCAGTGGCAGAGCGCTTACCTAGATGAGGGCGCAAAGAACCGAGGTCCCCAGCTCAAAAAAAAGAATCAAAAAAAAAAAAAAAAAAAAAAAAAAAAAAAAAAAAAACTGAAGCAGGAAGATAGAAGCATTGATAAAATATAAAGAACAGATCAATGAAACTCTTAGAGTCTCTTTGGCAATGTTCGTTATGGGGAGATTTTTTTATGAAATTCACAGTATCTTAATGTTCAGAGAAAAGGAAGGCTTATCCTGGCTGGCTCGTAATATATAAAACCACATGATATAGCTTTTTGCGTTATATAATAGAAGTATCATATGTATATAAGGGTATAATATACCAGAGTCATTCACTCTAAATAAGTATTGATATCACTTGTCATGAATTTTAAGAATAAATATGTTCACATGTGTGTATATATATATATTCTTTATATATATTCTTATGTATGATATATCGTGTTTATGGTTTCTAATCTTCAATTTACACTTTAACTCATATTTTCAAAGTAATTTTGTCAACATTTAAAAGCATAGGGATATTTGTCAAAAATAGTATTTATAACATTTAAACGTTTTTGTTTGGGCAGTAGGTCAATTCAGACTTTTTGATATTTGAGGACTTAACAATCTCTTTACACCAAGACAACTTTACACTAAGGGTAGGTTGAGTAAGGGGAGAAAGTTCCTTAGCCACAGGTTTTTCTCCTCTTTTTACTTTTGAGAAGAGTTCCCACTGTGTGCCCTAGGTTTCCCTTCAGTTTGTAGTCTCTCTGCCTCAGATCCCAGAGAGCTGAGTATAGGCATTGAACATGACTCCCATTTCCCTCAGATTCATGTCTTTATGGATTAAATGAACTATTGCAGTATAGTATGCATGTTAGCTTGTTTCTTTTTCATAATATATAGCTCCCCTTAAATAGTATTTTATTTATAAATTTTATAAATAGTACTTATAAAATAAGTAGTATTTTATTATCTCTTAAGCCTGAAAATGGTCTTTTTATAAGTAAATTAAATATTGAATAAAACCATAAATTGAATTGATAAATATTTTATCATTACAGTACCTATGGACAATTATAATAATTTACTCTGCTTCATTGCAAAATACTTGATCTGAAAATCCAGATGAGAAACAAGGAGTCTTACAGTGTTAGAGTGCTAAGGGCAAGAGCTAAGTAGGGAAAGAGAGGAAGAAAAATTCGACACCTAAGTGTGACTGTTCACTGTTCAGTAAAAAAACATTGCATTGTTTCATTCTTTACATTTCCAGATAATCATTTATAGCTCTTTTAAAATATTTTATTTTAATTACTTATATGTGTGCTCATGTATGTTTATGTGTGTGTGTTTGTGTGTGTGTGTATGCATGTGTTTTGTGTGTATGTGTGTGTGTGTGTGTGTGTGTGTGTGTAGGTACCTACATTGCCCAGGAGAATTTGTATGCCCTAGAGCTCTAGTTACAGGTGATTGTGAGCCCTGAATGAAGGTGCTGGAAACTGAGGGCAGAGTCAGGTTCTCTGGTAAAGTAGCACATGATGTAACCTACTGAACCATCTGGCCAGCTCAGACAGGTTCTTAAAAAATGTGTGGGGGACATGCACATCCCTGAATATGTATGTGAGTGTGAGCATGTGTGTGTGTGCATGTGTGTGTGTGCATGTGTGTGCGTGTGTGTGTATGTGTGTGTGTGTGTGTGTGAGCAGGTGTGTGTGAGCAGGTGTGTGTGTATGTGTGTGTGTGTGTGCATATGTGTGCGTGTGTGTGCATGTGTATTGCTGTAGGTCTCATTCTCTACCCTGGCTGTTTTATAAATTACAATGTAGCCCAGGATGGCCCCAAACTAATAGATTTTCCTCCCTCATTCTCCTGAGTGATAGATTATACATGTGGGCTATCATTTTAGTTTATTGATGATATTTAACTCTGACTAGAACTGCAAACTATATTAATGTATGGAATTTTAGGTGATAAAATTTAAATACTAAATTATCTTATCCTTCTGAACTAAAATATAAATGTACACCTAGGAAAATATTCTATATTGTACTTAGATAGCTGTTTATGTTGTAATGAAATATTATTAATTAGGCAATCATACTCAATAACTACAGTGGATTATTAAAATCACCTATAAAGTAATGTAGTAATGATTTAGTGGCACACACCTGTCATCACAGCACTTAGGGTTGGTGGAGAAAGGAAGATTGTCATTTTCAGACTATCTTGGACTACAAGGAAGCAAGCAAAAATTAACTTGAAAACATTTATTTTCATATATTTGTAGAACTCTGTCCTGAAAGTTTTTATAGCGAGAATGCTTACATAGTTGATGGGCATCATCCTATATGCTTTAGTAGAAAGAAGACCATTATAAATATTTGTAATATTTCTGATTCTTCCTATTGTAAAATATTTCTTTGTCCAGACATTCACTTTTTTAAATAAGTGTACATAGATCTCATGATATTATAAACACGCACATGTCAGATACGTATGAAAATAGGCCCATCAGGATTTTCTAATGCTTGATCATTTTAATACTAACAAGGTTAGCATTCAAACGTCATGTACAAAATAATACCCAAAAGAACAACTTCAGTTCTTACACTGACCAGGTTCGTTATCATTAATTTTGTTATGAGATGCATGGAGGTTGGGTATTTGTAGTAGAGAAAATAAATCTTTACAGATGTTGGTCTGAGGTCATCCATTTGAATGATCCAGGTCATTGAATCACTTATTGACTGGACCCTAACATCTTTTCTCCTCACTCGCCATCTCTCTTACCTTTTATAGCTTTTGATAAACACTATAAATACACACTAGGCACTCGAGAAACCTGATCTAGATGTTTAACTGCACAGTTTCAGACTTGATACCTTATGCAAGTAAGTGATTTGCTCTTCACTGGACAAAAGCACGTTATTGAAGAGAGGTAGAGTTTGACTGAAGAAAATGATGTAATGAACTGAATAGAATATGCATTGAATCTCCTAATGTATAATATAAGCTATATGAATTTCTCTGTTTCACATAGGAAAGGCTAAGATTTTTTTCTTTCTTCTGTCAACAACATTTGGGGAATTAAGAACCATATGTGAAGTCATCCAACATGGTACATGGCATGAGAAATATTATATTAAATTATCTAGAGTGCTTCTTATACCTCACTGGACTTAAAATTAGCCAGGTGTTTGCTTTGATTCTTTTCTGGGCTCTCTTCCTGTAAAATTCAGGTCTTAAGTGGCTTTCAAAAGTCAGTCTATGCTTCTAATTCCTGAGTCGTTAGTATTCCATTGTGTAAATGAACCACATTTTCTTTATCCATTCTTCAGTTGAGGGACATCTAGGTGGTTTCCAGTTTCTGGATGTTGTGAATAAAGTGGCCATGAACATAGTTGAACAACTGTGCTTGTGGTATAATGTGGGGCATTTGTGTTTTGAGCTAGAACTATTGCCCCCACTCACCCCCTCCATTTTTTTTTTTGCGAAAACACCAAAATTATTTCCAAGGTAGTTATACAAGATTGCCCCCTCACCAGCAATGGAGGAGTATTCCCCTTGCTCCACTGCATAGCCAGCATGTGCTATCACTGAATTTTTTATTTTAGCCATTCTGGCAGCGCTAAGATGGAGTAGTTTTGATTTTGCATTTACCTGATGCCTATGGGTATTGAACATTTCTTTAAGTACTTCTTGGCCATTCAAGATTCCTCTGTTAAGAATTCTCTATTTGACTCTGTACCCCCATATTTTAAATTGTATTATTTTGTTTGTTGGTGTCTAATTTCTTGAGTTCTTTATATATTATGGATATTAGTCCTCTTTTCAGATATAGGGTTGGTGAAGTTCTTTTCCCTGCTGTTTTTTCTATTGAGCATGTCCTTAGCCTTGTAAAAACCTTTTCAATTTTATGAGGTCCCATTTGTTAACTGATGATCTTAGTGCCTGAGCTTTGGTGTCCTATTTAGAAAGTTTCCCCCTGGCGAGGGCGGCAATGGGGGGAGGGTGGGGAGGGGAACACCCATAAGGAAGGGGAGGGGGGAGGGGGATGTTTGCCCGGAAACCGGGAAAGGGAATAACACTCGAAATGTATATAAGAAATATTCAAGTTAATAATAAAAAAAAGAAAATAAATGTGATCAACTTATCTTCAATTGCCATAAGAAGGATAGAAAGACTCACATTTCAGGTATGTTTCAAAATGTGTATTTGTAAAAGTGTAAAAAAAATAATGCTTCTTTCATTGACATAAAATAAAATTCAATAATAATAAAAAAAAAAAAAAGAAAGTTTCCCCCTGTGCCAATCCATTCAAGGCAGTCTCCAACTTTCTCTTCTGTTAGATTTAGCATGTTCAGTTTTACTTTGAGGTTTTTGATCCACTTGGAGTTGAATTTTATGCAGGGTAATACATACGGGTCTATTGGCCTTCTTCTTCATAAGTCATCCAATTAGACCAGAACCATTTGTTGAAGATGCTTTCATTTTTTTCATTGTATGGTCTTGGCTTCTTTGTCAAATATCAAGTGTCCATAGGTGTATATGTGTTTTTTCCCCCTGGGTCTTAGATTCTATTCCATTGATCAACCTGTATGTTTTTATAACAATATCATATAGTTTTTATTATTACTTCTCTGTAGTATAGTTTGAAATCAGTGAGAGTGATAACTCTAGAAGTTCTTGTTTTATTGGACATGATTGTTTTAGCTATCCTGCGTTTTTGAAGGATTTTTCCCCCGTATATTTAGAAGAGAATAGGCTTAAAAGTGGCACTAAAGTAGTTGCTGTCAACTGCTGTCCCATGTGAAAAGGGTTTCTAGAATTTTTTAGTATTTGGATCTGATGCTTCCCAGATGTCTTGTTTACTGTGAACATGGACCCCAGGGGACTCTTAGGGAAATTCTGTGGGTAGTAGGAGACACACTTTGCTGGTTTGCCATTTCTCTTCTGGTTAAAAATGATGAAGTGTTTCAGATATTAGATGTTCTCATCTGCTGGCTCTGCATGCATTAAATGCATTGATGTTCATCCACACTTTGTTTCCACATGAACTTGCTTTCTAGTATGTAACTTTCCAAAGTATTCACCAGTCTTCACCATCGACTTAAATCTCTGATTTACATAATTGGAGATTAATTTTTTTCAGAAGGCTTGTGAAGGGTTTGTTCTTGATCCACAATGTATTTATAATATGTTACATGCAATTCTTCACATATCAAAACTCTTGAAAGATGTCACTATCAAAGCAGTAAGTGAACGTTTGCTTATAAAATTTCAAGCTCTTTTTGAGTTTCAGGTCATGTGAAGGGGATTACATGTTAGCAAGGAAGGCTTAGTTTGCACACATTGTTTTACATGCTAGATACACCAAGTTCACAATAGGATTTCAGGAAGGAAGAAAAATTATTCGGTTCTTGTTCTGAAGTCATGATTAGCCTTCCCCCTCTCCTAGTTCCCATTATTTTCACTCTCCTGTGCTTGAAAAAACAACTGAATGAATTGAAGATGAAGGGAAAGTAAAGAAAGAGACAGCCAACAGTTTTCTCTAGCTCAGAAATAACATTGCAGACATGGAATTAGCTGTGAGCCTGGATTTGTTCTTTTTAATTTCAGCAAATGATCCTGTGCTGCTGTCTGTTGGGATCATGCCATGGAAAGAACTGGTTTTCTTTCAGTTTATATTAACATTGCTTCGCACTGTTCTTTGGTAGCTGGACCATTGTTAGACGCTAGAATATTTAAGATTAATGATCTCTTCTTCGTGTGGCCTTGGATGTGTGTCTTAAGGCTTCTTAGCTTATTTATTTTCAAGTTTAAAATTTTATGTTTGAGTCAAAAACCTGTAATACCTGACTACCCTGAGACCATACCATAATGTTCATGTAGAGTAACATCACATATTATGGTCACCGAGTAGATTTCAATGTAGTCATTTTGAAATGTGGCTCATTTACAACCACATGCTAAGACTTTCTCACTGAATGAACTCAGACGACTGCCGTGGTGACATGGGTCAGATGTCTCAAGACATATATCGGGTTAATGAGCAACATTAAGAAATAAGATAAAATAATAAGGTAGGAAAGGAAAACAAATATATATTGGTTTACATTCATATTTCAAAATATGGAATCTATGGCAGGCCTTAAAATTGGACAGAAATAACTATGTATCATAGGGACTTTAGATCACAGGCCAATGGCTATCATGAACATAAGCCTACATCTACTACTGAAATATGATAAGACAACTACAATAGGAATAGGATCCTGTTTGGAACACTTTGATGTGTTTTTCTTGTTGGTTTGGAGAAAATATGGCCTGACTGGACCATGATGTATTTTCCATAGCTTTATCAGCATAATAAAACTAACAGTAAGTTGTCTGAACTACAGAATAAAGCAGTAATTGTAAAATTATAAGGATATAGGATCCTTACCAGGCATCAATATGAGGCCCAGATACTCGACTCTACATTGATCAGTGGTCAGACTTTTCAGTTGGAATTTCCAAGTAGTGATTTTTGATTTTTTCAATTATACAAGTCAATATATACTAAAACATTTAAAGGAAATTCAATTGTCTGATATCAAGTTCATACTTTATGGACGTATAGTAGGATAATATGGATACATAAAAATTAATAGTATGTAAGTACACTTTATAGTTTCTTGTTAAGGGTTGTATTGGAACCACTAAAGATGGATTTTTAAAAAAATCTTATGTTTTCTATTAATTTTTGTAAGACTAGGTTTTATAGCTAAAAGTGTTGGAGTATAATCTTTACAAATAAAATCAACTCTACTGTGTACTTATAAAGAGCGCTTTAGAAATTTGTATGTTTGCAAACTAATAATCACATAATAGTCTTGATCATATTTCTATTAAATGTCTTCAGAACATCATCCCTTAATTCTGTGTAATGATAGGCTTTTCTTAAAATCGAATTTTGATTATGGGATGGACTTTCCCACAGAGCAAGGACTTTGTGAGATGAATTTTTCTAGGACCATCTAAAACCTAGGTAACTTCGATCTTATTGCAGCGTTCACTGTAACTCTAACAAACTTTCAGGAAGCATTTGCTGAATGACGGCATGGTCACAGGCTTGTGTAGGCTCAGTTACTCACAAAAGAAACTAGGAAACATGAGTTCGCATCAAATCTGCCTTTCTATAACCCGCAAAGCACATAAGAAAGCCATTATACGGAATAATGTAATGTAAAGGCTTATGTTTCTCTGCATGTTTCTGATTTAGTAACTTCGTTTTGGGTATTTAATTCTGAGTTAAATAGGTGTATCCTAACCACTCTTTCCCTTCCTTTTGTTCAGTGGAGATCCATAGCTCAAACCAGGCCATATTTTCTTCAAAGCAAAGAGAATAAATAGATCAAAGCATACAAAATGTTGTTAACTAAACTATTTTCCTTCCACCGTTCTCTTTCAGAGGCATTATGGGTAGGTGTATAATGTAGGGGGGATACTCACTTTTTCATTTTTCTCCAGAAACTAAGGTCAAGCATTAATTGGCTTCTTTGCTTATAAAATGTACCAATTGAAGCCAAATCAGACACATAAAGGCAAGTTTATTAAGTAGCAGCTTTCTGGTGAGTTTACTGATCTCACAGGTGGAGGTCAGTGAATTCATGCCCTCAGGGCTAAAGCAAGGGGGATTTATGGGTTTTGGCCATGGGGTGATGAAATGTGAGCTAGAAGCTGGGATCATGCCCATATAAGGTAAAAAAGCTGAGCCCCTAGGCTGCCACTCATGGGTGGGTAGCCAGAAAGGCAGAGACCTGGAGAGATCACCTGTGAGCCTGGAATTTTCTTCCTTGCTGGCAGGATTGGAAAAATGGCAAACAGGGTTTCATAAATTATGCAGGGGATTCCACCCCACCAAACATCTCCTTTTCTCCTTCCTACAGGTTACATAATCATTTCAAGCGAGGCTATAGATATACATTGAAGAATGGTTTAGAGGTAGAAAGGGTTAATGTCATGCGAATGTAAACTAACCCATCCATGAAACAAACTTTTCCCCATCAAGATTGCCCACATTTTGTTATATTCTATTTTGCAATAAAATATAATTATTCATAACTAAATCAATTATTTTGTTTCTCTGGTGAGTAACTGCTATATTGCATAAATCCTGGAGTTACAACTTTATGAGTACTCAATAGGAACTTATATATTAGTTTTAAAAAAGAAAGAGGTCATCAGGAAAATAAGGCATGTGTTCCTTTAGAACCTGAGGGATAACTGCTGCAGAACCCCAGGTAAAAGTTGCTGAAAACTTTATGAAGCATTGTTGGAAGAAGCAGTCCCACATTGCCCAGTGATGGGCTAGTCTGTAATATGGTCTGAATGTGTAGTTGAGTCCTTGACTACAGGTCTTATTCCCAACTGCCAAGCTTATGTGGCCATCTGACACAATGTCTTTCAGCATACTAGTCTACTTATTAAACTTCTGGCTTCTAGAAGGCTTTCTCATATGATATGGTATGATATGATATGATATGATATGATATGATATGATATGATATGATATGAGGCTTTCTGACATGGAGGAACTGCAAATTTCAACATGTTTATGCTTCTGTTGGGGCATAAATATGTTGCATATCATGGTATCTCAGGAGCTAACTCTATAATTATGCTTCCATAAACTTAATTTCATCAATTATATGTTTTATATCTTATACGAAATGATATATGTATTAATATGATTATGATGTATTAATATAGTTGATACTTGTATATATTTTATGTATACAGTTGCTTACCACGTAATTGAAAACTTACTATTTCATTATTTTAGCTAATTGACATCATAAAATATAATTATTTGAGTGTATTTGTTACATACAATGAATGAGGCCCTAAGTTCTATCCCTAGAAAAAAAGTAAATTGAAATACTCATGGGACATCTTCATGGGCCCCAATGGAGCCATTATTAGATAGCAATAGGGAAGATGTCATTGATCATTAAGAGGGATTCCACACATTCTCATTCCTAGCACTGTGATATTTTGTGTCAGTTGGAGCCACAGAGCAATTATCAGTAATGTTTACGGGAATTTGACTGAGGGCATTCCTTCCATTGTGTACGTGATGCCAGTCAGTATGGGAAGGCTTAGGAGATCCACAGGTAGAAAGAATGGTGCTTGCCAAAGCGGCATGACCTTTCATCAGTTAACGCCCTCTGAGTCTAAACAGTGGTTTAAGGGTCTCTGGAGGGTGGAGAGATGACAGTGGTTTTGAATGTCTGCTGCTCTTCTACAAGTCTCTAAAATTCCTTTCAGTAACTCTAGGCATTTTGTTTTCTATACTCAAATCTAGAATTGTTTTATTTATGAAGATGAAATAGAAACTTTATGGGCAGATACAATCTTTTTCATTTTATAGACCACAATAATTTAATATTAATATAATATTGATTTATTATTCATAATTTAAATCATCACAATAATCATTGGGGGTAAGAAACTTTGATATTCAGCCTCTAATTATTAATAGCGGGTTTTTTTCTTTATAAGGTAGAGTTCCTTATTCCCTACACACACCAAAAGTTCCATACAAGGATCTAATCATAACCTTTGTATTTGTGATCCAGAGGACAAACAGTACAGGACTTTCATGGATGGACATCTTAATGCTTTGTGAAGAGAGAGTTAGAACATTCTAGACAGGAGGTTGGCTAACTATGGGCAAAGATACTGGTCAACGAGTGTCTTGCTTGTGTTTTACCTGTGAGCTAAGAATTCTTTTTACACCTTTAAAGTGTTAAACAGAGGAAGGGTAGAAGGAAGAATGGGAAAAGAAGAAAGAAGAGATTCGACAAGGTTCACAAAGTCCAAAGTATTTACCATCTAACCCTTTACAGGAAGTCTGCCTGCGATTACTGTGCCTGTCATAACAGGAAACTTCTGGCATTTCAGATTCGGTGGTGCTAGTGGGCTGTTCATGCCATCTGTGTACTTGAAATGACACATTAGCTTTTGAATACTGTATGAGTACAACCCTATTGATAAATCCAGAGATTCGGGTTTGCACAATGCACTTTTATTCTAATAACACTTTAAAAAGTCACCCCCAGAGTACTTTTCAGGCTCTCACATTGTAAAAGCTGGAGCAATTTCTGAGTATCCAGTCACTTCTGTAGCATAGCCTCCATGTGAGCAGGTGCACAGCATCAGAGAAAGTCCCAGAGCTGCAAAAGAAGAAGGAAGAGTGATATTCTAAAGAACTGAAAACTAATGGCTGTAACTGGTAGTCCAGAGAAATGTGAGATATACATACATGCAGGCATACACATACACATACATACATACATACATACATACATACATACATACATACATACATACATACATATGGTTTGTGTGTAGTGTTGACTGTGTAGGCTTATACAAATTATATAAGAAACATGAGGCCCTTTTGCCTCTGTGAATAATTGATCCAAACCATTTGTCTTGGAGGAGAAATATGAGCAGGAGTTTCAGCATCTAAATGCCATTAGAAAGTCCCAGCTTTTGTCTCCTTTTATACAGAAAATGTCTTCACAGAGTTGAAATATAAAATTGATTCAGCAGTATTATGGATTCAACTGTTTGTATTAGTGAATGACTGAAATAAAGGTATGTGTGCAGCTACTGAACTTCCCAGAAAAACAAAACAAACAAACAAACAAAAAACCACACCCGTGTTGTAGAAGGTTGATTGATTAGAATTTCACGGTTGTATAAAGCTGCCATGTTACAGATTCAGGGACAAAATTTTCATTAGTCTCCTTTAGAGCCATTCATAGTCAACTTCTTTTTAAAAGTGTGTGTGTGTGTGCATGTGTCTGGTCTATGTGATATGTGTATATGGTGTGTGTGTGTGTGTGTGTGTGTGTATGCGTTGTGTGTGTGGTATATGTGTGTGTACATGTGTATGGTGTGTGTGCATGTGTAATGTTTTTGTGTGTAACTATGTTTGTGGTATGTGGTATGTGTGTGAGATATATATATATATATTGTGTGTGTGGTATATGTGCGTGTACATGTGTATGGTGTGTGTGTAATGTTTTTGTGTGTAACTGCATGTTTGTGGTATGTGGTGTGTGTGTTTGTGTGATATATATATATATATATATATATTGTGTGTGTGTACACACATGTATGTGTATGTTCTGATCAGAGGACTAGGCTTAGGAGTTAGCTTACCCTGGTACCTTGTAGAGTCCTGAGATAAGCATCAGTGCACCCCAGGGCCTCTACACACTCTTGAATACATTCTCAGTAGATTATCAGTGTTCACTAACCCTAACCCTGAAATCCTGAGCAGATGGCTGCAAGCTGTGACTTTTCTGCTTCACTGTAACCTGCCTACCTGCTGCCTGCAAATTTACTTAGTCATTTCCTTGCCTTACCACGGTTTTCCCCTTCAGTGATGACAAAACACTCTATAATTAAGTGCTTCTTTGTTGGAACATGTCACTCATGCAACCTGAATCTGTGTTCTCAGGTCCTGGTACTTCATATTTCACTCAGAACAAACTACCTCTTATACTCTTAAAAATGAGAGCTGTGTTTTGCATTATTGTGTATGATTATAACTAGATGAAGCATCATGACTATAACTTTTATTTTGATCATTTTCTAACTTTTTCCAGGGATCTAAAAGGACCTTGTTCATGTCTTTTGAACACTAAGCAATATCTAGACCTTCTATTTTCCCTCTTTTTTTGTCAATAAAGAAGTAAAGTAGAGTTTTGGGAATTAAAATCTTGCAGTATTTTCCTATTATGTAAATAGAAGCTTTGGTTAAGATTGGATCTTAAATAGGAAAAAACTGCTTATTTGAAGCTAAGAGTCTAGAAAAGAATTTTGATTTATGTTTAGCCATGTTGTTTTGAAAATATGCATAATTTTCTGTATAAAAATGATTGTCACTATAAATTATTGATACAATGTTCCTTTCAAATTAAAAATTCATTACAGTACTTTATAAGACAAATGAGACATTATTGAGTCTGAAAGAATAAGTAAAAAAAAGTTAATACAACTTTATTTTATTCTGAAAAAACAATTTGTGAGGATACAGAAATAGTCCAGGCAGGAGTATCACATGGCTTTTATCCACAGTGCAGTACAGGTTGTAACGGTGAGATCACTGGATCCCTTAGTAATGGCAGAAATAAACTAGACAGTGACGGTTTGGTATAAGGTGCTATGAATTAGCCTTGTTCCATTTCCTAGTAGGCAAAAAAAGATAAAGAGTCTTAGCATGTTCACCTGAGATTCACTAGTCAATCCCCTACTTAGAGTTGCTCCAGATGGCAGGTGGTGCTGTTGTATATAAAAAGTGGAAGCTTGTCTAAAGGAGGGACTCTAAGCACAACAACGCCGGGGCCACTGTCATGGGGCTCTGTGGTGATGCAACTGACCTGGAGTCATGATTTCCCTGTAAGCAACAGCTCGCCCATGCTCTTTATGACCATGCAATCACCCATAAGTCACTGGTTCACTAAACTAGGTTCGGATGGACCGTTACTATTATCTTTTATCTGTGCCCTGCTTTCCGTGATCCTATAGACTTGTTCGTAACGTGCCAGCAATTTATGCGACACTCATGCTCAATTTTCCATTACTTTCACATCGTTAGATTTGAGATATACGTTTTGAATAACCAATTTGTGACTTTAATTGTGTCTTCAGTAGTAATGTTCTTATTGTGTTATTTCCAGAAATGAAATTTTATGTTTCTATGAACTAGGTTTTCATTTATTAAACTTCCTAACTAATAAAAGTTGGCTGATCTCCACAATGCCACCCTTCCTTAAATAGGGAAGATACATGATTTAGTTCAAATGTGTTAAAAGAAGTACATTACCTCCAGACTGGTCTGGATAACTCAGGGACAGTTCCTGTAGAATTTGCAGCCTATACATTACTGTAGTGCACACTTCTCTGTTTTAGGACAAAGAACAAGAGTGTCATAGATATAAATACAGCTTCTACTAATGTTTAGTTTTGGACTCAACTCAGTTTCCTATGAAGAGAATCAAAGGCAATGCAAAGGTCCCTGATTGCCTTTGTGGCTCTGACAAGCTCCCCTGAGAGAGATCATCGGTGAGTGAAAAAGACCATCTCTCTCACCCTGTGAGTTAAATGAATGAGTTCAGGAGCTAGTTCAGTGTCAGCAGGCTTGGAGGATACTGGAACTGAACCCCTCCCTCAATAACCTGTAAACCCAGGGTTGACGATCATCAATCTATGCAGATCTGTCTGTGAGACCTGGGACTTGAAGACCTTAAAAAATGGGACTATTGTTTAATGTTGTAGCCAGCTTCAGTTTCCATGTATTTATATACATTAATGTAACAAAGAAAGCAATGATCCTAGGAGAGTTTTTGAGTTCAGAAAAACATGTTAATTAACACCAGTAAACACCTACTAAATATTAACAGAGAAGCCCTTTCCCAGAATTTTCTCAGAACAGACCAACTTGAACACAACGGCATGGCACATACTATAGATTCTATCTGGGAAAGCACCAGAGTAGGAAGGGCAGCACTCAGCAAATCCTTTCTCCAGATTGGCTTTCTATGGCCATGTTCCAACATTCAACAAGAATAAACATGTTTTAGAAATTAAATGTAAATGTTTAACACAGGAGGCATGATAGCATATCCAAGAACAATCCAGGGAACAAAATGCACTTGAGGTAAAAGGCCCTCTGCCTTTTCCGCCCCCTAGAACATCTCTCCCAGTTCTCCAAGGCATTGTTCACCATGGGTCATTATTTGGACTCTGTTCTGGCAAACCAGGAACTGGTCCTTTGGGCGGTCATTACTGGTCTGAAGAATGATTCTTATCTGTGGCTGTATTCAGGCTTCCTGGATTGTACAGGTCATTCTTGAATTGCTACCTAGTCTGGTTTTAAGAGCACTGAACACTGTCCACCAGGAGGCTTTATACAACTGCCCCCATCCTACAGACTCATTTCAAAGAGGTCTATAAATCACCTGGACAGGAACAAGTTTCTCAGGAGTAGCTGCTTGTTCTAGAGACTTTAAAAATTGTACCAAGCCTGACTAAACCACTGAGTGGAACAATAACAGTTTGTGCCATCATCCACTCTTGCCCCTTGAGTGTCTTAACTACAGTAAAGTATATTTGGTCTGACTTGTCTGGATTATTTCCACAGAGATCATAGGGCATCCCAAAGGAGACCTGGTGACAGTAGGGGATGATATTGAGTGGCATACTGAGGACTCCGAAACTCTCAATAAATAGTGACTGAGAAAATTAAAGACCAAATGACTTGCTGGACTTCATCTACGAGGAAGAAAGAATTGATGCTTAGTGCTAATCTTCAGTCTTTTGAAAATTAGCATAAAGACGTTATTGACAGAGGACAAATTAAACCTAAGCGAATATGCTGGCTCAGCTTTCACCATGACTAAAAGAGGTTCAGATTATTGAAAAAGAGTTAAAAAGATTGCATCAATTTTTGGGTAAAATATTAATCCCTAAGTTTAGATAACATATTATTAAAGATGAGCTTAGTGCTTACCTTCTCAGCTTCAGTGATGAAGCTTTAACTTTATTTCATTCAAGTTTCTCAGTTTATTTACTTTTTATTTTTTTTTGTTCAGTGTGGCATTTTGGATAGCACTTAGACCTTGGCATTCCACTCTGGCTTCTTGCTAGCTGTAGACCAATGGTGTAGTCCTAATGCCCTCAGTATTGGTCTGAGTTCTACGGTGACATGCATTCAACTCACCTCTGTCCTTTATGGGATGCTATGTACAAATTTATATCACTTAGTGCATCTTACTTATGCTCTAGGATAGTTTAACATCAACTTTCAATTAAGACTAATCACTTTTCACATTGTTATGATATTATATATCAACACCATTCACCCAAGTGACATATAATTATCCCACTTTCTATTATAACATGTTTTGTTTTGTGTCTATGAAATTATTTTTACTTAAGTTTTTATTATATGTGCAAAATCTTATAAAGCACCTGCCTTTCAGATCCGTCATGTTTCTATGGTTAGTATTCACTCTTCGGTTTTTAAATATCAGTGGTATAATCATCATAATTTATGGGCATCCTGTTCCCCAAACCCACCTGCTGTAAGCTTGGTCAGTCTCAGAGACTACCCAGTAGCTCCATCCCCAAGCTTCCTTTGGCTACACTTCTTTAATTTCCATGTTCATTACACTTTAGTTTATATGCATTCTAAAACAGGACATCTTAAAAATTTCTGCTTATGATCACTTTCGCCTAAAATTTCTTCCTATCTCCCCAGCTACACAGTATAAGGTATATAAAATAGTATACAAGTCAAACATTTGTTGATTATAAATCATAAGAACATTTATTTTAAGTATATACATATAGATAGACATGCTTTGTATCATTTATTAAAGACAATCTTATCTGCATGCTAACCCATGTGTTTAATTTCAGCTAAAGAATTCAATATCAGCTGAATATTTGATACTTGAGACACAAAGCATCTTCATGTTTTATCAACTTTGTTAATGCTCTATAATGACCAATCTTGAAAACATGACAGAAAAAAATGAAAAATTAATATTTATAGAAATTTTTAAAGAACGGATACCTTGTTCTAGTGACAAGCTAAAATTTACCAAGTGATATTTCATGAAATTGAAGTGATCATTTCAAATTGTATTTTTTTAAAAAAATTAATCATCCTATTGCAGTACAATTCAAAGGTGCATTAATTTGATGCCCACACTGAGGAATAGCAGTGTTAAATATTAAAAGGTTGATTCATATAATTAAACCCTGTTTCTGTCGGAGCAGAGAACTTTGTATGGACAGTAATAACACTGCAGTTCACAGCATGCTTTAGTTTGGAATCTGAGCTGTAGTGTTTCAAGTAGTATGCATTGGCTTTGCATGTACGACAATGTGCACAGTGCAAAATGTGCCTGTCTTATGTTCAGAATCAAGTCTGTAGTGAGGCTGCACAGTGTAAGCTAGGAACACACGTCCAGAAACACCTAAGCTTCAGTATGCATTTAATGTGGAATTGAATTATGGTTGCCAGGAGTTCAGAAATCTCTTTTTTTTACTGGATATATTTCTTTATTTACATTTCAAATGTTATTCCCTTTCCTGGTTTCCTGTCCATAAGCCCTCTATCCCCTCCCCCATAAAAGTGCTCCCCCTCATCCACCCCCCGACATTCCCCTGCACTAGGAGTCCAACCTAATCAGGACGAAGGGCTTCCCCTTCCACTGGTAACTAACAAGGCTATTCTTTGCTACACATGCAGTTGAAGTCCAGGGTCAGTCCATGTATAGTCTTTCGGTAGTGGTTTAGTTCCTGGAAGCTCTGGTTGGTTGGCTTTGTTGTTCATATGGGGTTGCAGCTCTTTCAATCCTTTCGCTAATTCCCCCAAAGGGAGTCCCGTTCTCAGTTCAGTAGTTTGCTGCTAACATTGACCTCTGTATTTGACATGTTCTGGTTGTGTCTCTCAGGAGAGATCTATATCCAATTCCTGTCAGCATGTGCTTCTTAACTTCATTCATCTTAACTAGTTTTGATGGAGATATATACATATATACATATATATATATGTATATATATATATATATATCATAACATGTGGGGCAGGGTCTGAAATGGTTGTTCCTTCAGTCTCTACTCTAAACTTTGCCTCCATATCCCCTCCTATGAATATTTTTGTTCCCCCTTTTAAGAAGGAGTGGAAGCATCCACATTTTGGTCATCCTTCTTCTTGAGCTTCATGTGGTCTGTGGATTGCATCTTGCGTAATTTGAGCTTTTGTGCTAATGTTCACATATCAATGAGTGCATGCCATGTATGCTTTTCTGTGACTGGGTTACCTCACTCAGGATGATATTTTCTAATTCTATCCATTTGCCTATGAATTTCATGGAGCCATTGTTTTTGATAGCTGAGTAGTACTACATTGTGTAGATGTACCACATTTTCTGAATCCATTCCTCTATTGTAGGACATCTGGGTTCTTTCCAGCTTTTGGCTATTATAAACAAGGCTGCTATGAACTTAGTGGAGCATGCTTCTTTGTTGTATGTTGGAGCATCATTTGGGTATATGCCCACGAGAGGAATAGCTGGGTCCTTAGGTAGTGCAATGTCCAATTTTCTGAGGAACCTCCAGACTGATTTACAGAATGGTTGTACCAGTCTGCAATCCCACCAACAATGGAAGAGTGTTCCTCTTTCTCCACATCCTTGCCAGCATCTGCTGCACCTGAGCTTTTTATCTTAACCATTCTGACTGGTATGAGGTGGAATCTCAGGGTTGTTTTGATTTTCATTTCCATGACAACTAAGGATATTGAACATTTCTTTAGGTGCTTTTTGGCCATTCGATAATCCTCAGCTGAGAATGTTTTGTTTAGCTCTGTACCCCATTTTTAATAGGGTTATTTGGCTCTCTGGAGTCTAACTTCTTGAGTTCTTTGTATATTTTGGATATTAGCCTTTTATCGAATGTAGGATTGGTAAAGATCTTTTCCCAATCCATTGGTTGCCATTTTGTCCTTATGACAGTGTCCTTTGCCTTACAGAAGCTTTGCAGTTTTATGAGGTCCCATTTGTCAATTCTTGATCTTAGCGCATAAACCATTTCTTAAATCTTAGCTCATAGGGTCCTGATCCAGGGTTTAAAGAGCTGGAGTCAAAGGTATACAAATGAGTACATTTCTCTGTATGTATATATTTATGTAACCCCTACTCAGACCAAGATAGACAGTAATTCCTGAGCTACAGCAGGCTGCCTCAGCCTGACCCACTAACCCTTGTCTCAAACATCCTTATCTGTGTCTAGTGGATTCCATATTTCTGCTCTGTGTGCTTGTTCATTTCACTCACTGTTAGCTTTTGATTTATCCACATCAATGTAGCCACAGCACATTCCTTCTCATTGCTGCACAGTACAGCGTTTTATAATATCAGAACTCTAGGAGAATTTGCCTTTTGAGAACTAACCTATAATTCACTGTAATCTGTTGAAATTGCTCTGAAGAAATGTTCTGTTTCCCCTTGTGGTTGACTTAATGTTTTTCTTTCTTGGTATAGAAAGTTTTATAATAACAATTAAACTAAGGTCACTGTAATCAAGGTTTGGGTTCTTTAAAAGTTTTTTCCAGTTGCATCCCCATTGATTCACAAAGCTGGTACCTCATATTCATTATTCCAAGAGTTAAAAAAAGATTAAAAATCTTGGGTGGGTAAGATGGCTCAGTGGGTAAAAATTTTTTCCACATAGGACCAACAGCCTAAGTTTGATCCAAAAATCCCAAATCTCTGGTAGAACGAGAGAACTGACTTCTGAAAGTTGTCTTCTCATTGCCATGTGATGTGTATGCAGCATACCTATTACATGTCTCATACCCATACATACAACACATACACATACATACATACATACATACATACATACATACATACATACATACCATACACACATAAATAAGTTTATTTTTATTGGAATTTCTAAATTTATATTTCAAATGTTATTCCCTTTCCTGGTTTCCTGTCCATAAGCCCCCTATTCCCTCCCTCTCCCCTTCTTCTATAAGGGTGTTCCCCTCCCCATCCACCCCCCTTCCCCACCCCCAACATTCCCTTACACTGGGGGTCTAACCTTAGTAGGATCAAGGGATTCTCCTTCCTTTGGTGCCCAACAAGGCCATCCTCTGCTACATATGCAGCTGGAGCCATGGGTCAGTCCATGTATAGTCTTTGGGTAGTGGTTTAGTCTCTGGGAGTTCTGGTTGGTTGGCATTGTTGTTTTTATGGGGTTGAAAGCCCCTTTAGCTCTTTCAATCCTTTCTCTAATTCCTCCAACAGGGGTCCCATTCTCAGTTCAATGGTTTCTTGCTAGCATTCGCCTCTGTATTTGACATGCTCTAGCTGTGTCTGTCAGGAGACATCTATATCCGGTTCCTGTCAACATGTACTTCTTAGCTTCATCAATCTTATCTAGTTTTTGTGACTGTATATATGGGCCACATATGGGAAAGGCTCTGAATGTCCATTCCTTCAGTCTCTGCTCCATACTTTGCCCCCATATCCCCTCCAAGGAATATTTTTGTTCCCCCTTTTAAGAAGGAGTGAAGCATCCATGCTTTGGTCATCCTTCTTCTTGAGCTTCATGTGGTCTGTGGATTGTATCTTGGGTAATTTGAGCTTTTGGGCTAATATCCATGTATTGGTGAGTGCATACCATGTGCGTTTTTCTGTGATCAGGTTACCTCACTCAGGATGATATTTTCTAGTTGACTCCATTTGCCTATGAATTTCATGAAGTCATTATTTTTGATAGCTGAGTAGTACTCCATTGTGTAGATGAACCACATTTTCTGTGTCCATTTCTCCATTGAAGAGCATCTGGATTCTTTCCAGCTTCTGGCTATTATAAATAAAACTGTCTATATAGCTGTTATTAGCATGTATTAGGTATACATAATAATGGGGTTTCATTATAAAAGGCTTTGATTCCATTCACCCTCATTTCCCATTTCTTTTCCCCTCCCATTACCCCTTTTTCCTCAGCAACTAGATCATTTCTCCTTCAGAATATTGTATTTGTATTCACATGTGGTGTAAGCACAGATTTATGTAATGTGTTCACATGTTCCTATAGATACATTCACATATGTATACAGGTTTGTTTGCTTATACATATATGCATATGTGTGAGGAGGTCAGAGGTTTATGTAAGATGCTTTTCTCAATAGCTTTCCATCTTACAGGGTCTCTTACTAAACCTGAAGTTCACAGTCTTAGCTGGATTTGCTAGCCCATGAGTTCCAGAGAACTACTTGTCTCCAGCCCTGCATTGTACAAGTTAAAAATGCTACATCCAACTTCTTCTTCCTTCCTTCTTTCCTTCCTCCTTCTTTCCCTCCTTCCTTCCTTCCTTCCTTCCTTCCTTTCTTTCTTTCTTTCTTTCTTTCTTTCTTTCTTTCTTTCTTTCTTTCTTTCCGTGAGTTTTGGAGCTCAGGCCTCATGCTAGTACAGAAGGCTCTTTATCAACTGACCTCTTTCTGAAATCCCTCTACAGGGATTCAGTGAAGCCTTTTCTCATTTGACCTCAAGATTTTGTGTTATTCACGCTATCCATGTTATTCATTATTATTGCTTTTTATTTTAAGCCACTCGATCATGTTTTCCTACATTGCTTTCATTTCATCCTTTTTAAACATCTGCTTTGAAGCACCCAGCTTTGTTTCAGGTTGAAAATTAAAATATTTCCATTTTCTCTTATTTGGTTAGAGTTACCCCCAACATATTTTAAATTATCTGTGGCTATTGTGAAGGGAGTGGTTTCCCATAATTTCTTTCTCAGCCTGATTATCATTTGTATAAAGGAAGGCTAGAGAAAGATCTTTATGATAAGAACTTCAAATCTCTCAAGAAAGAAATCAAAGAAGATCTCAGAAAATAGAGAGATCTCCCATGCTCATGGACTGGCAGAATTAACATAGTAAAAATGACCATCCTACCAAAGGCAATCTACAGATTCAATGCAATGCCCATTAAATCCTAACACAATTCTTCAAAACATGGAAAGAGCAATTCTTAAATTCATCTGGAAAGGCAAGAAACCCAGAATAATGAAAACAATTCTTAATAATAAAAGAAGGGCTGGGGGAATCACCATCCCTGACTCAAGCTCTACTACAGAGCAATAGTGGTACAGAGACAGACAGGTTGATCAATGGCATAGAAATGAAGACCCAGAAATAAAACCACATACTTACATATACTTGATCATTGACAAAGAAACCAAAAATATACAATGGAAAAAAGAAAGCATCTTCAATAAATGGTGCTGGCCTAACAGGCTGTATGTATGTAGAAAAATGAAAATAGTCCCATATTTGTCACCATACACAAAGCTCAAGTCCAAGTGGATCAAAGACCTCAACATAAAACCAGATACCTTGAATCTAATAGAAGAGAAAGTGGGAAAGACCCCTGAATTCATTGGCACAGGGGGAAATTTCCTAAACAGAACTCCAATGGCTCATGCTGCAAGATCAAGAATTGATAAATGGGACCTCATGAAACTAGAGAGCTTCTGTAAGGCAAAGGACATAGTCAATAAGACAAATCAAATCAGTAAACTACAGATTGGGAAAAAAAATCTTCACTAATCCCACATACAATAGAGGGCTAATATCCAAAATATATGAAGAACTCAAGAAGCTAACCCCCCAAGAAAACCAAACAACCAATCAAAAAATGGGTATAGAACTAAACCCGAAAATTTACAACAGAGGAACCTTGAATGGCTGAGAAGCACATAAAGAAATGTTCAAAGTCCTTAGTAATCAGAGAAATGCAAATCAAAACAACCCTGAGATTCCACCTTATACCAGTAAGAATGGCTAAGATCAAAACCTCAGGTGAAAACACATGTTGGTGAAGATGTAGAAAAAGAGGAACACTCATCCTCCATTGCTGGTGGGATTGTGAACTAGTACAACCACACTGGAAATCGATTTGGGGGTTTCTCAGAAAATTGGAAATACAACTACCTAAAGACCTAGAAATACCACTCTTGGGAATATACCCAAAAGATGCCGTACAATACCACAAGAATACATGTTCCACTATGTTCACCTTATTTGTGATAGCCAGAAGCTGGAAACAACCCAGGTGTCCCACAACAGAAGAATGGACACAGAGAAATGTGGTTCATTTGCACAATGGAATACTACTCATCTCTTAAGAATGAGGACATCCTGAGTTTTGCAGGCAAATGGATGGAACGATAAAATGTCATACTGAATGATGTAACTCAGACACAAAATAACATGCATGATATGTTCTCACTAAAAGGGGATATTAGCCAAAAAAAAAGTACAGAATACCCAACAAACAGTCCACAGAACTCAAAAAGGTCAACAAGCTGAAGGGCCCAAGTAAGGAGGCCTCAGTCCCACTTGAGAAGGAGAAGAAAGCAACCGCAAGGGGAGAGGGAACGACATGGAAGGGAGAGTGAGCAGAGAGGGGAACATGATCTGGTATTAGGCGGGGGTAAAGGACTGAAGCCTTGAGGGCCAGGAGAAAGAATGGAAATAAGTGACCATGGGAGGAAGAAGGTTGGGAGGACCTCCAGAATGTACCAGAGACAGGGAAAGTGAAAGAGTCTCAGGACTCAAAGGGGGGGCGGACCCTAGATGAAATACCCTACAGTGGGGAGAGGGAACTTGTTGAGCCCACCTCCACCAGAAAGAAAGGGCATCAAGTGAGGGATGGGGTTATTATCCCACAGTCAAAACTCTAATCCATAAATTCTTCCTGTCTGAAAGAAATGCAGGGATGGAAATGGAGAAAAGGCTGAGGACAAGGAGGTCCAACAACAGGTCCAAAGTGGGATCTAGCTCAAGGGGAGGCCCAAAGACATGACACCATTACTGAGGCAATGGGGTGTTCACAAAGAGGGACCTATCATGACTGCCCTCAAAAGACCCAACAAGCAGCTGAAAGAGTCAGAGGCAGATATGTGCACCCAACCAATGAACAGAAGCTGCCGACCCCTCTGGTTGAATTAGAGAAAAGCTGGAGGAAGCTGAGGAGGAGGGCAACCCTGTAGGAGGACCAGCAGTCTCAATTAACCTGGACCCCAAGATTTCTCAGACACTGGAGCACCAACCAGGCAGCAGCATACACCAGCTGAGATGAGGCTCCCAACACATATACAGCAGAGGACTCCCAGGTCTGGGTTCAGTCAGAGGAGATGCACCTAACCCTCAAGAGACTGGAGACCCTGAAAGTTTAGAGGTCTGGTGGGGGATGAGGAGGAGGTATAGGATGTGGAACAGTCTGAGGATGGGCCAGGAGGGGAATAAAATCTTAGTGTAAAAATAAACAAATAATAAAGAGAAAGAAAGAGTTGTTAATCATATTCTATAGTTCATTGTCAAGATAACTTTGAAAAATATTACTCATTAATTAAAAACCCCAAATGTCTGCAAATGTGGGTTTTATTTGTTTTGCATACGTTGTATAAGGAAAATAAATCAGAACATAATCAGTTCCTCAAAAAATATTCCCAATTTCTAATCTACTTACTACTTTTAAAACTCTACCTGGAATATGTAGACTTTTTTTTTTAAAGAAAAAAAGGTTAAATTGTCTTTAACACTTGTTCTACTCAACCTCCAGTAGATTTTATACTCTGAAGGCCTGTCAGTTTCTCCCTTAATTATTTTCACTAGTCCTTATATGCTGAGTTGTATTTTTATTGTCATGACCACTGTTATTTTTATAATCATTAGTATGGTCCCATCAGATAAAAAAAAGAACAATTGGTACTTCTAGTGTTTACTCTGCTCATATTTGTGTAAATGGATGTTAGACTTTCTGTTTTCATATGGGCAGGAAAATATCCCTATTTGTTTTCTCCTTTGTTGTATTTGGTGCTGGTAAAAGGCTGGCTTCCCTGCCTGCTCATATAGACTGAAGGAGAAGGGAAAGACAAGGGTAGTTTGTGAACTTCTGCAGTGTTGGTCTTGGATGGTCCTTGAAGTGTCTTCTAAAACGTCCTCCCCTCTATTCTGAGGGATAGGGTGAATTTGTGCACTTGACTTATTTCTCACACTCAGCTTTAAGCCTGCCTTACAGGATCTTGACACAGATGCTCTGTGATGCAGTATCAGGTAGGCTCTGAGGATCCTAAGATTTTCTTGGCTCATATTTCCCATCAATCTTGGTTCTGAGTGGGAGACAGACTTTAGTTCTGTATTTTTTCTATAAGAACTTCCTGTGTATTTCAGTAACAACCTTTCATTACTTTAAATTTTAATAAATTTTTATTGTATATGGAGAGGTGTAGAGGTGCATAGGCAACAGCAAATGTGTGGAAGTCAGAGAACAACATATGGGACTCAGTTCTCTCCTTGCATGATGTTGGGGACAGAGATTGAACTAGGATGCTCGGGTTGACAGCAGTCATTTTACCCACTAAGCAGTCTATCCAGCCCACAACTTGTTAACCTACGACGTCATTAACCAGTCTAGCCAGTCCACAACTTGTTAACCTACGACGTCATTAACCTACATCCTGTTTGGTTTTCACTGTTGAGTTCCTTCATGTAAATACATTTTGTTTTGTTGGCTTGTACGAAGTCACATTTGTGCAATGAGTACAGAGAAGGCTCTTGCAAGGTGTGGACCGTGTTATAGCTTACTAGTTTTATAATCTGCATGATTACAATACGGTTAGTACTGTTCTACAATATTGGTATCTGCTATAGGCAAATTACCATGTTTCCCAAATTCTGTTTTACAAGTTTTGAGTCTAATAACCTGCTGTTAGCTTTTCAGCTATGAGAAAATTGAAACCTCTTTTCACCCCCTCCTTTTCTAGGAAATGCAAAAGATATCCTACTGCTCCATGAAGAAGATGCCAAGGAATGGGCTCTATACTTGAGAGAAATATTTATACATGTTGTAGAAAGAGAAGAAATCCTCTTATATCCGTTGCACAGTTTTTCTTTTTCACATTTGGAATCGCTACACTTAAATGCTTACAGATGTAAACTTCTGATATTATCTAATAATCTACTTAAAGACCTGACGCCAAAGAAGTGTCAGTTTCTGGAGAAGATACTTCACTCTACGGGAAGTGTTGTGACTCTGCTTTGTGGAATGGAGAGTTCAGATCCTTTCTATCGGTTACTAAATATCCCGAGAAAGAGCTGGGAGATCTCAACAGAGCAGGAGCCCGATGACTACCTCTCTGTCATCAGACAGATCTTAGACCAAGGTAGGGATGCCAAACCTTTGTTGACTGGTTTCAAATGTTTATTTGCTTATAGTTTCCAATTTAATGGCTGGAGACATAACCCAGGGTTTAAGAACAGTGGCTACTTGCTTTTCTAAAGGACTCAAGTTCAATCCCCAACACCCACATGGCAATAACTCCAATTTCAGGGGATCAAACACCCTCTCCTGGTCTCCCTGGGCACCGGAAACACTCATGGTAGAGTTGTTACACATGCAGACGAAATACCTATGTACAGAAAATTACCATCTTTCTTAAGGTTTGCAGTTTAAAAATTTAAAGTTTCCTTTAAGCCTATAAACAGCTGGTGTCAAGATAAGGTAAGAACATAGATGCTAACGTCACTTAAAAATGTTCTGTTTTGTCCAAAAAAAAAATTGCATTACTCTTCTTCATTTTTAGCTTCGTTCCAGTCAATGCTTACCATTGGTTCTAAAACTGGTTGGTGCATACATATATTCCTCAGGCAACTTGGATGCCACTATCATGGCACAAGAAAGCTCTGCTGTTCTGTGTGCCAGTTCGTTTCTAAAAGATAACATCTGGAATAACTGGTGAAGCCCAAACATCTGCCATCTACATATGTGCTGACACCAGCCCACAGTCCAAAGTCTGAAGGCTTGAGTTAGAGTCATAAAGCTTCTGACAGTCCTAACATTGCATGATATTTACTGTTATGAAATGAAATGCTGCTGTTTTCATTGACTTTAAATGGCAAATTTGATTTTGAGCATCGAGTCCTGGTAGAAATAACAGAACACAAGTTCTTGTTCATCAGATGGTGGCATTCCTGTTCAAAAGTCAGGTTCTTCCAACAATGTTCTAAGGAGCTCCCTCTGCAGGTTTCTGTTGTCACAGAGTGTGCCAGGCTCAGTTCCAACCTTGGTTTCTCAACTAACATGTAGCCTTCTACTCCCAGCCTTGTGGCTGTGGTTTACCTCTCACAGGGGAAGGGTACAGTTAGTATTTCGTATTGGCCATATCCGATGTCCAGGTTGGATCTTTGTCTGCATTCTCTGGAGAAGCCCTCATTGTTCACTTTAGTTCTTTAATGTCTGTTCTTTAGCATATAATGATTTGTCCAGCTCACATAGATTCCTACTCTTTATAGTTAGGGATCTGTGGAGTTTCTCGGGTCTCTCAGAAAAGTCCCAGACTGGCTGTTTCTCCCAATTGTCCAATGCCTGCCTGTAAACTCATCGTTCACCCCTTGTCCACACAAACCATGACTGTCATCTGTTCCTGCTGTGCATTTAGTGACATTTATCATCAGACCAGCAGTGCAACCACAACCTGTTGTCTTTAGCTCTTCCAGACCTGGGTCCAGCACATGTGGGAATTCTATAAATGCAGGGAACACACCTCCATCCCTTCTGCTTATCCTCAACGTGGTGATTATCTGCCACTGCTGAACCGGTACCACAGAATCTTAAACAGAACAAAGGAAAATAAAAATTTCCATTTTCTATTACTCTGGTCTTTACAAATTCAATGTATTTTTGTGTTTATACCTGTAGAGTGAGCACGTGTTTGTGTAGGTCATATGCACATATATGTGCAGGCTAGATATCAACATAATGTTTTTCTCTATCATGCTTAACCTTATTTTTTTCAGACACTATGTCTCATTAAGCCAAAAATTTATCAATTTAGCTTGTTAACCAGTGGTCTGCCTGGGTCCACCCACACCTCCAGGGATGGGGATAACTAATCTATCCTCCTGTGTACAAGTTTTATGTTTGTGCTGGGAGTCCAAACTCCAATTGAGACTCGGGCACATTATCAATGAAGCCACTTCCCTGCCCTCAAATTCAGTATCTTACAGGCCTGTTTTAGTTATCTGTTATTTTACAGCAACTTTCTGTAAAACTTAGCTATTTAAAACCATAAAAGAGGATTGCAAATCAGTTAGTAAGTTCCAGGAAGTAAGGTTATGTAATAAGGATAAAGTCACGGTGTCCAGAGCTGTAAACATCTGAAGACTCCCATGCATCTATGCTTGCTTATGTATGTATGTTTGTATGTATGTATGTATGTACGTATGTATATATATATATATATATATGTATATGTTTGACTATATGGATGTGTTTGTATGTATTCATTTATTTTCGTGTATATTAATGTGTCTGGGTATATATGTTTGAGTGTATAAGTGTTTTCATATGTTTCTGTTAGTAAATGTATGTGAATGTGTGCATAAATGTATGTTTACCTATGTGTGTGTATGTATGTATGTGTATATGTGTATGTATGACTATATGTTTATATGGGTTTTTGTATAATATGAATGTGTTTGTTTTTGTATATGTGCATGTATCTGTGTATACATGTGTACATATATGTTTCTCTGTGTATGTGTGTGAATGTGTGTGTATAAGTGTATGTTTGTGCATATGTGTGTGTGTGTATGTGTCTGTGTGTGTGTGGTTATGTGTATATAAGCTCAGATGTGTCCATACATGTGTGCATGTGTGTATGTGGTGTATGTTTATATGCATGTATGTAAGTATGTAAGCTAGAATGGAACTTTAACAGTTGGTGTTTCTCTTTGTTATTTTATCATCTGTTGATTGGCTAAAATTTACCCATAATAGACTAATGAAAAGGCCCCTTGGAAGCAATATTTTCAAATTCTACCATGCTCAAAACCTTTATCTCTTGCCATGCACTTGAAGTACACTTTGGCTAGGACAGTATTACTCACACTATTTTTTATTCCACTGTTATAAATTGTTAAGATTTTTTTATTTGTCTGCTGAGCAAAGGGTTCTTTACTAATAGATCATCTTAGTGGTTCCCTTGGATGGTGTTCCATTATTCCTTGCTCTGGATTACTAACCCTAAGAGCATGCTTTCTGGGTTGCTTTTTCACTATTTACTCAAATTTTATTTCAGAAGTAGTTTTTGAGTCAAAAATTAAATTTTTATTTTATCTTTGATTATGGTTTTATTTTTCAAGAAATAATTGTAAGCATTTATGGGGTTGACTTTGACTGTGATGTACTCCCCTTTTCTCTCTAATTCTTTCTGACTTCACAGTATCCATTTATTTAATTTGTATCTTTGAGAGCTATCACTTCCCTTTTAGGAGTCTCACTTTCTCCTTGTTACTTTAAAGTTTCTTTTACTTTTTACCATACTTTTTCTTTGCTCATTCATTTGGCTTGAACACAATCATCTCTTGATCTTGTCTTGATTATGTCTCCTTGACACCTTTCACTTCTCTGAAACCAATTTTAAAACAATAACGTTATTCAGTGCACAATAAAATACTCTCAGTGAAGGTTTTGACCACAGTATTCCAACTAGATCTCCTCACCCTCTTTCTCTTCTTTTCTCTCTCTTCTAACACATTAATTTTTTTAATTTTGTAGAAAAATATTATAATTGGAAAGTTATGAGGAAATAAAAATAAAGTGCTTGGAAATTATGAATATTGAAAGATTCTCCTTCCCTTGAGGCAGAGCAGTAAAGATTGATGGCAAATTATAAGTGATTTCTCATACCTGTAATTTCCACTTTTTCTGAATAACTCACATTGGGCCGTGTGTTTGTGTGTGTGTGTGTGTGTGTGTGTGTGTGTGTGTGTGTGCGCGCGCGCGCGCGCGCGCACGTGTGTGTGTAAGAGAGACTGAGAGAGAGAGAGAGAGAGCGAGACAGAGACAGAGACAGAGACAGAGAGACAGACAAAGACAGAGAGAGACAGAGAGACAGAGAGGCTGTCTATCTGTCTGTCCATCTGTCTGTCTGTGTAGGTCCATGAATACTATGGTGAGTATGCAGAGGTCAGAGGACAATTCTTGGGAGTTGAAATTAAGTTATTTATATTTATAGGGTAAAATCCTCTACTTACATTAACACATCAATAATTTGAAGCTACTGTCAATACTGATTTTCCTACATTCAAGTTTTAGACTTCAAATTTTTTTAGAGTAATATAGATATACCAAATGGAAATGTTGGAAAATGTGTGGGAAATATGGAAGCTGCTCTGTTGAGGAAGGCTATTGAACCATTCTCAGTTGATAGTTGATAGTTAGACCAACCTTTCAAGGTGTGGTCTAACTGTACTGGCCATACCATCACACATCGGATCGGACTGGTCAGTTAAAACAAAGAAGAAAAAGCATGAAAAGATGAGAGGGGATTGGGATGGCTATGAGAGGAAGTAGTGGGAGAAGTGGGAAAAAATAATCAAGATACATTGTATATACACATGACATCTTCAAAGAATTTCATTTATTTAAAATACTATTGAAATATGATGTATTCCTCTGAGCTATGGGGATCAAACCAGAGAGTTGGGCAGTTTTGGGCATCCACAATCATTACGCAACAGACTGTTCTACTAATTACTATGGGCTACCTAATGACTCATTTGCTTTGACAGAATTCTTCAGTGGTCCACTACATTGTTTTATGATTTCTATTGCCATTCACCTTAAATATGTAAAGCCTGGTTTTCAAAACATAAACAGTAAAAAATGGAAACAATAGGGCAGAGATGTGGAACTCAATTATTCCTAGCCATTTTTGCCTCTCCTCACCCAATGGAGAAATTACACCAGTGTGAGAAAGAACCTTTTATTCGGAAACATGCTGTGATAAAGAGGATAATAAAAATGCCAAGGAAGTCATGAAAATAATTAAATGTTTAATATATTCACACAGACAAAGAAAAATCACAGGAAATTTTACAAAATTTAATGAAAGAGAAAGATATTTAATAATTACAATACTCAGGCAAAGTTTATGATATTAAAAAGTTAAGTAGTGATTCATGTTTCATCTGAGTATTTTATTTCCTTTTAAGAAATTAAGAAAACTAAATTTCCTGTCTCCCTAATTCTCAAAAGAAGACTAACACAAATCCATGTGATCTCTCTCTCCCCCTGCTGCTTTACTGCACTCATGGATAGCATTTTGCCCTTCCTGTTCATTTCTTCATTTGACTTTGGCTCTAGATTTAATAGTTTAGTATTTCCATATAAGTTTCCTTAATATACATATAGATAGATAGATAGATAGATAGATAGATAGATGTATATATATGTATGTGTATACATATATTATATATACACATTTATCTCAAAATTATACCAATTATTCAACATTCTTTTTATTTATACTTTTAATTTTGAGAATTTCACATGAATACTCTATTAACAAAATTTCTATCCCTATTCCTCTCTCCAACTCTTCCTGTGCTCCCATCTCTTACTCTGAAATTAATGACCTGTTCTTTAATTAGTATTTTTTCACACACACTCATGCATACAGATATATATTCACATACTAATACAACCTGCTCCATCCATTTAAGTATTGCTTATAAGCACAAAACCCTACACATACATTTGTCCATATGCATACACTTGTGTCTATTGCACATGTGTTCCTAAATGAAATGTGTTTAGTGCTAACCACTTGGGATTAGATAAACTATCTGGGAACTTGTTCCTGAGAAGAGTCAATCTCCTGCTTTTACAGTCAATTGCTTCATCTAGGGGTGGGGCTTTGTGGAGTTCCCTCATTCACATTTGCATATCAATGGTGCTGTCCTTGTGCTGATCTTGTGTAGGCTACCAGGTTGTTCACATTTTATTTGTGTTGTTTCCTAGCATTGGTAGAAAACACTTTCTCATACAGAGCTCTTGGTCTTCTGGCTCTTACAGTCTTTCTAGACCCCATCCATGGTATTCCCTGAGACTTAAGTCTATACAGTCTCTTTGCAGATGAAACGCTTGGGGTTGGGCACCCCATGGTCAATTGCTCTTTGCATTTTGACTCCTTGAATTCTTTAATGGTATCCAATCTGTAAGAAAAGGAAGCTTTTTAGATGAGGGGTAAGAGCTGCATTTACCTGTGGGCATAAGGACATGTATTTAAAATGCAGTTAGAAATGATATTGTCTTAGGAAGTTGGCAATAATAGCTCTTTTCCTGTAGTTAGTATCCAGAAACTCCACGGCCATGACTAGATTTGCCATACCAAGCTTGAATTCATGCTACTTCAGTGAACCGTTAGTCTAATTAGACAGCTGTTTATTGCTCATGACATATATGTGTCACCATGTCTTTCTCATTTGAGTGGTTTGTAACTGGGTAGGTCTATTGATTCTCTTTCTTCCCTTAGCAGCTTGTAAAGCACCTTCAGATACTAAGAGTCCTAGCCCTCAGGGAAGAGCCCTCCCTGGATATTTCAGCTCAATTCCTTTAAACCCTGTATTGGAGAAACGTATTGTATTCAGGAATGCGGTCTTGTAAAACTAACTTTAATTCTCTTGACATAATTCTTGTATCAGAGACTTACTGCCTCCATCTGATAAGCTAAACCTATTCCTAGAAGCTTTTAGCCTCCAGTATAATCTAGGCCTAGAATGTATTCATCCTCTGGGAATTAACTGCTCAATAAGCTTACTCTTTCGAGGTCTTTCTGAACTCCGACTGCCTAGTCAACTCAGCTGTTCTGGCTGAAAATTCCTATCCCTCTGACCCATTCAAACTGACTTCTTTCAGCTTTTGTCTGAATTGCTCTGCTTGGCCTCCTCCTGTCTTTGGCAATCTGTTCTAATCTTCTGGTTCCTTCTCATTCTCTGGTTCATTCTGTATCCAAATAGAAACAGGGTTTTCTAGTAAACAACACAACCTCAGGGTTCATAGTATGATCGAAAATCCTGCAGCAGTGTCTTACCTTCTTCCCGTCTTCTAATGTCTTCCTCAGTCTTTTTCTACAGCGAATAAAAGTTTCCATTTATAAACTTTCACCTCTTTGGTTAGGTTTATTCCTAGATATCTTTAAAGGTTATTGTTAATGGGAGTGGGTCCATTGTTGGCATTTAGAAAAGCTACTGTTTTTGTAAATTGATTTTATATCGTACCATATTGCTCAAAATGTTGATCATGTCTAGAAGCTTTCTAGTGGAATTTTTATATAATAAAAATTCTTCTATATAATAGCGTCTACAAATAGGTATAATTTGACTTCCTGTTTTGATCTCTTTGATTCTTTCTCTTCCTCTAACTAGTCCTTATATTGAAGATGGGTGGAGATGGCAGACAGTACTGGTCATTCCTGATTTTAATGGGATCACTTCGAGTTTTTCTCCATGGAGAAAAAAGAATCTGTGAATTTATACAGTATGTTAAGGTCTGTTTATTTCAGTTTTCTAGCTCTTTTATCATGAAAGCATGTCAGATTTTGTCAAATGCCTATTGAGATGATCATGTGATCTTATAAAGTTTATCTATATGAGTTATTACACTTGCTGCATTGATTTGCCTCTGCATCTTCAAAGTAAAGCCAACTTGATCATCCTGAATAACCTTTGTGGTGTGCGATTGTATTTTGTTTGAAAGTATTTTACTCAGGATTTTTGAATCTATGCACCTCGGGGATTTTCCTGAGTAGCTTACTCTTCTGTTGTTGTGTTTTTACCTACTCTTGGCATGAGACTATTGCTGCCTTTATAGAAAGAGTTCTGAAACACTACTTCTATTTATTTTTTAAAATAATTTAAGAAGCAGGGTGGTGTTGGTGCATGCCTTTAAGAGGCTAATAGATCCCTGTGAGTTGAAGACCAGCCTGGTCTACAGAGTGAGTTTTAGGACAGGCAAGGCTACACAGAGAAACCCTGTCTCAAATTGTGATTGTTAATAATAATGATTAATAATAGTAATAATTTAAGTAGTATTAATTACATATCTTCTTTGAAAGTATTATAGAATGCCACAGTGACACAGTTTGGACCTGGCTTTATTAGACAGAGCCTTTTATTATTGCTTCAATCCTTTTATCTGTCAAGGGCCTGTTTAAGTTGTTGATGTGTTCTTCGTTTAACTTCAGTGGTTTTACATAAATAAAAACATATCTTTTTTTTTTAAATTTTCTAACTCAATGGAGTAGAGATTGAATAAAAATTTCTTATACTCCCCTGAATTTCTTTGGTAGCTATTGTAATGTTTCTCTCTTCAGATATATTTCTGTTAATTTGGGTAATGTCTTTAATTCTTTTGATTGGTTAAGCCAAGTGTGTCAATTGACATTTTCTTTCCAAAGAATCGCTGTTTAGATTCATTGATTTTTCTATATCATTTTCTTTGTTTCTATTTCATTAATTTTTGCGCTGACTTTTATTATTTGTTGCTGTCTGCTGGATTCGATTCTGATCTGTTAATATTTTTCAAGTTTTTGAGTCTCGTCTTTCTGATCTTTTGATGCAGGGACTTAGATGCACAAATTTCCCTCTTGCTGCTTGCAGCTTTTAATGTGTTACAGCTGTATTTATTGTATTGTTTATTTGTTTGCTCCTAGGGATTTTTAAAATTTCATTCTTAATTTCTTCATTGATTCAATCTTCATTACCTAGTCTATTGCTTAATCTCCTGAGCCTGTGTAGTTTCTAGAAATGGATTTGCCGTTGATTTCATGCTTATTTTAGCAACGTGGATAAATAGAATATATAGTTATTTAAAATTCTCTGTTAAAATTTATTTTGTGCGCTAGTGTGTGCCCTATGTTAGAGAAGGAAGCATCCATGAGTCACTAAATATGTTAACTTAGTACCAATTTTACCAAAAATGTGAATTTTTCACTCTTTGGGCAAAATATTCTATAGATATCCCTTAGGTACATTTGATAGGTCATTTAAATATGGAATTTTTGTCAAGAAGATTTGTCTGCTGAAGAAAGTGGGGCGTTGTAATTACCTACTGTTACTGAATTAGAGGTATTCTGTATTTTTAAGTTCAGTAAAGTTCTTTTTATGAAATCGCCTGTGCATAGTTTGATGCTTATGATAGTGATGTCTTCTTCGGCAATTGTTCTGATGATAATGTGGAGTCCTTCCTTATCTCTGATTAGTTTGTTTTTGAAGTCTTGTGGCAACTCTTAATGAGAATTGACCCTGCTTACTTCTTAGTCTCCTAGTTTTGTTTGCTTGGAATACTTTTTCCATCTTTAATTTGAGGTGGTGTCTGTCTTTTTAGGTAAAAGGAGTTTCTTGTAGACAACAGCAAGAGAATTTCATTTCTTAATCCTTTAAAGTAGCCCATGTCTTTTGTATGTGGAGTTGAGACCATTGATATTTGTTATTATTGAAACATGCATACTAGTTACTAGTTGCCATTATCTTTGTTTATGTTTTACTGTTTGTATTCCTAGTCCTAATTTGTATTTCTGCAATCGTTTCAGTTATGTAGTCTCTTAGCTGTGTTCATTTTTCTATTCAGTCTAAACTCTTGCGTCCCGAATTCTCTGTGCTGCCTTTTGGCTTGTTTATGTCATGGAAAGTTTGTCTTTCTCCTTTAATGATTGCAGATAGTTTTGCTGGGTAGGATGGTCTACAGCAGTCATGGTCTTTTAGAATTTGAAGTATACTGATCCAGAATACACACACACACACACACACACACACACACACACACACACACACACACACACACACACACACAGTATTAACTACAGTAATGCCATGGGGAAGTTTCTCCTTGATACTGTTTCTTTGGTGGTCTGTAGACATCTTGAATCTTTGTTTGTCTCTCCTTAATTTAGAAAAGTTTTCTTCTATGATTTTGTTGAAGATCTTCTCTACACTTGGCATTCTTCTCCATCTATCTATGCCTATTACATGAAGATTGGTGTTTTCATCATGTCCCATAATTCCTATGCATTGCTTTTTTAGGCTTTTAAAAATGAGAAAAACGTAGTTTATTCCAGTGAACTCTTACTGAGCATACAAACCACACGACAGGGCAGGCCCCATCTCCAGCAGAAAATGGCCAACACAAAGAAAACAAATTGGTATTTTTGGAGGAATTTTTGTGTGTGTCTCCGATTTTTAAAACATTACAGGTGTCTTTAGCTTACAAAGATGTTTCCAAATTTCTTTCTTGAATAGTTCAGTTTCTCTGCTTTAGTTTCATCTCCTCATATCTTCTACTTGATCCACTTTACATATAAAACAATCCCTCTTGGTTTTCTAATTGGGGCTTTTTTGGTTTTTTGTTTGCTTTGGTTTTTTGTTTTTGTTTTAGTTTTTCAATTGCATTTTTATTTAGTCTTGCGTTTCCTGCACTACTTCTATCATGTTTCTGAACTAAGTTTAGGAATTCTGGAGTGTCTTCCTCTTTCAGTGCACTATTTGTGTTTCCTTGAACATCACTGAGGCATTTATTTCAATTCTATTTAAGTTCTTTGAGTTGCTTTTCATCTCTTTGAAGTCCTTGAATTCTCTGATGAAGTTTACGGTTGTTCTTTTAAATTTGGGGCCCTTGAATTCATCTAGGCAATTTCTATTAAAATAACATTTCTATAGGACTACTTGGAGTTTGAGTTTGGATTGTCCTTCTTTACCATTTGTGTTTTCATGACATGACCTTTTCCCCCCTAGTGTCTGTCTAATGTTTGATTTCAGAATACTTCAGGCTTTTTCTCTGTTTATGAGCTTGTCTTGCCTTCTTTGGGGTGGGGGATTTTTCACTTATGATCTTGTTGAAGATCTATTCTATGCCATTCACCTGGCTACTTCTCCTTCATGAAGTATGCTTATACTGTGAAGTTGTGTTCCTTTTTCTGGAGCTGCGCTGGTGTTAGTCATTGGAGTGTGAGGACAGTAAGGGATTGATTCTGAAGGAAATCAACAGGAAAAGCCAATATAGGAGCTGGGTGAGTTGAGCTAAGCTTCTGAGTGTCTGGCTAGTATTCTTGGTTACACCTTGAAAGGTGTGGTACTTCTTTTCAGGGACAATGATGTTATCTACTCCTTCTCTTTGTTCTTCATTTTGAAAACTTTGGCTTCTGAATGGTTTGCTCTTAACAGTGGCAGATCTCTCAATCACTGCTTTTACTAGGTTGTCTTCATGTCAAGTGACAGGAGGGAATCCTAATATTTCCATGAAGAAAGTGAACATTGACGTTTTACCTTCCTATTGCCAAGCCCGTATTTCAGCTTATGATTTCAATGATTTAGCTTAGCATGATAGGTAGCAGTGTAGTGTAGCACTGCACTTACTGGGGATATGAAATTTTTTAAAAAATGATGGCACAGGAACAATCCCTGTAGAAACAGATTTCCTTCTCTTAGTCTGTGTATTACAATTAGAGACCTGGGTTCTGAGCCCCCTGAGAAGTGGGTAGAGACTTGGAGAGGCCTCCTGGTTGTCTGATAACTATAGTAAGTCCATTCCATATATGATACAATTTTTGACCTTCTGTTTTGTATTACCCCTTCGAATATTTCTTAAGATTTTTTGAAAGTATTCATGTTTTCTACTTAGGTTATTTTTATACATTTAATTTTCTGAGTGCTTGTTTGCTTTATTAACCTACTGTCATAAAATTGATATGAATTACTTTCTACTCAGAATGAAATATTAAGCCCCTTCATTTTGCCTTTCTCCTTTACAAAAAAAACCTATTATTTGTCTTGGATGTTTGTTAACCTCATTTATTTTCTCAAGTAATGACCTTTTGAAGATTTGAAAAATCATATATTTTAACATCTTAATTTTGATACCTTGTTTAATATATTTCCCTCTTTAGGCCTTGAATTTTAAATGCTTGATGCTTAGAAACATAATCACACTATTTCCCTTTATGCAATAAGTATTTAATACTACAATTTCTTTATAAGCACCCCATCTGAAAGTTATCATTCCTTTTCTTCATAATAAATAAGGAGAAGCATGGGATTTAGCTTGTCTTTTGGTTGTTACTTAAATTTTGTTTGATTTTGGTATATACTATTCAGTTGGTCTGAAACTGATAGTTTTTTAATGGTTTGATATTTTATCATTAGTAAGTGGTCTATGTGTTCTTCAAAATGATAGTTATTCTCCTCTTGTTCACTGTGTCTGATTCTTCATGCTTATGTCACTAAGCTTTTGATTACCATATTTCCTTTTTCACCATCTTTATAGACTTTACTTTTTACTCTACCTTATAAATGACTGATAGCTTGATTTTAAGAATTTATGAAGATGTTAGTATTTTGCATATGTCATTTAACCAACTTATACTGACTGTGAGACTTATAAATGCATGTTTGAATCCATGAAACATTTTTATTGATTTCTATATGTTCTGTTTACTGTATTATTAGGGAGAATATGAGGTGGTGTGGGGGAGGAGTCTTCATTTGAATTATGACTACATTTTCATCCTTTTAATTTTTTCAGTGACAATTTAGAATTACATATTAAGTTCAACAATTTCACCTTTATTGTTGGTACCTTATTTTCTTCTGAAAATTATAAAGGTCCAATTTTGCTTTAACTCATCACTTCCTTTTTCTACTTTATAAGACAACTATTCCATCTTCTCGACTTCCTGTGTTGGTTAAATACAGAAGCAATATTTGCTCAGCTTAAACATTGCTTATAGTTTTCTTGGATCTCAAATCTTTCTCTTAGGATTCTTCCCCTTCTTTAGCAAATTTCACTGATAGCAAACTTTCTGTATCCACTTTGATAGATGTAACGTGTCAGTATTTGCAATTATATTGAAAAATAGCTATGCTGTTAGTAAGTCTGGCTTTAATACTCAGTCCTTGAAAACATTCCATTGTCTTCTCACATGCTGTTACTAATGATAAGAAGTATGCTCATGAACAGTCCCCTACATGCTACCCAGTTCCTCTGTCCTGTGGCCTTTGGGTTTCTGAAGTATTGGAATGGTATGTCTAGTACTAATATCTGGATTCACCCACTATATGATTATTTGATTTTATCTCTGAGGAATCGTAACTTTTAATGACCTTAAAATTTGTCATTACATTTCCTGTGGTCTGGTCCTCTTGTCCTGGCTTCTTTTGTGTCAACTTGAAACAAGCTAGAATCATTTGAAAAGACATACAATCAACTGGTAAGTCCATATAGTTTGCCCAAGCTTGTAGGGCAGTGGTTCTCAACCTTCCTAATGCTATGATCCTTCTGTACCCTTTCTCATGTTGTGGCGACTCCCAATGATAAAGTTATTTTTGTTGCCACTTGGTAACTGTCATGTTGCTACTGTTATGGCTACTGTTAAAGGGTTTCTGGTTATAGAGGTTTACCAAAGGCATCTAGATGCAGTTTAGACACAAGAGAGGGGATTCTGCATCCAGGTCCCTTCCTCAAATTCCTGCCCTGATTTTCTTTGAGGATAGACTGTGGTATGAAAGTATACACAATTTAAACCCCTTCCTCCCCAAGTTGCTTTTAGTCACAATGTCTTATTACAGCAATAGAACCATAAGACCCTCCCCTTCAGTAATGATTTGATCAGCGATAGTCTCCTTCCCTCCTTTATACTGTTGACCCTTTTATACTGGCCTTTCATGTTCTGTCCAGTCACTGTTCTTAATCTCTTGAATGACAGACATAGTTGTTTCCCATCTGCCATTGAATGTCACTGTTTCTAATCCCACTTATCAAGTGCTACCTTACTGTTTATCCCTAAGCGTTCTCTCTGGATGCTCTATCAAAGGCCCATCCTTGATTTCATCACATCCTGATATTCTCCTCTAATTTCTCCATGAACTTAGCACTAAATTGCAGTCTTTTTTCTAGAAGTAGCAAATGTAGATTGCTGACATGGCTCTCTGAGGATTGTTTCTGGTTGTTTTAGTATTTTCCACTGTAATCAATGTAACAGGAAACAATCAGAGGAAAGACCCAGAGGCCTAATTTCAACGTGTTTGCTAAAGAAACCATTTAAGTCTTTCTTTGCAAGAAATTGAATTTACACCTGAGATCACTTAAAACTCTGTTCGGGTTTGCACTTTGGGATTATATATTTGTTTGAGTCTTCCCAGATCCTAAACCTTTATGGATCTCACCTCTAGGGAATCCAATGACAGAGTAGGAATGCTAGATGGAAAAAAAGAAAAGAAAAGAAAGAAAAGGAAAGGAAAGGAAAGGAAAGAAAGGAAAGAAAAGGTAAAACAATGTTTTTTTTCAACTTGAGTGCCCAGGATATCGAGGGTATGTAGGAAAAGTTTTTACTCATGTGCCAAGTCTCTCTGTACTCAGGAACTCCATCAGCCCTAAATACTGGAATGTCAGCCAAGAGTCAAGAGCTAGTATTCAGTCAAGGATGTACACTGATCAGCAGGGTTGGGGAGTGATGATTTCTTATATGGGTCAAGGAGAAATTTTCCTTCTTTTAGCTCATTCATGTGTAAAGGTATAGTTATAATTGATATTATTATTAATACCTTGGTTTTGACATCAAGAAACTAGATGACCTAAGTCTCTACTTTGTCATATTTCTGTAAATTCATTGTTGGAAAATCTGCATGAAACCAAGAAACAGTTCTTTTCCAGTCCGGAATGTGCCAGGACTTTAAATAATTATACATTTCAACAAATCAAGATCGCCAAAACACTGCATGACAGGTCTTTTGTGAGTCTTTATGCTACACAACAAACCCTGCTTTTCCCTTTGTTTCATCTCTCCATGATTCATTTTTTTCCTGCCACAACCTTTTTATGAAACAGCATCTCAAATGGCCAAGTACACAATCTATAGACATTCTACTTTAAAAAAGATAAATCTTTTGAAGCAACTTTTAAACGTTTTAAATAAATAATGAATATGAATATTGAAATACTGAAAGAAAGCATGTTATGTCTAGGTTGATAAGGAAGGGTTACTCCTTAGCCATTGAGATTTTGCCCCTTATTAATAGTAAACCATCTGTGTCTCTTTAAAGATCTAGTTAAAGATATGCAGCCTGCATTTTACCTTTTTGTCCTTCATAAGTTATCAAAGATAATAATACCTCATTTCATTGTAGGCAAGATGTGAAATAATTAGGATTCATATTCTGTTGGTATGTATATCAACAAGATAGGCTCAAAAGCAGGTCAAAAAATATTTTCAGCAGTGAAAGTACAAGAACACTTATTGATTTATTTGTATTATAATGTGAGACTTGAATAACATGCAGTGTGGGACATTAACTAAATTATAACAGTAACATCATGGCTGCCCCACAGATTGTCCTTCTGAGAGCATCTTGGGAGGCCCCCATTAGTGTAAAATGCAGCAGTCTGTGTCCCCGCTAAGGAACAGTTGGGTGTGTTGTCCACTGACTGCTCTAAACCTGTGCCCAGGATATTGCTTGGATGATCTGAGAGATGACTGCAGCATCAAAGAGATTTAAAAAAACTGCAATAACTTTAAATTTATTTATAAATTAATTAACAACAAAAATCTTTATTACCACAGCCCATTAAGACTTATGTCAAATTTTCAGGCAATTGCAGTAAGCAGAAATCCTCTAATTTGAAGGCTTCATAGAAGTAAAAAGGTGTTTTCCAACAATGTAAAACATTCTGTTTAGATCATTCTTGGCCAATTATATTGAAACACAATTATTTATCAAATTGGAAGGAAATTTTCTAGTACTTTTAGTAATTATTATGTGGTTCCATGTTAGTAAAGCCTGCTACTTAGATACATGTAGTGATTAAAAATTATCTAAGATACAGAGAGGTGGCTCAATGGGTAAGGGCAGTTTCCAGGCAATTAGAAACCTGAGTACAATCTCTACAAAACTCCCATACACATGGACAGAGAGAACAGACTCCAAAACTTGTTCTTTGACTCCTACTTTGTCTCATAATGCACATGTCCACATATATCATACATATACATGCTCCCAAACAAATTATATATATGCTCTACCACTGTGATATATAGATCACTGCTACAGTGCCTGGGGAGAATTAGGTGTTATAATGACTTGGGAGACATGACATGGACCTCAATGAAAGTATTAACAAGATAAATTATGAATGACATATTAGAAAACTGTTGAGAGGACAAAAGGGAGTCCTGTTTCTGAATGAAGGTCTTGTGCAATGTATAGTTTAAGTCATCTCTATGATGACAAATGCTGGATGGACTATTTTAGCCTAGCGATTCTCAAATATTTTGTTCTAAGCATGACTTTCTAAAGCATGAGATCCTCAAGAAACTCATTTTAATGTGAGTGAAATGTGTTGTTTGAAGTACTGATGAGATGGCTGAGGGGATAAAGGTACTTACTTCTGAACATGGATCTCCTTGCTAGAAGGAAAGAACCAACTCACTCAAGCTGTCCTTTGATTTCCACACAAGTTTGCGTTTGTCTGCATACAGCAGTATGTGTAGAAATGAACACACACACACACACACACACACACACACACACACACACAAAATAAGTAAAATATATTGGTTTTATGTCACAAATGATATATTTTATTGTGGTATATGATGGTTTATATATGCTTGGCCCAGGGAGTGGCACTGTTTAGGGGTGTGACCTTATTGGAGTAGGTGTGTCACTGTGGGCATGGCTTTAAGACCCTCACCTTAGCTGCCCAGAAGTGCATCTTCCACTAGCAGCCTTCAGATGAAGATGTAGAACTCTCAGCTCCTCCTGCACCATGCTTATCTGGATGCTTCCGTGCTCCTGCCTTAATGATACTGGACTGAACCTCTGAACCGGTAAGCTAGTCCCAATTAAATGTTGTCCTTGTAAGGGTTGCCTTGGTCATCAGGGAAATGCAAATAAAAAAATAGCTAAGATCAAAAACTCAGGTGACAGCAGATACTGGAGAAGATGTAGAGAAAGAGGAACACTCCTACATTGTTGGGATTGCAAGCTTGTACAATCACTTTGGAAATCGGTCTGGTGGTTCCTCATAAAACTGGACATAGTATTACCTGAGGACCAGCCATACCACTCCTGAGCATATACCCAAAAGATGCTCCAACATATAATAAGGACACATGTTCCACTATGTTCTTAGAAGCCTTATTTATAATAGTCAAAAGCTGGAAAGAACCCAGATATCCTTCAACAGAGGAATGAATACAGAAAATGTGGTACATTTACACAGTGGAGTACTACTCAGCTTTAAAAACAATGACTACATGAAATTCTTAGGCAAATGGATGTACTAGAAAATATCATCCTGAGTGAGGTAACCCAATCACAAAAGAACACACTTGGTATGCACTCTCTCATAAATGGATATTGGCCCAAAGGCTTGGAATACCCAAGATACAATTTACAGACCATAGAAAGAAGACCAGCTCAAGAAGAAAGACAAAAGTGTGGTTGCTTCAGAACTTCTTAGAAGGGGGAACAAAATATTCACAGGAGGAAATACAGAGACAAAATGTGGAGAAGAGACAAAGGAAAGGCCATCCAGAGATTGCCACACATGGGGATCCATCCCACATGCAGTCACCAAACCCAGTTACTACTGGGGATGCCAAGAGATGCATGTTGAAAAGAACCTGATATAGCTGTCTTCTGAGAGGCTCTGCCAGAGCCTGACAAATACAGAGGTAGATGTTCACAGCCAACCATGGAATTGAGAACGGGGTCCCCAAAGGAGGAGTTAGAGAAAGGACTGAGGTAACTGAAGGTGTTTGCAAGCCCATAGGAAGAACAACAATATCAACCAACCGGACACCCCAGAGCTACCAGGGACTAAACTACCAACCAAAGAGTACACATGGACTGACCCATGCCTCCAGCTGCATATGTAGCAGAAGATGGGCCTTGTCAGATGTGAGTGGGAGGAGAGACGCTTGTTTCAGTGAAAGCTTGATGCCCTGGTATAGGGGAATGTCAAGGCAGGGTGGCATGAGGGAGTTGGTTGGTGGGTGAAGGAGCACTCTCATGGAGGTAGGGGGTGAGAGGATGGGACGGAGGGTTTGGGAGGGGATATCAGAAAAGGGGCTAACATTTGAAATGTAAATAAAGAAAATATCCAATAAAAGAAAAGAAAAAACAAGGAAAAAAGAGTTGCTTTGGTCATGGGGTAGCTGTTCACAGCAGTAAAACCCTAAGACATGGTGTTTTTAATATGCAAGGATTTATATATTTAAATACATATATATTTATGTACACATATGTATACACACACATATATAAAATTGTGACTTATTTGTGTGTATGTGTGCTATTTGTTCTCATTCATTTTAGTCTTTCATTGATATTTTTTCAATCAGCCACATTAAATTTTTATTATTTGCCTTAGGACAAATAACCAAACATGAAAATTTAAAACTATTAATTCCCAGTAAAGTTTAAAACACATGTTACCAGAACTTCCATGTTTTCAAAGACAAATCTCAATGGGAAAATGGCATGTTCTTCCATTTTTTCAAATGTCCAATGTTCAGTTTAATGGAAGTCGTTCAGCTTCTTCTGCTTGCTTGAGCAGTATGTTGTGAACAGATAAAGTCCTTTCTTACCCCAGTCACCAGTTAGTAAGGGGGGAAGGGTCCTCAGAGCCACACTCAGCGTCTACACGCGGCATCTCTAAAATCTCAGAATCTTACTATCACAGCGTCTTTGACTTTGGGCTGACCTTGCTCTTGCATTCATGGTGCCATACAGTGGCCACTTAGAAAATTCTGGTATAACAAATTACACCAATCTTCTAAATACTGACATGCTGCCTCACACAGCACCCCAAAATCACATTAATGATTTTTTTATTACTCTAGTCAGGAAAGTCTTTGGAAGCTTTCCAGTTCATAGTCAGCATGTGCTTCTTCCAAAACCCCATCTTTTCACGCCAAGTGCAAGATTTCTCAATAGCAATGAAAATTATTTGTTTTAGTTAAAATGACAAATGCAACTTTAATCTTTCTCAAGAAAATCCCTGTCACGACTCAAGTCTGACTGACCGCAGATGTGCTTGCCCACTGTTCAGTCGAATAAGTCGTGAAACTAGCCTGGTTTCAAACTATTAACCTTAAACGGTAAGCACAGGTCGTGCATGCTGACACACGGAATATGAAACGGTCACATGGGACTTCTGTTTACCAAGTTGGAGTAATTATATCTGACAGAACTTGACAGATAGGAAGTAACAGTGTTAAAATGCTGGACATCTGGCAGTTTAAGGATGTCATCCTTAAGATAGTGACAATGGTTGGATTAATGTCGAAGCAGCTACCATTGTCACCTGTAAACGGAAGCTTCCCAAGCCTCAGCTGGAAAGAGAGTGAAGGTGGACCAGTGGCTTCACAGAGTTTAAGTGAGGGCATGGATTCTCAAGAAGGCTAAGGTAATTGGAGTTTGGAGGGCAGTGGCAGAAAGAAGCCAGCAGAATGCACTAAAGGAGGATTCTGTCTGTAAAGTTCACTGATGTGAGTGAAGAATCTACTTAAAACCAATGAACCCCCCTAAGAATCCAACAAACACATGGGTTCACTCAAGGCAGAGTGTCGTTTGTGTCTCTTCCAGCAAGAGTGGTAAAACTTCATTACCCCCAGAACATCAGGTATCTGGGTACTTGAAGCAAAATCATCCCTGTGTAGTGAACTATACTGGTTCTTCTGCACAAATTTAATAGTGAGTTTTAAGAGGAATCAAGCTGTTTCCCTATAATAAAGCTTCATCTCCAAGAAAACCTAAGAATAACTATAGAATAAACACGTAAGTCAAAGTTCACATCTGGCAGCACATTAAAAATGACCTAGCACGCATAGAAGAAACTTTCCCTTCATAAACAGGAGGAACATCCGTTGTAAAAGATGTGAATCCAGTAGACGTAGATATCCGGAAAGCACAGGAAACATTCAAATTATATAACTAAAATTTTCAGCGAGATCTTTAAATAGATATGTCATCAAGCAAAATATCTAGCATGCAAGAAAGCAAGGAATCATTATCAATGCTATGATTAACCAGGGAAATAAAAATTAAAACTATTGTAAGCCATACATAGCCACTTTAAGGGCTGAAATGAGCAAGGCTGCTGTTAGCAGCTGGAACTCCTAATACCGCTTGTGGACATCTATTATGGTACAGCCAAGTTTGGAAAAGTTTTGTAATTTCTTAGCTACTTGAACACAAACCTCCCTATTTTCCAACTGTTTACCTAAGACGAATGAATGCCTTTGTCTACGCAAATATTCACAGGAGCTTTATTACACAGATAAATTGGACATATATACCCATGGAAAGATAAGCAGATATACACATAGATGTATAAATTCTCATATGTTGTATATATATACACACTCACTATAGATAGATAAAAGATAGATTAATAGATAGATAGATAGATTAAACTTTTATCAATAATTATTTGTGAAGCTGTACAAAATTTCAAGGAAAGGAATTTAATGACATGATATTTACTACATCATGAGGGGTAGTCTTGAATAGAGTTTATACTGTTTTAAAATGTAGTTGCATTATGACTAGTGTTTGGGTCCCCTGACTTTGTGCATGCTGAATGATGGCTGCTTTACTTCCCATTGTTTTTGTACCATAGTACAATTATCTGTAGCATAGTGTGTTGAGAAAATTGTCTCACCCTTATAGAACCCTTGGTCACTGTTCTAATGCACACTTTTCCTACCAGGCCTCTTTCCCATCTCAAGATCTGCTGATTCATCGTTTTCTCCTCTCTTGCTTCTATAAAAAGAAATGAGTCCAATTCCTATGCTCCATTTTAAAGACGGTACCAGTGTGCCATGACTCTAAGCTATCACAGAGACTTTTCTCTCTCCCATTTCACCATATCTCTGCCACGTAAATGTCTGCCCTATCATCTGATTTGCAAAGATCAGCATCTATCCTTTCAGGGCATGTATTTCCTAGTCAGTGGCCTTTGTCTCCCCCTCACTCACTAGGTTAAGGGATTCTGCACTGCCTGTAAAATATACTGAAAATCCTCTGGATCCGTAAGAAAAGTCCTCTCAGCATCTAATTCTACATGAATATTTTTTTAACTACCAATAGGATTCAGAGACCATATTGGTAGTTTGAATATGCTTGGCCCAAAGAGTGGCACTATTAGGAGATGTGACCTTCTTGGAGTAGGTGTAGGCTTGTTGGAGGAAGTGGGTGTGGCTTTAAGACCCACATCCTAGCTTCCTGAAAGCTAGTCTTCTAGCTGCCTTTGGAACAAGAGGTAAAGCTCTCAGCTCCTCTAGTGCCATGCCTGCCTGGAGGCTGCCGTATGTCCTACCGTAATGATATTGGACTGAACCTCTGAACCTGTAAGTCAGCCCCAATTACATGTTGTCCTTTATAAGAGCTGCTGTTGCCTTGGTACCTCTTCACAGCAATGAAAACCCTAAGATGCCCTACATTGAGTTTTCCCCCCTAATTTAAACAATTATTAGTTGATTCCAACAGTAAAGGTATATATAATACATTTAAGAGAAAGGCCATTAGTACTGTTATGAACCTTTTAGAATTTATTAAATCCTGAAAAATTATTATGCGACAACTTTAACATTTAGGAATTGGATATCTGCCTTTTTCTTTCTCTAAGAAACTAATGGTTCATTATTACTTCAGAATTCCAATTAAAATGATGGATTGTTTGAAATGTATATTACTCGAATAGTCTGAATTATGAATGTGAGTTCAGGTATCTGATACTTTACACAGGGATTTCTTTTGTCCTGAAGTACTTCTCTGCTTTGCATAATTTATTAAATTGGTGAGTTTTTTCTGAGGCAGTAGAGGCTCAGGTTTCAAGGTCCTGAGTTTATGACGCATATTCTAAGTCTTCTAAAGACTTTTATGAATCTTGATGAATTCTTGTTCGGTTTTGTTCTATTGTCTACATTTGTTTCTTTATTCCTATTTTTGGTCATTCTTCTGCGTATTTAAAATGAAGCGGTCATTGGCTGTAGTAAAGGCTCACTCCCAGGCTTGCCTGAGCGTCAGCTTTAACATCAAAGTGAAGAAACTGAAGATGCAGAGCCTGCTACCTGCAGGGAGTTGACTCTGGAATGCCAGGTTCACCATAACCAAAGATCTCTACACCCCTTATGTAATGATACAGCATCTGCATATGTCCTATGCACGGATACCCAAGTTCTTTCAGTCTTTAAATTACTTTCACTTAATGCAATATAATATTGTAAGTACTGTATTATTTAGGAAATAGTGGTGACAGAAATGTCTGTATTTGTCTAGTACAGGCATAGTTTTGTAAACTACTTTCAATCAATGTTTGATTGGATCTGTAGATTCGAAACTCACAGCAGCAGAGGGCCACTTGCCTGGAGCCCATGAAAAGGTGGACTTTTAATCTCTGTTAACTCAGTATAATACAAAGCTTCAAACTGTATATCAAGAGTTGAACCTTGAGGTGCACAGAACTGTAAAGCAGGGCTAAAAGTATCATTTATGATGACCAAAGCATCAGAATCAAATGTTTACTCATGATCTATGATCTATATTTTATTTAAGCATGTTCTGCTCTAGCTAGTAATCAGCCACTTCTCGCTAATCACAATAATTACTTTCCTGGAAAGACATTTGAACAGTATTTTCTAAATATTTCTAATATTTACTCCACCTACCAATTTGTTTTATAAGATAAAAGACCATAACAAAGCTAAAAGCTAGGTACCAAAGAATGTACTGGGGACTGAATTATTATGCTTTTATACTTCATATGTAGAGCAAAGAAGTGACTAGGATTGTTTTACTTTATTGTTCATTTAGGAACATACTAGATATTTTAATCTAAAAAATTAATATTTTTGAAATTAAACATTTTATGATACCACTAAACGGGAGTTCATCTATAACCAATTGTTTTTACCGATAATTATTGATTGCCTATCAAGTTCAACATGGAACAAAATAGTAAATATTTTATTATTTTAGAGAATGGAGAAAGAAGTAGTGAGAAAATTTATACAATTACTATTGAGATTTTTCTCTTCCAGTCATTGTTCTGTTGAGAAAGCAAATCTGGAATCTAATACTCTATGAGATTCATTATAAAAGATATACTCATATTTGAGAAGAATGTTTATTTGTAATGGAATTCTTAAGATACTATATATTTTTATTTATATACATAATTTATGTATATTATATTCATACTTATATCTGTAGAAGATAACTTGAATAAATATATATTTATATATACGCTATATGCACAAATCACATTATAATATATATACTAGGTAAATAATATAAAACAGTTTGTGTTTATATGCCAAAAGATTATATTTTTGTAAATATCCCCTAGGAATGTAAAGTTTATATGGAAGCAAATAAACAAGATCATTCCTAAGATTTATTGAAGTTTTACTTTCCTTCTTAGTGAAGAAAAATCCATAATTTTTTTATTTACTTCGTAAAAGTTAAGATTTTCCTGTTATGTACTACTTATGGCTTTAGGCTAATCGTATCTGCTTCTTTGAATCTTAACATCATAGCTAAAAGTTTTCTTTCCTTTAGAGTTTTGAAAAGTTTTAGGAAAAAGAACTTTCTGTTTGTCTCAACAATCTATGGAGGAGGATGTTTTTAACTCATACAATTAAAAATTATCTACAAATCACTCTGAAATTCAATAAGCCAGCATTGAATAGGGATTAGTTTTGTGTATGTTCAAAATAACATTCACTGTGTCTTGATAAACTGAAAAGAACAGAATGTATGAAGTATCAGTGTAAAGGAGTTATATAGCCCACAATGTCCTTATACTCACTATGTAGCCACGGGTGATCTTGAACTCCTGATCCTCCCAAGTCTATCGGTTCCCACGCCTGATTGAGTTAGTACTGGAACTAGAACCCAGAGCTTTGTGTATTCTATTCAAGCATTCTTTGAATCAAGCTATTTTAAGTATTTATCTGGGATATTTTGTCACATTGATGGAAAGTTAACTAACAGAATGACTAACAATTTTTCTGAAATATTCCATTAAATAAAACTAATTTCGCCAGTGTTAATGTTCTTTGAATTGATTTTGGTGACTCTTATGTGATAGATTATTGGTCCAGGGAGTGGTTAGTTTTAGTGAGAGACAATGCTTTTCTTGGAAACTATTGTCAACTGTCAGTTGCTATTGCAGCTTTTATGAGCACACTGGCTTGAACACACAGGCGTCACACAGCCATGCTCTCCCACTCACTTAAGCTATGGAGACTCACTGGCCCTTCCTATCTTTCTCTGCTAGCTTTGACAAATTAGAATATATCCAGCTCCCTATGTTACCTTATCCAGGCCCAGCATTTTTGTCTAGTATATTTTGTCTAGAAAAAGTCTAAGTTTCATTCAGACAAAGGCAAAATGTTTTTTTTTTTTTTCCAAACAACAGTTGCAGCTGGGAAAGTCTGACTTGTTACCACTTTGATTTTAATATTTTGCCATGAACGTCGATTTCCTAAGGCCTTTTCTGGTCTGATTTGTTTGTCTCAGGAGCCCCGGTTCACTGGTGTTTTGAATCTGGGGTTTCTTCATTTTTGGAAAGTAATTTGCTCTGGAAAGCCAACCTTATATTTGAAATTGTGTTTTCCAATCATGTTTTAGTCTCTGTTTGCTCTGCTTGGGCATCTGTGTTCATCTAACTTCTGATTAACATGGGGCTTTCAGAACTGTTCAGTGTTTGCTCTAACTCTGTGGAACCTGCCAATAGCTAGTGTTCTAAAGCGATTATTTTCGTAGACAATCTAAGTCGTAGATACATGTACTTAGCCTGAGGTCACGATCAATTCATTACTTGGTTTGAAATAAATTCAGATATTTTATTCTATAAATTATTCTGTAAAATACATTTCACTGTAGAGAAACCATGATTGCATAAACAATTGATGATATATATATATACATATATATGTATATACATATAAATGCATATCATATATGATATATATGATATAATATATCAGGGATGATAGATTTGATAGATGATAGATAAATGAGACTGATACTCTCCAACTTCTTTATTAATAAGGCCATGATATATGCATATCTATGATAAAATTTAGAATCTAGAGATAGTTACTCCAATGATTTTGATATAGAAATGGTTAGTCTGTGCTCAATCATTCATCATACCATACATACATACACACATACATACACACACACATATATATATAAATATATACATATATATGCATAAACCTTTAAGTTGATAGTTTTTTAGCTTGATTTTTCAAGTTATGCTGCAAAAGTGTTTCTCAATGTTAAATATTATCTGATAGAACTTAATTAGTTTTTTATCTTTCAGCATATCTCATTTGTTTTTCTGTTGTATATTTAGTTTCCAGTTTTCTGTTTGCAATCACAGAGATCTCTTTTTGTTGTATCCTTAAGTTAAAAAAATAATATTTCTTTATAACCCAACATGACAGAGAAATTATTTTCCAAGACAACACCACTTTGATACTGCTGTGATAGAATGCCTTGTTTTATGCTATATTAGGTAAAACCTGCCTCTTTCTTTTTTCATCAGTGAAAAAATATAGTTTCGTGCAATGTTGAATCTGGGAGGAGGGACACAAAGGCCGAGTGAGCCTGCTCACAAAACACTTTTAGATCGCTAGGGAAATAAAGGCTCCCTTTCGTCTGTTGTAAACAAGAGCAGAATTGGGAGAAATCTGGAAATGTGGGGTGCTTTGTGCCCCAGTTCTTCAACTTTCACAACACAGAAATGAAGGAAAACAAAATGAAATCGCTCTTCCAAGTGGCTGGAGTCTGCCCCACTGCGTCCTCTTGAAGCTCCTCCGATCTTCATTCTCCTTTCGGAGCTGGTGACTTACTTTCTTGTCTGGACACAGTGGATATCAAACTTCAGAGAGGTTCTAGGCTCTCCTGTCCCCAAATAAAGAGATGAGTCAAGACACACAGCTGGAGCGGAAATAGACATTATTTTCTTACAGCGAAGGAAAAATTGGAGGGAGGCAATGAGCCGGAGAACCCAGAAAGTTTAGCTCCCTAAAGGATCTGGGTTCTTTTCCTCGTTGCTACAGCGCAGGCTTTTCTGTGTACGTTCTCCCTGTTGTATGTTCTATCATGTGTTACATGTGTCATGAGTATCTTAGGTTTATACCAAGGCTAGGTGTTAGTATTATAACTGTTTGGGGAGAATAAGATTGATTTTTGCACAAAGAAAACCATGAACAGATTGAAAGTACATTCTTTCTGCAAAGAGGGTGTACCAGAACCCAGAAAGGACCAGCAAGCACATTGGACCATTGGAAAACACAGATATTTACACAACAATCCATAACAGTAGCAGAATTATAGTTATGTAGTAGCAATGAAAATGATTTTATGGTTGGGAGTCACTATACCACGAAGAACTGTATTCCAGGGTTGCAGCATTAAGAAGACTGAAAACCGCTGATTTAGGAGGGGATTGGAATGATTGCTTATCAACCCATTGCTGGAGATAAGAGTGACATCAGTGTATCATTGAGAAGCATCCAAACTATCTCCTAAGAGTAGCAAACAGGCTACTAATGCAGCAAGTGAAGAGCCAGGATACACCTGTGCTCAGCCTATAATCCCACCAACCATGACAAGCCTTTCACTTTAATCATCACCGATGCTATACCAGTCACAAGCCTCATGTAGGCTTAACCTTTTCTCTGGTTTTTCCATTTGCTGACTCACTAAGGTACTCTCCATCTTTCTTACCTAACTAGGGCATGTCGTGCTATGACATGATCCAGAACAGCTAGGGCCAGGAAATATTGGAGCAGCTGCAGATGACATCATCTAGTGGTCAACAGAGCTTGTCGAGCATAAAGATAAGCTTTCTATCCATTGAAGACTGGAGTATTTATGGATGACTGATGCCATGTCCTTTGCTAAGTGGCATCGGCATTTGAGGTTCCAGTGTTCCTGGAACGACATGTGCTCCCTTGAGTCATCATTGAAATGTTCAAAGCAGCCAGGTGACCATAATGACCATATATCACATCACCTAGAGATGGATAGTTTAGTTGAAAGCTTCATTTTCATAGCAACCAACATAAGAGAAAGTTCTGCTAGCCGCCATTCAAGGTGCCAGATGCCTGCTGGAGAGGCTTTTGGTAATCCCTGGAAGAGCGTACCTTAAGGGTGCCTGCAATGAGTGATACCATCAGCAACGCCATTCCTAACAATATCTAAAGACCTATGAGAAGAGTTGGGTCCCTCTAAGGTGTCACAGGTTAATTTTATGATTTTTGTATATTAATTTCACTTAGAAGGAAGACAACTCTTCCAGTTTGCTCAGACTGAGGTGTGGTACAGGGTTTCCTGACACCCTGACATTACTGAAGCCAGAAAACTCTTAAGCAAACTGAAAAGAGTGGCCAACCCTATCTGAAGGCAGGAGAAAGGACACTAATGCTGGGGTTGTAAAGAAATAGCAGTCACTCATACCAGCCAGGATTGGGGATGGTTGGGCACCTTTAATGAGTGGATACTGTTCATGTCTGCAACTTGCCTTCAAAATGGCATAATAGTCCTGTCTGGTGACATGGAACTATTCCTATTCCTCCGCACAACAGCAAGAGCCCATCCTGGAAAGGCAAACTCAATTTACATGCCCAGGCCAGCTTTTGTAGAAATTCCTAAAAATTACAGATGTGATGTCATTCTGAAAAACCCTAATTTAAGCTGTATGGTCTGAATAAACACACTTTGGGTTTTTTGACACTGAGTAGCTTTTTTTAATAGGTTTATTATTCATCACATTTTTTTATTTTTTCCTTCAATTGCGAACAGTATGGATAATTGAGATTAATGCTCCTGTTACATGTTAAACAATACAAACACCCGTCCCTTAACCCGTCTCTAAGCTCTGAAATGCATAGTGATATATTTCATTGTTCCTAGAATTGCCATAAAGAACTAGTTTGAATGGAATCACTTATTTTCATAGAACACTTATATATTTTGATTAGTACACATATTTCATTATTTTTATTTCTATATGTGCATATTTATCTAGGTAAGTATATGCATCTATGTGTGAGTGTCTAAGGCGGCAAGCAGAAGTTGTCAGAGCCCAGAAAGCTAGAGTCAAAGGCAGTTGGGAGCTGCCTGATATGGGTGCTGGACCTGAACTTGGGTCTTCTGGAAAAGCACTAAGGGCTCTGAACTGCTAGGTCACCTACCTGTCACGAGTCTCACTGTTAAACTTAGTGAGTAGCGTCATTTTACTTAATAGTTGTTTAATATTTATGCGTTAGCCCAATGTCCTGGAATGCATTACGTAACCCACACTGGACTTGAACTTTTAGCACAGCTATCTTTTCCTGCTTGCAAATTCTGGAGTTGGCAGGTGTAACAACCATTCCCGGCGTATAATTAGTACTTAAAAATTAGAATATATATATATACATATATATATATATGTTAGAACTTCGGCTTCAATGTACGAACTGAACTTTTTTTACAGTTGTCACATGAAGTGAATTTTCTAATATTGCACTAGCTTATTAATAGCAATGGAAAACCGTGATATTTGAAAGTTTTGTGAAGATTTGACAAGCAGATGAACATATAATCACATAACCAGTGTGGCTTAGTCATAAGTATTATAATAGTGTTCAATCAAGACATTATTTTAATGATAAAGATTATTATTTCAACTGTCCAAGACTCACTCTCCGTACTGATGAAATTTATTCCCTAGCAATTGGTCTTTTAGTAGTGGATGGGATGATAATAACTTGTATTCGCCTAATTTATTCCAGGTCCTGAAGACTACCTTGAGGTCAGCCTTCCGACAGACTCAAGAGCAAAATACTCTGAGGACAAATGTGGACAGAAGGGAACTGATGACCTAGCAGCTTTGAGACCATCTATGCCTCGGGTACTAGTGCTTCCTGGGGAAATTCCATGTGAGGTCAGTGCTGGGGGCCTTTAAGTGCCCTGTTGTTTTCATAGACACCACATTTTACCACAATGTGATTTTACTTTGCTTTCTTTCCCAACCCTGTCCCCAGAACCTAGAATACTATGTAGGGCCTAGTAGGCATTTAATACAAATGCTTGACTTTTATAAAACGTGACTTGACACTTTAAAAAGATACACACATGCTGTATATATATATATATATATATGTGTGTGTGTGTGTGTATGTATATGTGTGTATACATATATATATACATATGTATATGTGTGTATACATATATATAAATACATATGTATAAATACATATATATAAATACACACACACATATATATATATACATATATATATATAAAGCTACTTTTAATAACTTGATTTCACAACAAGCAGATTAAAGATTTTATTTTCCTAAAGGGATATTCACTGTTGAACAGTACTTAAAATCACTTATTTTTATCACCATTTAAAAGTTGTAAATGTGTTATGGGATGGTGATACCATGCAAGGCAGAAGAATTAATCTCTCAGGAATAAGAATACAGTTAGAGGGAGGGTTTGGAGAAAGTAGCAATATAAAAGCATTTTTGATGTTTCTTCCCCTATGCCTGTCTTGGATTGAACGAGTAAACTAAACCACGGGAAGAGTTTGGATCTTGGTGCTGAATCTCAATAGCTATGGTGTCCTTGGGTGAAAAGAACCCCAAAAGAACCTTATGGGAGATTCTCAAAAAGGTCCATCTAGAAGAGGCTGGTGACTTTCAATGACCTGACATCAGGAGGTCTCTGATGCTGTCTCTCAATGCCGTGGTCAGCAAAGCTGAATGCTCTGTAGGGTTACTGAAGTTTGAACTCCTTACTTTCAGCCAGCATGCTGTTCTGACAGAATTGTTCCTTTAAGTCACTTTCCTGTCAGTGCTTGAGGAACTAGAACCACTTGGACACTACCACAGACATGCTGGAAATTTGAACTGTGTACTTTCCAGATAGCAGACATAGACGCATACGCAAGTTGCCACATGGGTAACAGAATGGGTAGCTTACGTTGGGGAGAAAGGGGCTAAGTAGCCAAAGATGGCAGCTCCCATGGAGTCAGAAACAATGGAAGGAACAGGAAAGAAAGGTAATAAAAGCAATGCAATCTAGTCTCAGATAGATGAAATCAAAGTAGGAAATAAAATGACACTCAGAGTAAAAATAGTTCCCCAGGAGTTATGCAATGAATCTAAATAGCTGATTTAAAAACTATCTGCAGCAGTATAATTTGAGTATTATAAAACCCTCCCTGTATTAGTCACAGGAAAATTGAAACTCAGTAGCAGGCTTCAGTTGTCTTCAACCGGACATTTCTTCTGCCGCTGACTCGTCCGGGGTCCTTTCAATAGATCATCATGGGCTTTTCTTCTTTTTTATGGATACAGATAGAATTCTTTCAGGCCTGATAAAGTTAGGTTATTTCAATATCGAATCTGTCTTGAGAGCCCTACTTTTGAAGAGAAACCCTAGAAGTCAAGAGATCATAGAAGACATTTTAAACTCAGCATTATGCTCCAAATTTTCAAAATAATCTCATCCTTTGGACCAAAAATAGTTACCTCAGACAAATCTCAGGCTCGCGGTAAGTAGTTCTTAGCATAACTTGAAGCACCACAGAAAAGACCACTTGGTTCCAGCTGAGTGAAAATTGTGTTTCTGGTTTCCCTGGAGAATGTTCAGTGTATGCCAATTATCTGGAGTGACAACCTTTGAACTTCACCTTCTAGGTAGTGGGTGGGCTGAGACCCGAGACCAATGCCTCTTCTTAAAAGGGACAACAGAGATTTTTCTGGGATCCTAACACTTCTAGAACCTACCAGCACTATCGCTGACAGTTTCTAGGCAATTGGGAGTGAGCCCCATTCATACCTAGCATGGTTAAAACCCATTGCGTGGTTCTGTGTTTCCAACATGCTGACGTGACCATGTCCGATAAGGGCACAGACTTTCTTCCTTGTGAAGAGAATTGGTTATTTGGTGTCCCTCCTTCCCACCATGTTCTCCAGCACCACTCCTGCCCTGTTGCTGCTGGCTGTACAGAAACTGGGTCTATGGACCTGCCTCTTACAGCGTTTCAGCTCACCGTCCACTCTTGCGCTACAGAGATGGTTTTTGTAAACTGCTAACTGAGGTAGAGCTTTAAGCTGTTCACTGCCTGTGATCGCACGAGCTGGGGAACATCGAGCCTTCTGCTGTGTAACCTTTCCCAGAACCTTTCTTTTTACACGTTATCAATTCTATGAGCCTTGATGATCTTGTTCCCCTTCCAAAACAGGAGAAAAATGTGATTTTTCTCTTTAGTATTGATCCATTGTTCTACTTATAAGGGTTATTCCCTTATTCTTTGAGAAATAAATAAGTACGTGTATTCTGTGTACAGTTTCTATAGGACTGCATACTTTGTTCTGTCTTAGCATAGAGCCTTTTCATGTGTTTATCGCTCAGGACATTTGGCTTTGTAGCACATTACTCTGGATTTTGTATTGCAGGGTAACAGTTATAAGGAATTTGGTGTTATTCAGGTCTGCCTAAAGAATCCATTGTTCAGATAACACACCCATTTTCACCTTTCTGATGGAATCCACATGGAAGGAGTTTGTGGATGATATTTAGAGCAGCAACCTTTGTTCACACTGTCCAAGGCTTCACTGATGTGACTCTATAGTGGTTCTCCACTGGGAAGAGTTTTCCCTGTCTTTTATAAGGGTAGAAGCTGAGCAAAACTGCAAGCATCTCTGATTATCACAATTGCTCCTGACGTCTAGTTGATAGAAACCAGAAGATGCAAAATATTACATAATGCACAAGGCGCACTCATGACAGTAGCTTATCTACTGTCAAAGTAGCAATCCTACAGAAGTTAAGCTCTGTCTCCTGGTGTACACCCACAACAAATGAGTCATCATCTCTGCTACCTAATGGTGGCACTAAGAACTCATGCTCCAGCCTGAGGCTTCTGTGAAGCTGGCATAGTTGTCCTGTGCTCACTTACTTTGTGAGACGTGTCAGCTCCTTCGTGATTCTGCTAACATCTTCCACATATCTTACATAAAGCTTTCAGAAGTTCTCTTCTCAGAACCCTCGCCTCTCCTGCTCTTTCTGTGAGTTCCCATCAAAGATGATGTAAGGAAGTCTCTCTCACCTCCACAGAAGCATGGCAGTTGAAAGCAAGCTTTTTCCCTTCGTCTTGTTTTTTCTGTGTGGAAGATCCTTCACGTATCCCTGTCCCTTCCTTCTAATTCTTTTTCTACTGGTATGGGGCAAATTGATGTTGACTGCAGAAGCCCATGCAGTAAGTTCACCAAATCCCATGAGCCTATCTTCTTTGAGGTGTAGTCTTTTAACATAAAGTAGTCATGAATGTGTGAAAAGGCCTTAGTGAGCTGAGAGTAATCTATTGGGGTCTCCATCTTCTACCTTTGTTTAAATTTCAGCCCAAACACCCAAGCAACACCACACTACATAACTTATTTTATTATAGACGAAATCACCATCTTTTTATGAAATGTTAAGTTTTCTGAATAGTCAGCTACCTTTAGAGTTTATAAGTATCAATGATCATAAACCATTATTTCTGTGAATTCTTGGATCCCCCAATAAAGGACTCAAGCTTGGGGGTCAAAAAGACTAAATGACAGCTTCAAAATTGATAAAAATAAATTTATGATATCTGAACATCATAAAGCTTTTTTTTCTTGGATCAAATGTAGCCATGAAACTAAAGCCAGAGCTTCTGTCCTGGATTAAGCATTTTACTTCAAGGAGATGCAGATGGATGTAAGGCCCCCACGTGGAGGGTGGTTAGTGACAGTGCCTAACATATTCAACTCAAAACTGTCATTTTTTACAGACATATTGTATTTTTAGAGGATTCGCTATAAACATAATGCTCAGAAGATATTAAAAGGATGTATCAGAGTATTGTGGATAAAAATGCTATCAGAGCATTTTGGATGAGGAGACCTAACAAAGGATAAAAAGGTTGACTTAGTAATGGCCGAGTACAGATGTAGATGTGAACGTGTTAGTGCTCGCTTGAGAGTTTTGAAATTCTCGCAGGCTAAAGTTAGAGGGAGGATACTATAAAATATGAGCGGGACTTTGGTAGAAAGCATAGATGTGAGGAACCAGAGCAAGGAAGAGCTGATCAACAAGGCAGCAGCATCTTTAAAGAGTTCCAGCTACTTAACGTGCAGAATGAAAATGCAAAGCCCTGTGTTCAAATTTAGTTTGCGTTTCAGGACAATGGCAGCAAACTACTAAACCAATGGTTTTTAAAGCCCTTTTAAGTCCCGTGTGCCTCTGAGGGTCTTGGACGCAAGAAACCAGACCATGGTACAAATGAACATGCAAGTATTTCCCTTAGGGCGTCTTCTGCTTGGAACTTTTTGCTGGGATGGTTGGGTGGGTGGTTGGGTAGGGGGAAGGGGATAACATTTGAAATGAAAATAAAAAATATCCAGTAAAAAATTTAAACGCTAAAAATCAAGGTGGCATCCTGCCCTGTATTATGGTGGGACCCGGTACATAAGTAGCATCATATGTAGGGCTTCTCATAAATGAGAGTGACAGGCCTTAGAGAATAAAGAGTTTGGAGAGCACACCTGAGCTTAGCAATTCCAGAATCAAGCAAGGAGTGACATAGGCATTGAAAAGAAGACTGAAGAGCGTTCAACAATGGCTAGTGAGAGCTAGACCCAAAATGAACCGCGAAGTCATTGGGGTTGAGTGAGCGATGCGAGGACATTGAACATATGAAGAGCAGATATGACTATGTTCCTTAGAAGCTGTCAGGTTACCTGTCAGGGACAGGAGCAGAAGCTGCAATGATGGCAGGTCCTGTGAGGTGGGTTCTGTTCTCTCATGTAAAGAGAAACTTAAACCAGACTTGGATAAATATTTGGAATGTGACTACAAAGAATGCCTGAAGTGGACCTGAGCGATTGGTGGTGTTACAGAGCAGTTATAGGAAGGCCGTGGTGTTCCCCGCTAAGATGGGGGTTTTACTGATGTGTGACTTTGCTTAAAGCAATAACACAAGAGCTTACCAACATTTGAGTTGGTGGCTTTTTAATAAATGCGTCATGAAAGTGTATCTGTGAGGTTGACTCTTATGATGATTTTACAATGACAAGAACTTTTGGCAGATGATATCTGAGAAAATCACTAAATAGTTTACTTTTCACAGCATCAGATAACATAATATAAGAATAATGTGGCTCTGAAAGTTTGATAATTCTTAACAGGTTTTATAATATAATATTAAATTGTATTACTTGTGAGAAAGAACAGCGGTAGTCTTCTCCATTTCAGAACTAACTAGGGTGTGTCTGTGTATGTGTGTGTCTCTGTGTGTGAGTGTGTGTATGTGTGCATGTGTATACATGCAGTGCATGCATACATGTGTGTATATAAATTGTGTGTTTTGTGTGCACATGTGTGTGCATGTACATGTTTATCTGTGTTTCAGTTTGTGTTTGAGATGATACCCTTATATAAACAATGTATGTCATAATTTCTATAAAGTAGATAGACATCTAAAATGCTTATCCATTCCCAATCTCTATATTAACTACATTCTTCTTGGTTATTATATATTCTTCTAGATTTAGTACCCAAAAAACTAGTCTCTATATTTTTACCTCTGTTCACAGCTCAAACTTCTCCAACATAATTAAATCTTGAAATTTTCAGTTATGTAGCTTTAGTCATGTCAGAAACCATCATAGACCCTTATATAAGGATTTCTACTACACAAACTGTGGAACTTTGTAATATTAATATTTTCATTATGTTTTAATTGTAAGGGTTCTAAACTTAAATTTGTTAAGTTTATGCAGACATACACAGAAAGAGGGGGAGAGGGGGAGGGGAGGGGGAGAGACAGGGACAGGGAAAGGGACAGGGACAGAGACAGGGACAGGGAGATAGAGACAGAGATGAACGGAGTAATGAATTGTTGAAATGTCAAAAAAAAAAAAAAAACGCACTTGAGAAAGGACTTGACTGGACTATTGCTGTCCGTCTTTGTGAGTGCAATGGTCTGAGTTCTGAGACCCTGCAGTGGAAAGCGATGTGTAGGAAGAAGGGAGGGTAAAGGATGTAATTGTGTTCTCACTCAGTTGTAAAGCATGGTTTGGGGATGGAATCGAATTTGATAGCTATTAAAGTAATTTAAAATGCAATGAGTTGTGAACTTATGTATTTATATCTGAACATGGTTGAAAATACAATAGGACAGACAGATTGACAGTTTAGCAGTGGAGCAGAGACTGAAGGAAAGGTCACCCAGAGAGGCTACCTGGGGATCCATCCCATGTGTAACCACCAAACCCAGTCACTATTGTTGATGCCAAGAAGAGCTTGCTGACAGGAGCCTGATATGGATGTCTCCTGAGAGGCTCTGCCAGAGCCTTACTGATACAGATTAAGATGCTTACAAGAAACCATCAGACTGAGCACAGGGACCCCTGTGGAGGAGTTAGAGAAAGGACTGAAGGAGCTGAAGGGGTTTGCAACCCCATAGGAAGACCAACAATATCAACCAACCAGAAGCCCCAGGGCTCCCAGAGACTAAACCACCAACCAAAGAATACACTTGGGGGGGGAACCCATGGTTCCAGCCACGTATGTAGCATAGGATGGCCTTGTCTAGCATCAATAGGAGAAGAAGCCCTTGGTCCTGTGAAGGCTCATTTCCCCAGTATAGGGGAATGCCAGGGTGGTGAGGTGGGAGTGGGTGGGTGGGAGGGGGAGCATCCGCATAAGGGGGAAGGGGGAAGGAAGAGGGGGGAACCTGAAAAGGGGATAACATTTGTAATGTAAATATATAAACTATTCAATAAAAAAGAGTTTGATCACTGGTGGGTGCGACAGGCACTTTGGTGAAGGACCACTCTTTGAAGTGCTTGATGTATTTATTGTATCTTTACAGAATCCTGGTGAGATATCCATTCTGTTGAAAGACGAACTAATTGGTGAAATTCTGGAAGTTGAATTTGCATCGACCAGCAAGCGCCTCAGAGCACGGCCCGCACGCTGGAGTAAGAGTGTCTGGCGTATGAAAGCTGCAGGTGAGAAATCTCGTGTTTTAATAAGAGTAAAACCTCTCCCTGAGTTCCCTTCCTGTGATTTATGATACATGGTTTCACTTCCCTGCAGAAACTGAGTCTGCTCTGCAGGTGCTTCCTGTGTTAATTCACACATGTTCAACGTTGTTATTATTAATCTGATTTGCAAAAGGGAGATTGTGTAAATCCTCCGAATTTCGTTTGTATACCATTTAGGGGAACAGCAGCCAGTAACATCAAACATTACTAAGTATGTCAGTGAGAAGACGTTGATATATAGTAGCTATTAAATATGGAGCTAAATTTATTTCCTTTATGTAGCGTGAGGATTCACATATATTTAATTTTATTAAAGAACTTTCTGTTTCCTTTTTTTCTGTCTTCAGTCCTAGCCTTGGAATATTCTTGGCTGTTTTATAAAGCCTAATTCTTTTTCAATATTTTCTCTTTTTTTAATTGGATATTTTTTTATTTATTTGCATTTCACATGTTATCCCCTTTCTTTGTTTCCCCTCTGCAAACCCCCTATCACATTCCCCATTACCCTGCTTCTATGAGGGTACATCAAGCCTTCACAGGATCAAGGGCCTCCCCTCCCATTGATGCCAGATAAGGTACCTTCAGCTCCTTCACCCCTTCCCCTAACTCCTCCACTGGGGCCCCTGTGATCAGTCCTATGGTTGGCTTTGAGCATCCCCATCTGTATTGGTCAGGATCTGGCAGAGCCTCTCAGGAGACATTCATATCAGACTCCTGTCAGCAAGCACTTTTTGGCATCATCCATAGTGACTGGGTTTGGTGGCTGCATATGGGATGGATCCTCAGGTGGGACATCACTGGATGGCCTTTCCTTCAGTCTCTATTCCAATATTTGTCCCTGTATTTCCTTTAGACAGGAGCAATTCTGTGTTAACATTTTGGAGATGGGTGGGTGGCCCCATCCCTCAACCGGGAGCCATGCCTAAACTCTGGATATGGTCTTGACAGGTTCTCCCTCCTCTTTGTGGGGTATTTCAGTTAATGTCATCCCTGTGGAGTCCTAGGAGGCACTTGCTTTCCTAGCATCTGGGACTTTCTGGTTGCTACTGCCACTTTCCCATCCCCCGTTGCTAGACACCTCTGTCCAATTCCATGACCCTCTGTACATCTCCCCCATCTCCTCCCATACCTGATTCTGCCCCTCTTTTTCCTCTCCCCCTCCTCTCCTCCTCCTAAGTCCCTCCCACCCACTACTACCCTTGATTATTTTGTTCCCCCTTCTAAGTAGACCTGAAGCATCCACTCTTTGGTTTTCCTTCCTCTTGAGCTTCATGTGGTCTGTGAGTTGTATCATGGTGCTTGAGAATAGAGACTTTTATGACTGAGTTACCTCACTCAGGATGATAACTTTCTAGATCTGTCCATTTGCCTGTGAATTTCATGAAGTCATTGTTTTTAATAGCTGAGTAGTACTCCATTGTGTAGATGTACCACATTTTTGGTATCCGTTCTATTGAAGGACATCTGGGTTGCTTCCAGCTTCTGGCTATTATAAATAAGGCTGCTATGAACATAGTGGAGCACGTGTCCTTGTTATATGTTAGAGCATCTTTTGGGTGTCTGCCCAGGACCACTTCTACATTATTCTTCTCATCCTATTCTATCTCATTTGTGAAGCTAATCATTTGATTATTCATTTTTCCTTGCTCCATACTAAACTGTGTTAGACTCTAAATTTAAGACAGACTAAGCATATTTCCTCATAATACAATCTGCTTGTCCTGAAACAAAAATTAGCTTATCAATTCTGGAAAGTTTTTACATAAATGTAAGAATGTTTTGTGCTGGAGAAATGGTTGCACAGTTAAGAGTACATACTGCTCTTACAGAAACCCAAGGTTGATTCCCACTACCTACAGTTGTAAGATGAGCTTCTCACAACTTTCTATATTTCTAGCTCCTGGGGATTTGACGCTCACTCTGGTTTCCACCGGCACCTATTTTCACATACATATACCCATACATAGATATACATAAAAAATTAAAAATAGTGAAAATAAATATTTTTAAATGTAAGACTACTTATTTTATGGCATTTTTTAAATTGAGCACACAATTATCATGTAAAACTTCAGAAATATGAACTTTATAAATATCTTATATAAAACTGTGTTTACTCTTACGGATATGGAAATATAAAATACTCATAATTGCAAAATATGCAAATTAAATAAATTAAGTAAGAAGCTGGGGATTATTCACTGTATTTATATTTCTAAGCAAGTATTGTTTATTAAATTTCTCTGTGGATCTCTCACCCAGCTGGCAGTGAAGTTGAGTTCTCAGAAGCAGAGTCTTTATTCCAGTAATTTACAAACATTCAGACATAGTTTCCTATTATAGAGAAACACGTAGAAATGTGGAGGGAAGATTCTCTCTCTCTCTCTCTCTCTCTCTCTCTCTCTCTCTCTCCCTCCTTTTATTTTCTTCTTCCTAGCCCCTACTACCCTTGTCAGGTTTTTAAATGACTAAGTGAATGGCAATTTCTAAGTAATTAGTACTAAGGATCAAAGTAAATGTAGTTAAAATAAATCAATACAGAAATGTCAATATCGCAAATTAAGAAGCACTTAAATAATATTTCCCAAATATCGGATCAAGTTGTCCAATAAAAGTAGTCAAATTACCTAAGATTTGTGCTTGGTATACTCAATGCCCAGAGTAGTGGAAGGAATAAAATACAGCAAAGTTTCTGAAACAATCAGAAGAAAACATTTTTCAAACATCTTAACACTAAGACTAAACTTTCATAAGATACTTTAAAGAATAAGAAAGAAATATAATAATAGACAAGTAGAATTTTATTAAAATAAAAATTAAGACAAACAAAAAACCCAAAACACACACACACACACACACACACACACACACACACACATACACGCAAAAGAAAAACCTACAGCACAGCAAAGGAAATGATTGACAGAGTTAAGAGACAGCCAACGAATGGGAGAAAGTATTTACGAACTCTTTGATAAGAGATTAATACCCAGAAAATATATGAAATTCAATGCCAGCAGAGTAGTCCTATTATTTCATGTGTGTGCATGTGTGTGTGTGTGTATTTGTGTGTTTTGCTGTTTTTTTAATTTGGTTTGCTTGTTTTTTTCCTTCCTTGCTTGTTTGTTTCCTAAAGAGAGAGAGAGTTGGATAGATGAGGAGGAAGGAGAGAGATGGGAGGAGGTGGGAAGGAGCAAAGCGTGATCCGAGTATCATGTGTAAATTTTCAGTTACAAAAGAATAGGAAATCATATACATAGACACGTAAAAGACGTGACCAACACATATGACGTAAAATGCTCAAGATCCCTAATCATCAGGGGATAAAAGGACAACCAGGAGGGCTGACCACCTCACTACATCAGAATGGCTATTATCAAAGGACGCAAAGTTACAAGCCCCAGAGAGGATGGGGGAAGAGAATCTCTAACCTGCTGCTGAGAATGGAACAATGCAACATTATGGAAAGAAGTTGAATATACCATTACCATCTGACTCCATAGGTCCAATCAGGGGTATACCCCGAGGGAAAAAAATCATCTTATGAATGAGGACCCTGCACTGTCATGTTGATTGCAAGAATTGTCCACAGTAGCCATGGAATGAAATTCCCGTCCATACTCATTAATAGAGAAATAAATAAAACAATATTTGTACTTTATGTGCACTTGTATGAATATTATTCAACCATATCAAAGATGAAGTCATATACTTATAACAAGTTGAAGGAAAATAAAAAACACTAAGGGGAAACAAGCCATTTAGAGAAAGACAGATATCACTAAGTGTCACTCACTTGTGGAACTTGAACTGGAGCTTAATCTTAGAAACTGAATCTGTAATTTTTGAAATTTTGAATTTTTTATAAGAGATAACACTGGTGCCACATGTTTTTTCAGCTGGTAACAATGCAAGAAAAATCCAATACCATATTCAGTAATGCTCAGATGGAAGGAAATTCTTAGACTCCTTTCTTTCCCTTTGACCTATTTCACCATTGCCGTCAGTTTTTCACCTGAGAGAATGCATCTGGTTAGGGGCCTACCCACCCTATCAGCTCAATAATTTGATGTTTCTCTAATCACTTGATTTCCCCAGGGACCTAATTTTTCCTATGGCTAAAGCAACTTGAAATTACTATAGTTTCAGCTTAGAGCTAAGTCTTAAGAATATGGTAAAGTTTTCAACTAGAAATATTAACTAATTTCTATGCAGAAGAAACAAAGTGCAGATACCAGCAACATCACAACGAAATAAACCTAACAGCAGGGGGGCACTAATTAAAAGTTGAAAGAAATATGTAATGCATGAACAAAAGCATTGAATTTTTATTAATTATGAAATTGTGCTCTAGATAATATAAATTATATCTTCATATCTCATGCAAAGAGTAGTGTTGGGAGACCTTGCTTACTGTGCTGAACTTTTATGGGAAAGAAACAATTGATCAGTAAATTTATGTTCAGTGTGTGATTTCTAGGTATTATTTTTCTGGAAAAGAATTTTAAAATGTTTTTATCTGAAACCATACATTAAGCTGAAGCCAGTTACATAGTCTATTGAAACCAATTTTATTCAGTTCTAGCAACACCAACTTCCTCTCAACCACACACTCCCCACATTAGCTCAGAACATGCATGTTATAACGTTGACTCTCTGATGTTATTTCTCTCATTCTCGTTGGATGTCTATTTGGGGGGAAAACTGTGATACATTCTGGTGCATAACATTTTATAAAACAAGTAAAACAAGTAAAATGTCTCTTCAAGAATGAGAAGATGGAAATTTTAGTTTATTGATCTTGTTTGGTTTCAGATTTCTTTTCTTCCATTTACCTGAGCTAAATAACTAGAGGTGTGTTTATTTCTTCATGAGGTGACTTGTGAAGAATGTTTAAGAAAGTTAAGGATTCATGGCTCAGAATGCTGGTCTTTTCATGAGACTTCTTCTGAACTCCAGAGTTTGCATGACATTTCCAGGAGAATTTGAATAATCTCTCAATGACAGAGTAAAAGCTGTTCAAATTTATCCTTTGAGTAGATCCAAAGGCAAACTTTGCTTAAACTTGTTACACTAAAACATTATTTTTAAATTAAAATAATTGTTTATTTTTTATTTTTTAATGAAAGGCCCCAGGTTTTTAATGTAATTTTAATTCTGTTGGTATATTACAATAGAATCCAAAGTACAGTTTGTCAGTCATTTGAACAACTTGTTTACAGAAAGGGTTTAGACGGACAGGTGGATGACTTGGATGGATGGATGGATGGATGGATGGATGGATGGATGGATGGATGGATGGGTGGATGGATGGGTGGATGGATGGATGGGTGGATGGATGGGTGGATGGGTGGGTGGGGGGGTGGGTGGGTGGGTGGGTGGATGGGTGGGGGGGGGGGTGGGGGGGTGGGGGGGGGGGAGGAGGGGAGGGAGGGAGGGAGGGAGGGAGGAGGGATAACCCAGGGAATCCTGAAGATTCTGGATACATTTGCCTTCCCCGGGATCTCTCATTCTAATCAGTTGCTACATTTTCTGAAATTTCAATCAACCTTACCTCAACATAAATTTCTAGAAACATTCATGTAATTAATTGTATTTCTTCTTCCTAAAATTGAAACAAACACCCTGATATGCATTATACTCTGCTATTAACTCTTTCTTGTGTTTTGTAAGATTTTCCAGCTGGTTCGGTCACTGTCAATATCTATTGTGATGGAATGATCAAGGCCACGACAGAGATCAAATACTGTTCAGCAGCAAAAGCAACAGAAAGTCCATTTAGAGTGTCAGACCCAGACAAGAGTTTGTGCCAGGTAAGATGATCTGTCTAGAAGCTAACCAAGCCCATGCTAGAGGGCTGATGCGGGGAGAGAGGCGTCTTGATTTGGTGCATGGTTTAGACGAATGTGAATGGATGGATGATCCACATGAAGGGAGGAAGCCACCCTCTGAGGCGCAGAGATACAGACCCATTACTTTGCTTCAGTCAAGTCACTCCTGATAATGCCAGCCAGAGACAGCTTGTTCATTACAACGTGGCTATCGGGACAGGTTCTATTTAAAGTGATTACAGAGCAGATAGATAAGAGAAGAGAGATAATCAAAGAGCACCATTGAGAAATGAATTTCTTTACATAGATGGGAACAGCACAAAACAGAAGAAAATCAGACTGTGGATCTGATGCTTTAAGACTCTGTCAGATGACCCCAGCTACCGCCAAACAGGGAGAACTTGGAAGGAATCTTGCATCTGCATTCACGTGGACATTTTTAGATTGTTCTGACTTTCATTCCTTACTGTTACCTGATAGTCAAAATTATTGAATCATCCATGTTCATTAAGAATTCTAGATAGGTCAGGCGGTTGGAGCACACTCAGGAGGTAGAGACAGGCTGATCTCCATGAGTTCAGAGGATAGCCTGGTCTACCGAGCAAGTTCCAGGACAGCCAAGGCCACACAGGAAAAAAAATAAGAAACAAGCAATCAGATAAATTGTGGCACGAGGAAGAGTCCCCAGATCTTTCCTCTCACGTGACAAAATGTTGCTCAGAGATGGGGATTTCATGATGGGTGACCCATGTTTGGTATGTTTTCTTGTGTAGGATATAGGAAAGAATCTTAAAGATTTTTCGGAAAGCTTAAGGTATTAGTTCGGTTTCTGCATATTTAAAAAAAACTTTTAATAGGAAGAAATTGGGCTTAATATGAAAATATATCACATACATTTGTTCCAAGGAGTTTCAAAATGAAATAAATATTTTAATGTGAAATAGAAATTTTATAAGATTTGATGCTATAAGGGAAGTAGGAAAGTGTGGGGATCATTGTTCTTTCTGTTTGTTTAGTTGGTTGGTTAGTTTTCTTTCTTTATCCTTGTCAGTTCGAATTATAAACATGGCTTAATTGTCTGGTTGGGAGAGCAGGTCAGGAGGGAGTAGAAGAGAAGGGAGATTTGGTTCAGTCAAACAGTGTGATCTTCGCATTTGCCATGACAAGCCCTTTGAAATCTGTAGCAAAACTGTCCAGGACAGTGATGTCGACAGACTGGCAAGAGCCTTTTGTGATTGACAGGGGAGGCTTGACTTACTTTGTGCCACACTTTCTTCTTCAGCATTCTTCTCTGTGAGTGGTACATTTTAGGACAATGGAAAAGCCAAATGTCTTAGGAGAGAATGGAGAGTGAAATGCCATTTGTCAGACTGGAAAGTCTGGAGACGTTTGACAAGTCGTCTATATTGCAGTAGCAAAACAAGGGCAAACATAATAGCTTGAAGTCCAGATTACTTCATTTTCTTGTGTCAAGTCTACCTTACCTTGTCTTGTATTAAAAATTCTATTCATAACTAAAACTTAATAAAGGGAATAGAAAGTATTCTCTGTCTATGGTTGGTGCAGAAGTAGTTTCCAAATATATGACTGTAGCACTGGGTTTAATGCCAAGGGGCAGTTAGTACATAGTGAAAATTTCATGTAGGACTTCCGGACATAGTTTTTTTAGGATAAAATAATGTGCAGGTTATGATTTCTACTGTAGCTTGAAGTAAATGTGCAGATTTTAGGAATCTAGAAAAAGCGCTAATTTATTTTGACCCCATGTCTGAAATGGGAGGTGAGAAAAGACTGCGGCTATGCTATAATTTTTCCATCCCCAAGGCCCAGGAGCCTATACAGGGAAGACAGACTGGATAGCAGTCTTGCTATCAGGATCAGCATGCACACTGAGTCTCCAAAGTCAGAGCTAGTCTAGCCTGTGGACAGCAAACTTCCCACTGGCAAAGAGAGACATTAGAGTTAAGGTTAATGTACCTGAATGGGGATACATGTGAGGATTTTGCTACTGACCTGACCTCAGGGCCTAGGGATTATTGGGGGATTAAGGGAAGCACAGTGGGCTCTTTCTTGGCAAGTACACTGGGCCCTAGGCCAACCCGAATGTTCTATCATAGGCTGGAATGAGTAGCCTTGCTTTAGTTCCACACCCTAGAGCATAGATTGCATGTGGACTGGGGTTCCTCTAAATCTGCACACATTATCTGTAAACTCACCATAAGGAAGATCCTATATTTGACAGAGGAAGAACTACAGAAATATTTCCTTGGTGTGTTTTAAGGTCAGTCATGTACAAATTACTCTTGTGAGTTCAGCTAGAACACTACAGTGATTATTTCCTTTTTATGACACTAAATCCAATAATTTGTATACTTTGCAAATGGCCCATTGAATACCTCTATTCAAAACGCAACACACATTGTAATCATACTCACCATAATTATTGTTTATTTGTAAGAAAATGTGCAGCAAGTTATGAGTTTGTCAACACCCTGCCTGCATGGCTGAAATGGCAGACTGTAAAATCTGCTGTGAAGTCCTCAAACGGTTCAAGGGCAGATATGGTTTCAGTAAGTCTGATATTACTGACAGGATTCTTCTATAGCTACATAAATGCTGTTGGGCATGTAATAGTCTAAACCCAGTGTGAGTTTGAGGAAAGAGTAATTAATGAGAAATCTGTGCATTTTGTTCCTCAGTTTTCCCAGAACTCACAACAAGAGACTTTACATGGTATTTAAAAGCTATTGAACAACAGGGCAACATGATCATTCTATGAGTTTTAATAAAGAATTAATGGAAGAACTAATTTTGTTTTGTTTTAGCGATGTCCATTAAGGTTTAGAACACTTTAACTCAATTAACTTAACGATCTATTTCTTCATCATTCCCTTTTTTTCCCGGAATGGTAAACTCTAAAATCCCAATCCTAATAAAGTCTCGATCCATAGTGCCATACTTAAAACAGACAGCTCTTCCTGTGAAAAAATATCTAAACTTTGTTTTTGTGGGGGGCGGGGCTAATTAAGATTCAAATACTGGAGTTAGAAATACTGCAATTTCTCTTTCACCAAGATAATTAAAACCTGTGAGACTTTCATCCTATTTACACAAGTGTCTTGGGGACAGCAAAATGTATCTTTTTTCAAGAAATGACTATAGTGAAACTAGGTCAAATACTAAAAACATATAGTAATTCTTAGTCATCTTGTTCTTTAAAAGAACTTTATATTATTGGATGCCCCCTTATGAGGACAGATTTTGTTCTAAGACCCCGCTTTTCTCTCTCCCCTTCTTCTCAGCTGCCAAGGGGAGTCACTCTCCTCTGTCCTACACTTCTTGCCCAGTGACTCTGCCTTGGTACAGGCCTAAGAATGGTAATGCCAGCTGACCATGAACTGAAACCCCTGAAAATATGATCCAGCATCAATGTTTCCCCACTTGTCATAGCTCTCAAGCATTTTGTTTCAGTGATGGAGGCCTCCCCAACAGTAAAGTCAGCGGGGTTGGAATGAGGAAAGGTACTGGCTTGGGAACCTAACACTGTACAAGTGTGCCCAGTGTGTTCTCACACTATTAATGTCCTTAAGGGGGATTTCTTCACCCAGTTAAACTTGTGCTCAGAATAGTTTCTTTTGAAGATTCTCTTCTGGGAACCCCTTCTCTTTCTAGTAATTTTCTAAAATTTCCACTAGGCCCTTATATCCGTCTCAAAATGTTGGAGCCAACCTTCCAATGTTCACCAGCCCCTTTTGATGCAACGTGCAAATGCAGGGAGGGGCAATGGTGCTAGCTGGAGTGCACATTAGCAGCCGACTTTATGTTCTCAAAGGACAGGAATATTCAACCTCATTTCTATGCCTGTGATAAAGGCTCTCCAACCTTTTCCAGAACCATCTCTTATCAGTGCATCCCTCCATGTTTCTTCAGTACATCATTGTTCACCTTAGTATTCTTTTGAGGCTGCTATGTGCTCATATCATGCAAAAATATATTACAGCACTGTTCTTCCTGCCCCCCAACACACTTGGTAAAAAGATGGACTATGTTTTTTTCATCTTCATAAAGCCACCATCTTTCCCACAGTTACTTCCTTTTGTCTGGGTCACAGCTAGCATTTTATTACTTCAGAACATGAGGAGAACTCACTGACACCTTCTTTTCTAATATTATTTGAATAACTTAGTGAAACTCTGTCAACCCAGTATGCAAAGGAGATAGTGAGAGAAGTGAAAGCACCCCCTAAAAATACTTTGTGGTTCATATAGAGAATAACCCACAGTTCTCCAATAATCTCCAGCTCTCAGAAGTGTGTTAGACCAGGCGATGAGGAACTGTGTTCTAATTCTTCGTCATGTTTCACTATTGCAAGGGACCACAAGTTAGTGCACTTTGCCATTGACTGAGCAACTCCAGAGATCGGGGTTGATCGTGAGTGTAAGCTGTAAATCCTTATTAAAATGACAACCACTTAGTTTGCGAGAGCTGGGTTTCTTTCACGCAAAAGGACTTTTTTGGGTGTCTAATGAGGAATCTAGAATACTTACTTTCTGTGGTTTCTTCAGACTCAAATAATCTATAAGTTTATGTTCAAAGGTGCTGCGTTCAGTTGCTGCATTATAACAATTCTCCTCCCGAGTGATTTGACTTGCAGATATGTGGAGGTTTTCCATGTCTTCTTTTTAAATTAAAAGTTAATAATTACACACATTGACTGGCATGATGTGGTATTCTAGCATGTTCGGTGCGTACTGATAAGATGCGGGTGATGAATATTCTCTCCTCCGGATCATTTCTCGTCTGCACACTACTGACTCCTCTCCTCCTGTCCTTGAGAGTACGGAGTAGGTTATGCCTAGCTGTGGCCACTGCACTGCGTTCTGATTTTAGAACTTACCTCTGCAGGGAATGTTTTTGTGTACTCAGCCTCCTATGGCTGCCACCTTCACACTTCCCATTCCTCTGGTAGTCACTGTCCCGAGTTCATCTTGAGCTCTTCTACCATCTACAGATGAAAGAAAGGGCAGAGTTTGCCAAGTTGATGAGCTCCAGATTCAGTGAGAGACCCTTTCTGAAGAAGATGGGTGGGTGGTGCTCAATGGAGCAAGGAAACCAGTGTTGAACCCTGGCTTCCATGTGCACACAGCCATATTAGGTACAAATGTACTCAACTTATATGCATAAAGAATGTTTAATAAGAGCAATATAGCTTTACAGATACTGACCCTATTTTTCTGCATAAGTTAATCTCACTCCTCTTTTTCCTCTACCTATCAGGTATAATGCTATTTTGTTTCTCAAACTAGTTTCTGTAGTCTGCCACAGGGCCTTTGCACATCTCTTTTACACAATCTTCTCTTTTCCCTCACTGACCTCACTTAGTTCATTATAACTCGCCCAGAACATTTTAATTCCAGTGTGTTTTGTTTAGTGACATTCTCCTGTGATATCCCAATGTATCTCTTCATAATACCGATGAATTCTAACTTGATGTACACCTAGATGTACACTATTTCTCAAATTAATGTCTGTCATTACATTCAAGGTCCTGAAGCACAAAATTCCCTATTTGTGTTTCTGTTTCATCATCAGAAGCACAGATACTGGTTCTCTGATCCTAGGCATGCGATTGCTTGATATGGAAGGTCAGTGAACGGTACACACTCAGTCTCAAATCACCAAATAATTAGAGCTCTGTGTTCCAACAGCCATTATATATAACGCAGGCACAGACTTCTTGGGAGTTAGTGGAGCATAGCTGAAATATTAATGCGTCTGATAGAAGCAGAAACTGAAAGGACATCGGAGGAATATGGTCAAAGATAATGACTGTAAGAATGGTAGTAATGAGTCCAATGCTGCTACACAATTGGAAAATGGTTCTCCAAACAAGCCGAAAGAAAAACACCAAAACTCCTTTAGGAAGGAACCATGCCATCCTTTTATAAGATATTTTCAAAAGATACTCCTTTGAATATGTTAGTGTTATAGTTGTTTAAAGTCTTGTCTTGTGATGCATACGTAGCAATAAGTTGTTACAAATTATTGGTAATAGATACGGGTGAGCTAGTCCCTGTCTCTTTAGGCTTTTGTTTAGAATTATGATAAAATGGTCTCTAGATTCTAGTCTGCTTTCTCGTGACTATCATTAATTATATTATGATACAACATTCTTAGCCAACCAAATATTATAGTTTCTTCTCTGCAGCCAGCAAATAGTCATATGTCTAAGTAAAACTCAATGGCATGGTGTATCCATGACAGCCAGATGCAAATTTAGAAGAATTCATATCAGCTGGCCATGCTTTCCTGGCACTCTCTGTTCTATTGATTGTCTGAAAGGCCAACATAGGAGCAATAGACAATCAATAGATCACAGGAGCATCATCAACTGAAAGACAATGGAAAGCAGTTAATCCTCCAAGCACAAGCCTAGATCCTTAGTCCCAGGGAGATATGCATTAACCCTGATCTGCAGTTGCTGGTTTCCTAAGTTTAAAAGGCACAGGTCTCTGCACTGTTTAAGCCATTGTCCATTTACATCTCTGTATTATAGTAGCAAAACTTACATTCCAAATACCTTAAAAGCTATGTGTTTTCAGTTTATATATTTTGAAGTGAAAGCAGATTGATGACGCACTTGTTCAAGCAGAGAAAAGCCACCATGAGAAACTCCAACAGAGGGCTGTTCTGTCTGCCTTAGGGTGACTCCACTTCATTGATGTCTAAGAGCTCCATCAAAGAGTGTGGAGAAAAACATATAATAGTTACTGGATATTTCACACAGTTACTCACTAGTGTTGACGTATGATGTATCAGTAATATGTTTCTTAGACTCAGAAATCAGACCTGGATAAATTAGATTTCAAAACATATTTTTCCTGTCATATTATTTGAAGTCAGTTAAGGGAGGATTCTACACATCTAGTTGGCAACACATACAAAATTTGAAATAAATCTTTAGTTGCCTTGAACTTTAATAATTATTTTAGTATTCATGGTTCCAATGCTAAGAAATGGCTCATTCAAAAGTTAAAAAATTAAGTTGACTGAGAGTATATTGTCTTTACTGAAAACCTATCTATTTAAATAATGCTTTTTAAATTAACTTAATAACTTCTTGGGGGTGGAGAAAGAAAGAGAGACAGAGAGAGAGAGAGAGAGAGAGAGAGAGAGAGAGAGAGAGACACAGAGACAGAGAGAGAAAGAGAGAGAGAGAGAGAGAGAGAGAGAGAGAGAGAGAGAGAGAGACTGAGACATTGCCTAACTGTTTAAAGTAGTGGTTCTCAACCTTCCTAAGGCTGGGACCCTTTAATACAGTTCCTCGTGTTGTGGTTCCCTCCTCTCTGTGTCAAGCTGACCCAAAGTGGCTAGCACAGGACGTAATATTCATGCCCCATTTGGGACTGAGAAGTTCCCAGTCTGTTATGCTCTGTACACTGACCAGTGGAGAGTCTCCACGTTAATTACCATCTACTGCAATAAGAAGCTCCTTTGATGAAGACTGGGATGCACTGTTCCACAAGACAGGTTCTAACCCATCTTATCACTAAATGTAGTTGTGTGAGAGTTTTAGACATGAAATATATGAAGGCAGATCTGGAGCTCTTGCTTTCCTGAATACAAGTGAGTCAGTGTGGTATGGTGGATAGTACCCATCAACACCCTAAGTTACCCATTATCCCACTTGTCTCCCCCTTTCTATATTCACATGAGTGGCTTCTTGGCTGAAAAAAATGATAATCCATCCTGCAACAACTGTTAACTGCCACTAATCTATCATGGAGAAGTGGGACCTCATGGACCCCTTCCCCATCCAGGATGAGATGTTGACTTGGTCCATCTTATGCAGATCCCCACAGCTGCAATGGCTTCCTGAGGGCAACAGTCGTGACGTATCCAGAAAGCATCTTTTGGCTGCCTATCTTCCAGGCTTCTGCCTCTTACTCTGTGGTGTTTCCTGAGCCTTGGACTGGGCATACAGCTGTTTCCCTTAGGGCCCAGCTTTCTACCGTCCCTTTTTCTCAATACTTTGGCCAGTTATGGGTCTCTGTACTAACTGTTCCCCACAGCACCAAGAGGCGCCACTCACGGAGGTCAGCTGCATCACTAATCTATGGTTCTAAATAGAAGAGAATAGACTTGGAATCATCATGCTACCAACTCCCAAACTCTCTAATCTTGGGGAGATGCCAATTTTTCCATTGTCTTTTTTTCCTGTTCTTGTGTATGTATATGGTAGGATATGATCACATATGCTGTCCAATATGTCCCATTCCTAACATCATGTCTTTCTTGTTTATAACCCATTAAGTCTAGTTAGCACTACCCCTATGTGCATTCGTGAAGGGCCATTCACTGGAACATGGGCATCCTACTGGCTAATTTTAAATTTCCTTTTCTTTTGAAAACAGAAAAGCATCGAAGAGCTTGATAATGCTCTTGCATTTGTATTCAAGCATGAGATTCCATATTATGAATTCAAACATCTCCAAACTGAAACTTACCTTCAAAAAGAACGTGAGTATTTTTCAAGGCTTTTATTTAATTATATTCTAATCTCTTCAACCACTTAAGAAATGATACAGCCAAGAAGCACCTTTAGTTTCCTATAACTCCTTACTCTTGAGGGACATACTAAAGTAGAACAAAATTTAAATGTCTTATTAGTATATAGTTACATATGCACAGTCATGCACATTCATGCATGTGCGATGTCTATATGTGAATGTAAACATGAGTACACAAGCAGGAGGGAGAAGACAACTTTGAGCAGTTAGGTCTCACCATCTTCCTTTACAGAGGGGATTGAACTCATCAGGAGGTTTGCCTTGGAAACTCTTTATCTGCTGATCTATTGTGTCAACCCCAATAGTTCAAACATTTATGGTTCCCTGTACTTATCACATGTTCAACAACTGTGTGTAGTTCCTAAAACTAGTAGTCTTACCTCGCGATCTTTATCCTAAGGATATTTTTAAGTAAGGACATATGTAATGAATTTTATTTATCACCTCATTGTTTATAATTGCCCAAAACTGAAATAACTTAATATTCCAAGGTCAATGGTTATATACATTTTGATGCTTTTACCTGATGTTTGTAGGGGTTATGTGTGAATTGTAAGATTTAGGTAATTGTGGGGTTTTTTTATTTCACAGAATGGGAGTTTCCTTGTTTAAAAACATTTCTAAATCTTATTTATGCATGAGTATGGGTACGATGTGTGGAAATCAGATGACAACTTGTGGATGTCAATTTTCTTCTCCTCTATTGGATCTCAAGAAAGGCACTGAGGTTTTGAGGCTCACTGATGAGTGACACTAGTTTCTGAGCCATCACACTGGCCTCTGAATGAACATATTTTCTATAATTATTAGTTATCGTTTGTATGATACAAAATATAAAAATATAAAGAAGATATATAAGAGCTACCTATTAAAGTTATATAGTCAAATACTACTGTGTCTTTATAGTCTATTTTAGAAACACGTTTGTTCCCACTTAGTGTAATGAAAGAATGTTTCTAAGTCACTTGCTACCCAACATCTGTAAACACTGAGATAGATGCAGTGGTGACTGAGATAGGCACCGAGCTAAGCAATAGGAAAAGTCTACTATTTGCACGTTAACGTGTGAAGGTTAAGACATTTTCTGGCTGATGTCTATGCTCCTTAAGCAGATTTAGTATGAGCTATTCAGGCTTCAAGGCTGCAGAAAGGAAGAATCCCAGCTGATTGTGAGGCAGCTAAATGTGTGAATGGCTGAATAATCATGGGGGTCTATTACGTGGGAGCACCAGACACATGCAGTCTTTCAAAAAGTTAGAGTAGTGAAAAAGATTAATTATGTAATTCACTTATAAAATAAGGTACTGAATTAGGGCAGAAAAGGAATAATATAGCCTGATTTTTTTTATTCATGATACTTACAATTTCATCAAGGAAACAAGATAATATGCAGGCGATAATCTAAACACGGTGAGCACACTTTCTGGCCTATGGAGTTATCAGAAAAAATGTACATTGATTTTCATTGTCTGCTTCAGAGATAGGACTTTAGGCAACAAACGATGAGTTCCAGTAATGGGGGAGAAAGGAAAAAGAATTCTAGCTGAGGTATGAAGCACAGGTATGGAGATGGAACTGGGGTGCAGTTTTTATAAACTCTTTCAGCATTATACGTTTAAATTTATGAAATCGGAGTTGGAGAGTTGGGGAAGATGGAATGGCTTAGGTCATTCATTCCGTAGGAGAATTCTGAACAACTTTAAAAGAATGAGAATTTTTGAGGGCATGTGTGTGAGGTCACGTGTATTCAAGTTTGAATCTGGAAGATTCTTCAGACATCCATGGTTAAAGCCTTAGCTCCCAATCTCTCTGATGTTGAGAGGTGGTGGAGTCTTTGCAGATCAGGCCTAGGAGTAGGTTTTAGCTCAAGTGCTTCATCCTCTTCAGTTGTAGTAGAGAATCACAGTCCTTTCCTGTCCTTTTAAAACCATGGTCAACCTAAACCTTTCTTCCCTTTGTCATTGAGGGGATTTCTTTCATAAATACAGACAACTTGATTAGTGAGAAGGGTGCAATAGTATTACTCTTATAAGTTCTTAGATGGTGAATATTAGATGGATTGAATCACAACCTTTGAATGTGTCACTCTGATGTAGTAAGGCAGTCTGAAATAAAGATATTTCTTGAAAATTTATTTATTAAAATTTATTTATTAAATAAAGATATTTATCTCATAAACAGATAAAGAGGATGCGAATAACTCTTGGGCCTCACTTGAGTATCAAGGGTTGAATATTTTAATCACCTTTTGTTATGCAACAGGCCTAAGCCATGCTCAACACAAATTAGTGAGGACATAGGGCATCATCGGTGGTTCCATTCACAGGTGATCCCCAATGACAGACACGTTTACCTTCCTTAAGGTATTTAAAAGCATACCAGCAAAGCAATCTATCCTCATACTCGATCATGACAAAGGAAATTTGTTAGTCTGTCTTTGAAAAAGTTATAAAAATGTTGGTTAATGCAAGTTGTGAACCAATACTGGAATTTGATGAAAATGTTTTAATTAAAATATTTAATTAAAATGAAACTTTTTATAAAGTAACTTTTTTTCAAAAAAGTTGAAAAAAGGTGACAATTGGTTATGTAATTCATCCATGTTTATTGCTGTGTATACTTAGGAAATTAGATGCTATAAAACTTATGACAGGTTTTTGGCCAGAGTCCCGGACCAGCAGATCCCTGCCCTCAGCAGCTCTCTGCTCCCAGGCCCCCTGGAGGGGAGTTCTCGCCGCCTGGTCGGGCGGGCACTCCTGAGGCAGCAGAGCGGAGGAGACCACCAACGCCGCCCACCCTGCCCACATCCCTGGCTCCAGGAGGGTACTGTACATACGGCCTCTGGGCAGGAGAGGAGGCCCAGGAGCAGCAGATCACCAAGGGCCTGAGACACCGCACTGAAGGACCGACGATAAACAGCCTTCTGCACCCAAATCCCGTGGAGAGGGAGAGCTAAACCTTCAGAGGTGACACACGCTGGGAAACCAGAAGAGACTGCACGCTGCACACAGTACTGACCCCAGAGGAAAACAAAAGCTATCTGGAACCCTGGTGCACGGAACCTCCCGGAAGGGCGCAGCAGATCTTCCTGGCCGCTGAGGCCATGGAGAGCTCACAGGCAACACCCCTCGAGCAAACCAGGAGCCTGGGGACCACAGGTAAGACAAACTTTTCTGCTACAAACAACCTGCCTGGTGAACTCAAGAAACAGGCCCACAGGAACAGCTGAAGACCTGTAGAGAGGAAAAACTACACGCCCGAAAGCAGAACACTCTGTCCCCATAACTGGCTGAAAGAAAACAGGAAAACAGGTCTACAGCACTCCTGAAACAGAGGCTTATAAGACAGTCTAGCCACTGTCAGAAACACAGAACAAAGTAACACTAGAGATAACCTTGATGGCGTAGAGGCGTTGAGGAACCCAAGCAACAGAAACCAAGACTACATGGCAATCATCGAGCCCACCTCCCACCAAAGCAAACACGGAATATCCAAACACACCAGAAAAGCAAGATCTAGTTTCAAAATCATATTTGATCATGATGTTGGAGGACTTCAAGAAAGGCATGAAGAACTCCCTTAGAGAAACACAGGAAAACATAAATAAACAAGTAGAAGCTCACAGAGAGGGAAAAATTCCTAAAAAAATTCCAGGAAAAATATAAATAATCAAGTAGAAGCCCATAGAGAGGAGTCACAAAAATCCCTGAAAGAATTCCAGGAAATCATAAATAAACAAGTAGAAGCCCATAGAGAGGAGTCACAAAAATCCCTGAAAGAATTCCAGGAAAACACAATCAAACAGTTGAAGGAATTAAAAATGGAAATGGAAGCAATCAAGAAAGAACACATGGAAACAACCCTGGATATAGAAAACCAAAAGAAGAGACAAGGAGCTGTAGATACAAGCTTCACCAACAGAATACAAGAGATGGAAGAGAGAATCTCAGGAGCAGAAGATTCCATAGAAATCATTGACTCAACTGTCAAAGATAATGTAAAGCGAAAAAAGCTACTGGTCCAAAAACATACAGGAAATCCAGGACCAATGAGAAGATCAAACCTAAGGATAATAGGTATAGAAGAGGAAGACACCCAGCCCAAAGGACCAGTAAATATCTTCAACAAAATCATAGAAGAAAACTTCCTAACCTAAAAAGAGATACCCATAGGCATACAAGAAGCCTACAGAACTCCAAATAGATTGGACCAGAAAAGAAACACCTCCTGGCACATAATAGTCAAAACACCAAACACAAAAAAAAAAGAAAGAATATTAAAAGGTAAGGGAAAAAAAAGGTCAAGTAAATATATAAAGGCAGACCTATCAGAATCACACCAGACTTTTTCGCCAGAAACTATGAAAGAAGATCCTGGACTGATGTCATACAGACCTAAGAGAACACAAATGCCAGCCCAGGTTACTGTATCCTGCAAAACCTCAATCAACATAGATGGAGAAACCAAGATATTCCATGACAAAAACCAAATTTACACAATATCTTTTCTACAAATCCAGCACTACAAAGGATAATAAATGGTAAAGCCCAACATAAGGAGGCAAGCGTTTATACCTTAGAAGAAGCAAGAAACTAATCGCCTTGGCAACAAAACAAAGAGAAGAAAAGCACACAAACATAACCTCACATCCAAATATGAATATAACAGGAAGCAATACTCACTATTCCTTAATATCTCTCAATATCAATGCCCTCAACTCCCCAATAAAAATACATAGATTAACAAACTGGATACGCAACGAGGACCCTGCATTCTGCTGCCTACAGGAAACACACCTCAGAGACAAAGACAGACACTACCTCAGAGTGAAAGGCTGGAAAACAACTTTCCAAGCAAATGGTCAGAAGAAGCAAGCTGGAGTAGCCATTCTAATATCAGATAAAATCAATTTTCAACTAAAAGTCATCAAAAAAGATAAGGAAGGACACTTCATATTCATCAAAGGAAAAATCCACCAAGATGAACTCTCAATCCTAAATATCTATGCCCCACATACAAGGGCACCTACATACGTAAAAGAAACCTTACTAAAGCTCACAACACACATTACACCTCACACAATAATAGTAGGAGATTTCAACACCCCACTCTCATCAATGGACAGATCATGGAAACAGAAATTAAACAGAGACGTAGACAGACTAAGAGAAGTCATGAGCCAAATGGACTTAACGGATATTTATAGAACATTCTACCCTAAAGCAAAAGGATATACGTTCTTCTCAGCTCCTCATGGTACTTTCTCCAAAATTGACCATATAATTGGTCAAAAAACGGGCCTCAACAGGTACAGAAAGATAGAAATAATCCCATGCGTGCTATCGGACCACCACGGCCTAAAACTGGTCTTCAATAACAATAAGGGAAGAATGCCCACATATATGTGGAAATTGAACAATGCTCTACTCAATGATAACCTGGTCAAGGAAGAAATAAAGAAAGAAATTAAAGACTTTTTAGAATTTAATGAAAATGAAGGTACAACATACCCAAACTTATGGGACACAATGAAAGCTGTGCTAAGAGGAAAACTCATAGCTCTGAGTGCCTGCAGAAAGAAACAGGAAAGAGCATATGTCAGCAGCTTGACAGCACACCTAAAAGCTCTAGAACAAAAAGAAGCAAATACACCCAGGAGGAGTAGAAGGCAGGAAATAATCAAACTCAGAGCTGAAATCAACCAAGTAGAAACAAAAAGGACCATAGAAAGAATCAACAGAACCAAAAGTTGGTTCTTTGAGAAAATCAACAAGATAGATAAACCCCTAATAGATTAACGAGAGGACACAGAGAGTGTGTCCAAATTAACAAAATCAGAAATGAAAAGGAGACATAACTACAGATCTAGAGGAAATTCAAAAAATCATCAGATCTTACTATAAAAGCCTATATTCAATAAAACTTGAAAATCTGCAGGAAATGGACAATTTCCCTAGACAGATACCAGGTAAATCAAGTTAAATCAGGAACAGATAAACCAGTTAAACAACCCCATAACTCCTAAGGAAATAGAAGAAGTCATTAAAGGTCTCCCAACCAAAAGAGCCCAGGTCCAGACGGGTTTAGTGCAGAATTCTATCAGACCTTCATAGAAGACCTCATACCAATATTATCCAAACTATTCCACAAAATTGAAACAGATGGAGCACTCACACCAATTCCTTCTATGAAGCCACAATTCTTATACCTAAACCACACAAAGACCCAACAAAGAAAGAGAACTTCAGACCAATTTTTATGAATACATTGATGCAAAAATATAACAAAATTTGGCAAACCGAATCCAAGAGCACATCAAAACAATCATCCACCATGATCAAGTAGGCTTCATCCCAGGCATGCAGGGATGGTTTAATATACGGAAAACCATCAACGTGATCCATTATATAAACAAACTGAAAGAACAAAACCACATGATCATTTCATTAGATGCTGAGAAAGCATTTGACAAAATTCAACACCCCTTCATGATACAAGTCCTCGAAAGAATAGGAATTCAAGGCCCATACCTAAACATAGTAAAAGCTACATACAGCAAAACCAGTGGCTAACATTAAACTAAAAGGAGAGAAACTTGAAGCAATCCCACTAAAATCAGGGGACTAGACAAGGCTGCCCACTCTCTCCCTACTTATTCAATATAGTTCTTGGAAGTTCTAGCCAGAGCAATCAGACAACAAAAGGAGGTCAAGGGGATACAGATCGAAAAGAAGAAGTCAAAATATCACTATTTGCAGATGATATGATAGTATATTTAAGTGATCCCAAAAGTTCCACCAGAGAACTACTAAAGCTGATAAACAACTTCAGCAAAGTGGCTGGGTATAAAATTAACTCAAATAAATCAGTAGCCTTCCTCACACAAAAGAGAAAACAGGCCGAGAAAGAAATTAGGAAACGACACCTTCATAATAGACCCAAATAATATAAAGCACTCGGTGTGACTTTAACCAAGCAAGGAAAGATCTGTACAATAAGAACTTCAAGACTACTGAAGAAAGAAATTGAAGAAGATCTCAGAAGATGGAAAGATCTCCCATGCTCATGGATTGGCAGGATTAATATAGTAAAATGGCCATTCTACCAAAAAGCTTATCTACAGATTCAATGCAATCCCCATCAAAATACCAATCCAATTCTTCAAAGAGTTAGACAGAACAATTTGCAAATTCATCTGAATAATGAAAAAACCCAGGATAGCTAAAACTATCCTCAACAAAAAAAGGACTTCAGGGGAATCACTATCCCTGAACTCAAGCAGTATTACAGAGCAATAGTGATAAAACTGCATGGTATTGGTAATAGAGACAGACAGATAGACCAATGGAACAGAATTGAAGACCCAGAAATGAACCACACACCCATGGCACTTGATTTTGGACAAAGGAGCCAAAACCATCCAATGGAAAAAGATAGCATTTTCAGCAAATGGTGCTGGTTCAACTGGAGGTCAACATGTAGAAGAATGCAGATCGATCCATGCTTATCACCCTGTACAAAGCTTAAGTCCAAGTGGATCAAGGACCTCCACATCAAACCAGATACACTCAAAACTAATAGAAGAAAAACTAGGGGAAGCATTTGAAACATGGGCACTGGAAAAAAATTTCCTGAACAAAAACACCATGGCTTATGCCTAAGATCAAGAATCGACAAATGGGATCTCATAAAACTGCAAAAGCTTCTGTAAGGCAAAGGACACTGTGGTTAGGACAAAACGGCAAACCAACAGATTGGGAAAAAGATCTTTACCAATCCTACAACAGATAGAGGGCTTATATCCAAAATACAAGCAAAGAACTGAAGAAGTTAGACAGCAGGGAGGCAAATAACCCTATTAAAAAATGGGGTTCAGAGCTAAACAGAGAATTCACAGCTGAGGAATGCCGAATGGCTGAGAAACACCTAAAGAAATGTTCAACATCGTTAGTCATAAGGGAAATGCAAATCAAAACAACCCTGAGATTTCACCTCACACCAGTGAGAATGGCTAAGATCAAAAACTCAGGTGACAGCAAATGCTGGCGAGGAGGTGGAGAAAGGGGAACACTCCTCCATTGTTGGTGGGGTTGCAGACTGCTGCAACCATTCTGGAAATCAGTCTGGAGGTTCCTCAGAAAATTGGACATTGAACTGCCTGAGGATCCAGCTATACCTCTCCTGGGCATATACCCAAAAGATGCCCCAACACATAAAAAAGACACGTGCTCCACCATGTTCATCGCAGCCTTATTTATAATAGCCAGAAGCTAAAAAGAACCCAGATGCCCTTCAACAGAGGAATGGATACAGAAAATGTGGTACATCTACACAATGGAATATTACTCAGCTATCAAAAAACAATGACTTTGTGAAATTGAGGCAAATGGTTGAACTGGAAACTATCATCCTGAGTGAGCTAACCCAATCACAGAAAGACATACATGGTATGTAATTTCATTGATAAGTGGCTATTAGCCCAAATGCTTGAATTACCCTAGATGCCTAGAATAAAATGAAACTCAAGACGGATGATCAAAATGAATGCAGATCGCCATGAGAGACACAGCCAGAATACAGCAAAATACAGAGGCGTAATGCCAGCAGGAAACCACTGAACTGGAGAACAGGACCCCTGTTGAAGGAATCAGAGAAAGAACTGGAAGAGCTTGAAGGAGTCGAGACCCCATATGTACAGCAATGCCAACCAACCAGAGCTCTAGGGACCAAGCCACTACCCAAAGACTATACATGGACTGACCCTGGACTCTGACCTCAGAGGTTGCAAATGAATATCCTAGTAAGAGCACCAGTGGAAGGGGGGAAGCCCTGGTCCCTAAGACTGAACCCCTAGTGAACTAGACTGTTGGGGAGAGGGCAGCAAGGGGGGGGGGGTGGAGGGGAACACCCATATGAAGGGAGGGGGGGAGGGGATGATTGCCCAGGAAACCGGAAAGGGAATAACATTTGAAATGTATATAAGAAATACTCAAGTTAATAATAAAAAAAAAAAAAAAAAACTTATGACAGAAGAATTCTCATGTGAAATACAAAAGAACACAATAAAATACCAAGATAGATGTGAATGTGATTCAGTTCAGGTACCGCTGAGTCTTTCTGAACTTGACATAAAATAGAATCACCTGAAAAGAAGGAACCTTTGCAACCCCATAGGAAGAACAACAACAATATCAATCAACCAGAACCCCCAGGGCTCGCGGGGACTAAACCACCGACCAAAGAGTACACATGGAGGGACCCATGACTCCAGTCTCCTATGTAGCAGAGGGGACCTTATCAGGCATCAATAGGAGGAGAGGCCCTTGGTCCTGTGAAGGCTTGATGCCCCAGTGCAGGGGAAAGCCAGGGTGGAGAGGAGGGAGGGAATGGGTGGATAGGTGTAGGAGCACCCTCATAGAAGCAGGGAGGGGGGATGGGATAGGGGTTTGCTGGAAGGGAAACCAGGAAAGGGGATGACATCTGAAGTGTAAATAAAGACTATATCCAATAAAGGAAAAAAATAAAAAGAAGTTGCCTCCATCAGATTAGTCTGTAGACAAGTCTTTGAGGCTCTTGCTTGATTCATGTGGGGGGTGCCACCTGGGCAGGTGACCTTAGGTTGTTTAAAAAGCCAAGTTGTGTGCCCCAAGGAGCAAGCCTGCAGGCAGCATTTCTGCATGGTCTCTGCTTCAGTTCCTGCTTGAGTTTCTACCGCGGTTTCCCTTGACTGTGGACTAAACTGTAAGTTAAACCAAACCCTTTTCTCTAAACATTCTTGGGATATGGTGTTTAGCAACAAAACAACTTATCTTCCTGTCTCCAAAGTTCTATTGCAATGCTATCTTTAAAATACCCTCTCTTAAAAACACCACACCTGTTTCTCATCATGTTCATGTTGAATTGATGAAAAGGTTTGAGATGCCCTTGTGTCTTACTCAAAACCCTACCAAGAATACCAAAGGGAAAACAAGTTTTGAGTAAGACACTAAACATATTTGAACATTAGACAAATCAGTGAAGCAGGTAGAACCCAAAGTGTGTTTTCTAGAAAAAAATCGCCAACTCATCAGTGAAATATTTTGTTATTAAAGATATATTGTTTGTTTCTTTATATCTTAGCTTAAATGAATAGAAGGCCAGGGCATTGTGAGGAGAATGTACCCATGGGGAACTGAAAATGTATTCAACACTGACACTGATAAGTCCTGGGAGGACCCATAGACATCTGTGTTTATTTCAAAGCTAGAGCTATGTTTCTGATGACTCTTTCCTATGCAGTCTTGTTTCAAAGGGGCATTTCAGGAAATTCTAGGTTCGGTTCCCTGATTCTTCTTTTTGATAAGTAAAATACTATTTCGAGCCAATCTTAGTTATTTCACCATTGTCTAGACAACCTGCTTCCTCACTCAGCATTCATTTTTATGCTACTCTCGGTAGACAAAGTTGTAGATGGGTAAGGATAAGATACAGAAGAGGTTAAATCTGCTTCAACCTTCTCTTACTTTGTAATGCTCTCCCATTGACTTATAAATGATTTTTCTCCTGGATGAAACATGCCAAATGCAAACAGTTCTCTCTTGGAGAAGAACAAGAAACATCCAAACAAATTTGGGAGAGTCCTGGGTTTATGTGTGACTTGCTAGCATGTGGATCACTGTGACCTGGGAAGCCGGTGGAAGGACGCACTGAGCAGTTTTGCTGGTCTACAAGGTACTAAAGCCAAGACTCTCAAAGACCAGCACTAGGAGGAGTCAGGATCACTCTCAGCCTCTGCTACTTTAGTTTCGATTTACATATGAACACACGTGGTTTGTCCATCATTGGAAAGTCTGGAAGCAGCTGTGATGATGGGCAGGCGGGGTGTGTGTCATTGCTGTAACCATTCTCAGCTCCCTGCTCTTGGACTTTCAAACCACTTCCACCAGTTCACAATTCCTTCATCCCCTTGTCTTCTTCACAGTCCTGCTAAAGTCTGTTTAATATAGGTTATTCCGTGTCATGGGCAGGAAGAAATATAATTTAGCTGATTGTCAAAGTGCGAGTTAGTTTAGGAAGGGAAGAAACTGTATTATTTTGCCCAGTCTGACAGACCCACCAAAAATGTAAGCTGGCTTAGTTAAGCCCAGTAAGTGGCAACCTTCTCTCTCCCTTTCAGAAGAGAAAGGGAAGAGGGGAAAAGAGAAAACAAAACCACAAGAATAAATGCTATTCCTATCTGCAGCTAGCTCCTGTGACTTGTGTTTAACTGCACCAAACAGGAGATGAAATGCCTTATATATGTTAACTTAATTCCTCACAGGGCTCCTGTGCTACCATTTAATCTTTACCTTTCAGATATGATGTTGGGATACCAGATGGCAAGTCACTAACAAGAAGCCCTTTTTTTGAGGGGGCATTATTTTAAGTATTTATTTATTTATTTATTTATTTATTTATTTATTTATTTATTTATTTATTTATTTTTACAGTCCAGTCATGGCCCAATGCCCTCACACATTTCCTCATCCCATTCCTCCTCCCCCTGTCTTCAAGATTTCTCTCCCCCTGCCAGACCTCCCAATTCCCTGGGGCCTCAAGTCTCTCAAGGACTAGCTCCATCTTCTCTCGCTGAGGCCAGACCAGGCAGTCCTCTGCTGTATATGTGTTGGCCTCACATCAGTTGCTGTATGCTACCCAGTTGGTGCCTCAATGTCTGAGAGATCTCAAGAGTCTGGGTATGTTGAGACTGCTGGTCTTCCTAGGGGATCGCCCTCCTGTTCACATCTTCCAACCTTTCTCTAATTCAACTACAGGGGTTCCTGACTGCAGTCCAATGGTTGGATGTAAGTATCTGCTTCTGTCCTTACACCCCCGCCCCGGGTTGTATATTTCCATTCATTCCATTCAGCTGCCATGCTAGGCTCCTGTCTGTAAGCACCCCATAGCATCAGTAATAATGTCGGGCTTTGGAATCTCCCCTTGAGATGGGTCTCAATTTGGGACTGAACCACCTTTCCCTCAGTCTCTTCATTTTTGTCCCTGAAGTTCTTTAAGACAGGAGCCATTCTGGGTCAGAGTTTTTTACTGTGGGATGGCAACCCCATCCCTCCACTTGATGCCCTGTCTTTCTACTGGAGGTGGACTTTTATGAGTTCCCTCTCCCTACCGTTGGGCATTTAATCTAAGGTTCCTCCTTTTGAATCCTGAGAGTCTCTCACCTCCCAGGTCGCTGGTACTTTCTAGAGGGTCCCCCCACCTTACACCCCTCGGAGTTGTATATTTCCATTCATTCTGTTGACTCTTGGGGCTTCTCTCCCGTTCTTCCCCCCATACTTGATCATGTTCCCCTTTTCCCCAATTCTTCAAAGAACATTAGTTATTTAAATTGGGTTCAGATATGCTTAAATTTATCAAGAATCTGATCCCTAATCCCTTTGAGAAGAAAGCTAATAATGTGGTGTTCTTCATCATATTTGGACACCTTACCTTGTTGTAAATATTTCCAGGTGGCCTTTTGGTATGTAAATTCTGTGACACTGCTGTCTGCAGTGCAACCTGCTGGCCTCTGGTTCACAGAGACAAGCTCGAGTCTGTGGCTGTCATCAGCGGAGTCCTCCCTCCAATGCACATCTCTCCATCACTCCAGTGCATGTGTCGGTTTTCTGCCCAGAGTTTGATGAACTGAGAGTGGCTGGCAAAAAGCTAGAGCCAATGATGATCTTGCCACATGTGGCCAGAGACAGTACAGTAATGCTGAAAAGCCTCATGCAGTCCTGTTAGTGCCGTAAAGAACCTAAAAGCTGGGACCAGAAAAATCCTAGAAGTTCTCTTGCCTTAACTTCTGAAAACTTTGTTTGTTCATTCATTCGTTTGTTTGTTTGTTTGTTCGTTTTAGAAAAGGGGAGAAAAGGAAAACAACAGGGGAGGAACCTAAATTCTGAGACCAAATGTGGAAGTCAAATTTGGCAGTTCTCAAGGGCAGTGGGAAACTCACAAGGGGAAGGATGAAGAGAGTAGGGTGGTCACAGATGCTGTCTCTTGTTGTCTTCTATTATATTTCTGCTTTAATCGAATTTCATTTGCAGGTAACTTAAAATCATTTTATGGTTATTCATTTTTTCCTGTTTCATAATTCATCCATGGAATGACCACTTATTAAAAATATGCTTCTCAACGATCGTTCTAAAAGTTTGTCAGTATTTAAAGTTTCTCATTTTTCTCATAAGCTAGTATGGCTGAAGTCACTGTTTGGAGTCTTGTCTCTGAGATGCTTTCCAGCGGCAGGCATGACATCTTGCATTCCTCTTTATCCATTCTTGATTTTAAGTGAAAATCCAGAGTAGAGTTAGGTACCTGTTCCAAAAGAGAAACTTCATCCAAAAGACTCTGATCCTGAATGGGAGCTGCACTGTTCTTCTTCTTCTCTTCTGTCCTTGGTTTCATGTAACAAACGTAGACTTTCTATGTGGCTCTTTTCCTTGAAGCTGAACTGTTGTCAATGCTGGGTCTCTTCCTGGCAAGTATAGAAATAGTGTTGGCCAAGCCAAATTTTGATGAAAGAATGACCTTTTCCAAAACCTCACTATTCCCAAGTACTGTTGGCTTTTAAGCTCAGAAATGACTCTTCTTTCTATAGTTCAGAATTCTTTCATTTCTCAGGACATGACCCCACTCCCCAAGCCACAAGTATTAGGAAGACTTCTGCCGAAGGGGTGGCCGTGCCTTACCACAAGTAGACATGTGTGTCTTTTTCTTTTTAACTTGTTTCATATTTAATAGTTTAAATAACCTGCAGAGATTTCACATTATCACCACTAACGTGTGTCTCGATGAGCACTGAACACTGAAGCATTGTGTAATATAATATAAACAGACCATATAGAAGTGAATACTAGTGCATATTTTAAAATTTTGTAATAGCTTAAGAATGTATCTGAGAATTAATGATGTGAAGAAAAAGATTTGGTATCTTTTTTAAATTGGAAGCCCTCCTGATGTTCTTCGTGGCCTTAGAGAAGAGAAGACGATGAGGCCGCCACCACAGGAGAACTGTCTGGTGTGATCTTTTCATCGGGTCTCCTCCTTAGGTCTGGTGGCTCAGGAAGGTAGCTTCAGGAGTGAGATGTTTACATCATGGTACTTACCGGGACACTTGGGCTTCTCCTTGGAAAAGATACTCTGTGAGCAGCTATTTTTCTGGGTTACTCATCAGCACATCCTGAGAGGTGGCTTTAGAGGGACTTTGCACACTTGAACCTTTGGTTAGCATTAGTATCACCTGCCACTCCTTCCTTTCAACAGGGAAATGATCCATTTCAACATTTATCTTATTTCCGTCATGGTCTATGCCACTTCAATATTGTACTCCAGGATGCACGGCATCATATCAACACATTGACTTTTGCTGCTATGAAGGTCAGGCTTTTCTGTAGGCAGGCATATATATATATATATATATATATATATATATATATATATATATACACACATATATACATATATACATAAATATATACACATATATAGACATACATATATATACATATATATATACATATATACACTGTGTTGTGTCCTTATACATCTACTGCTCTTCTAACCCTTATTGCACCCTAATCTCTTCTAACACCCCAGGGAAGAGAGAAAGAAGGTTAGCGAGGAAAGGGAATTTTGAGGTTTTTTTTAGACTATGTCCTGCTGATGAGGGGCATTGAGTTCCTTGGGTCAAGTCCAATCTTTGTCTCATCAGGACATCTCCAACTTCTTCTTGTCTCTTTTCTCTCAACCACTTGACAAACCAGCAGGAGCAGGAACCAGTAGGAGGAAGAACCACATTTCCTTTCTTGGGGCTCTCATCTTTTTATATCCTCTCTAGAGTCCCTAGAATTAAACTTCCTTCATGTGGCAGAACCACACCCCCTGACAGAGCACCCAGGAGGCAAATAGTCTGCCACCATGGATAATCTGAAGTATCCCCATATCCTATACCTGAGATTAAAACAAACACACATTTACATAACAGAACTGTGTTTCTTAAGACACCAAAATACTCACTACACCTCTCCAGTGACCTCCTTTGTCTTAGAAGGTCCCCTGCAGCCTTGCTCTCAGGCACAACTTGGCTAGCAGACAAAAGTGTTCCAAATTTTTAAGAATGACGTTTAGAAGAAAGTACAGAAAATGATTTAACAGGACTCTCAATTACAGGACAACTCATATACTTCAAGTGATATGACTCCTTTCACTGAAATGTGATTGGAATTTGAAATAGAAGCTTCATTTTGATTTAAGCCATATTCTTTACTACAGTCTGTTAGTGAATCTCTAAAGCTCATTGTAATTTATTTGATTCTTGCTGTGCCAATATTGCATTTGCTGTATCTTGAGCTGTAGAGGCTTCTGGCTTTAAAGGGTTCCATCAAAAAAGTGTCAGGAAAACATTGGCACTGGGACTCATGGGCACAACTTGATAGGTCTTCAGATGAGACTGTTCAAGCCATCTGCTCTGTCCTCTGAGTAGTGGTTGACCCAGTCACTTTCCTTGATGTGTAGACACCATTGGCTACACAACTTTTTTCTCTTTGTCCAATATTTTCTTTCCAGAAGTCTACCTTTGGCCAGATTGTGTTGCTTGAAGAAAATTCCCACTATCAGTAGCATTAGTAATCTGTCTCCTTGACACGGTCACATGTGTCCTATTAATTAACTCTTGTGTGAGAGTTTTCCAGCCTTCATAGGTTGTTACCAAAATCCAGAACACCTGTCTTTTCTGTTTCTACCTCAGTAACAGGAGTTTCAATGATGGCAGTGAGACTGACTCTGCTTCCAGAGCTCTTACTTGCACTATTGTATCAGTATCTGCTGAAAACAGCCAAGAAGCAATACTGAACTTACATCTGAAAGTCCCAGAATTTGCAAGTATAAGAAGAACTTTTATCTCCTCTGTGGCATGAGGTCTTGTAACAGCTTTCTTTTGAAAGCTAAACAGGTATATTTTGAAAGATTCACTCTTCATTGTTCACACAAATATTGAGAACTCTAATTGCTCACTTGTTTCCAATAGTGAGTTGGATTAAGGACAATAAAGAGAGTCTGTGAAGCGATACCTCACGCAAGCAAGCATGAGGGCACCTCAATTCCTTCATATCCTGGCATTCCCAAATTCAGATATCATCCCTGAGTCCGTGGTTCAGTTTCACAGTTTGTAGCAACAGACTACACAGGAAAGGGCTTTGCTGTACTCAGTAGGTTCTGGTGCTCAGCAGTAGAAAATACGTTATAAAGAGAAGAGGGAGCCATCAATCCAGAAACAATGCCTGGTCCTAAGAACATCCTGGAAGCTACATGTTCCAGTAAAACAAGAAGATAAGAGAATATCCTGACATCACATAGAGCTGTATGCCTCTATGGTCCTGAGGCAAAGCGGCATTCCCAGATGAGGAAACTGGTACCAAATCCTGCAGGGCCACACGCACTGTGTATAATGTCCAGTCCAGAGTATGGGCACACCACTGGCCAGTCCTGCACTGCAGCAGCAAAGGTAATGTGACCATGTACACTATGGAAGATGCCTCCAGAATGTTAGGAGTCCCAACAGCAAGGGGGAGAGAGAAAAGAAGAGAGTGCACTGAAACTAAAGAGAGGAGATATGAGGAATTGCTCCCACATTTGAAGGAAAATATTAGAGCAAGGTAACAACGTTGACTAAATTATACACACCATTTTACTATGCAATATATTTGAAATAACTTTGTGTGCATTTTACTGTATCTTTCAATTTGACAAAATGGTGATTTTCATTTCATTTAGCGTAATTGTCTTCAAAGCACCCATTTCATCCTATGGCAAATACCACCCTTTAGGACAAACCTCCATGCCCCCAAAATTTCTAGTACTCAGTACAAATTCACTAGATTTATTCATTTATTAGAGGCAACAGAAAACTATAAATTATCACCTATAGATAGAAATACAGTTGAGCTTCAAATATACAAACAGGTTATTATTGTGTTGAAATAAAGCAAATATTTAGATCTTATGATTCTTGCCTTTTATATTCTTCCTCTTCTCTTGGCATCTGCCAGGCAGAGGGAAGCTCTGGCCCTCATGCCTTCTGAAGATGCTGAAGTGACCTCCCTGTGTGGAGTCTCTCTCTTCTGCCTCTAAAACCCAGCACCAAAATTATAGGCTTATTAGGGTCAAAAGTAGTAAGCATCAATGTGTATATCAGAGTCAGGAAAGGAAACATAAACACCAGCTATTAGCAGTAGCTAATAGGAAATAAACTCTCTACTATCCATCTTGATAAGGAAAATGCATGCTTAGGCTAGCCTCAATTAGACACACAGAAGCAAACGCAAACATACAATGGAAACATACATGTCCTGCATAAGCTAATAAGTAAAAAAACCTCCTCATTTATAGTTGTGAGGCAATATAGTTGCTTAGACCTAAATTTCTTTTAAAAATTCTGCCATGCTGAGACAATTATGTTTACCACTTTGTTAATAATTCACCCCTTGAACACCTCCCTTCACTTCTTGAAAGGATGCACTGTTCTCAGAGTTCTGCTTTTACTATCCTGTTTTAAAAGATCTAAAATACGAACACTCAAACTGCTTTATTCTAATAAGAAAGAGGCATAAAGTCATAGAAGAACTCGTCTTTTATCTCATTCTGATAGGTAATGGTTTGCAAAGAACCATAGTCACCTTCCTTTCTGTGGTAGACCTTACTTCCTTAGATAGACAGATGAATGGATGGGCGGGTAGGTGGATAATAGATAGGTAATAGGTAAAGAGATACATGAGAGATAGATGAAAGATAGATTATACATTAATGATAAATGATATATAAATATATGGATGATAAGTAGATGGTAGGTTGATAGATAGTAGATAGATGATAGATAAATAGATTGGTGACAGATAAATATGTGGATGATAGATAGATAGATAGATAGATAGATAGATAGATAGATAGATAGATAGATAGGCAGACAGACAGACAGATATCCGTCTGACCCTCAATTAAGCATCACTTTCAAACATGACTGCTTCCTTCTACAAACTAACTTTATTTCATAGTTTGAGAGTAAAGGTGTGTACTAAGGGCACGTCTGTATTCCTGCCAGAGGAATTAAAGGGGTGTCTGTATTCCAGCCAGATCACACAGACCTAGAAGGTCTTTGGATGTGAACTCTTGCCAGAGAGCCAATGTTGCTGGATTAAAATTCCTCTACATAGATAGAGACTAGATCTATGTATAATATATAATAAATATAAACTCTACATATTAATGGGCATACATTTATGAAATACACTTTTTAAATTTTTTTGATATATGTGATGTGTCTGAATGGTGTGTGTATGTGTGTGTATGTGTGTGTGTATGTGTATGTGTGTGTGTGTGTGTGTGTGTGTGTGTGTGTGTGTGTGTGTGTGTGTACATACCTGCAAATGTGAGCTCACACCTTCTATGGTGCGTGAGTAGATGTTTCAGAACAACCCTGGCTATCGCCTTCATCTTCTACCTCGTTGGTGATAGGTCTCTTTGTTGTCCATCGCTACATACATTGGGTCAGCTGGTCACAGGATTCCCAAGTTTTCTTTTCTCTGCCTCCCATTTCACTGTAAGGGTGCAGTGCTAGGGCTATGGATGTGCTCTTAATCCTGCAGGCCAGCCCATCCTTAGATGTTTCATGATCATTCTCATGTTTCATTTTCATTTAGTCTCAGTACTGTTTATGATACTTCTCCTGAAAGCCATGTCAAACTCTTCCCTTTGATACCTTTAAAACCTTTTAGTACCTTTAATGTGTCAAAGATTGTCCAGATTTCTTCATGGCCTTCTTTATTTTTATTATATTAGTCATTTATTATTGTAAGTATATCTCAGGTCCTAGGCAACAAGAGACTTGAAATAAATACTAAACACTCCTTGTTAGTGAACTCGAGCACCCAGCCTTAGACATCCAGTCACTGCTTCATGCTACTCATTACTTGGACTTCTGTGATATCCGTGTTGGGGAACAAGCATAGCAATCCCCCCATAAGGCATGGTCCTTAGAGGTGACAGATGATCCCAGCCATCATGTCTGCTTTTAGACTTCCATTGTTCCTGGTCCTCCTGTGTTTTATTCTTTTATAGTAAACACACTGTAGATACACATTTGGAAGCTGACAAATCATTTTTATTGTTTAGCCTACATTTTATCATCATTCATTTAATAGACTATTTCACACGTGGATGTTTTTGAATCCCCCCATTATTATATCCCATGTGCCCTTCGCATGATTTACATTCCTCTACCTCCAGATCCTCCTATTTTATGCATTTGCTATTGTTTCCTTTTGAGTATTATTATTACATGTATGTTATACTTAAACATGTCCATTTAACATTGATCCTATATTTTTAAGGCATATTCCTTAGTACTTTATAACAAATCAGGGAGCTAACTATCTCAGCAGTCATTCATTTCCTATAGTTCTTGAGCTTGTGAAATTTCCAAGTCCACTTCGGTATGTCAGCTGATATCATTGTTCATGTCTTGTTTGTGCTACATGATTGGATAATGGCATTTCCCTATTCTACATAGAAGAGAAACTCTTGCAGTAGACATCCTGGTCCTCTGCCTATTACACACTCTCTGCCATATCCTCCCTGAAGTCTCTTGAGCCTTTCAGTGTGAAAATTGTGGTGTGTATTATATCAGCCAGAGAAGAACACTCCATGACCAGATAGTCCTTGGATTTTGAGAAGTTGTGGGTTGCTGTGCAAAGGAGTTTCATTGATGGGAAGTAAGAATTGTACTTAACTGTAGGTATACGGATAAGTATTCAGAATGTAGTGATACTTGAATGTTCAGCACTAAACAGGCAAATTTTACCAGGCATACTAGGGAGAGGCAATGTGCACACAACTTTTATCTTTTCCTTTAAATATTTGACAGAGCACTGTCATAGTGATAATTCAATTGCAGCAAGCATAGCATACACACACACACACACACACACACACACACACACACAGAGAGAGAGAGAGAGAGAGAGAGAGAGAGAGAGAGACAAACACACGTCGAAAAGTTGATGGAGCTTACTCATTGGCTGGACTAGCTAGCTAGCAAGTTCCAGTCATTCTCTTATCCCGCATCTTACCCATGCTCCAGGGCTTGTTTTGTTTGGATTAGTGGTGGTAATAATGCTGTGTGTGTGTGTGTGTGTGTGTGTGTCTGTGTGTGTGTGTGTGTGTGTCTGTGTGTGTGTCTGTGTGTGTGTGTGCTGCATGCTCTGTGCTTATTGATGGTGGTGGGGTGTTTTTTTTGTTTTCTATTTTTTTTTTTGCTTTTTGAATGTGCTAGAGAACTCATGTTCTCATTCCTCTGTGGCAAATACTTTACCAACTCTACCATCTCCCAAGCTCCTTTCCCTACTTCTTTGTATTTAACATCCAGGGAATACTCCCTGCCCCAGCATGTTTGGCATAAGCAGAATAATATTAGAGCTATTGTAATCCTCACTTCTAACCCCCTACTTTTAGAAATAGAAAGGCTGAGGTATAGAGAGTTGAAGGAAATGTTTTAAGAGGCAACGATTTACTGGTTGAGCTGGGATTAAAATGGGCCTCGCCTGTCTTTTAATCTCTTCTTCATGTGACTCACCGCTTTGTCCCAAAGTGGCCACCTGGCCTCTCCCTCTGTATGAATGAAAGCTTAATATCCAAGAGAGTAATTTGTGAGAACAAATGGCTTATGTGTCTTGCACTGCCAGTTCTCATACTCTCCTCACTGTCAAATTCTAAATTAATTCTTGTATTTTATACCTGGACACGTTCCATCCCATTTTTCATTCTATTAGGTTAGGTTAAGCTTTTAAAAGCCCTGGTTTGAATATGCCAATCTCATTCTTGGCTATCATTTTTAGGGATTATCTTAGACAGTTTAAGCACCCTGGAAAGAACGTCCATGACTCAATTTCCTCCTCTGTTTACTTTAACTTGTAAAAAGACATGTCTGATTAAATGGTCTTTTCAAAGATTTCCCCCCAGACATTTTAGTCTCCTATTCTTAAATTTCTACTTCACAAACATTGGCTGATAGATCTAAAAGATGATCGTTCTCTAGTTGGGGTAGATGGGACCCAGTGATTTTGCCATATCTCACTGTGACTGGTAGCTTTTTAAATTTATTCCTTGATAATAACACACACACACACACACACACACACACACACACACACACACAAGAAATCTTGATTAATTACAATGATTGTGTGGCATAGCAGTACATACAAGTAACCCTAGCACTACATGAGACCCTGTTTTAGAAATAAAACTGAAGAAAAATTTACATATTGAAAACTAACCATACTTTAGTAGGTTCTTGTGGTTTGGGAAGAAATCTATTACTTTTATCTAATAATATTATACATTGTCCACTGATTACATGCTGTTAGTTTAAGAAAATGACTAAGAACAAAGACTAATAGAACCCTTCCCCCAAATAGGATGTACAACTTTCCTCTTAATGATCCCTACTGAGACAAGAATACGCAATTAAAAGTTCACAGTTTTTTTAATTGTGGGTATTGTCATTAGTTTTGTGCTTTAAGACAGGGTCTCATGTGGTAGAGGCTGGTCTCCAATTCCATATATAGTCAAGGAGGACCTTGATTTCCTGTTCCTCATACATTTACTTCCCATGTGCTGAGAGTATGAGTGTATACCTCACAAATCATGACTTTTTTATAATTGCTTTTTTTTTTTACATGCCAGTCATTATCCCCCTCCCAGCACACAGTCCAAGAGGATGTTGCCTTCCCTCCCTCATCAGACCTCTCTACTCTCTGGGGCCTTAAGACTCTCAAGAGTTAGGTGCTTCTTCTCTTTCACTGAGGCCGGACCTGGTAGTCCTCTGCTGTATATGTGTCAGGTGTCTCAGACCAGCTTGTGCATTCTGCCTGGTTTGAGAGATCTTGGGGGTTCAGGTTAGTTGAGACTGCTATTCTTCCTATGGGGTTGCCTTCTTCCTTAGCTTCTTCCAGCCTTTTGCTAATTCAACCACAGCGGTCCCTGACTACAGTCCAATGGTTGGGTCTAAGTATCTGCTTCTGTCTCAGTCAGCTGCTTGTTGGGCCTCTCAGAGGACAGCCATGCTAGGCTCCTGTCTATAAGCACAAATGGACCCTTCAGAAGGTGCTGTGACATCTATAAAAGCCACTGAAGAAGAATGGCGAATGACCCTCATAGGCTCATAGATTTGAATGTTTGGTCACTAGAGAGTAGTACAATTAGAAAGTGGGGGCCTGTTGGAGTAGGAGTGGCCTTGTTGTAAGAAGTGTCATTGGGAGTAGGTTTTGATGTTTCAAAATGCTCAAACCAGGCCCAGTGTCTCAGTCTCTTGCTGCAGCCGGCTGATCTGGATGTAGAACTCTCAGCCACCTTTCCAGCACATGCCTGCCAGAAACACACCATGTTTCCCACCATGATATTAAAGGACTAAACCTCTGAGACTGTTCACCAGCCCCGATTAAATGTTTTCCTTTATAAGTTGCCATGATGATGGTGTCTCTTTACCACAAAAGAATATTTACTAAGACAGTTGCAGACACAAATCTTGTGAAAATCTTTGGCTGAATCAAAATTAACAGCAGCCAAAATGTAAAGACAGAGCACATGAACGCTGGGAAAAAGCAATCCCAAGCTATAATGGCTTGAGTTATGCATGTTGTCTGAGTGCCTTGCAAAGGTCTGAAAGAGATTTGGGTGGGAAGGAATCCCAGGGCAAATCAGAAACTCTAAAGAGCCAAGCGGTGACCATTGAAAAGCTGATAGCTCACCAGGGCTTAGCCTTCACTCTTTGCTGAAAATGAAGCTATGATCTGACCATCAATATTTTTGAAGTCATTGATCATCTGAGCCTAAGTAAAGCCCTGACACATAAAAGCACCCTCTTTTCTAAGGATGTGTGCCCTATCCTACAGGATAAATACTGGTTATTTCAGTCCTTTTGTACCATGGGAATATTGCAATACAGTAATATTACAAGATGCATGAGAAGGAAGAATGGGAGAGTTCCTTAGTCATGGAAGGAGCAACCCAAAAAAGCAGTCATGGAAATGCTCCTAATGCTGAATATCTCAGTTATGGGTGTTTAAATAACTACAGTGATCACCTATTCAGTTACGGGTGTTTAAATAACTACAGTGATCATTCTACAGAATCTACTGAGAGGGTTGATGTAGAAGCATAAAAAGAGAAATTTTATTAGTGAAATGGAAAATACAGTAAAGGAAAACTCTCAAAGAACACTGCTTAAAATTAAATGGACTGTCAGACATGGTAGCACATAATTTTAATTTCAAAAATTGAGATCCAGAGTCAGGGGGCTCTGCATGAGTTTGAGGTCAGCCTAGTCTACATGGTGAATTCCAATTTAGCCAGGACTATGTAGTACGACACTGAATGAATCAATGGGTGGGTGGGTAGATGGATGGATGGATGGATGGATCAATAAATAGATAGATACATAGAGAGATAAATAGATTTAGATAGGATTAGTAATTGAAACAACAGAGTAAAGAAGGAATCAATGAATTTTAAAACAGGTCAGTATACATTTTTCAACTAAAAGAACAAAGCACATTCTTTGAATCTATATAAAACTATAGAAAGACTAAACCCACCTCTCCTGTGTACTCATTTGCCTTAGCCTTGCTACAAGCTTCAGCTCATCTTATCGAGTTAGTCTAGCATTTCTGTGCCCAGTTTCCCAGTGAAGGTGAGAAAGACTGAGACAGGAAAACTTAGAAACCCAAAGTGATCCTAAACTGATGAATGGAAACAAACTCAAATTCAATAATCTTGCAAAACCAAAGAAAAATAATTAATGAAAACATAATGTGTAAAAACACTAAAAACAAGTTTTAATAGAGTAGTCTAGAGATAGGGAATTGAGAAATGTTGGGAAATATATTCTATCCAGGAAAATGATTGAAGGACAGAAATAGAAGACTTTGTTGCATAAGAGTTCAGAAAATATAACTCATATGAGATACAAAATACCTTGTTTATTTTTTATAAAAATTAGGATATACCTGCCTCTAATATTGGGGATTGCTGGACTGGTACATGAGGGCACTTCTGTGATGATAAATGTTCTCATATGGTGTAGGCGATTGTTACAGCTCTGCCTAGTTGTCCAAGTTCATTGAATGTGATCACTTCTGCTTTAAATATAAGTGATGCTTCTATTAAAAAAATAATAGAAATAGAGACATAGGCAACTTTAAGCAACGATATTTACTGATTATGTGATCTATGGTTGAATCTTCAAAATGACTGCCTTAGTTAGGATTAAAACTTCTGTGATGAAACATCATGACCAAAGCAACTTGGAGAAGAAAAGATTTATTTGGCTTACACTTCTATGTCGCTATTATTCATCAAAGGAAGTTAGGATTGGAACTCAGGACAGGAACCTGGAAGCAGAAGCTGATACAGAGGCTATGGAGGTGTGTTGCTTACTAGCTTGCTCCCCATAGTTTGCTCAGCTTGATTTCTTGTAGAAAGCAGATCAACTAATCCAAGGGTCGTCCCACCCACAATTCCCACATCAATCACTGATTTGAAAAGAAAATCACACAGGCTTGCTTACAGCCTGATCTAATAGAGACATTTTCTCAATAGACTTCCCTCCCTTTTAATGAGTATAGTTTGTGTCAAGTTGACATAAAACTAACCAGGACAATAATGATAGAAAAAAGGCCCATAATACAATGGAGTCATGGGTACAAAACCTGATCAACTTGCTTTCTTTTTTTTTTCTTTTTCTTTTTTCTTTTTTTCGGAGCTGGGGACCGAATCCAGGGCCTTGCGCTTGCTAGGCAAGCGCTCTACCACTGAGCTAAATCCCCAACCCCCAACTTGCTTTCTTTAATACTGGAAACATGCTCATGATACAGGAAAGAGCATTAGACAATGGTGGCCATTCCTTCTGCTGTGTGGAAATAGATTCTCAAGGAAGTTCTTTTGGGGGTGGGGGCGCACCATGGTACACTAACTTGGAGATACTGAGAAAAATTGTTGATGTTAAAAATGTGTGCATTCCTTTAGTAAATAAATGTTTATTTAATAAAACGCCTAAACTGAATTAATAGGGACTTCACCTACCTGAAAGGCAGGATGCAGGAACCATGGTAAGGCATGGGCTCAAAGGAGATGGCACTGTTAGTAGATTTTTCTACTGTAGCAAAGGATGAGTTGATGAAGGTATAAGAGAATTTTGACATTGCCAGGTGGATGTCTGTATTGATTAACCTTGACCTATTTTAACTACAGCAAAAATAGTATAATGCAAATAAATAAGAATTTATATATTACTTGTTTTCAAGAGAATAAAAGTAATATTTTTATTGAAAGTTGGTACCAACTTTAAATATTGTCAGGGATTGCCCATAAAACTCTTACCTTGTAAAATGTTTGTCAGACTTTGCCCCGTTTCTTATCATAAAGCGTCCTCCAGTACACATTTTGAAATGTGAAAGGTAAAATTCTTATAGCAATTTTAGACTGCTCCACAATTAAGATTGAGGCATAGATGCTGGAGAGTCATTTGTATTTATTTGAAGAAAGTAGGGAAGAGAGTCTACGTCACAACAGCCACTGGTGTTTTCTTGCATTTACTGAAGTTCTGCTCAGCTTTCTGAGTGAGACTTTCAAGAACAGATTGTGTACAACTGTTTCATGTCAATGCAGATATAAGGAAATATTCAACCGTGGTATTTTGTGTGTCTCCAGATACTTACACCACAGAGCTCCCAACCCTCCTCCACTGTGCAGCAAAGTTTGGCTTAAAGAATTTGGCTCTTCATCTTCTGCAGTGTTCAGGAGCAACCTGGGCAGCTAGGACGAAGTCTACGGATGGTTCAGACCTGCTGCATATTGCTGAAAGGCATGGTCATGAAGAACTCAAGAAAATCTTTGAAGACTTTCTCGTAAGTTTTTCCCTCTCATTGTAGATCTGCAGCTGGTTCTTTATATGTGCACATACATATACACGAATACAGTGCTATTTTGGAAACTGAGACCTTCCAAAACTAGAAACATTGCGTAGGATAAAAGCTTCTATTGATTTGCTCATCTGAAAATCCCGAGGAGGAAAACAAGTTTCCCAACTATCAAATTAAATCAAACTTTATTTAATACTGGCCAGGAAAATGGACACTAATCAGGTTTATACCTGGGGTTCCTGGAGAAACGACCCCAAATTTAGTTCACTAGGGTGCTCATAAAGCAACCCCTGATGGTGCTAAGGTACTTTCCACCATCAACCAATTGGGGATAAGCATACATCCTGATGTCCTTCCTGCCTATGTGTGACCAAGCCCATGTGGTGCAGTTGGGTCCACGAAACGCGTTTTGGTGGGTGAAAACATGTGGCTTGTTGTATGAAAAATAGCTTCCAGCAACTCAGAATATATCTATCTGTCCTTAGACGGAGGGGCTTACAGCTTAACTTTATTTTAGCCTTTACAGGTTCTGACTTGTCCGTGGTCTTAAAAGAACATTTTATAAGATTAGTGAACTACATCAACCCATTCTGACTAACCCATACTCATCTGTCGTTGAATCCAATTTGTTCTTCTGGCATCTAAGGAATTGATTCAATATTGGAGAAGACATGGCAAAAAGGCAAAGAAACTATTTACCTTCATTTCTTTAAGAGTCTAGATTCTGTTAAGTACATGCAGACAGGTCAGTAAACGCTGGCTTAAAGGGAAACCAGCAATCATGCAGAAAAACCTGCTCGATAGCAAGTGAATTCATATTGTTGGAATTTATTTCTCTCATGTGATTCCTCCTATCTCGCTGTTGACTTTCCCTCCTATTGTTTCTATATAAACCCCAAACTTCAGAACATTCTAGACAGATAATTTAATGAGAAGGCGCCAAGTGAAAGATTTTAGAAGGGAATGATATTATTGCAGCAAATAAAGCTCGCACACTCTGTTCTCATAACCAAGTTTAAAAGCGCCACAGCTTTGTAATAAGAAAAGTATACATTTTTGCCTCAGAAAATGAATTTGACTTGTGAAGGTACTGGGGAAAGTTGAATGTGACAGTCATTATGCCAGGAAATATGTCAAAATTTATCTTTGGATTTTCACAACTAATATAATTGTATCGCCAATAAGCAGTTAACGTAGAAAGATAGAACCCTGTAAACGGATTCTGGCTCCTTTAGCTTTTAACTGATTATCACAGAAATTCAATCAAATATTGGACTTACAAACAGAGTGGTCAATCGTAGTTCCCAAAGAATAAGATGATAAAAACCAATGCAGCACTGTTCTCCATTTCCCAGGAGTGTCAACATCTTACAGGAACATGTACATGCCATCCATGCTCTGAAGTGGCCACAGAATGTATTTTGCACATATTTAAAATAAACATAGAGCCTACAGTCTAGTAATGAAGTTGATGAAGCACAATTTCCCAGTCTAAAGCCTTCAAGGAGAAGCATGCCTTACCTGAATCCCAGTGCACTATGGGTAGTGACTGTCACATGTGCTGATAAGTGCATTCATTTTACTGCACACCCTCTCTATGAGGTCCTTGATCAGAGGATATGGTGTGCATGTCGGGTCAGTGAGTCTTATCATCTTTATATTACCTGTCACATGTTCGTTGGGTTTTCTTTGGTCCTCAAGGCTCCGAAACTCTGTCCTCTAATTTCAGTCTCTGGTGAACTCTGGTTAAATCTTCATCAGCTACAATTACTTTCCAAGATAATCCCCAACATTCAGAGTTATAATTCTACTTCTTTTTCCTTGGAGGCTTAGCTTTTCTCTTAGAAGCTCTGTGAGAACTGCATGTGCCCACTAGATACCACTGTAGAGCATCCTGGTGACTGTCCTTACTAAGGGCAGTATAGAGCTACAGCAAGAACACTGACAGGCACAAGACACAGTGGGAATCTTTTGTTTTGTTTTGTATTCTTTTGGTATCTATGTCTCTGTTTCTATATGTATGTCATGGATTCAAAGTGTTTACTCTTATGGTCTCTAGGTAACTTCACTTTATGGTACTAGCTTATTACTAACTTTATGGGTTCAGTTTGATCACTATTGCATGAAATTTGTGAAGCGATTTTAATATACTATTTGTAAGTGATCCTTTAGCCAGCTGTTTCTAGAAGATTTTATCATTATAGATTAGATGGATATCAATTTATGCTCATCCTGCCGTGACTGAGAATGTGGCTATGGCTGTGGCCGTGACTGTGGCTCTGGCTGTGGCTGCACTAATGGATGGTGGGGCTGTCAATGCATTTTGATGATCATGGATAACTAAACTTTAATAAATTTACAAGCAATCAAATTTCCTCTTATGGTTAAGAAACTGTAAATATCTGCAGGATGTGGTTACACTTTTGGAAAGTGTTTCTTATAATTTACAGGTTGCATAAATTATTTCTCTAGTTGTAAATTTTGTATAAAGAAATTAGTAAGGCTATGCAAGATAAGCTCCCATATTGAAGCTATATATTCCAAATTATTTTATCTGTGTCTTTATGTGTGTATCTAAACTGAGTAGCAAAAAATAGATTCTCATTATGTTACTAAAATATCTTATTGTTTCTTAAATATTTCTGTAACTGTAGTATTGAGTCTTATTCTAATCTATCACATGTATTCAGACACATCCTCAAAATTTTCTCAAACTATTTTTCCCAAAAATTTGGAAGCAAGCACTGTTCAAATTTGAAGCTTATAGTCCACCAACATATCATTTAGCTTACTGGAAAGAGAATACTTCTTCTCACTACAATGTAGCCTTGGCCAGTTTGCTGATTTATTCAATTCTTCTTAGTCTTTCTTCAGTGGACATAGTTGATTTACAGGGAGCTGTATTTAGTTTATTGGGCCATAATAAGTGAGGGGGAAAAAAGATCATTATTTCAGAATAATATAAACAAAAGACATTATATAGTATTCATAAACCCTGATATACCCTCATTATTATGAAGTTAATTATATAGAAACACAGAAGGATCAAGAGAAATTCTTTTTTTTCTTTTTCTTATTAATCATTTTATTCATTGACATTTCAAATGATATCCCCCTTCTGGTTAACCATCTACAAGCCCCCATCTAATCCCCCTTCTCCACCCCCTCCCATTTGGCTCTATGAAGATGCTTCTCCTCCCACTCACCCACTCCTGCCTCACCCCTCTAGTATCCCCCTATGCTGGGGCATCAATCCTCCCTCCCCTCCCATTCATGTCAGATAAAGCTAACCCCTGCTATATATCTAGTTGGAACCATGGATCCTTCCATGTTTACTCTTTGGTTGGTGGTTTAGTCCCTGGGAGCTCTTTGTGATTCAGTTGGCTCATATTGATCTTCATATGGGGTTGGAATTCCCTTCAGCTCCTTCAGTTCTTCCTCTAGCTCTTACATTGTAGTCCCTGGGCTTAGTACGATGGTTGGCTATGAGTATCTACATCTGTATTGGTCAGGTGCTAATAGAACCTCTTAGGGAACAGCCATATCAGGGTCCTGTCAGGAAGCACTTCTTGGCATCAGCAACGGCATTTACAATTGGATAGTACTCAGCTATTGAAAACAACAACATCATGAAAGTCACGGGCATATGGATGGAATTAGAAATTATCATGCTGAGTGAGGTAACCCAGACACAAAAGAACACACATGGCATGTATTCACTGATAAGTAGGTATTGGCCCAAAAGTTCAGAATACCCATGATATAACCCACAAACCATACGGACCTTAAAAAGAAGGAAGATCAAACTGTGGATGCCTCAATTCTACATAGAATGGGGAACAAAATAATCCCAGGCCAGGCAGTAGAAAGACAGGGGGACCTGGGAGGGAGAGAGGAGGGGGAGGAAAGGGGGTGCAGGAACAGGTATTAGAGGGAACAGAATAGAACACAGAGTCAGAAAATTGAATCGAAACATGCAACAGTGGGGGATGGAGAACTGGGGGTAGCCACTGGAAAGTCCTAGATTCCAGGGAAACAAGAGGCTCTCAGGATCCAATGGCAATAATTTTAGCTGAAATGCCCAACAAAGGGGAGATACAAGCTATAGAAACAACCTCCAATAGATAGGCATGGCCCCCAGTTCAAGGATGGAGCCACCAATGCAGATCAAAAATTGTAACCCAGAAATGTTCCTGTCCAAAAGAAAGATAGAGGCAAAACTTGGGGCAGACTGAAGGAAACGCCATCCAGAGACCACCCTACCTAGGGATCCATCCCATCTGCAGACACCAAACCCCCACACTATTGCTGATGCCAAGAAGTGAGAGAAAGTCTTAAATCATCATCTTATTTTTTATTACTTTTTCCTATGAGAATTAAGCAATTTATACTTAGTTTATGAACAGAGATTTTTTTCGTTGTAAGTAGTTTTGGGGTATTGATAAAAATCTTGGATACTTTCCTTGTCACCATAATGCATTATCTAACAAGAAGCATCTTAGGAGGAGAGATTGTTTTTGACTCACAACTTGAGGTTATCAGTCTGTCCTGATGGAGTGACCATGGCAGTAGTTGGCCCTGTGGTGGCAGGAGTGTGAAGCAATTGTTCAATCACATTTCAGTGCTACAGGAAGGAGAGAACAGAGAATTCAAGTGCCCCACTGTCTTTCTCTCTTCTTTCTCATTCAGTCTGAAAGCCCAGCTCATGCGATAGCGACCTCTCATTAAGAGGCATTTCCCTCTCTATTAATTTTTTCTGGGAAAGTCCTTATAATAACATCATCTAGTCATGTTCACAAGCAAAATTAACAATCACAGCTGTCTAACACATTTAGACAGAAAGTCTAAATGACTTTCACAGGCTCTGGGAATACCCATGCACGTGCACTTATGGGCAGCACTAATGGAAATAGGTAGGCTACCAAATAAATAATATGTGAAGTTATGAATGGGAATTGTTAGGGAAATAAGGGCAGAGCTGGAAGAGGGCAGTATGTGATCATATTTGATTGTATATATGTATGAAAATTAAGACAAATAAAAGCCATACCTTTCTATAAATTACAGAAGATTTTAAATAGCGATGTTTTTGTTTCTGACAATGTGTACTCTGGGAATTACTTAAAAATTGGATGGACAAAAAAGGGGGGACACATAGATATGAAGCAGAGCTTGCTTAACAGAATTCTTGAGGAAGGCCTCAACTATTGAAATAGCAAATGGAAACACTAAGGTTAGTTTAAGGCTGTAAAAATGTAATAAAAATAATAAAGAGGAAACAAGGAAAGGGGATAACATTCGAAATGTAAATAAAAAATGCCCAATAAAAAATAAAATAGATAATTGGAAGGATAGTGAAATACATGAGATCAAAAAAAAAAAAAAAGAAATTAAAAGAAAAACTTGAAGCTGGCACCAAAGTGGAGAGAGCTTTGAGATTTAAAATAAAGCATGCAGCAAATGTATATAAAGCAAAAATAATATCAGTAATATATCCTTGCAATATTTTGTCACCAAAAAATTCTCACTTGCTAAAAGCCTTTAATAAATGGCTTCATTAAAGTCCCAATAAACAAAGAAAATAGATCGTCTGTTGAAGGCTGGCTAAAAGCTGGAAAAGCAACAGATAGTTATTTGAGGAATAACTTTCAGAAAATATCTTTCTTCAACCATAATGCTTGTTAATGTTGTTTTGTATAAAAATTAAAAAGCACTGAATTGTAAGATTCTTTAAGACATTTTATGAAATGGGAAAGTTGACATGCATTGTCACCAGGACTTTGCTGGTGAGGTTCTTGTGACATTTTGCTTACTAGTCATCCAACCTTGTGGACTGAGTGTTTAAATGTATGGGTATAAAGGTGGTAGGTGTTTCAGGATGGCCTGAAAGGAAGAGAAATTCTGTTATACTCGATGTCTACCTAATGGACCTACTCTTTTCTTCACTGTCAAGGGCCGGAATAAAGTGTGGAAAGGTGGTTGTGGAGGCTCTTTGCAGACCCGTCAGTATAAGCTATCATTTGCTGACTAGAAACTGTCCCACTCAGTGGTCAGGCTTTGTGCTTGAGCTTGTGACAGTTACTCTTCCTGAGCCTTCACTCTGTCATTCTAAGCACTGGAAACTTAGCACTTCAGATGTTCTATTTGCTCTCACACAGATGGTTCCATTTGATTTAGTAAACATTGGTATTCTATGTATTTACATTGAAGCATATCCTACTTGGCCTGTGTATTTTTTTGTGTCATACATCTGGAGGCTCACTGTGAGAAATAGCTGCCTTCTCACAGGCAGGTGAAGCAGCCTAGATTTACCCACTGATGATCATTTACCAACTTCATAAAATCTTTAACCATGTTGCAATTAATTAACGGGTCATCGTGTCTAGAATTTTTTAAACTCTGGCATGAAATATGACTCTGCATGTGTGTGTTCATGTGTGTAAGTATAAATATGCAGGTTGGAGGTTGACATTAGGTGTCTTCCTCAATTGCTTTTCACTTTCTTACCTGAGGCAGGGTATTTCTCTGTACATGGAGCTCAGGTTTAGCTGCACTAGCTAGCCAGTCCCCACCCCACCCCCACGCCCCTAGGGATCTTGTCTCAGCTTCATGAATGCTAGGATTACAGGTAGCTACCCTGTTTACCTGGATTATCTTATTGCAGATATGGATCCAAACTTGGTCCTCACACTATTGTAGCAAGTGCCTTCCACTGAGCCATCTCCCCACTGAAACCATAATTTTAAAGAATCCCTAGAAACATAGCTCAACTATTATCTGTAGTTTGCTGTTTCAATAGACCAGACTACAGTGAATTTTAGAACTCTGACTTTAGCTGTCACTCAGATGCAAACAGTAACCTATATTGTTTTAGGGAGTCTATTGGACTCTCCTAACAAACAACTCAAAATGGAGTTTCTCTTGCCTGATACTAGGGGTTTTATTAGATAGTCTGGGTCTGTAGGCTACAGTTTTAGCCCTTAGTGGCATAGCATCATTTAAACTATATATAAACATTTGCATATATTCACATTTATTACATATTTTAGATAAATAAAAATAATGCTGTATAGCTTGTTCAAATATTGTTAGTATTATTTTTGCTCTACCCTCCATCTCTTGTACTGACCTCTATCCTTTGTCGTGAATTAAAGTCCTCCAAGTTTTACCCATTTTCCTCTTCATATCACTTGTATTTCATGGTTTTTTACACTGTTACACATCTCAGTTGTTTTCAAAGTAGACTATTGATATATGTATTTTTGTTACTTATGTTTTGATAACATTTTATCTATAAGATAATATTCTATCTATATCTATAAGTTTAAAGTCAGAATATATGGAAAGCATATAATTATAAACAGTAAAATCAAAGAGCTGAAACAGAAAACAAGCCTATCTCTACATGCATAAAAACCATTTGTTAGACCACGATGTGTGTTTATACTGTGACTTCTGAGACTTTTCACTCACATTATTTTTTTTTCTTTTTTTTTTTTTTTTTTTTTTTTTTTGGTTCTTTTTTTTTTTTTTTTTCGGAGCTGGGGACCGAACCCAGGGCCTTTGCGCTTCCTAGGCAAGCACTCTACCACTGAGCTAAATCCCCAACCCCCTATTTTTTTTTCTTAATGTCTGAGTGTAAGAGTACATGATGTGCTGGAGAGATGGCTCCATGGTTAAGAGTACTTGACTGCTCTTCCAGAGATCCGGAGTTCAATTCCCAGCAGCCGTATTGCGGCTCTAAACCACCTGTAATGGGATCTTCTGGTGTGTCTGAAGATAGTTACAATGTACTCGCATATATAAAATAAATAAATAAAATTTCAAAAGAATACAAAATAAAACAAAATGAGTACACAATGTGTGTAAGTATAGGCAACTAGGTGCCACAGAGCACGTGGGGAGGTCATAAGACAACTACTTGGACCCAGTTCTCTCCCTTTACATTTACTTGAGTTCCAGAGATGTAAAGAAAGTCATGAGGCCAGTGTAACAAGCACTTTTACTGGCCAAGCCATCTGGTTGACCTCCTCCTTGAGTTTTTTGTTTGTTTATTTTGTGTTTTGGTTCTCTGAGTTTTTATGTGTGAGACATTTTAACACAGTCATATGGGAAACAGGTTTGCATTTTTACTATTAGTTTGTTACAGTTTGCTGAAACAGTCTAACAGGAAAGCATCTAGCCATTTCTGATAGGACTTGGTGAATTTCTCTGAGGAAAGGGGTTATAGGATTTTATAGTAAAGCATATGGATTCAATGTCTATCTATAATAAAATATGTGCTCAATCAAATAGGGTAATTCTGCATAAAAGGACAAGTAGAATTTTTTGAAAATTGTGAATGCAGAAGGCTCCAGTCCCCACGACAGCTCAGTGACAAAAGAACATCTCTTTGGTGCTTGACCTTCTTGACTCTTGGTGGAGATAGCTAATGTCCAAATATGATTTGACATATGAATAAAAAAGTCTACACATCCACATAAGATTTTAAATACCCCAAATTGTAGGTATCATAATGAAAACAACAGAAATCATGTGAAATTTGTGTAAAAATTAGATAAGTCATAAACAAGATATCAAATATTAGTAATAAGGAAATACATCTGTGAGATAAGAATGGAAATAGTTGCTGGAAGAAGGCAGACTTTATGTGAGCTTTAATTTCATGAATTCATAGTCGTTTTGGTAACTGATTACTCTTCAAGCATGCATGTGAGCTTTGACTTTCTTACAGTAAGGACATAGAAGAAAGACAATATGTCTATTAAAAATCTTTAAATTTCACTATAAGATTTTAGTTTTATGTCTATCAAGAATTGTTTGCAGAGCCCAAGCAACCTCAATCTCTTCATGATAGTAGATATTTGAAAATCTAGGTTTGTAGGTTTTCTATCTTGTGAGCTATGAAAAAAATACTGTATTTTGTTTTTCATAATCATTTCACAAGTTAATATGCTTAATGCAACATGTATGAGACATAGTTGAATTCAAACCAGAGAAGCTGTAACAGTGATTTCACCAAAGGTGTTTTATTAATTGTCAGAAACCAATTAAGAAGACCGTTCATAGACTGTACCTCATCTGAATGGCCATTAAGAAAGACATTTCTCATGGCTATTAATACCAGTGTGTGAGGCAGTTTACAAAAATCTCTGAAGTAGTGTGGGTGTGGTTTACCAAAGCGAAGCAAAAACATATCTGTACTTCCCAGTAAAACCTACCCACAGGAGCCACAGTGATTGTTTTCGCAGCGTATAGCTATGAACATAAACGATCCCTGTACTCAGAGTTTCTAGTACAGCGGCATCTGTGTATTCTCTCATTACCTGTTTACAGGATAGAGTTTTGTTTGTTTGTTTGTTTTTTTAATTTTCCCTAATGACCCATTACTGTGCTTCCCTGTGGGGAATGAGCAGCGCCACTGGTTAGGAAGATAAAATTTCATCTCTGTCACTGCACAGTTCATTTTAGGGGAAACTAAAGGTGAGGAAAACATCTGAGTAGACCTCAAGTATTGTTTCAGTTCCGACAAGTAAACATACCTTAGTTAGGGTTACTATTGCTATTATGAAACACCATGACCCAAAGAAGTTTGGGAAGGAGAGGAAAGCTTATTTGACTTATACTTCTTCCTCCATCATTGCTCATCATCGAAGGAAGTCAGGACAGAAAATCGGTTTAGAAACGTGGAGGCAGGAGCTGATGTAGGGGACCATGCAAGAGCACTGCTTACTGGCTTGTCCTTTCCCTAGCCCGGTTTGTTTAGCCTGCTTTCTTGCAGAACCCAGAACGACCAGCCCAGGAGTGACTCCACCTACAATGACCTGAACATTTCCAAGTTGATCACTAATAAATAAAATGCCCTATAGGCTTGCCCATAGCTCAGTCTTATGGAAGCATTTTCTCAACTGAGGTTCCAAGCTCTCAAATGATTCTAGCATTTTGACAAGTTGGCACAAAACTGTCTAGCAGAAAACTTATTGTAGCATTTATTTCCCAAGTGAAATCAGCCCTTAATCCCAACAATCCAGATATCCTGTAATATTAATACAGACACAATTCAGATTTTTTTGGGGTCTGATGAATTGTCTTTATAAATGTGAGTTTTAATATATCAAAAGTACTATTTTATACAAATTATATGTGTGTGTGTGCGTGTATCTTATAATATCACTGTTTCTGCATTTGTATCAATTTCCCCTAAATGTATGATCAGTACTTTGTTAAGAATTGTTGGAAGATTAATGACTCTTGATAGAATTGCCAGTCTCTCCTAGCAACAGGAGGATGCTCATTATCCTGAGTGAAAGGAAATAAACGCTTTGAGAACGAGGTCCTGATGCCATATCAAAATGAGATTCAGCTCACAATATTTGCATGTCTCTTTTGCCTCACCTTTTGGTGGCTATCGTTTTGAGCAGGATGAGCCCCCCTCAGTGTTAGTTTAAGCCACTCCCCACTTTCCTCCTGCCAGAGGAGAGCTGAGTGTCACATGAGGTCACTGGCAAATGGGAAATGCAGACAGCTCTCATCCTCATTGTCGTTGCTCCTAGGAATGCAGCCATGAGCTCAAATGACAAGCAACAATATGATTTTGATTACCTATTGGCTCACTAGGTAGTGATTCCAATGCTTGCTACATTAAAGCTAATTGGATAACATAGATAACATACGTCCATCGTGGGAGTAACAGCAAGAGATAATATTCATGTTCTTTCAGTTCTTGTCCAGTACAGATGTTAAATATTTGTCAAGGTTGAAACAGTGCCTCATTATACACAGGTACTTCGTTATCTCTGACATATTTGCTTCAGGTCCCAGCAGTTCCAGCATCATACTAAGAATTACATTCCCGACTATGGTGGCTAAATGATCATTAACTTCCCTTGGGTAATTCTCGGATTCCTAATTTCTCACGAACTTCCTAAACTTCAGTTCTCCCTCTTTCCCCCCTGGCTTCTTCCTACCAACTAACTCATGTAGAACTGACTGTGTCTGGAAGTGCCATTTAATGGACATGTAATTCCTATCTGCAAAAGAAGTCACAAATCATAATTAGAGTGATAACTCTTGATACCAGAGGGTTGGAGAATAGACCTCGTGAAATAAGCACAGTGTTTTTTATCCTTTAAAAGAGAGGTAGGCCACTACCAACTATTCAAATCTTATTGGTAAAGTATGCATCTTGCAATTTTTTTATTCATTGGGTTTGTGTTTCTGTCTTGTTTTGTGAAGACAGAAATGTGTTCTGTAATCCTCTGTAGACTGAATATATACTTTCTATCAATACTAAAGCATGATTACTTCTTTAAATTGACATAAAGGTCTCTCTGAATTCATATTAAAAGCATATACCTTAATATTAAAATGGAAGGAATGTAATCAAATAGCAAAGCCCAGACCCTGTACTGTGGCTCTCATCTTCTTTTGATACCACAGCACCTTCTCTGTGGTACATTTGGATATGAGATAGTTAACATTATGATTGACTTACAATTTCCCTAAAAATGTTGTATAAAAGAAAAGTAAATGGTCCCAATAAAGTCTAAAATTTGGTATCCCTTTTACATAAATTAGCTCTTACTTTAGCTTCAAACCAAGAGCATCCCTAACTTTCATCACAGGTCACTTTTATTTACTGACTGATTCAAGCACTATCGCTGAGTAAATATGAGATACCAAGCACACTTGAAATCCAAAAGAAGCCAAATCTTCAGCCTAATAGGCCAGTGTCTCGGGGTTTTTATTTCCATGATGAAACAATATGACCAAAATTTGTTAGGGAGAAAAGGGTTGGTTTCACTCAAAGTTCCGTATATCAGTTTATCATCAAAGGCTATGAAGGCAGGAACCCACTCAGAGCATGAACCTGAAGGCAGGAGATCATACAGAGGCCATGGAGTAGTGTTATTTACTGGTTTGATCATCATGGCTTGCTTAGTCTGCTTTTGTATAGAACTCAGAAATTCTAGCCCAGGGGTCGTACCACCACCAATGGTCTGGGATTGCCTACATCAATAACTAATTAAGAAAACGCTCTACAGGCCTCCCTACAACCAAATTTTATAGAGGCATTTTCTTAATTGAGGTTTTCTCCTGAGATGACTTTAGTTTGTGTCAATCTGACAAAAGACAAATATCCAGCACAGAGGGTAAAACAAAAACAAGGAAATTATATTTTATGGGATGTATCTGATGAGAACGAGTGTTTAAGGCCAGGATGACGTAAGTCTCTACCTTGTATAGAATAGCACTTAAGAAAATTTGGAGTGGGTATTATTTTGAAATAGATAGTTGAAGGAACTAATCCTTGAGAAACAGCGTAAGAAAAATTTATTAGTTATAATTGAATTTTCCAAGAAGAAATAATAGTGGACAATAATACATTATGGTTCTATTCAGATACAAATTTCATAAAATAAAGTTGAAAGTTCAGTATGAAAATTTAGGAGAGATGATTGTATTTAATGTCTGCCTGCCTGCCAGTCCTCCTTCTGCCTCTCTCTCTCTCTCTCTCTCTCTCTCTCTCTCTCTCTCTCTCTCTCTCTCTGTGTGTGTGTGTGTGTGTGTGAAGAGAGAGAGAGGAGAGAGAGAGAGAGAAGCATTTTTTCTTTCGGAGCTGGGGATCGAACCCAGGGCCTTGCGCTTCCTAGGCAAGCACTCTACCACTGAGCTAAATCCCCAACCCCGAGAGAAACATTTTTATCAGTTAGACATAAATGTTTATTCCCACTGACAAGCAGCAAGCTGAGATTCTTGATTTGAGCCTGTGGCTGAGATTTCAGCCTAAGCACACACACATTTCTCCCATTATTAGTGTTTAATTTTCTTTTCTCAGTTCTGCCGAGTCCACTTATTCAAATCTGGCTCTCAGTAAAACATCAGTAAGCCAATTAATCCATTTCCTTAATGAGAACTCTCTATTACAAGAACGGGCAACTGCACAGACTTATATTGAACACATCAATCTTGTATTTGGAGGAGAGAATGCCAATTATCTTAGCAATCTGGTTCATTACTGCCATATTGGCCACATTGCTAAACAAGCCTACAGCACAGTTCAATTGCTCTGGAAGAGTTAAGCACTTGGGGGTTGAAATTTCTGGAGAGCCTATTATATGCTGGCCTAGGTTAGAAATTTATGCATCCTCCATCATTCTGTGTTTTCACTGTCCTTTAAAGAATGTGTGTTTAGTTTATATTGTAAGGGGAAAAACACTTGGCAAGTTAGTGAACAATGGGACAAGTCCTCCCAAGATAGATATCTACACCCTATAGTAAGATCCTACATACGTATGATGTATCATGAACTTGTTAGTGACTGGGATTCTTTCCAGTGTCAGAATAGTTTCAAAGCATGAAAGAGAAAGGGAGTGGGATTTGAATTAGGACAAAAGGAAACAGTGTCATCCAAATATAGTAATAAGACCTCACTACGTGAGCCCATTCCAAACCTCTAGCTTTCTTGTATGGTTTTTCCTTCATATTTATGTGCACTGAATGCCATTGAAGAATATAACAGAACCATCAGTATTTTATGATCACAATCACTTTGAAATATCTATCAAGTGGTTATACTGTATGAATATTCATTATGATAGCAATTAAGTAGAAAGAGATCAATTACACCTACTCACATACACACCCAAACATGTGTGCGAACACATGTGTGCATGCACACACGCGTACACACACACACACACACACACACACACACACACACACACACTCACACCATTTTTTATTCCCATCTAAAATCTGCTTGAAGTAGTATCAGATTGCTAAAAAAAGTCAAATTGTGTACATAAAGGGTCTTTGGATTTTATCAAGTCTTAGCATCACAACTTCCTTATTATAACCCTTAATATTTTATTTGCTTTCTGAGTGAATTATATTCATAGTTAGTCTTTTCTAGTTAAAAGGTCAACTATTTGACTTGTAAACATCCGATATTTTATTTTTCCTTTCCTGTTTAGTCTACCTCCTGAACTGAAGATAGAAAATAATTATGATCATTTTTCCCTTAGATAGGTTAATCTAGAGCTTCCTTTCAAACAGGGAGGCATATGAGTGCTACATTTTGTTTTAATGTATCTTTATTAAATGAATTCTTTCAATCCACATTTGTCTTAAATCTCCATAATCAAGACAGCCTGGGATTCTATTCACCATGTCCTTTCCTGGCTACATTCTTGTTGATTATAGGAAAATAGTTTTAAAAAAATATTAAATAAGTAAGGGAGATTCAGTGCTAAATGCTGTGAATAGTCGTTTAAATTTTTTAATTAAAGCCTACTTACGAGAAATAATAATGAATTCCTCACACCATGCTCAATACCGCATATTGTGTCAGTAAAACCCTATTCAGTGTACAGCATTTTCACAGCGTACCCGAAGCATGTGCTTATGTAACTAATGCACTAATAAATTCAAGTCTCCAAGCTGGTTCCTTCACCAGACTATGAATTTAATGAGACTCTATCTGCCTGTGGATATATATTAGTGTTTAGACATTGGTTTAATATTTTTCTACAAAACTGTAAATTATCCAAGGACATATATTTTCGTCCTTCCATGCTCCACACTCAATGACAGTCTCGGGGGAGATTCTCTCTCTCTCTCTCTCTCTCTCTCTCTCTCTCTCTCCCTCCCTCCCTTCCTCCTCCTCCCTCCCTTCCTTCCTCCCCTCTCTCTATCTCTATCTCTTTCATCCCTTCTGTCTGTCTCTCTCTCTCTCTCTCTCTCTCTCTCTCTCTCACACACACACACACACACACACACACACACACACACACACATTTGTAGTGTCACAGTCATAGTGATGTTAAATCACTACTCTTATGAGCTCACAATTTGTTGTCCTGTTTTTCATAGTCTGTAGCTGTTGTTTGACATAGGGCTGTATCTAACCTGTTACACAACTGAGGATGACTTTGAACTCTTGGTTGTCCTGTGGCTTCCAACTCTTAAGTGCTTGGATTATGGGCCAGTGGCCCCATTACCTGTTTATTGTTTGTTTTTCAAAGACAAGGTCTTTCTGAACATCCCCCTTGTTCTAGATTACAGGCATGTACCACCTCTGCTCTCTGCTCACATTTACATGCAGAGATACCCTCACACCCAATCTTTGGTAAGAGAATCAAGTGGTAAAATCTTTAGCCATTATAGAAGGTCTGAAATAATAGAATCAGCAGTAAGTTGCAAAGGACTTCTGGAGTATTAGTATCTGTTATGTTATGATAACAGCTCTCTACTCTACTATAATCCTCAATCTATGAATGAAGAAACTGAAGCACAGAATGGTGAATTGACTGTTTCCATAGGGGTAAGAAATAGAATTGAGTTACATAAATATATATTTTATATAATCTCTATGACTACATAGGATAATATTATAATATATATTAAAATATATAACTTACATAATAGATATAAATACATAACTTTAAGGTCAAATATATTAAAGAATTCAATTCAGAACTGAGTCTAACTCGGGCGTTTCTGTGTACTATGTAGTGTCTCTAAAATCATAGGACAAGAAACTTGGATCGATGTACACACCAATAATCCCAGCAGTCATGATGCTGATATAGGAGAGGAAGAGCGAAAGCCTGAGGTACATACTGAGAGCCAGTCTCAGTAAACCAAACATTAAAAAAACTAAATATAATATAAATGTAACTCACCAAAAGAGCTATAAAATAAAAAAAATCCACCAGTTTTGATTTTGTAGATTAAATCAAATAATGATTCTCATCAGTATAATTTCCCACTGATATCTTTAGCTCTGTTCCATGCCCCAGTTTATTGCTACAGTTTCACTGGCTGTTAAAAGTGTTGTTAGAGTTAATTTCATGGATATCCCTGACTTCACCACTGGGTGTCCTGACACTTGGGAAAACTTTACTGGAGTTACTTCTGTGGTAGTTGACTTCAGGTGAATCTTCCTCAGTAGATGAAATGGAGAGGGTTGCCCTGCCTGATCTGGAAGAGTCTCATCCAACAACCAGAAGCTTGAAAAGGGATGCCCTTCCTTTTATTAGGACTTCTGCCTTTCTACTTTGACAGAAGCCCTGGCCTTTGTTGTACCAGTAATCTGACAGACTCTGGGCTAGACTACCCTGTCAGCAGCCCTGGTGCCAGGCCTTGGGAACAGAGAAGAACACACAACCATATTTTAGATTGTTTACTGCTTTATGTTGACAATCCTCTACTAATATGCCAAGTAACAAATGAGGAAATTGAAGCCCTTTGAGTCTCCAAATTGCGAACTAGAACCAGTTCTTAATTAATCTTATAATTCCCTGTGGGTTCTGTTTCTTTGATTAACTCTGACCAATGTATTAATTTGATTTAAAATGTCTTGCTGCTAATTTTGATCATAATTGCCCCATGGTACAAATCTACCGTGTAAGGAAACATCTGATTATAGATTAATCATGCCACCTTATATAGTTGCAGTTGAATCTATAATCAAATGTTAAACCTATCACCTGGGGAAAAAAGGAAGGTGTGCTAGACATAAAATTAATGACATGGAGTTCCAGATGATCAAAAAGAGAAGCTGAGAGATAGACCACATACAAACTAGTAAAAATCTGTAGCAACTTTTGGCCACTGATACGACATCCAGGCTAGAAAAGTTAGAAACATCAGTCCCACATGAGCCATTGGCAGGTATCAGAAGCACGAAAGAGGCTAGGACAACGCCAGTGGCATGGATTACCATAGCATCAGCCTAGACGTATCATTCAGGTTACTTTGAGAAATTTTCATGAGCAATTGCCCCAGCTACTCTAAATGTAGAAAATAACAGACCATAGGGTACCCAACTACAATGGAACCTCTATACCTAAGGATCAGGCAAGACCCGTTATCCAGGAGAGAGTCAAAAAATTGTAAGTGCCAGAGGACAAGGGCATGTGCTGAAATAATCTTCTGTATGTGACAGGAAAGCTACACCCATAAAGTCTCAACAATGTGATTATAACGATGATAATATCAGTAAAACACTTAACACAGGGGGAGGAAGTATCATAAGGCCACTCCTAGATTAGGAACTCCAAGCAATTAATGGCTGTTGAGAAAGAGAAAGAGGGAGGGGGAAAGGGAGAGGAAAAAAAAGAGAGAGAATATTAATCAGTCTGTCTAGGCACCAGCTTCTTGACAGGTTATCCAAAACTAAGTGATCAGTCTAAACATATATACATGTAATCTATGCTAAATGGATTCAGCAAGCTACACTTAAATATACTATGGTTATGCATATATATGTATGTATCGATAATGCTGTATATGTATACATGTATGTAATTCTGTATCAATATTAGAAAGAGGTCATGAATTTGAGAGTGTTTTGAAGGAGACATAAAAGGAGTTACAGAACGGAGGGTAGACTGAAAATTATATAAATATAGTATGCATGTGGAAAATTTTTTTAAAAAAATATTTTTAATTAAAAAGAGAAGTACACAAGCTCCTGTTTACCTGAATTCTCTGTGCCTGAATTAATTTTGTGTTGTAGGTTAATGAGCAGACTGAGCTTAGATATAACAGAATAAGACTGGGGCTTCTTGCAGTATTGACGAGAGACATATGACCAGGTACTTCAGAAGTCCCTAAACAGGCTCTCGTTATGCAAAACAAAAGAGTAGAAAATATTGGAAGCCACAAACCACCTAGAAGGTTATTAAACACTAGCAAATTATTTTCCTTGGCGATCTGAGTGTAGTTCTTTTGGTGGCGTCTCTACATCCCTGCACGTATGCTGGGAACCTAACACGCCCTGAGAACATAAGGCATACCTAGGCTCTGCTGCTTTCCTGAAGTGCACGGCAGACAAAGAGCCTCAAGCACCTCAGAAGAATTGGCCAGTAAACCATTTCATTTATAAAATGAGAGTGATACCTCTTGATGATTGGCGTACATTAAGTTCCTTAAGTTCAGCCTTCCTCTGAACTCTACAATAAACACAGAAGAATACTGTTAACTGTTCTTGTGGCTGAAAAGATAAGCTTAGTCTCAGTGGGACAATTGCATAATTTTGAGAGAAGATATGGAGATCGAGGAAGTGCTTCATTCTTGATGACTAAGATCCCTACATCTACCATCCTCATCTATGACTAGAACCTACAAGTTCACTACTGGTGTTGGGTCATTTAAATACAACTTAGGGGTGTTCACATGCATATATGCATGTGCATGTGTGTCAGTGGTGTGTGTATCTCAAAGTGGATTTTCAGTCTTGTTATGAAGTGCAAAGAAGTAGTAATGACATGTAATAATACTCCTTGAGGTTTAGACATCTTCTTGAGGTTTAGAGCATGTTTGCTGTGTAAGGTTTGTGTCTGTTACAGAACCATGAACAAAGATTCTTTATAGATAAGAGATCTTAGGGTGCATTATATTTATTGCTATTGAAAATTTTTGCAAGGATTGATTGTGTGTCTATGTGTGTGTGTGTGTGTGTGAATACACAATGGTATACATGTTCTCTAGCATGAATATATAGATCGAAAGACAACTTGTTGGAGTCATGTGTTTTCTTCCATCAGAATGGCTCTAGAGCTTGAACTCAGAGAGCCAAGTTTGATGACAAAGGCCTTTATATGTTGAGCCAAAGAGTATCATTGGATCTATATGACTTTTAGAGTCATTGACATTTTGGAATTATTTGAAATAAAACCAAAAACCAAATTTAAAAAAAAAAAACAAATGAACAAAGAAACCCACCATCACCATCACCACCAATAATAAAAACGAACCTTAGAATTCTAAATCTCTAAGCCAGGAAAAATTATAATGGCACTAAGGAGACATGCTCTAGATACATGTGAGCATTTGTGGGCAGGGAGCAAAGGTTTTTCTGCCATACTTGTCTACTGTAACTATTCCTAGGCAATGTTTAGATTAAATGCATAGAAGCACAGTGAGAAATTTGTGTGGATAGACTTAGATCAAGCTTGGAAGACACTGCAAGGAGCTAGGAACATTAATCAGTTGGGCAGTCTTTTACCTCAACCATTTGCATTTGAACCTTCATTATCTGATGAAGAAAGGGAAAATGTAGGGTCTCCGTTAACATCTTTAGATGACGTCTAGTCTGGAGCCAATGCCAAGGATGCAAAAGGATGCAGTGTTAGGGAATTAAGAAGCTCCCTATTTTATTTCTGCCACAACATATGTGAATTTTCAGTTTATCTCAACATCGCAGGCAACAATGCCTATTTAATCGTTGTGCAGATCAATGGGCTAGAGAGCATATACCTTTGTATTTGACATTTATTACCTATGGTATAAGTGTAGGGTATTAATAGAGCCCAAAAGGAGTTAACCTCCCTCATATCTTTGGGATTGACAAAGTGGTCCAAGCAGAGGGAAGAGCAAAATGATAAATTTTAGAAAACCAACTTGGCATTTATTTGTTCATATTGCAGTGTTGGGAACTGAATCTAGAAAGACTAAAACAAGGCAGTCTAACACTAAGTGGTGTTCCAGTTTGGAAAGTTTAAGTGATAGAAGTGCTATGGTAGGGGATGAACCTGAAGATAAGGACTCCTCTGGCCAGGATGGTGAGAGGTTGGATGAAGCCTTTAGAAAATGGGAATGATGCTGGAAATCAGGTAGAATTTGGAGGGCACAGAGTACTGGATATGAGTTACAGGAATAGGTGGAACAGCAGAAAATGGGCTGAACTAGATGGGTTAGAACTAGAAGCATGGAGTGTTCCAGGAGTCAAGCACTAGCCTTTTCACCAATACGGTCTCAGGATTCACTGCTCGCTTCCACCCTTTCTTTGGGACAACAAACTACCCACAAACAGGATACAAGAGGGAGTACTCCGTGTGAATCTTACAAGGAACAGTATCACCATTGGTACTAAATGATGACCACAGAAGCTGTCCTACCCATTGATACAGGAAAGGTAGTTGCTGGTCTGAAATGCTGTGTTCAGTTTCCCCCAAATACAGCTAAGAGCTTGATAGAGGCCTAGTTTGTAATCTCACCCAATTCCATCCTCCAAATAAATAAATAAGAAAATTAGATGTGCACTTTGAGATAAAAATGATTTGCAAAAGTGGCCCTCCAAATCCACCAAATTGGGCAAATTTAAATGATCAGTTCAAGTACATGTACTAATTCCTTCTGGGTAGCTAGCCCAAGAGCAGGAGGCCTTGGGGAATAGAGCCAGCAAAATCATTCTTGTCTGGTGGCACATGACAGCCTCTACCTGCAATAAATTGGAAGAGGCTTGGAGCTGTCCAAAGTGCCAAAATAAATACGAGTCAGAGCATTTTCAACTAATCACAGTCCAGCTTCAGTAAATAGAACTCTACCTTTTTCCATTTTCTCTTTAAGTCCCTTACCTTTTGAGTAGCAGGAACAGTAAATATCATTGAAGCAATGACTTTATACATGTGGGTATGAATATATTTCTATTTATAGCCTTTCTCTATTAGCTTACAGTTTGGATTTTAGTAAAATATCTTTAAATTTTTATATGATTTTTCCGTATGTAATTCTATTTCTTTAAACAATTACACATATGTGTGTGTGTATACACACACACACACACACACACACACACACACACATGTGCGTGTGTGTAGCATCAGAAAAATCAGTGACTACAGTTTACCAGACACACTATCACTACCATTTCCAGAGCATATAGATGATGTGCTTCTAAAAGTAAAACTGGAGACAAAATTTCAATTTATGTGTTTAGGTCATCAAACAAAACAAAAATTGGTTTTTTCTCTAATGTGATGTCTTACCTCCTCGATAGCACAAGACCATTATCTTTTGGGGGAAATATGCACATATCCTATGGGGCATCAGTTTATTAAAAAGCAAAATTAAAAGCATTAGATTCTGTGGGTGAGCAAAACATGATAAAACTAAGAAGAGCTATCTGGTAAGAATAAAACAAATCCATTAAATGTTCTGAAAAGCTCTGTGTAGGTTCACCATTTACTGTAGATTTTTAATCTTTTATTTTATAAGACATATATGGAAATTTTATACTATATTGTCTGAACTATTGATGGTCTGCATTAATTATACTGTAATCTCTGTTCCATTTCAAATACACGTATAAGTTGTAGGTTAACTAATGCAAGGAATTATTGTTAAATGGATTCTATGGAAGTTTCCAAAACAACTGTCTGTTGTGGGGAAAGGGATGACTACAAGAATTATTTAGAAAACTAATGGAAATAATATTTAGAGTCTCGGCTCTGTTGGAGTAACAGGTAGCATATTTAACACATACCCAGAGGGAAGTCAGGAATACTCCACTGAGGGAAATTTTAGAATGTATTTGGATGTTTTGGTTTTGGTGGTTTTGTAATTGTTGATGCTTTGCAGAAAAACAAATCCATGGGGGAAAGTACACTAAAGGAATGAACAGTGAGTGTCATGTGACTCCACCATTGCTTCCTTGTGTTCAACACAAAATTAATATTAGGCTGAGTCTGTAGCATAATACAGGTGAGTGTCCTCTGAGACTCTAGTCCTCCTGTTAGTTGCAATCTCTTTACAAGCATATCATTATATATCCTAAATAAAATTTAGTGTATATGTGATTATGTAGTGATTATATAAAATACATCAATGCTAATTATAATGGCAAAGAGTGTTAAACCAAATAGAAAATATAACTACATAAAAGAAGAAATAAATAAAAACTAAGAAAGGAGCATAACATAAATTCGAAGAGTAAAAATCGTGTCTCCTATTCTAGTTCAAAAGCAGTAGACATTTGTACCCAGGTCACATTGTTATAGTGTGGAAAAACTAACAGACAGCAATGTGACTGTGAGTAAATTAATTGAATCCATGAGAAATATATCATCCAGGTTTCCTTGTAATCACTTCTGGCTTGTTCTAGGTGATCTGAGTCTTTTTGACCATTACAGTTTCCTCTTTAAAGAAAAATTGAAACCCAGTGTCTTAATATGTGACCCATTTGAACCACCATAAATATATTGTACACCATGCTTTGAGTCTAAATGTTACCAGCAAAGCTGTCAGTGTATGGAGTCAATACACCTGAGATGGGACATCTCATGTCTAGAGAAGGAAAAGGCATGTATTAGTAAGAACTGGGATGGGCCTGTGGACTGCTCACAAGCAGCCTTCAGAAGGTTAAACTGCTCTAAACATCTTTGCATTCAAGAGTGACTGTGGTCTGACCACTTATATGAAATAGCTCTTCTATTTTTCTATCCTTTTTTCTGTCTATCTTTTGACCCCTATGTTACTTAGATGAATGGGTTCCTGAATTTGCACATGAATGCTAAGAGACTACCATGGAGATTAGACACATGAGAGGGCCCAAGGGAAATGTTCATCACAATCACTGAAGGGAAACCATGCATCCTATTGACAGGACTGAAAAGACAATTATGAGACTCATCATCACATGCATTCCTAAGTCGTTTCAGAAGCCAGAGGCAACCTTTGCTTTAGGTTTGTAAAGAGAGTTGTTTTGTTTTTTATTTGTTTTTTGCAAAGCAAGCCATCAGGTCTGGGATGTGGTTTGATGATAAGTAATGGCCTACCATATATAAGGTCCTAGGTTCAATCTCTAGGACTGAAGGAAAAATTAAGATTGGCGAGGTTGGTGTAGCCAGTGGCTTTGTCGCCATAACTTAAAAATCTTTCTAATTTCTATGTCATTAGAAATTAGACAAATTCTTACACAAATCATAGATTCCCTGGATAGCCCTCTAACAAACACTGTTGTGGCTATACTGATGGTCTAATGTCCTTTTAAAACCACACTGATAGGTAGACTTCTTGGGGATTTTCACCTAGGCCATGGTCTTGCATGTACACTCACTTCATGGGAGGCACTCAGCTGCCTTTCTCCTAGTGGAGCCATGGTGAACTCATATGTGAAAGAGCCACATTCTCTCTGTAGTTTCCTCTTAACCACTCTATTCAAATTGCTAGCCTTGACCCATAAGTCACTTGTAATTCGAATTTCCCTTTATTTTGCACAGCTTTCTCTTTACCTATGGAACTTATCTTTTTTTCTGGAATATTCATTGTATGGAATACTTGTGATTTTTTTTTGTCCATCCCTACACTATCCACTCAAGAATCTAAGTGCATGAGACAGGGATGGTTGGTTTGCTCTCATTGTTTTGAAATTCTTTCTAGGGTTGATAGGAGCAGACAATGTAAATTACCATGGTGAAAGAGAGCACGTGTGCTGCGATTTAAAGAGCAGAGCAATGGAAGCCATAAGAAAAATTCTTAAGGAGTCAATTAGGAAAACATCCACACCAGCAAATTGATTTGTGGTTGTAAATAGAAATGTAAGTCTTTCTGTGCACTGTTAATTTCTGAAAAAAAAAATCCTTGGCTCATTAGTGGCCCCCGGGACTGCTCATTAGCTGTGTGGAAAGAAATATACCATTAACACCTTAACCCAGGGCTCATAATCAACTTTTTGAGAAGCTATTTATATTAATTTTTGAAAACTCTTTATGACATTTAAAGATAGGGGCAGAAAAAAGAAATCATCTTTGAATTTACCACGGTTATTATTCGATAAATCATCAACTGTTACTGGAAGCCTTATTTTAAGTGGCATCAGAGTTGATAGACCCTACCATCCTATTCCCATGTAATTGGTGTAAGGGAGTCCCCAGGGAATCTATGAATTATGGAACAAACCCGCTCACTACACCCACATTAAGTTTAATTATCAAGAACTTAAAAAAATAAAAACTTGACACCACATAGATGAGCCTTTATTCTATGACTGACACAGAACTCCTACAGAATCTCACTCTGTGCCCTGGGATGCTAGCAGCTGATGGCATTGGACCCCATGGTACTCTACACCATCTTGGTCTGATGGTATAGACCATCAGTATTTATTTTGTTTGTTTGTTTTTTTCGGAGCTGGGGACCGAACCCAGGGCCTTGCACTTGCTAGGCAAGCGCTCTACCACTGAGCTAAATCCCCAACCCGATCATCAGTATTTTGAATTGATTCTTAGATCTGCAAGATTAATTTTGCTCCCTAAATATGTCTGTCTCTCTTTGAATTCTGTTTACCTGCTCTGCTGTAAGTTACATGTTTCCATAAAATCCTATATTGATTAAAATACTTGATTTAGGATCCTATACCAGCAAATGCTACCAGAATCTTAAAGGCTAATTCTAACTACCTAAAACAACATACATTAAAGAGTCATTTTAATTTCTTAAAATTTGTGCAAATTCCCTCAGTAGTTTTGGAATATCTGTCACCAAACTGACATTGGTTCACCTAAAACATATTTGTATTCGAAGCAGAACAAAAATTACAGTGTAACTGAATCGCACCATTAAAGATGGGGACAATAATATCGCTTTGGGTGATGTGAGTCTATTCTTCCATTCTCATTTCTGTCTAAAAATATTGAAAACTACTGTCTTAAAGTATGACTCATTTGAACCACTATATATATTGAAAATTGTGCTTAGGGCCTAGATGTTACCAGCAAGGCTATCAGTGTGTGGAGTCAAAAGACGGGACATGTCACTCCCACAAAGACAGAAAGGCATTCATTCGGAAGAGCTGTGGTGGGCTTTGTGGACTGATCACTAATTACCAGCCTTAAGTTCAGTAGGTTAAACCTCTCTGACCATCTTTGTATTCAATGGTGACTGTGGGTCAAGCAGTTGTTTAAAACAACTCTTCCAATATCTTTTGACCCCCAATTTACCTAGATGAATAGGTCCCTATCTGTGAACATGAGATGTTAAGAGACTCCAATGGAGAAGAGACACATGTGAGGAGCCAAGGGGAAATGTTTGTGGTAATCACTGAAGGGAAATCATGCATCCCTTTGAGGGGATTGAAAAGCCAATTATGAGATCCATCATCACTTGCATCCGAAGTGATTTTAGAAGCCAAGGGCCACCTTAGCTTTAGGTTTGTGAAGAAAGTTTTTTGTTTGTTAATGGTTTGTTGGTTTTGATTTTTTTTTATGTCAAACCAAGCCAATCAGGTGAAGTCTTGGGTGTCGTTTACTGATAAGTAATTACTTACCACATATAAGGTCCTAGATTAATCTCTTGCATAGAAGGAAAAAATTATGATTGATGACATTGGTGTCATCAGTGACTTTGTGGCCATAACTTAAAAAACAAATAGCAAAAAATAAAGCCAAAAACCCCTCCAGTTTACTTTTTATACTTTAGACCACCAGGTCTCAACCTGTTATCCATAATCCCTTTGGAATGTCACATATTAGATATCCTGCATATCAGATATTTATAGTAAAATTCATAGCAATAGCAAAATTACAATTATGAAATATCAAGGGAACAATTTTGTGTGTGAGGTTCACAACAACATGAAGAACTATGTTAAAGGATTGCAGCATTAGGAAAGTTGAGAACCACGTCTGTGCCCTAATTGATACACGAAACAGAGATTCCCTGTACAGTCCCCTAATCTACAGTGTGACTGACTATACTGGCAGTCTAGTGTCCTTTAAAACCATGCTCTTAGCAGGACTCCTGAGAGATTTTTACCAATGCCATAGCTTTACATGTACACTCCCTCATAGGCAGTACTTATTGCCCTTGTCATAGCAGGACCAGCGGGAACTCCCATAAGGAAGCCCCGCCTTCACCAAATGGTTTATTCTCGCCATTATTCAGATTGCTATTCTTGGCCCAAGTCGCCTGGAATTCCAATTCTCCCATACTTTTCTCAGCGTTTTCTTTTTGCCCTGCAAAGTATTCTGCACTATTTAACCTAAAATATCCACAATCATTCATTGTCTACCCTAACGCTACTTCAACCCAACAACATCAAAGGCACGAGGACAGTGACCTTTGTTTTGTCTTCATTATTTTAAAATTCCTTTTTTTTTTAAGGTTTAAGGTACACCTTTACATGCATCCCTGAGGAAACTTTTAGGAGAAAAAAAAATATATATATATATGCACACTAATAAAAGTTGGAAAGTTTGAATTTATCAAGCATCATTTTTCATCTTTGACAGTTAAATTAGTAAAGCTATTACTACTACTTCAGGGTTTCTTTTAGCTGCATTTCTTCTTTGTTTTTAGTTTGAGTTTTGTGGCTGACTCTGATAATCAGCCGCCTTTAACTGCTTCTCAATTCTTTAAAGAGAGCAGCGCGGTACAGTTCCTACGTCACTATTTTGAACTTCCCCAGTAATTAGAACTTAATGGTGAGATTAAGAAGAATCTTTCTGTTAGAAGGTAAGCCCGAGAACCAACATGGAGAGCAAGAGTAAGCAGGGATGTGTCAGTCAGCAGTGCTAAAACATCTGGGAACCCACCAGACTCAGCATCTTTACTTTTCTGCTATTTCTAAACTTGGCAACTGGGGACTCTATTCATCCTTAATTGATTCTGCAGCTGCATCATCCAGTCATTCTGTAAAAATTTTCTCACTCCACAGCCTCAGAGCATGTTTTAATGCATGATGAAAGTCCAGGGCCACCAGGCAGACTTTTTCATTACCCAAGTAGAAAGCGCCCCTAATAAACCATACAAGATCGCAAAGCCTGAGGCTGGCATCACGAGGCTGCTCTTTCTGTGAGAACTCTCTAGAGGCTGGAATTTCTCTGTAGGCTGTTATATGCTAAGAGCTGGACCAGAGAGATAGAATTAGAAAATAATATGAATAAATGGAAGAGCTGCACACACGGCTTGACATTGTTCTCTTATGAAAAAATAAATAGGCAGGCAAGTGAAAAGGCAATCCGAAATTGCAATGTATTTCCAAGTTCAGTCACTATGTAGAGAAAATTGTGTCATTTCTCTTCAAAGGGTATCCTGAAGAACCTATTATTTTCAGGCTTATAATGTCATACTTTGGTGTTCATCTAAGGTCAGACATGGAACGCAAAATAGAGAGCTAAAGGAGAGAAAATTGGAAACATAAAAGAAATGATTGTAAGCATTTAAAGATGTGTTCATAAAACTGAAACACTTTCACTTGGTCCATATATAATAAGCATCGGTTGCATGCTGGGCACTGTTATTATGTCCCTTGAGGTCATAAGTGACAGTGAGCTAGACTCTACATTAAATGATATGCACATGTAGTGAGATTATCGTTATTATACCCCATCTATGGTGAATTCCTGAGTCAGTAGGAGCGAGAGGAAAAGGGAGCAGACAGTGGGCCTGACAGGTGCAGACAGTCAGTGCACAGACGCCACCGGAGAAACTCAAGTGGCTGTAATAGCGTTAAGGTAAATGTGTGGCAAGTGACAGGAGGATTTGTACAAAATGAGGCCACAGGAAGAAGCCTGAAGATACATTACCAACGTTAATGCTTCTCCCTGAGGAAAATAAGAATACTATGCCAGGGTGTGTGCTCTGGAATGACTCAAGACTCAAGACTTAGTTCTAGTCACAGACTGCAGAGACCAGAAGAGGCAAAATGACCTACCATGGGGCTACGGGTGGACAGCTGAACAGAGATAGTGCCAGGGGAGAAGGCAAGCTATGTGGCTTGGAAGGTGCCCTGTGTGATCGAACAAAAGGTTAGGATAAATGAACTAACACTGGGGTTATAGAAGCAGACGGGGTCCAGCTTAAGTGCTCGGTAGAGAAATGCAGAGCTCTTGAGACAGCAAATGGAGATGAGAAAAGAGCTCTGTGGGAGAGTTTTGTGCTTAATTAGGGGGAGAGTCTGAGTTGAAATGATTACAGTATATATAACACAGATGCGAGTAAGCAATTTTCTACTAAATCTAGCACTGGGACAAAGGATGTAGACTGGACAGCAGATGGTGGAGCTTGTATGGGAGCGTGGCCTTCACAAGAGTTTAGCTGAATATTATCAGCACAAAAAATTTTTCATGGAATTCTATATTCATGGTGTCTTCATCCTCACGCTGTATAGCTATGCTATTCTCTTCTGGGTTTGATTAGATATTAATTTTTATTTTACAGAAAGTTATTTAGACCTTATCACCCTCATTGAAATAATAACTGTTGAAAGAGTTTAAAAAGTTAAGTAGCACATAGAATTTGTAGTATTTATGGATACCCCGTGTGTGGGGGTGGGGTATGAGTGGGTGTATGTTGGACCTATCTGATTTAATGCTACTTAATATACCAGTTTTCCTTTAAATCAATGTGTCAATCAGATTTCGGTTGTGAAATGTTGGAAAAGCCATGCAACGAACAGAAGACGAAGACGGAACCATTTGAGACCCAGTCCCCATTGTGATGAAAGAACAGTATCTCCTTTCACAGCTCCTTCCACACCTCAGCGATGTAGACTTCATTAACTGTGGCAATGCCCTCCCTATCAGTTTCTTTCCTTGAGTAGCGTTCGCACCTATTTCCTAAAACTTCACCAACTCTCAACTTGTCTAGCTTAGAGTATTCACTTCTCAACTTAGGCACTGTTAGCCCGGATTCCTGACTAAATTGGGTCTCTTATAACAATTCCCATATATCTTGATTCCTTCAATGGACTTCAGATTTCCATAGTTGTATGGAACTCTAGAAGCCTGCATGGTGATATACTCCTGGAAGTTTCAAAAACTTGACAGTGAGTCTGTAAACTCAAGAACAGAATAATCAGCCTGTTAAGAACTTATCTCAAGGAGAGAAATGGGAGCAGAGGAGGAGGAGGAGGAGGAGGAAGAGGAAGGAGAAGGAAGGAGAAGAAGGAGGGGGGAGAGGGAGAGGGAGAAAACTGGAATGATGATGGGAATAGGTAGTGGAGAACAGGAGATAAACAAGGAAAGGTAAATGTAAAGAAGGAACAGAGAACCCTGGGAACAGGAAAGAAAGATGGAAGATATAGGCACAGGAAATACCATGTACCCCCTGTGCATGTTTGTAATATATGCATAAAAACACAAACACATGCATACACAAAGACCAGGAGATACACACACACACACACACACACACACACACATGCATGCACACACATATACATGATGGCAAACCATTGAAGGCAATTTTCTGAGATTAGAGAAGTGGTTAATTGATGCAAATGGATGTGGAAGGGCAAAATTCCAATAAATAGCACTGGTTTTCATTGTAGACATGTACTGAAAACTAAGCGCCCTTTCTGACAAGCGAGGCCACATGTCCTATGTAGTAACTTGTACCTCACAAACTGAGCGTTTGTAACCCAGACACTAGAATTGCTATGTGTATTACCATAGTAGCAATTGAGAGGCAAAAATTAAAAATAGACATAAATAGCAGTGCTCAGTCCTTGAGCATAATCAAAAAGGATGTCCTGTTCTTGAAAGAATGTAGCACATACATAGAGTGAATGATGCTTTCAAGTACTCAGAAACCTGTTTGATGACCTCTCCTCTGACTTTTGGGGTTGGTTTTGTGTGCTCTTAACCTCTCTCAAATCAATTAACCCTAAAGATGTTCCTTTTGCAAAATGCATTATAATATGGTGGGTGGTGACTCAATTCGCCCCGTTCACTCATGGTTAAAATCGGTCTTTATTGTGACCTAATAGACTGCACTCAAATTGGTACTGGGAAAAGAATATGTGTTGTGTCATCGATCGCCATTATCTTATTGTCTCTCTCACTGTTCACTGTATGGCTGCAGACTCCAAGGTGCTGGGGACAGGAATGGCAAATATTTACAACCCTGCTACATCTGGGTGTCGTTCCATGCACCGAGTACACAGCACTCAGTTACTTTCCACAGCAGCCCGATGAGGTAGCACAGTCTTCATTTTAGAAAGACGAAACTTGGTTCTTTACTTAAATGATATATATCATAAACACTAGAAAGATTATTTCTTCCATGTTAAAAAAAAATGGCTGGATGAGCCGCGAGTCCCCAATAGTCTATAAATCCACAGGAGAAAGGAAAATAAAACACTAAACTAAGTGGTGTACACTTCATGTTTATGTGCCTCTCAAAAGACTGCAGTGATGGGATGCAGGGCCCGCCATCCGTCTGTGTCTCCTCTAGCACTGTTTGTGTAAACCACGGAAGGCTTGCTTGGTGATGAGCATTGGATCCTCTGTATCCTTCAAAGAGCAGACTCGCTGTCTTGGCTTACTACACTATAGCACATTTCTCAGCCACTAGGGAGAAATGAAATACGTCAGACTGAGAGTGAAGTACTTAGAGCAGGCTCCCAGTGACAACACAGAACTACCTTAATTCCCCATTTGTAGGAAGAGATGAACTAGAAAGATCAAGAGCAAACACTTATGGAGAAGAGTGGGACAGGTTCTGAATAGATCTGGACAGTAATGTGAGAAGCCAGCCTCCTCACCTTTCTTTCTTACACTTCTCTCTCTTTTCCTCCTCTCTCAGCTCCACCTCCCGAACTAGTCCTCTTGTACTCATCTAGACTTTATTCCTGTTGTGACCTGGCAGACAGTTGTCCAAGTGTGGTACAGAAGCCATCAGCAGTGATAATGACTTCTCGTAAAGAATGCCAACTCGGAGAGACCCCAGTAGCCTTAGGAACAAGTCACATGGTCACAGGTTTGGGTAATGGTTTAAACAGTTTTGGCCCCAAACACAGGGATATGCCTCAGGAAGTATACACAAAGCAAATAGCTTGGTTTGCCAAAACTGAGAATCAAATTTGTGCACCATTCCTTGCATGGAAAGGCTAAGCATTTGGTAATTATAAAAATAAGTCATGAAATAAATAACTATCTTTCAGTTTGCCAATTTCCCTTAAAATTTCAAACATTCAACCTGTGTTACACAGAAATGGGTAATAACACACACACACAAACACACACACACACACACACACACTTGCACACAAAGAGAGATGGAGTACAAATGGTCTCTTAATAAAATTCAACTTCAGCTGAAGTTATGCATGGCTTCTGTGCTTTGAGACAGATTTCCAACCTCTTTTCCACAGTGCTTTTTTTTTCAGGAAAATAAAGGGAAGACTGGACCTACCCTGCACAGGACAGATTTGTAATTCCTCCCCACCTGGAGACTAAGCAATATTCCAATCTGCTCTTAATTTGGTGAATAATTTTCATTGGAGAAATCTGTGCCAAATTCAAGATCTTAGTAACTATTGAATATTCATTAGAGTTTTATCATTCTTCCACATGTAGATGTTTTTGGATGGCAAAACCACACAAAAAATTAAGAAATTGTTCTAAGAACAATGAGAGGAGTGTGAGTTTTAAAAACTTATAGTGTATGGCATGTATATGACATGTATATGTATATGACATGTGTGTATGACACACACACACATACATACACACCCATATCTTATCAGATCCAGAAGTGACACCTTCCATTTATGTATGATATATGTGTGAACCCCAGGCACTCATGGAAACCTAACAGAAGTATATACAACTAACTAAATTTATGAAGGAAGGAGGGCTGTACAAGGAAGAAGTATAAATGCTTCTAGTCTGAGTTACAAAAGCAGCATGGGGCTTAATTTTATAGTACATTTCATGTACATGTTAGACTCGGTGTTTGCAATTTGTCACCAAAGATTCATTAATTCAAACTGTGAACCCAGAAAACATAAGGTACAAAGTTTAATCCATGAATAGCTGAAGACTTATAATAGCTTACTAGATCGTAGATGCCATTCTGAATGATTGCATGCAAGTGTTTGCGTCATATCAGCTTTCAGAACTGACTAAAGAGAATCAGACAAGAATTCCAGATGTGCTATATTTAGTCACTATTTTCTTTCACAAGATCAAAAGGTTCAGTGATATGAAATAAGAAATAAGGACACATTTTAAGGCCTTAACTTTTTTATTCTTTTTCTCCAAGATTTTGGAAATCACTGAAATTGCATATTAAATTCACAGCCAGTTTTTTCTTTCCACTTATATAGTTTCTTCCTTTGTGGGATTAGCCTCTTACTTCAAATGCTAATCTGTGCTTAACATATGCTATATATGGAAAATACCTTGCTGTACAGGGATATGCACTGAAGAATGAAATGTGCACTTAGTATCTATTACTTTGATAAGTGTAGTTTTCAAGTGTTCCTGATACCAGTATTTTACAAAGAAAACAGCTAGTTGAGTAGCCTATAAAGAGAAATAACAAAATATTATCAAACCATAGTAATATGATGGTCTCCTGCCAATCTAACCAGCAAACCTTCTAGAATTTATACAGTGAGGATGCCATGTGCCCCAGATACTGATTCTTGACTTATTTACTTTCTCCACAGAGCTACCCCTCAGAGTAGGGACTTAGTTTCTCTAGAATCTATGTTAGCATGAAACAGCTTGAAAAGTTTCCTAACTGACTCACAGATGTGAAAATAAAGTATTTGGTTTTGGTTTTTAGCTTCATTATGACCTCTATTCATAATGAATGAGACAAAAATGGAATTTTTTGACCATAATCTAATAAATTCAGTGAATGATCCAAAATTCAAAAGAATCGTGTTAAATATTTTTACGGGGTGATTCGATTCTCATATGTGTTTACTAGCCCTTTATTTCCACCTTACCTGGCATGCCAGTATTGTGGAGGCACAAAACTGTGGTTGTGATCTCGTGACAGTATTTAGGTAACTACCACAGGGCTGTTAACCTTGTGACAGGAGAGACAGCCTGTAGCTTTGGATCAAGAAATTTCCCTGTAAGAACAATTTGTATTCTCTTGAAATTAACCTCTCTTGATCAGTGCTATTGATTAGTTGTGCAAGACACATCCCCAAATGTTGAAAGTAAACATACTGGTTAATGTTCATAAGCCCTCAACTAGCTGAGTTGTTTTCCTGAATTGCTCTGTGACATGCTACAATAAAAGAAAAAAATCAGCAGTATTGGCTGTGTTATTGTATGATTTAAGTTTTATACATTTTGCTCATTGTGAATTTTTATATTAATATCTGCTTTTCGACTATAGCATGAAATAATATTTAGTGTTATTTGTGAGATTTTAGAATTTTCTTAAGTTTTATACCCAGCAGAAATACCCTCTTGCCCATCCTTAAGCCTGGCCCTAGAGATGAGTGTAGGCTTTGTGGTCAGCTGGCAGGTCAGCCAGGAAATGGAACTGGTTTGTTTTGTTTTGAGGACAGTATTGACCAGTGTGCCTTAGCTCTACTCCATGTAGTCTGTGATGTACATGTATGTCTTGTATCCACAGAAATTGACAGCGACCATATTCTTGTCCTAACTTGGGCACCTCCCTTTGATGACTACAGTAAGACAAGTGTGAAAGGGGAGACGCTTACACCAAGTTGGGTGGCTCTGCACGGATAGAATTCCCTGGGACGGAGTGGTCTTCACCATTTGGACTGCAACTGCAGCGCTGAGCCCCGTCCCACTGCAGGCTCCCATCGGTGGCAGCGCTGCAGCTGCGTGGGGCTCTGGAGCCGAATTGCTCTGTGCATAGCGGCGCCCGCAGGCTCGCAGTGTCAGCCAGTTTAACAAGGAAGGGGACCATTCTTTTTATGCAGAAACTCTTTAGTTCTTTCCTTGACAATCAGGTATTTCTAAATTTGCTTTAACACTTGTACTTGAAGAAGAAATCATATCAAATTCAAGCATTTGTTTTATTTTGCGTGGTTTATATATTCACTAGAGTATGGCCAAATTGCTAGTGGCCAGCCCCGCAAGGGAGGATGAATCTTTCTCTGCCAGTAGCTGGGCCAGAAGGCATCAGCTGAGGAGAGCTGTGAGGTAGACCGCAACCACCTGTGTACTATAGTGCCGAGGACTGCAGAGCGACTACTCAGGTATTTTTTAAAGTGACAAATCTTTCTAAAGTTTTACTGAGAGCTTCAATTTATTTATTTATTTATTTATTTATTTATTTATTTATTTATTTATTTATTTATTCATTCATTCATTCTAAAAATACAGAGAACAAAGGGAGGATGGTGGGGCGGGGCACCTTCAGTATGGAAAACACTGGAACACACTCCCTCAGGTTAGAGCTTAAGGATAACATTAGAGGTGATGACTGCTACTTGGTAGAATGTAACAGGGGTGGGATGGGGTGGAGTGGGGAGGGGTGGGATGGGGTAGGGTTAGGCAAGTTGGGGTAGGGTAGGGTGGGAATGCTGGCTCACCTCTGTTTCATTCTCCACATCATAATGCAGTTTAACCATGTGAAAAACCTCATTAGACAACTTATTCTATAACATGTCCAACCACCCAATGCTGTTAATGCTACCAGAGTCATTAAAGACAAGGAAATGCAGAGCCTCTCAGGAGACAAGCTCTGTTAGAGCATGACAAATACAGAGGTGGATGCTTGCAACCAACCACTGAACTGAGAACAGGATTCCCAATGGAGGAGTTAGAGAAAAGATTAAAGGAGCTGAAGGGGTTTGCAACCCCATAAGAACAATACCAACCGGAGCTCCCAGGTACCATCCAAAGAGTACACATGGACAGACCCATGGCTCCAGCTGCATATGTAGCAGAGGACGGCCTTGTTGGGCACCAATGGAAAGAGAAGCCCTTGGTCCTGCCGATGCTTGATGCCCCAGTGTAGGAGAATGCCAGGGCGGAGAGGCAGGAAGGGGTGGTTGGGTGGACGGGGGACACCCTCATAGAAATGGGGAGAGGGGATGGGATAGTGTGTTTATGGACAGGAAACCAAGAAAGGGGATAACATTTGAAGTATAAATTTAAAAATATCCAAAAATAAAACAAATAAAATAAAACCAACAAACAAGGCAGTAAATAGTACCCCCCCCAAAAAAAAAAGAAAAAAAAAGAAATGCTGAGAAACCCACGGGGGTGGGGGAGGGAAGGAACTCCAGGAGGCATGATGCCTGATGCGTGAATGCAATGTAGTATCCAGTATCCAGAGCTTTGAAACAGAAGAAAAACCACAGGATATGAAAACAACGAGAGCATCAACAGAGATCTTAGATAATCATAACATATGAGCTCATTCATTATGTCATGTTAGCGTAAGGTGCCAGTTCACAGGGTTTGTAAAATCATTATAAAAGTAATCCAATTCTAAAATGAAATTGTTATTTTGAAAAAAAACCTTAATTTACAATTTTGTTAAGAATATATAGTTTTTGAATGTTTCCACAAAACTGTGACTTGTTAGTTTTCTATTCATTAAGGGCAATTTTCATAAACATTAGCCCAAAACTAGTTCATAAAGAAAAGTGACAGATGGCGAATATCTGCTTTCCTGGTTACCATCTTGAACTATAATTGATTATAATTGCATTGGTTTTCTACCAAACCTTAAATGAATCTGAAACATTTTTATTTTCATCATTTCCAATTCAAATGGCATCTTCTTCGAGTATCTCTTAGAAACACAAATCCTTAGATTAACTGACCTATATTATGCAGACATTTGGGAACTGTAGCAAGAAATCAAGGAAAAACATAAAGCTAGTCTTGAATTTTAAAGATACACACACACACACACAGAGTACACAATAATTGTTACCATTCTCAGGATAATTGGTACATTGCATGTGAATCAACATAGAAAAATAGAACTGGGAATATTTTCTTTTAAATTATATAATTGTCAATACAGTTTTGTCTTTTAATCTCTGCTTTTTATGCATGTGACCCGTTCGTATTTATAAAACAAACATTAGGAATGTATGTTTAAAAGTACTCATAACCAAAATGATATGAAGCATCTACAGCTGTTACCTCCAGGAGCTCAGCTATGGCAGTTGACGACCACATACTGTTACAGAGGATGTTCCTGTAGAGAGAAGTAGTTACCTGAGAGGTGCTTTCAAAAACTCTCCTGTTGCTAAGGCCCCATAATCAAGCTTTCACTTCTCTCTGAAATAAGTAAACTGTCCCAACATCTGGGAGGGCATTGTGTCTAAGAATACATGCACCATATGCTTAGTAGTCATTTTAAATAACTGTATCCATGTTTATCTCATAAGTAAGGTCCCTGAAGACAAAACCTAGGTAAAACATGCAACCCATCTGTATTTTAAATAAGAAAAAAAAGACTTGAGCAAAATCTCGCTTATGTTTTGTTGGTCTATATAGTAGTTAAAATGAAAATATCAATAGCAGTAAAAATATGTATCATTGAGTATAGAATGATGATTTGATAATGCATCCATGTTTGGCTCTATGAAGACAGAAATTCAACTTTGAATCTTGTCATGTTATCAGCAGTCGATAAGTGTTTGTGATAAGTAAATGTTTTTGCAGATAAGCAGTGCAAAAGGGGCTTTGTATTTATTTCTAACTGTTGTTTGAGAACTCCAGATATGCATGTAGCATAGCTGAGGGGTTGGTAGCAGTTGATGGCTGCTGCAGAAGGGAGCATTGTTCAAGGGTACAGCTACTGATAGGCCACCCATGCTTCAGCTCGTAGCCCTACACCCACGTGTACACTGTCAGCACCAAAATGACTCAGTGGGTTAAAAAAAAAAGTGTGTTGTTCATAAGAATGTTTGGGGGAAGCTGGACTGAGGAAGTAGGGACTGGGTTTTAGCAAAAGAGAGTTTAAATCTAATACTTGACTCATAAGCCAATGTTCTTTGTGTACACACTAAGATTTGTTCATAGAATTAAAGAATTTAGCAGTGTTATTCTGTTTTGAAAATAAAGGAGAGGCGACAATGAAAAGACTCCTTACATAATGTTAGTGGAGAGTAAGAAGGCAAGGTGGACCTGTCCACTTCTGAACCAATAGATGGCATTCCCACTGGCTTTCCAGGTAGGATGTAGAGACTGAGGGTGAGTCAAGGTTAATACTTATTCTGAGGCTCAAATGGCTGGAGTGAAGTGAAACACAATGTTGAATTACCTGAAGTTTTGCTATGCACAAGAGCCCGAGAGCACCATCATAGCGCTTTCATCTATAAAGGTGATGTTATTTATCTCAGAACAAAGCATAAATAATAAGTAACTGGAGATTGAAATGTTCCCATCTGTCCGTCTCCATCTCTTGTCATATTTATAGGCAATGCCTTGTGCAGAACACTTAATCTTGAAACAATAAACAAGGAGCCGCCTTCCCTCACCGAGGCATTTCTGTTCTTACTCAGTAAATATCAAGATCACAATATGGCAAAGGTTTGTAGAGACAGTATGAAAGATTAGAAAGGATTTGTGTTAAAATGATTACAGTGCTTAGAAATTTATCAGACTTGGCTTGTGCATTATTCCTAGTTTTCTGGATCCATTCTGCAGAGATAATCAGGTACGCTGAAGCAGAGGTTCTAGGCATTAGGACTTCAGCCTCCTTCTGAGGAGAACCAACTCTACTCTTCAAATCTTCCTCATGAAATTTCAATGCAATCCCCATCACAATTCCTACTTAATTCTTTGTAGAGAGAGAAAGAGCAATTTGCAAATTCATTTGGAATAACAAAAAACCCAGGATAGCAAAAACTATATACTCAACAATAAAAAATTCTGGGGGAAATCACTGTCCTGAACTCAAGCAGTATTACAGAGCAATAGTCATAAAAACTGTATGGTATTGGTACAGAGACAGACAGGTAGATGAGTGGAACAGAAATGAAGACTCACAAATGAACTCACACACCTATAGTCACTTGATCTTTGACAAAGGAGCTAAAACCATCCAATGGAAGAAAGATAGCATTTTCAGCAAATGGTGCTGATTCAACTGGAGGTCAGCGTGTAGAAGAATGCAAATCGATCCATTCTTATCACCATGTACAAAGGTTAAATCCAAGTGGATCAAGGACTTCCACATCAAACCAGACACACTCAAACTAATAGAAGAAAAAGTGGGGAAAAGTCTCAAACACATGGGCACTGGGGAAAATTTCCTGAACAAAACACCAATGGCTTATGCTCTAAGATCAAGAATCGACAAATGGGATCTCATAAAACTGTAAATCTTCTGTAGGGCAAAAGACAATGTCATTAGGACAAAACGGCAACCAACAGATTGGGAAAAAATCTTTACCAAACCTACATCTGATAGAGGACTAAAATCCAAAATATACAAAGAACTCAAGAAGTTAGACTCCAGAGAGCCAAATAACCCTATTAAAAATGGGGTACAGAGTTAAACAAAACATTTTCAGCTGAGGATTATTGAATGGCCAAAAAGCACCTAAAGAAATGTTCAGCATCCTTAATCATCAGGGAAATGTAAATAAAAACAACCCTGAGACTCCACCTCATACCATTCAGAATGGCTAAGATAAAAAACTCAGGTGACAGCAGATGCTGGCAAGGATGTGGAGAAAGAGGAACACTCTCCATTGTTGGTGGGATTGCAGACTGGTACAACCACTCTGGAAATCAGTCTGGAGGTTCCTCAGAAAATTGGACATTACACTACCTGAGGACCCAGCTATAACTCTTGGGCATATACCCAAAAAATGTTCAAATATACAACAAAGACACATGCTCCACTATGTTCATAGCAGCCTTATTTATAATAGCCAGAAACTGGAAAGAACCCAGATGCCCTTCAACAGAGGAATGGATTCAAAAATTGTGGTACATCTACACAATGGAATACTACTCAGCTATCAAAAACAATGACTTCATGAAAGTCATAGGCAAATGGAATGAACTAGAAAATATCATCCTGAGTGAGATTACTCAATCACAGAAAAACACACTTGGTATGCACTCATTGATAAGTGGATATTAGCCCAAAAGCTCAAATTACCTAAGATGGAATCCACAGACCACAGGAAGCTCAAAAAGGAGGATGACCAAAATGTGGATGCTCCCACTCCTTCTTAAAAGGGGGAAAATATTCATAGGAGGGGATATGGAAGCAAAATTTAGAGCAGTGACTCAAGGAATGGCCATTCAGAGCCTACCCCACATGCGACCCATATATATGTATATGTATATACATATTTCCACCAAAACTACATTAAGATTGATGAAGTTAAAAAATGCATGTAGAAAGGGACTGGATATAGATCTCTCCTGAGAGACACATACAGAGCGTGTCCAATACAGAGGTCAGTGCTAGGAGCAAACCACTGTACTGAGAATAGGACACCCTTGGAGGGATTAGAGGAAGTATTGAAATAGTTGAAGGAGCTTGCAACCCCATAAAAACAACAATGCCAACCAACCAGAGCTTCTAGGGACAAACCACTACCGAAAAACTATCATGGACTGACCCAGGGCTCCAACTGCATATGTAGCAGAGAATAGCCTTGTTGGGGCACCAGTGGAAGGGGAATTCCTTGGTCCTGCCAAGGTTGGACCCCCAGTGCAGGGGAATATGGAGGAGGGCAATAAGGGGGATGTATGGTGGGAATACCCGTATGGAGGAAGGGAAGTGGAGGAAATGGGGGCTTATGGACAGGAAACCAGGAAGGGGAATAACCTTTGAAATGTAAGTAAAGAAATATATAATAAAAAAATTTTTTTTTTAAAAAAAGAAAGCTCACTTGGGGAAAACTTTGAAGGCTGGAGGGTGAAGTGGTGGTTACATTTTGGCAAACTATTCTTATTTGTGGGCTCTCTTCTTAGTTCCACACACTGAGATGAAGTCCAAACCAGGTCCAAATATCATTATGCCAGGAACAGAGAGTGATGAATGCTGTCACTCGGGAACTCTTTTGTCAACTAGCCAGGCAATGGATTGGTTAGATTGAGAGTGATGAAGGACCTGGCCAGTCCTTTGGAAGACTGGTATGTTGAAAGAGGAAATGCCAGGATGACAGAAAAAGTAACCGTGGACTTTGCATACATGGAAATTTTCCAGATAGATTGTCATCATTGTTAACGATGCATATAATCCATTTTCAGGATAGAATTATCAAGAGGTGCATTCAATTACATGAAATAATGAAATATAACAGAAACAACTTCTTCCAACACACACACACACATGCACAGACACACACACACAGACACACACACACAGACACACACACACACACACATACCCATACACACACACACACACACACACACACACACACACACACACACACACTAAATTCACAAAGCAAAGGAATTTGTTCTAATAGAAAGGACTCTCCAAAAAGATAAGGAAGGACACTTTATATTCATCAAAGGAAAAATCCACCAAGATGAACTCTCAATCCTAAATATCTATGCCCCAAATACAAGGGCACCTACATACATAAAAGAAACCTTACTAAAGCTCAAAACACACATTGCACCTCACACAATAATAGTAGGAGACTTCAACACCCCACTCTCATCAATGGACAGATCATGGAAACAGAAATTAAACAGAGACGTAGACAGACTAAGAGAAGTCATGAGCCAAATGGACTTAACGGATATTTATAGAACGTTCTACCCTAATGCAAAAAGATATACCTTCTTCGCAGCTCCTCATGGTACTTTCTCCAAAATTGACCATATAATTGGTCAAAAAACGGGCCTCAACAGGTACAGAAAGATAGAAATAATCCCATGCGTGCTATCAGACCACCACGGCCTAAAGCTGGTCTTCAATAACAATAAGGAAGAATGCCCACATATCGTGGAAATTGAACAATGCTCTACTCAATGATAACCTGGTCAAGGAAGAAATAAAGAAAGAAATTAAAAACTTTTTAGAATTTAATGAAAATGAAGGTACAACATACCCAAACTTATGGGACACAATGAAAGCTGTGCTAAGAGGAAAACGCATAGCTCTGAGTGCCTGCAGAAAGAAACAGGAAAGAGCATATGTCAGCAGCTTGACTGCACACCTAAAAGCTCTAGAACAAAAAGAAGCAAATACACCCAGGAGGAGTAGAAGGCAGGAAATAATCAAACTCAGAGCTGAAATCAACCAAGTAGAAACAAAAAGAACCATAGAAAGAATCAACAGAACCAAAAGTTGGTTCTTTGAGAAAATCAACAAGATAGATAAACCCTTAGCCAGACTAACGAGAGGACACAGAGAGTGTGTCCAAATTAACAAAATCAGAAATGAAAAGGGAGACATAACTACAGATTCAGAGGAAATTCAAAAAATCATCAGATCTTACTATAAAAGCCTATATTCAACAAAACTTGAAAATCTGCAGGAAATGGACAATTTCCTAGACAGATACCAGGTACCGAAGTTAAATCAGGAACAGATAAACCAGTTAAACAACCCCATGACTCCTAAGGAAATAGAAGCAGCCATTAAAGGTCTCCCAACCAAAAAGAGCCCATGTCCAGACGGGTTTAGTGCAGAATTCTGTCAGACCTTCATAGAAGACCTCATACCAATATTATCCAAACTATTCCACAAAATTGAAACAGATGGAGCACTACCGAACTCCTTCTATGAAGCCACAATTACTCTTATACCTAAACCACACAAAGACCCAACAAAGAAAGAGAACTTCAGACCAATTTCCCTTATGAACATCGACGCAAAAATACTCAACAAAATTCTGGCAAACCGAATCCAAGAGCACATCAAAACAATCATCCACCATGTTCAAGTAGGCTTCATCCCAGGCATGCAGGGATGGTTTAATATACGGAAAGCCATCAACGTGATCCATTATATAAACAAACTGAAAGAACAAAACCACATGATCATTTCATTAGATGCTGAGAAAGCATTTGACAAAATTCAACACCCCTTCATGATAAAAAGTCCTGGAAAGAATAGGAATTCAAGGCCCATACCTAAACATAGTAAAAGCCATATACAGCAAACCAGTGGCTAACATTAAACTAAATGGAGAGAAACTTGAAACAATCCCACTAAAATCAGGGACTAGACAAGGCTGCCCACTCTCTCCCTACTTATTCAATATAGTTCTTGAAGTTCTAGCCAGAGCAATCAGACAACAAAAAAGGAGGTCAAGGGGATACAGATCGGAAAAGAAGAAGTCAAAATATCACTATTTGCAGATGATATGATAGTATATTTAAGTGATCCCAAAAGTTCCACCAGAGAACTACTAAAGCTGATAAACAACTTCAGCAAAGTGGCTGGGTATAAAATTAACTCAAATAAATCAGTAGCCTTCCTCTACACAAAAGAGAAACAAGCCGAGAAAGAAATTAGGGAAACGACACCCTTCATAATAGATCCAAATAATATAAAAGTACCTCGGTGTGACTTTAACCAAGCAAGTAAAAAGATTTGTACAACAAGAACTTCAAGACTCTGAAGAAAGAAATTGAAGAAGACCTCAGAAGGTGGAAAAGATCTCCCATGCTCATGGATTGGCAGGATTAATATAGTAAAAATGGCCATTTTACCAAAAAAGCGATCTATAGATTCAATGCAATCCCCATCAAAATACCAATCCAATTCTTCAAAGAGTTAGACAGAACAATTTGCAAATTCATCTGGAATAACAAAAACCCCAGGATAGCTAAAACTATCCTCAACAATAAAAGGACTTCAGGGGGAATCACTATCCCTGAACTCAAGCAGTATTACAGAGCAATAGTCATAAAAACTGCATGGTATTGGTACAGAGACAGACAGATAGACCAATGGAATAGAATTGAAGACCCAGAAATGAACCCACACACCTATGGTCACTTGATTTTTGACAAAGGAGCCAAAACCATCCAATGGAAAAAAGATAGCATTTTCAGCAAATGGTGCTGGTTCAACTGGAGGTCAACATGTAGAAGAATGCAGATCGATCCATGCTTATCACCCTGTACAAAGCTTAAGTCCAAGTGGATCAAGGACCTCCCCATCAAACCAGACACACTCAAACTAATAGAAGAAAAACTAGGGAAGCATCTAACACATGGGCACTGGAAAAAATTTCCTGAACAAAACACCAATGGCTTATGCTCTAAGATCAAGAATCGACAAATGGGATCTCATAAAACTACAAAGCTTCTGTAAGGCAAAGGACACTGTGGTTAGGACAAAACGGCAACCAACAGATTGGGAAAAGATCTTTACCAATCCTACAACAGATAGAGGCCTTAGATCCAAAATATACAAAGAACTCAAAAAAGTTAGACCTAGAGGGAGACAAATAACCCTATTAAAAAATGGGGTTCAGAGCTAAACAAAGAATTCACAGCTGAGGAATGCGAATGGCTGATAAACACCCTAAAGAAATGTTCAACATCTTTAGTCATCAGGGAAATGCAAATCAAAACAACCCTGAGATTTCACCTCACACCAGTGAGAATGGCTAAGATCAAAAACTCAGGTGACAGCAAATGCTGGCGAGGATGTGGAGAAAGAGGAACACTCCTCCATTGTTGGTGGGGTTGCAGACTGGTACAACCATTCTGGAAATCAGTCTGGAGGTTCCTCAGAAAATTGGACATTGAACTGCCTGAGGATCCAGCTATACCTCTCTTGGGCATATACCCAAAAGATGCCCCAACATATAAAAAAGACACGTGCTCCACTATGTTCATCGCAGCCTTATTTATAATAGCCAGAAGCTGGAAAGAACCCAGATGCCCTTCAACAGAGGAATGGATACAGAAAATGTGGTACATCTACACAATGGAATATTACTCAGCTATCAAAAACAACTACTTTATGAAATTCGTAGGCAAATGGTTGGAACTGGAAAATATCATCCTGAGTGAGCTAACCCAATCACAGAAAGACATACATGGTATGCACTCACTGATAAGTGGCTATTAGCCCAAATGCTTGAATTACCCTAGAAGCCTAGAACAAATGAAACTCAAGACGGATGATCAAAATGTGAAGGCTTCACTCCTTCTTTAAAAGGGGAACAAGAATACCCTTGGCAGGGAAGAGAGAGGCAAAGATTAAAACAGAGACTGAAGGAACACCCATTCAGAACCTGCCCCACATGTGGCCCATACATATACAGCCACCCAATTAGACAAGATGGATGAAGCAAAGAAGTGCAGACCGACAGGAGCCGGATGTAGATCGATCCTGAGAGACACAGCCAGAATACAGCAAATACAGAGGCGAATGCCAGCAGCAAACCACTGAACTGAGAACGGGACCCCCGTTGAAGGAATCAGAGAAAGAACTGAAAGAGCTTGAAGGGGCTTGAGACCCCATATGTACAACAATGCCAAGCAACCAGAGCTTCCAGGGACTAAGCCACTACCTAAAGACTATACATGGACTGACCCTGGACTCTGACCTCATAGGTAGCAATGAATATCCTAGTAAGAGCACCAGTGGAAGGGGAAGCCCTGGGTCCTGCTAAGACTGAACCCCCAGTGAACTAGACTGTTGGGGGGAGGGCGGCAATGGGGGGAGGGTGGGGAGGGGAACACCCATAAGGAAGGGGGGGAGGGAAGGGGATGTTTGCCCGGAAACCGGGAAAGGGAATAACACTCGAAATGTATATAAGAAATACTCAAGTTAATAAAAAAAAAGAAAGGACTCTCCAACTGTTGATTGTCAAATGAAAGGGCAATTTGGAATACCAGAGGGACATTTTCTAAATTTTTATTTGTTTTCACAGAGAAATGCCACAGTAATTTTTATAGCCAGACAGTGGAAGTAGAAAGGTCAATGATAATGAGTTGAATTAGTCAATAGAAACAAAAGGCTTTTCTTTATTGGTGAAGTAATTATATTGAGACTTTAGCTGTGTGGATGCGTGTGGTTAGTGTGCATTTACAACTCTTAGAGCTGCCATCGTGGTGCCGTGGATAAGAGGATGAGGAATGAGTTACTCAACTTGCCTGCAGGGATACAGTAGGGAAAGCCTATTAAGGCAATGCAGAAACAGCAATGAGATCACGGCCAACAGACAGCATCATAGCACCGGAGCGGCCTTCTGTAGCACTGTCCTTGAATGGGGAGCCGCACATTCAGATTGTTCAAGAGAGTTATACTGGATTTAGAGGTGGAAAAAAGAAGTTTATTAGATCTGGGATGGGATCTTTCTGGTTTCTCAGAGTTTCTGATTTTCTCTTTCTGATACAAATCTATCTCGTGTCTTCTTTCCCAACCCTAGAGCTGTCATTTTCTCCTGCCCTTCATTCACACCATGAATTTCGTCAGTGAAGTTATTATCCCATCATTTAAAATGAGGCAAACATTACTCATTTAACATATGGTTCTAGCTAGGGATCCATGGGAAATGATGCTGCTGGGTTATGTGATATGAACTTGAAACTAAGCCACGTGTGTTCAGGAGAAAGCTGCCCGCACACTGTTCTCCTGCCTTGGTCAGAGTAGGAGCAGATCTCTGACATAGTTTCGAGTTATACAATGGGCCCCTCCCCTTTTAAGTGACATGGTAAGACACTCAAGAATTAACTGGGAGATCATTTCCTCACAGCTTTGAGAATCAAGTCTTTGTGGATATCCCAGTTCTACAAATCACCCATATGTATCTCTTAAGGAAGAACTCCTTAATAAACACAAGTTTTTCATGCATAGCTGGTGTGATGATTAAATGGTTGTTGTAAAATGATTACTATGATGTTTGTATGGTGAATGCTTAATAACCCTCAAAATATTTCCAAATGATCTGCATTTTGAAATTGAGCACGTATGAAAAGACTTCTTCAGGACTTTTTAACACCACTATCCATTTATTTAAACTAAGATACTATAAAATATAGTTTTCCATGCGATATTTTTAGAATATTTTAAAATACTGTTCCCATATGTAACAGTTTTATCATTTGACGTCAAAATAAGAATGGCAGTCCCTTGAATACATTGCTTGTCCCTACGGCAGAGCAAGGCTTGCCCTGGAGGACTCTGTAAGGCAGGAGATGGGAATAAATGACTTTCACTTTTCCTCGGGGTTCCATCCTGTATTTCCATGGAAACCAGGCACATAGTTTTGATTCTGGTCATCATCTCTGCCCTCAGAACCTTTCAGCTGAAAGGTAATCAGGCAATGGTAAAAGTATCTTCTTTCCTGGTTTGTTTTTACTCTTTGTAATTACAGTTAGAGCTCAAGCAGAGAGCTGAAATAAATGATCCCTGCTTCCTTGGAAGTCCTCGAGATCATCGGCTTTAGGCAAGCTTGGTTACTCCCCGCAAACTAAAAGCATATCAAATTGTTAACAGAACTTGAACGCAGCCCTTGAAGATGCTCTGCAGACCTGGGGAGTGGCCTGGGTAATTCCAAGGGCTGTTCTAGCTCCTCTGTACAAGGACTTAAAGCTCTATCAGCACCCATCCCTTGCTCTACAGCCAGGCCTTGCTCTGCCATCAGCAATAAAAGATAAACCATGGCAACACTAGGTGACATCTCAACCTGGGTGGGGAAATCTCACAAAGCTCCACCCTAGGTGAAGAAATAGCAGCTAAGAGAAGTGGAAGTTAGTCTTCTCCAAAGACAAATCCCCTGAATCTGACTCGATCAATCTCAAGGGGTCCACTCTGCACACACATATATATGGTAGCAACACTAAGTGGATTAAGAAAGGAATTGTATAGAGAATGAGAAGAAGGGAGATGTAGCTATAATATTTAAAATTATTCAATTAAATTAAATGAAAACAATAAAGGTCACGAATTTGAGAGGGGGCATGGGAAGAGTTAGAAGCAGAGAAGATGGGATTTAATGATGTAAATATAATACCCACATATGAAATCTTCAATAAATTTTTAAAATGAAAAACGCTCACTTGGTTTTCCCAGGGAAACCAAGTGATCATTTTTGTACGTTGTCCATTGTTATCTTCCAAAGGCCCCTTGACACATTTTTTTCTTCTCCTATGACAATATTGCTGGCAAGTCCATTTTTCCTCATCATCTATAATCTTCACTACACTACAAAACGAATTTACCAATAGGAGAATAAATGTGCATTTTTAGCTTAATTGTGCTCCTAATAATAGCTAGGTTGTGTCACACATGACTTTCTAAGTTGGGTGTCACCAGTTTATTCTCTCTGCTCCAATAGTTGTCCAGTCTCTGGAAATTGCAGAGAGTGGAAGGATTACTACTTTGAAATTAGTCCTTTTCCTGTAACCAGTTCTTGAGACAGACGTTATTTCTTAAGGTAAACCGCGCTCTTGTGATGACTCATGGTCCAGTCTGGGATGAAGCCACTGTCTGCGACTTGTAGACCTTTCTCGGCAGAGTTCTGGTGTAGGAGCCTCCCATGACTCACCAAGTTCAGAGCAGCTTATCCATCATCAAGAAAACACTGTCTGAACTCAACCTGGAAACAAAACAGAAAACTCTGTGGACGTTCTGGGGATTTCAAGGTTACGTGGAAACTTTGAAAGTTTGCCATTTGGGCTAGAAGTGTTTCTTGTATTTTTCTGGGTTGTTCAGTCTTCCTCTTGAAGCACAAAACTTGAAGCTGAAACTCCTTTCTCCAGGGGGTACCTGTACCCACGCTCTTCACAATTATTGTTAGATGTCAGTGTTTGTTTCTAATTGACCATTTATTTACTTACTGTCTGGCAGGTACTAAATCCAAGTTAATTTTAGAAACTTACAGATATCAATTGATACTCAACGTTGCTAAGATGTTTCTCGAGGTAAGCTAGTTCATTACATTGCTAGGCTTTGAAAGCAAGCGTGAGATTAAAATCTATCCTGGCCTTACTAAGTTTGAATGTCTCCTCCAAAAGTGACATTGATGTTTATTCAGCCCTGTTTCAGCCCTGGGAGCTGGGCCCTTTAAGACGTGCCAGAGCAGTGCTGACACCGTTCTCCCAGATCAGTGCCACCACTGCAGGTGTGTATTTTACAAAAAATAGTGAGTTCGTCCTGACCCCCTGTCTGTCTAGAATACATGGGCTGCTGCCCATTTGTCAGACTACTGGTGCCCAGGGGACTTTGCAGCGCCCAAAACTGTGTGCCCAGCAATCATCTACTGTTTATAAATTATCCAGTCAGTGGCATTCCGCTCAGCTGTGTGAACTGGAATAAGACACTAAGTCATGTTGAGGAAACGGCTACTGCCTTTTCTGGTTGCTTTGCATCAGGCAGCCCCAGTGATTTGCTTTCTTTATTTTTTTCTCCCTTAAAATAATCCTTGCTGTTTCTGGTAGTCGTATGCCAACGGGGCCCATCTGGTGCTATTTTTCTAGACTCTCACAGGACTGCTTTCCTATTCAAAGATACGCTTTCACGTGTCCTTAAAGCTTTTCTCTCGTCTTCAACCTTGCAGTGGTCACTCTACTGTAATCAGTTTGCCAGAAACTGGATTCCAGTGAGAGGTGGGGGATGGGGATGGCAGAAGGATCCCTAGAAGCTGTGTGGATAATGGAGACAGACATAAGTCCTATACTCATGCTCAGCTCTGCAGAGTCCCTCACATAGCAGGAACTGCCTTGCTGCCAGTTATGGCTGCACTCCAGCACTCTGGTGGTAGGCTGAATGGCAATGCAGGTATTTTGGGAAACACTACCATCTCGAATAGCTGAGAGCATATATAATCAAAAGCCCTCGAGAGGACAGTGTGAAAACTTTGAGTATGTTGATACTCACTTCGATGTAGAAACTCTCAGATGGTCTTGTGAAATCAACTTTCTACTGAGAAGTCATAATCATGGAACCAAAGTCAAGGGCATGGATGTAACAGTGAAATCCTATGTCCAGCTTGAGATGTTTCCTCTCAGTCTTGAAGCCTGTTAAGATGCTTCCTAGAGAGTAGATTTCCGATGATATAATCTGTACAGGTAAGGACAGTTGATATATAGAATCCTGCCAAAATGTGAAAATGTTCAATCATAGCATGAAAATGCCCACAATGTCAAAGCAAGTTATCAGCATTTAGGTGGACGGACATCTTCAAAGATTAATCTCTCACGGGACATTTGTGCACTATTCCCCCTCATATCTGTGGGCTTAACAGAAAAGGCAGCCTCACCAGATAACTCATCAATGTAGTTTCCCATCCGCAGATTAGTAGTAATGCTTGTTTCCGTACAACTTCTTTGATCAAGGTTGAATGAACAGACATCTTACCTATCAAGAGTAAAGTCTGTAGTGTTGAATAATAAAAAAGGCTCACAGTCTTTCACTACACCGGGCACCAGCGGGCAGCATGGCACCAGCGGGGTGTTCTTATCTTGGCAGACTCTCTGATTTTTTGTTCTGAAAGTTCTCCACCCCACTCATTAAGTTCCCTTGGCGGATTGCTGCCATGCCAGCCCCATGAAATGACTATATCTTGTGTAGTTAACTGTCACAAACCTCTGTAACCCAGTAAAATCAAAACTCTAGAGGCTTGTAATGTATCAATCAGGTTCATATCAGTAAATTTTCACCCCACAAAACATCCACACAATAAACTCAGAGCCAACTGATGTTGATATAAATTGCCCACCTAGATAAGATAAGTTGTCCTGTAATTATCCATCCCTTATAAGATATTCATAGCTACCTGTGGCTATTTAAAGCCACACAGATCTACGTCATCCTTCTCTTCCTCCATCTTCTTCCTTCTCTCTCTGTTCTCTCTGTCCCATCTCTAAAATTTTCGGCCCACCTTTCTTTGTCACTGACCAATCACAGGCCTTGCCTTATCTTGTGCCTGTTCTCACCTGCATGTAGAATCAATCCACAAAAGTCTATAAGAAAAGTCACATGATGAAACTGTTGCCCTCATTGTGAAGGTAACAAATGAATTCTGGCTTAGGTTGCCAGAGATGCTGAGGGTCAGAATTCTACCTCATCCTCCTGGCACTCAGGTGATTTATCAGATTATCAGAAAGGTCACCACTTTCCCTGAATGAACACATCCTCAAGAGTGAGAATTCTGCTGCTGGCTGATTGGGATGAGAACAAAATGGGGCCTTACCCTTGACTAGATGCTTCCCCAAAGGCCAGGTATTTGCGTTCATGGATGAGGGTGCTCTCTCAAAGGGACCATAGCCTTCCCTTACATATGCTGGATGCTTTCTCATGAGCATGTTTGTTGTGTCGTGTTGTCAAGGGCCTTCTTTCGTATGGATTGGGGCATTCCCACACATTGATTTTAGTATTTCTTCTCACATAATGAGTGTGCTCCCTCACACTGGCCAGAGTGTTCCTTCACATAGCTTGGATGCTTCCTCACATAGATAAGAATGAGGTCCCTATCTCATGTTATCCCACTCCCATATAGGTGTGTGCACTCGCCACATGAATCTTACATAACTCCTCATAGGAGTTGAGTGTTTCCCCACAAGGATTAGAGTATTCCTTCAGAGATCAAGATGTACCTTCAGAGGCCATGGTGCTCCCTCAGAGGTTCCAAGGCAAGTGCTCCTCACAGGAGACTTGGTGCCCCTTTGATATGGGTGAAAGCACAATGGTCAGAACAATTCTGACCAGATTTAAGTCCTCTACTCTTCATTCATTCCTTCTTTCATGAACTAAACTAGAAAGACATTTTTACCTAAAACCTCTGAATAATACTATTCAAAATGCAAAAGGAATTCATTAAGGGGCCTCTGAGTACACAGCACCCATGAGATTTGTAAGGAAGACACATAAAGAACGTACAACTTCTCTGTCCTTAATTTTCACTCTAGGTTACACAGGCTATTTACATGGTCATATATAAGAAAGAACAAAATAACCAGGTAGTCAAAAGACATAAGTGTAGTAAGAACAGGTAACATTTTGTCATTTGTCAAAAGAGTGTTGTACATTATACCATGTTCAACTTCTCTGTGAGATTCTAGCATAGTCTTATGAAGAACAGTTATATGGATAGTCATTGATCTGGTTTTCTCTCTGTTGATCTAATAAAACACTATTCAAGCCAGTTTGGGCAGGAAAGGGTTTATTTGATCATGCAAACAGATCAGGTCACAGTTCAGTACTTGGGAAGTCAGGCAGGAATGTAGAGGCAGGGAGGGAGATAGAAATACTGCTGACTGTCCAGCTTCTGAAGCTCGAGTTCAGCTACATTTCTCATGGAGCCACGGTTCTCACCTTCCAAGGATGGGAGTGCCCACAGTGGGTAAGGCTGTCCCAGGTCAATTATCTGCCAAGTATATGCCCAATAGATGTGCCCATTCGCCTCTATGGTGTCAATTCCACCTTTAAGTTTCCTTCTTCAAGTCATGTCAAGTTGACAGTCATTTAGTGGACAGTAGAGAATGAACAAGATCCAAGGTAGGCACATGCTAAGATGAGGTGTAATGGGGACGAGAGTCACTCAGAGGAATGGGAAATTCATTTCTACCCATGGTGAAAGAAAACAGAGATAGAGTGAAGCAAATGGAGAATCTCGTTGGAATTCTACCCCTCATTGAACTCTGCTCATGAATCAACAGAAGTTTGGACAGCATATCTCTGCATCCTTTAAACTCATCAAGCTTGATAACTTTCCAATTGATCATATCCACTAGTCAGCAGGAATGCTCTTTAGCTTGCTCCTTGCCCAAGCTTCACAGACCCCACAAAGACCATTCTCTGAAGATTTAACCTGTCAATAATAAAAGTAATTAATTAGGTGGTCACTGATGCCTCTTAAACTTTCACATCCTTTCTGTTTCTACAGAGAAGAATGAATTAATATTGGTCAGATGCTGAAAATATATAAGGGAAAAATAATTTTCCTTCTACAATAATTTCCCCAAAATTTTGGCCCTTTATAAGAATCAAATTAAAAAACAGAAAATGCCAATAAATACACTGAGTGGACAATATTCAGACATGAAGCTAAATTCTTCCACTATTTGGCTTAAATTCCTCATTCATCATCAATACACAGTATTTGGTGGTTTTGCTTTGGTGGATATTATATTAAATAAAGCAGTAATGATGGTATTGCCAGACCATCATGTTGCTGCCCCACCCTGTTCTGGACACTTAACTCCTTCATCCCCCAGAGGCATTAGACTTTTACAGGGACACTGGCATTCAGCTGTCAAGTCAGAATCAAAGTAATTTTCCCAGAGAGTGAAAACATTGTCATGGTGACTCAGTCAACTTTGAGGGTCTCTACTCTGCTTTGGATCTTCCTAATCTGCTAGTTTTCCTCTTCGATCGTGTTATGCTTAGCATCAAAAAATATTTTGAAGTAGTTTATTTTTGAGCAAATACCAAAACTAATCAATCCTTTTCTTAAGTGTGGGTTTATTTTAGGTTAAGAAAAGGAAGATGATGACTGTAGATAGATGATGAAAGAATATGACTTACATGGTCTATATTCTTTATTAAAGAAAAGAAGGTAAATATGTATCTTGCAGTGTCATTTGAAGTATTGTTATCCTCAGTCTTAGCAGGCTTCTCTAAATTCTAGTCATTTGGGTCCCTTAGAGTAGGAAGCCATGTTCTCTGTTTGAATGTTACACTCAGCTGTCTGTTGAATAAGACTGAAATGTCAATAGGAAATGCCTACCAGTGCTCTGTTATGTAAGCTTGGTCACACAGTGTCCTTTTACAGTCATTGATGTTCCATTCCCTTAATTCCAGTTTATGCCTGATTCCTACCTGAAGAAACCATGAGAAAGGTTATAGAGCAGGTGGAGAAATAAGCCACATGCATAATTGCTACCACCTACTCCCTTGCCATCTGCTTACCCTTCTCATGAATTCTCCAAAATGGTGCTCTCAAGGGTTGTTAGTAACTTGAGTGTCAATAATGTGGCCTGGTTTTCGTCTCATGGGGTTTCAAAGTCTTCATGTGACTCGCAAGAAGGCTCGCCCTCCTCAGAGCTTGACATCACATGAGTTATGTTTTGTACCCCTCCCCCCTCTCAGTTTTTGTATTTGCTTATTAGTGCTGCTTATGTTCATGTGTGCCTATGAGTGGAGGTGCCTGTGCCACCGATACCACATGGCTTGTTCTCTCCATCTGTCTGAGACAGGGTTTCATGGCTGTGAAGAGACACCACGACGGCAACAACACTTATGAAGCATGGCTTAATAGGGAGGGGGTGGCTGACAGTTCAGAATTTTAGGGACTTGTCCTCACGGCAGGAGGCAAGGCAGTGTGCAAGCAGATGTGGTGCTAGAGTTAGCCAAGGGGTCTGCATCTGGATCCAAAGGCAGCAGCAGGAGAGAAGGTGCCACTAGAACTTGATTCACACTACTTCTGTGAAAAGGCCACAGCTACTCCAACCAGGCCACACCCAATAATGCCACTCCCTATGAGACGATTGGTGTCATTTTCATTAAAACCACCACACCATCTTTCTGGGTCTCATGATTAGACTCAGGTCTCCTGGTCCATGCACAAATGCCTCAGCCCACTGAGCCATCTCAATGGCCCACGTCCATTTTATTATTCTGTGCTGTTCCTGCCCCTCTGTTTTTACCTAAACACCAGTCCTGTCAGATGTTCTGCTCTTGGCTGATATTTCTCTTCTGATTTTCTTACCTGCTATAACCTTTCCACTACAACCTAACTTTTGTCTCTATGTAGAAAGGTCCACTCTCCTCCCCACAGAGTGTCCACTGGCCGTAAACCCTTCCTCCCAGTCACGGCCCAAACACACTCTGAAGCTACAGACAGAGCTTCAACATCTGTACAAACCAGCTAATGTCTGTCCTCGGCCTGCCCGCCTTCCTTTGCTCTTTCCCTCTTTCTCACTTGCCTGTTTTCCTTCCTCTCTCTTGCTTTCTTTCTTCATTCTGTAGTTTTACCTTTCCCCTGCTATCTAAATTTTGGTACGTTTTCTTGAATGCTCTTTGATATTTGAATCGTCTTTTAATTTCTGCACACCAGCTTCACCTAATTAAACTCTTATTGAAAACAGTGTTCTGCAATGTGCCTTTTACAACTGGACTATATTGTCAGTGTTTTCTCTTTAATGGCTATGTACTCTCTTGGGATCCATAGTTTTTATATTAATGATATATGTTCAGACTGCTCTCAGTCTTTCTTTAGTAAGAGCTGTCATCATTGATTAACTTCTTAAATTCTTTTCAGTAATCAGTCTTTTCAATTTCAATATTAAGTCATCATTGATCAACTTCTTAAATTCTTTTCAGCTTTCATTACTCTATTTCTGCATTATTTTATTGATAATATGTGATTTAATGCCTTTTTATTTATAAAGAAATTTTAAGACCATTCTTCTACATTCGTTCCTATAGTATATTTACTTGGCTAATGCTGGGCTGATCCCTTCAAGTCATTCTGCCCCTCCACCTGTACCATACTGACCTCTGGTACCCTTTCCTTCTTGCCCACAAACAGCCTACCCTTGAAAAATCTCTCCTTTTAAGAAAGTCTCTTCCTTATAATGAAGTTATTGCTGCCTTTTCTCCTCAGAGTCCTGCTTATACTTCAATAGCTTTCATAGCAAGTGGTTTGAGCATAAACTAGCATCATCAGTAGCGCATCAGCGATGTGCTAGTGGCAAGGACTATAATGATGTCACTCCTTAGTCTTCTGCAGCATCTCGTGCTGTCTGTATATGTTGTCAGAGAAATCAGTATGACTTCTTCCACCTTAACATCTCAACTGACTGTAGCCTAGACCCTTAGTCAAGACGTCCTTTCTGAAATTTATCCCACTGACATTACTGATCACATTTGCTCTCAACATGGGGTTGTCATCCACTGCTGTAATTGTGTAACAGCAATTACATGAAGAGGTCAACCGAACAGTGAGAGACTGAGTTTCACATTGGCTCATAAAAACACTATCTCATTCCTTCCTGATGAATTAAACTTCTACTTTACCTTTTAAATGCACCATCACATAGCCTCATAAAAACAATGTGATTCTGAGAAATTTAATTACTTTCTCTCCTAGCAGTTAGAATGTTCTACTTTGGAAAAAAAATGTCAATTTTATTTTTATAATTCAATTTTGTATTTTATAGGTACATAATGTTATTTTATATTGTAATTTTAACTAGTATGTACTTTGGAGTTCAATTATAAAACTTACAAAATCCATTTATATTAAAAGCTATAACAGAGAATAATTTCCACCAAGGTTCTGCATTTAATTGCTCCTTCACTGAAACTTTTTTTTAAATCTATCTTGGGGATGAGAAGCTAAGTTATTTTTTCTATTGTGGATGATATTATGTTAAAGTAAATGAAAGAAATATATTTGAATGAAGGAATAGATACACAAAATAGGGATTTAGTCTTATGAATATTATTTGAATTTGTACTTTGGCTCAGAAACAGAACGTAAGTTTGATTATGTCCAGATTCAAGTTTGATTGATTATGTCCAGATTCAAGTTTGATTATGTCCAGATTCAAGCCAATGAGACAAACAGGCTTGTGTGTCCTGCATGGTAGTCAGCCTTCTGTCTCCTTATTTAAAGGGAGAACACCTCCAGCATAAAAGGAGTTTGTTTTACTGTGATTTTAGGTCTAAAGAGGATTTCACACAGACTTTATTTATGCCCATCCTTCATTTAGAATGGCCTCCTGGCTAACTCACTATAAGCTTCAGTCATATTTGTCTCCATAGAGACACCCAAAACCTGTAAAGTGTGTCATAGTGCATAATCCCCAGTCCCAGATCATGGTTTCTATACCATTACATATCCTCAAGTATATGGAGTCCCCTGAGAGGGGACTTGATGTTGATGCTGGCCAGGCATCAAGTTTTCTAATTATTAGACAATGTTGTCAGGTAAGTTCCAGTAATTCCAAGTTGCTACACTGATATGATCTCTCTTCAGATTTTTTTAACTGTATGTATGATGCATGCTTGGAAAGAGACCTTGAGCTCCCTAGTGCCTTTTCATATTCAGGGCCATTTGGTGACCTTCTTCCTCAAAGGCCAGAATCTAATTATCTTGGGGTTTTTCTTAATCAAACCACATGAAGTTATCAAAACAAGGACTTGCATTAATAAAAGTTTAGAAGTTTATTTCCCTCACACATTGTTCAGTTGTTTTCTCTAATGACAAAAATCTGTATGACACAATTTAAAAAACTAAATGTATTTTAACCAACCCCTGTAGGAAGCCGTGGTGCTACAGCATCTGTAACCATTGCTGATCCTAACTCATTCTCTAATGAATGCTCCCTTCTTTTTTTTTTTTTTTTATTAACTTGAGTATTTTTTACATATATTTCGAGTGTTATTCCCTTTCCCGTTTTCCGGGCAACCATCCCCCTCCCCCCTCCCCTTCCTTATGGGTGTTCCCCTCCCCACCCTCCCCCCAACAGTCTAGTTCACTGGGGGTTCAGTCTTAGCAGGACCCAGGGCTTCCCCTTCCACTGGTGCTCTTACTAGGATATTCATTGCTACCTATGAGGTCAGAGTCCAGGGTCAGTCCATGTATAGTCTTTAGGTAGTGGCTTAGTCCCTGGAAGCTCTGGTTGCTTGGCATTATTGTACATATGGGGTCTCGAGCCCCTTCAAGCTCTTCCAGTTCTTTCTCTGATTCCTTCAACGGGGGTCCTATTCTCAGTTCAGTGGTTTGCTGCTGGCATTCGCCTCTGTATTTGCTGTATTCTGGCTGTGTCTCTCAGGAGCGATCTACATCCGGCTCCTGTAGGTCTGCATTTCTTTTCTTCATCCATCTTGTCTAATTGGGTGGCTGTATATGTATGGGCCTCCCCCACTTCCTTCTTTGGTAGTAAAACAGACATCCCATCTTTTAAAAAGCTTTTGCATATATACTTTAATTTTGCTTTAAGAGTTTTATAAGATGGAGTGATGGTACACATTTTTAATCCCAGAGTTCTATGCCAGCCTGGTCTACAGAAGGAATTCCAAGAGAGCCAATTGAGAGAGAGAGAGAGAGAGAGAGAGAGAGAGAGAGAGAGAGAGAGAGAGAGAGAGAGAGACTGTTATAAGCTCCCTTTTTAATGCCAGGAAACAAGGCAAAATCTTGTTATATAGGATAGTGTTGTTGTTGTTGTTGTTGTTGTTGTTAAGAGATTGACTTTCTGGTCATACACATTATATGTAGAGTGGCCAATGAGAAGGTGCTGTAGTTAAGTTCTCGAAGTTTCTGAAGTGACAGAGAAAGAGTAAAGCTAATCATTTCCATTTATCCAAAGGGCGTCATTTCTCTGAAGGTCTCTCCAATTTGTTTTCATTTGTTTGTTTGTTTGCTTGTTTTGTTTTGATTTTACTCAAAGACATCTAGTCAGCATTTGATCTACAAATAAATTGGAACGTCTGGGATTTTTTTCTCACTCAATTTTAAACTACTAGCCACAGACTCATCATACATGCTTCATTTTATAAGCCATAAAATATCATGTGAAAACAACTTCAAGGATAACAATATTAACCATTTTTCAGGAACCTTGCATAAAACAAAATAAAACAAAAAATTCTAGGTGTATTTCTCAATTAACTCCAATTCCTCAAACATTAATTTAACACTAATTTTATTGAAGGCGATATGCTCCCCGCTAAAGAAAAATTGTTTCATGAAACCAAAGTGTTGCTGCCACTGGGGTCAAAATTCAATGGAGGCGTAAACTCAGCAGCTTGTATCTCACACTCTAATTCTTTACAAGCATCAAGTGTTTTATTTAATAATAGCCATATAATGTCAAGACCATCAGGATTCTCACATTAGAGGACAAGGAACTGAGATGAAGTCTAAGGAAAAATCAATGAAGATTCAAGGATTTTTAAATTTTTTATTGGATATTTGATGTATTTACATTTCAAATGTTATCCCCCCTTTCTCCCTCCCATCCCCCTCCCCCTGCTTCCATGAAGATGCACCCACTCCCACCCACCCATTCTACCCTCAATGCCCTGGCATTCCCCTACACTGGGGAAACAAGCCTTCACAGGGCCAAGGGCTTCTCCTCCTATTGATGCCGGACAATGCCATCCTCTGTTGCAAATGCAGCTAGAGTCATGGACCCCTCTATGTGTATTCTTTGGTTGGTGGTTTAGTCCCTGGGAGCTCTGGGGTAGGGTTGGGGGGGGGGCTGGTTGGTTAATATTGTTGTTCTTCCTAGAATTTCGGGCAGAAGTTATCCAATACTAAATGGACTCAATGTAAGGGTAAGGGAGAGAGAGAGAAAGAAAGGAGTAGAGTGGGGGGCAAACAGAAGAACAAGCAAGAAGTTGGAAGGAGAAAAACTGTAGAGATAGAGAAAGAATTAGAAGGGAATAAGGGGTAAGTCTGAAGCAAAATAATTATATACATGTGTGAGTACTAAACAAAATATTTACTTATTGGTGATTTACTTATTTATGTATTTGATCTATATGAGTACACTGTAGCTGTCTTCAGACACACCAGAAGAGGGCATCAGATCCCATTACAGATGGTCGTGAGCCATCACATGGGTGCTCAGAATTGGACTCTTTGGAAGAGCAGCCAGTGCTCTTAACCTCTGAGCTACCACTCCAGACCTAAATAAAATATTTTAAAGGAATGCCCTCTTCTGGTGTGTATGAAGACAGCTATAGTGTAATCATGTAGATTAAATACATAAATAAATACGTGACTAAAATTTTTGAGCTATAAACATCAGTGAAGCAGCATTAGACAAAACAAGAGATAGTGGGCAAAGCTACCAGGACTTACTTGGCAAAAAAGGAAAGAAAATGTCCAGTAAGCAAGGGTAGAAATGAACTTCTGAAGGAGAAAAGAAAAATACACGAGAGTGAAACCATGATTTCTTGTCAGCGAAATATCTACAGGTGGGAAGCAGTGTCTGCCTGAGAGGCTATGTGAGGGAGGAGGGGACACCGATAGCTCATCGGCTATTGTGTCAGAAATGTATTTACTGCAACTCAAATTGCTGGGGAGACATAATTTGGTTTTAGCCTACTGAAACGAAATATGTGACAGATGTTAAAATAAACACACAGGAAAGCCACAAAATTGCCGGGAGGCATTTGCAGAGAAACTTAAACTACCACAGGATGAAAGTGATGTATTCAGTTCAGGCACTGAACACAAAGAGCAAAGCAAGCCTGTCTCCTGTAATGGCTGCTGAATGTCACAGACATGCCAATCAATGGGGAAGAAGTAATAGGGGAGGAGCTATGGGCGGTAGGAGGGGGAGGAGGAGGGGGCAGATATTGGAATGCAAAGTAAATAGATAAACAAGTTAATGGAAAAAGAAAAGGGGAAAATATTCCCGTGCGACAAAGAATTGTACAGAAGACTTGCTTTCTGTAACAGAATGTGGTCTCCCATAATGACTTCGGAGTATCCCAGTGGATGGGAATGAATTTCAAAGTCTCCAGGGTCCTGTTTTTGTAGTGATAGAACAAAGCCTGATAGGGTGCTAACTGAAGTTGATGAGAGGACCAGGGAAGTCGACAGGAAACTGGGAAAGGAACTTCCCAGAGAGTAAAAAAGTCTGCTGCTGCTGCTACTGCACTGGGGTGCTACAGGTGGTACCCATTAAGACATAAGGGTGATGGGGCCAGCTGTACAAGGTGACTGAAAGTTAGTCAATTCCTTAGTGAAATAATGATCCAAATGGCCAAGAATGACCTCAAGCAAGAAGCAAGAGAGATAAAATAAATTAACTGTGGAAAAGCTTAAGAAATAAGCAATTCCCAATCCGTGTCATTCTATCCTTCTCCTAGTAGAGCCACTGGGTTTGAAGCAGGGAAACAGCAGTGCCCAAGCAAACCAAACCTCTTACTACAACACAGGATTCCTCGTTTAGGATGAGGCTTGGCTTTGATAGAATCCTGTGAGCCTTTGCAGATTACATTATAGTCTATTAGAAAATGAGAAACAAAAGGGTAACTGTGAGTATGTTCACTGGCTGCCTCTCCAGTCTCTGGCATCTCAATTGAGAATTCTTGCCTCTTCTGGGTAGAATCCACAATGAACTGGAAACTAACAGAATCTGGAATGAGATAAGAGAGACACAGTTTCCTTAAGTTTTGTCTATTTTAAAAGTTTCCCTGTGTAGTAGCTCTCTATCCGTTTAACTGCAAGTTACTACCCATACTGTGCCAGCTTTCAGGGGTAAAGTGAGGTGTCATGGATGTGCTTCAGATCATGGATGACCACACGGAATGTTGACATGCACTTTCAGACAATGCGATGGCACTGTGGGCTAAGAAGAAAAATTGGCAAAGAAAAATAAAGAAATGAAAAGAAAAAACCACCATATATATGTATATACTTATTATTTGTGTAAATATGTTATATATGTATATATGTATATATTTGTTATATGTGTGTATATTATATATGTATATTTATTTATATATAATATACATATGTCAGTACAAACTTGTCTTAATTTATTTCGATTAATGTGATAAAACACTGATGAAAAAAAGCTTACAGTTCTTATCACAGCCCATCATGAAGGGACGTCAGGGCAGGAACAGAATCAGAGGCCATGGGGGAATACTGCTTACAGACTTGTACCTTATGGCTTGCTCAACCTCTGTTTTTATACAATCCAAGATTTGCAGCCCAGGGGTGGCACTGCCCATGGCAGACTGGGCCTTCATATATCAGCCATGAATCAAAAACATGGCCCCACAGGCTGGACTTCAGTCAACCTGATAGAGACATTTCCTCAGATGAGGTTCCCTCTTCCCAGATAGATAAATAGATAGATAGATAGATAGATAGATAGATAGATAGATAGATAGATAGATTATAGATAGGTAGATAGATAGATAGATAGATAGATAGATAGATAGATAATAGATAGATAGATGATAGATACATAGATAGATAGATACATAGATACATTGATACATTGATACATGGATGGATGGATGGACAGACAGACAGAAGATACAAAGTAAATATACATACCAAGCTGAACTATAGAGTAAGACCATGCCTCCAAAAGAAAAATTCTTCATGTCATTCATTACAACTACAGAAAGGTTATAAGAGCTGGAGGAACAGCAAGTTTGCTGTGAGCTTTCATTTGCTAGAAATGTCAGAGAAAATACATCCTTATATGCTCCTCTAATTTTCCCACTGCAGATTTTGTGCTTATATGTTACAGAAATCCTGCCTATTATTGAGCACAATGACTTCCAACTGTGACAGCTTCATCTTCAGACCTTTGTGAAATGGACACATTCTGGACTCATCAGAGTCCAGTAGACTTAAAATATAAACCTTTCCATTTAATTGTCTCACATAAAACAACTCCGCTGTGTAATTGGTGGGGCTTGTGCTTTATCTCAATCTCACTTTCGGAGATGTCAAAGGGAAAATTCTTCAAAGAAATGAGCACCGGTTCCCTTAACATGTCCAAGCACCGACTCTATAATGATGTCAGGGCTGATCTAAGGTTGTTACGGAGGTAATTTTGCAGGTTCAGAGTCTTAATGAATGTGTTTAGCTAAATATTTCCTTTATTCAGATAGAGAGCAAAGGGTATAAGACATTTAATGCCATCAGAACAAATACTAATGATGAGATCCCCACGAGAATCTGGAGCACCGTAAAAGGCGTGCTACTTTCTACACGCTCTCTGACCAGCCACAGCAGTCTATTCGAAGGGTAGAAGGACGTGGTGACCGGAGCACAGGCACGAAGGCAGGCTTCTTCAGTTCAGACCTGGCCCAGACTCTTACTAGTTATTTGCTCTTGCGGTTCTCTGGGCCGCTCTTCTCACTTCGCTGCCTATGCTAACCGAAGGACCTGGGTCCAAAGATCATGGTGAGAAATAAAGGAGCACATTCAAATTGCTTTCATTGATTCCTGGCGATGATACACGCTATCAGCTCAAATTATTATCGTTTGTTTCATTTTGCTGGCTCCTCTGATGGGCCGTGTCGGCTATGAACGTGGTTCTCTGTTTCCGTCCTTTATCCTGTAAGAAGCGCCGACTTAGGACGTGGCAAGTGATTAATCACTATCTATATCTGAATAAATAGGTGACTGAAAAATGCACCGTGCCTTTCCCTGTGAGAATGGACCCGGTAACAGATCTTAGCCGCAAATGCTGCTTGGTAATTTTTATAATCTTTTCTCCTGATTTCCTATTTACCAGAGTTCCCCCGCCCCCGACCCAATAAGGTCTCCCCTCAAAGACTTTTTTCCACAATAAATCTCTTCCAAACAAAGGGCAAGGATCTTCCCAGATCCTTGTAAGTCATTAAGTAACTAATTTTCAACACCTGCCTGTGTATAATGAACACCAAAGAGCAATTATAGCAGCTTCCCTGGTCCTTCGTTTGCCCAGGCTTCCAAAGCGTGAACGGACAGAGGCAGTGAACTGGGGATACTGTTCTTTGCTGCCTCTCTTCAGTATTCTAAATACAGCCTGGATGCCTTCTGGATCTATACTTCAATGCCACAAGGAAAATCGATAATAATAACACGAGATGGTGAGAGCAAGGGTCAGGTTGCTCCAATTTCTAAACTAATCTTCGAAGTCTGAGACATTGCTGTGAGCTCAGAAAATAGTGAACTGTACTGGATTTGGCTTAATGCTGGTGGAGAACATAGAAAAAGAATATACAAAAGATAACCAAAAGACTTCATTTTAGTCATTTTTAGTGAAACATTCAACATGGTAAGTACATGTAGTTGGCAGCTGATGGTGTGGCAATTTTCTATATTATGATTGATATATCCATAATGAAAGATTGAGGGAGTGAAGAGTCCAGGTTTGCTCCCCTCACATGACAAATCGTGGTCACAGTTTCATTGTCAATTATTAAGTTAATTCTACCCTCACTGGAAGGACATATGGTTTGTTATGTCATGAAATTTTGCTCCGAGTCTATTCGGTTTTACAGCTAAAAATCTTCAAAGTACGTTCTTCAGGGTAATGACGTTAATAAATCAAATGACCTGCAGGCAATAGAACATGCATTTTCTATGGGTTGTGAATTTTATACAATTGATAGAACCAGAGATTTTTTATGCATATTGATCAGTGTACATTGGAACATTTCGGAATAGAATACATATGGGATAGAATTACATACAGTGTGTATCATTCAATTTGTTTGTATTACAATAAAGGCAATCATAATATGCATCAGAAGGTAAAATGACAATGCTGTAAAAGCTGTCTGAATTTTATGCACTTAGCCATGGTTGATAAGTACAGCCAAGGTAAGAACAAAGGTATGGATTGCAGTCAAGACTGCCCGGCTAACACCAGTCAGAACACCATCAAACTCCAGTAAGCTTAAATTTCATTCATTTCCCTGCTTCATGAATGCAGATGAGCCTTGGCCTCTACCCATCGAAGAGCCTAAGGCCGGCAGACTCCATTCCACATCATAATGACCGTCTTCTTGAAGCAGGATGAAGGAAAGTTGATGACTCATGCCCTAGGTTTCCAACATTCTCTCAAAGCCAACCTCCTGGCCAAGCCAAGAGTCAAGAGAATCAGAGTAGTTTGACCTCATGGTACACCCAAAAGAAGACCACCAGGATATCCCTCTCGACACAAACCAGTCCCAAATGACTCTTGCCACTGTTATTACAAATCAGCGAACATTACATACATTGAATAGCTTGGGCCATTCTTCTACCTTATTCGTTGTTAAGTTAATTTCAGGATTAGAATGATAGCTCCTAAGAATCTAATTTCCAAACCCATAAGGCAACAAAGTCCCTCTAATTCTCTTTCCTGTATTTTCTGACTTTATGTGAATAAGACCTCATGAATTAGCATACTGAGTCAGACTCATGGTCGCTCCAGCCAAAAATCTTACCCTTGGCAAAACTTGAAAAAGTCACTTCTATTATTTCCCCATTGTTCATAGAGAAAAATGATAGAACTATTATAAGAATTGCTACTTCAAAAATAGATTCCTCTATTCAATAGTATAAAGGCAGACATGTTCTCTCCAAAAATTATGTATCTCTTTTTCTAAACTTCAATAAATCCTAATAAAAATACGATGTAGTAAACTTGAGTTTCAGTGGAGGATTTCTAAATATTTTTAAAAGTTGTAATGAAAAGAGGAGGCGATTTTTATCTAAAGCAAGACAGAGAATCTCAAATAGTTCCATCTTCTCAGTTTTGAAATACAAATTGAGGGAAAGTCCAAATTGTTAACGATCCGAGTGCTTAACTCTCCGAAGGCCATGCAACTCCTCCTAATCACTCACAAATGAGAAAACCAAGGTCCAAGAGACGAGTGGGGGGAAGAAGCAATTCCTGCTTTCATATTAAATTTTGTGAGGATATGGTATCAAACTACAAATTTGATTTAGTTGAAATAAAGTATGTGCTTCGTCTGGGCTACAGCTCTCCTCCAGCGGCAGTGAGCATCACATGCGTCTGAGCTCGAGAACAGGCCTTTCTGCCACGATTTCCAACACTTGATTCACAAGTCTTCTTTCTACAGACATGTAGCTCTCGACCAAATACTTGCAGATTATAGAGATTTTAAAACAGATTTAGAAGATTTCTTGGTGATATTTTAAAATAAGCAAGAGAACTTAGAAACTAGAAATGTTTTGTGATATTTTTTCTAGTGAAAAGAAAAATAATTGTAGGATCACAAAAGACGTTGTTTCATCTTGTTTCATGACAGAATTTTGCTCAAAATTTCCCCATTTATATATTGACTTGGACGCACAGCACTTGTGGCATTCAACTGACATCACCATTTTCTTTAGATAAGACATGGAAGCCCTTGTCTCATTTTATCAATTCCATGGAAGCTAAGGTTTTGTTCTGCTATTTAAATGAGGAACTGGAAGATGCCACTTGGCAGGGTCTCACTGATGACTATGTCTGGGCTACGGCATGCTTTACAACATGCTTTTGTAACCTGTCATATTTTTATGGGTCCTCAAAACACAAAGGCTATGCAAAAGAAGTGGTGACACATATGCTAGATGTGAACTTTTATGTCAGCTAGGCAATAGCAGATGCAACATTCTACACCCTGTGAAGAATGATAGCATTCTTCTATCCCACTGCGGTAAAGAGGGATTTTCACAGCAAAATAAAAGACCATCTCTGGTAACATTTAAAATTGTATATCATTGGCTTCTGACCACATAAAATTAGTTTGTATGAGTGATTTCAAAGGAAACCAAGAAATTTATGGATATGATCCAGAAAGGGAAATATCAGTAAACAACCATCTATTGTTCTGAATAGGAAAAATACCTGATTCTTACTGAAATACCATAAATGACTTACAATGCTATTAAAGGCTTACTTCTACAGTCTCAGCATTTAAAATACATTTTAGGAGAAATAATAAGCTGTGAAAACCACAATAAAGGGCTCCATAAATGATTTACAAGTTTTCATTTTAGCTAGATAATTAAAACAAAATTTTATTTTTATATCTGTGTATATACATATATATTTATATATACATAGAGATAGATAGATAGATAGATAGATAGATAGATAGATAGATAGATAGATAGATAGATAGATAGGACATATATCTCTGTTATAATTTTGATTACCATATTCTTTGGGATTAGCAATTTATAAATTCCTATATTATACATGGGTTTATATAAATATTTTAATTAATATATATTTGTATGTTTTGACAGGGACTGCAAAATTGCAATCCATAATATTGTAAAACAACTTATGCTCTTATAAATTAATCAAGACTGTTGCCTGATTTCTATGCTGTGAATTATCAAACTTCAGCATTCTGCTACTTTAATAGGAGAAAGTGTGATCTCACTTCTATCATGAGATCAAGCATTTTTTTTCTTATGTTGTCAAACTATTTGGCACTTTCTGTAAACAGTCAGGATCTTTTGCTCATTTTCACTGATGCTATGCTATTGGTCTTTTCTCTTTCCAATTGAATGAGCTCGCTAATGTTTTAGGCAACCATCACTTACTACATACAATTTTTGTATTTCTGAATTCACTATTGTCTTCTGAGTTTACTTGCAATAGTCTTTATCTTGTGAAAATTATCATCTTTGTGTTGCCAATTTATTACCTGTTTATTTCAATAACATACACTTTTGAGTAAACATTGCAAAGGTATAGAAAATATTACAAAGAATCCTGTGATGTGTCTTTCATTACTTTTAATTTCATTTTTAATTTAAAGCACTTAGTCTTTCAGAATCCATCCTAGTTTAATTAGAAGACTTTCTGTTCACAAAAGTGTATGTAAATGACCATCCATGTTGTGGTTTTTTTTTTCTCTTCTGATTTGATATTCTATTTTAAAACAGAAAATTTCCATATAAAATGTTGGGTTGATTTCTCAATTCTTTGTTGCCCTGTTCCATGTCTGTTTTATTTTTCCTTATGGATGGGTCATTGTACTGTTTGAATCTGCTCCCTCCATGTTAATCAATTTTACTGCCACTTTGATAAACTCCCTAGAAAGTGTTCTTAAGGTAAGGAAAGGACATATTTTGGCACAGCATTTAAGTCTGTTGGCTGCCATCACAGCAGTGGACCTGTAGCACAGCTGTGCACCATGACAAGTATCTGTGAGGGATCAGAGAGGCATGTCTTACGGCAGCCAGGAAGCAGGGAGAAGCCACAAGGGACAGGACAAAACTTGTCCTTTATATTCTCCAGGGACCTATTTCTTCCAATAGCCTACAGTCCATATTTCTTCCAGTTCCCAATTCTATTCATGTTCTGATCAATTAATCTGATCAATCCATCTGATCCATCAATGGATCAGTGCATGGATGATGACAGAGCCTTCACGATCCAACCAACTTTCAAACCCTCACCTTGGAATATATTTGCATGGGTGACCAAGTCTCATTTTTCACTGATAAATATAACAAAACAAATGAGTAAATATCCCCTTGGTCATGATCTATTTTTCTTGTACTGTACCAATGGATCCCTAATGGATGAACCATATATTTTAATGTTAAGGTACATGAGTAGAAATGTTTTGAAGGGCATGTTTCTAAAATCATTATTGCTTTGTTGGTCATGATTGTATAGAGTTTGGAAAAATTGCTCTGGCTTACTTCAGTAATACTGGGATCACATCTGTAAACATTTGTCCTGATCTGTAGCAAAACATTCCTTCTGAGTGTTCCATTAGATATTAGATATTTGGACTTCTCGTCACGTTCTTTAATTTTCTTTCCTGGATTATTGTATCATTTCTGTGGTTGACCCCTGATCTTCAACAAGTCAGATTTCTCCACACAGCAGACATACCCATGGTTGTTAGTTTGATAGGCTATCTATAGGCTAGTCAGGTTTCACCTGTAAGGAAATAAGATAGCTTCCTGAAAACACGACCGTGCTATGTCCTTTTGGGGGTAACCACCTCTCTGCTTCTTTTCTGAGCTAAGCTTTGAGGCACAGTCAGGCCTGGATTGCACATTGTTTCTCATCTGTTTCTCCCTGTACCTCCCAATCAAGGCATTAGTCATCTGCATGGTCCTCTCATTGTCAGGAAATTGGAGGAGCTCACTGCCCTGGACTCACCACTGAGGACTTGTAGGATAACCTAGTGCTTTTGGGTAGCCATTTATAATCCTGGATTTCTTTCTCTTCTGCTTCGAGAACAAGATTTATGGCTTCATTTTCTTGTTTCTGAAGATGACTTTGAAACGTAGAGGAAAAAATGATGTCACACTATTGTGAATCAGAGGGAAAGTGATGTCACGTCATCATGAATCCAATCTTAGCTTTTTGATGACAGTACTTTGGTGGGCTGTGTAAGCTGTCAGCCACTCTGTGGCTTTTATCATGTAGCAGTAAAATGTTCATTGCTGTTAGTTACCTGGAATTCCATGCTGACATCTAGTAAGCAACCTGCCTTTCCATTTACTGCTCTTCATAACACCTAAGGAATACATTAGCCAAATCAGCACACTTTTTATTTGCAGTAAACAAATATGATTAATTTAAATATAGTAATGCCCTTATCATAAATTGAGAACGATCAATGATTCTTCAAAGCATGTTTTCATTTTACAAAAGTACTAACAGCAATATTCATAAAATACAGTTATATATTCAAACCATTTTTACTCCTTATATTACTAATATTTTAATAATATGTCATTTCTAAATAAAAGAGGGACCAGTCACTATATTTCATTCAGCTAACATCATTCAATGAAAACAATTAAGTGTGATTTCAACTAGTTTTGTATATTCAATAATCACATTTTATGACGATTCATATATTTAGGCAAGGAATTCCATGATGATGTAGTGGCTTTTTCTAAAATTTATCCTTACATAATGAAAATATGGCATTGGAAATTTTTCTGTTTGTAAAATTATATAGACCTTGTTTATATATACATTTTATCTTATTCCAAAGGACACTGAGAATTCTGAAAGTGGAAGTGATTTTTTTTTAATGTTAAAGTAGTATTTTACCACTTACACCACAGTGTGGTATTAACATTCAGCTTTGATAAAGTTATATTGAAAACTAAATAAAATACATGCACATCTTTTACAAGTTATTGGAAGTTTAGTAAACTATTCAAAAAGCCAGAGTCCAGAGATAGGCTACATGGATCCTATTACTGTCCTTAATACTTAGTACTTCTGTGTTTAGGAAAACGGTTAAAACTACTGTGCCGTCATTTCTTCATCTTTAGAATATTACCTCCCATCATTTACTCAATGGAAATGTTATGGAGAGGAAGTTAAAATATGTGAAGTGTTGATGGTTTCTGGATCAGGGTGGCAGCTATTCCAATCTCAGAACACCCATCTCTGAAATCTAAAGGTCTCCTCTTGATGGACAAACATACAAGCGACTTGCAGCGTGGCACAGTCACTGCACACCTCTAAAAATTAATCAAGAGTAAAATAACTTGAGGAAATTCTTTATACCAAAAAGCAATTTTTGGAAGAAGGAGAAAAGCCTCTTAATATTTAATACAGAAGGAAATTACTTAGCTTAAAGCACTTGATTTGTCAGTGTCCCCGTCTCCCCAAATTAGCTTACTCACTTTCAATATTATTTCAAATTGTTGCCAAAATGTAATCCAAATATCATACTGGGCAGTAATGTTCTGGCGAAGGAGTAATGGAGAGTAATGGGACTCAGAGGACCATGGAAAACCCCTGAAGTGCTTGACAAATAAAATTCCATAATAATAATAATCTTCTCCCTGTATTAAATCACAGTTCCACTTGTAAATGAAATTGAATCTGTAGCTACTTTAGAACACGCTGGCTACTAGGTATAAAACAACTGGCTTAGGTGAGAAGTTTATTTGTATCGTAAGAAATTAATTTTTGCCATAGTTTTACCTCATAAAGTTGTCACACTTCCAAAAAGACATAAAAGACCCGAGAAAGCTTGAAAATGAACAAAGTGAAACAACCCCATGGAAAGAAAATCCTAGAAGGAAATTAAGGTTTCTAATACTGAGCCTTAAGAGGTAAAAGTCAAGACCATTATCATCATTGAAATAAATCTACAGTAGAGTCAAAAGAATAATAGTGGGAAACCGTTTTTACATTTGAAAGGGACCGTGTTCCAGGTTTAAAGCCACTTGGTTGGCAGAGAAAGCTTCTAACTTTGACAAAGTTTCTCCCTCCAGAAACAAAGAACACATTGACTTCACCATTGATATCAGTGTGCTATTGACATACCATGTAATTCCAAAGCTAGACACGAGCCATTTAAATTAACTAAAGAGAAAATATACAAAGACCCATCTTAGTAGAGACTGATCCTGTTATATGTAAATACAATTGCATATTCCTTGTGTATATGACCTTTTGGGTATGTATGTATGTATGTATGTATGTATGTATGTATGTATGTATCTATGTATGTATTGGAGACAATAGGACAATCTTACGTAGAGGGTTAGGTATATACTGCTGTAGTCTTCCTGAAGTCGGTGGCTATTATAGGCCTTATTCTTTTTCTAATACTCACCTCTTCAGACTGTGTTCCCCATCACATGATCTCATAATTGTAAAGACATTCAAAGGATCTGTCCCACACATCCCTTTTCAAAGAGATACCTTACAGAACTCCCATCACATGATCTCATAATTGTAAAGATATTCAAAGGATCTGTCCCACACATCTCTTTTCAAAGAGATACCTTACAGAACTCCCTACAGTCATATTAAGTTGCCTCCTGTCTGAATTTTAAGGTCTGAGAGAATAGATGGCATTTATTTCTTTACACTGAATCTCATTTTTATGGTTATCATTGATAATCAATAAGCTTGTTCTTACTTATAATCAGAATTATGTGTAATTTCCATATTCTGGACATAACAGAAGATCCAGGGTTCTGACCCTAATAACACCATCAGTCTCTAACAAGATATGGGTCTTCGTATATTCTATACACCTATTAAAGTAGGAGTGGAAGCATCCTCATAGATGCCAGGGTATGGGAAAGGGGATAACATTCAAAATGTAAATACATAAAATATCCAAGAAAAATAAAATTGAAAAAAAAGATGTCTATCTTTTGAGATATCAAAGGACTTGACAGAGATTTCTGATTATCAAGAAATCACTATAAATAGCATATCTAAATGTATCAATTCACTCACTTCTATATTTGTTTGCCAATCAACAAATATTCATTTATATTCTACCGGTCAGTGTAATAGAAGCTTTAAAATATGAAAGTGACTAAACCATGGTTCTTCTAGAGACTATCTTATCTTCGAGACTCATAAACAATTAATTTAAAGTGCTCCAATCACATATGTATAAAGCTAGTGTATATGAAAACCGTTCTAGTAGCTGTAGCTTAAATTGCTGTGGGGCCCCGAGACATATGCTTCAGGCATTCAGGGAACATAGATTGTTTCTAGGGATTTCAGGTTGAGATAATAGAAACACATGGTTTTAATATAGCAAAAAAAAAAGTCTTTGAATTATATTCCTGTAACTCCCTAAATATACCAAACAGCCCAGGCAAACCAAGTCATTGGCTGTTCCTGACCCTACCACTTACTTTCCTGTCTCAGTACAGTAAATGCAAAACAAAATCACTGGCTTCTGGTTAAGGTAAGACAGAATTCAAAGTACATGGAGCTCGCTGACCCTCGGTTTCTGCATTTTTACCATATGTCTGGTAAACTTGCGTCTCTCGTTTTGTGTGATGATAACATGAGATGAAGGTGAATCTTACTTTGGGATTTTAAGCATCCAGTCAATGTTAAAACATTTTTTTTTACTGTCTAACCTTGAATACATTTCACCAAACTCTTTGGATACAATTCTAACTTTGCAATTCTGTATTTCATATCAAAGGTGTTTCTCATTCATGAATTCATCTAATGAGATGACTTCTCTGATACATAGTAAGGGTCTTAATTATATGCATGGCAGAATCCCTAGTAAATGTATTTTAAGGTCACCTATCCTAGAAAGAGAAAAGAGAGCAACAAGGGACAGTGAGACGACATCATACAACCAGTTAAAGGCAGAAGTGGGACTAAAGCCAGCTTGCTGGTATTCAATCTAAATGACTTTGTGTCTTAGAAAATATGGCTATTTATCCTCTCAGGCAAAAATCTACCCTTAATTGTTTCCTTACCCAAGCTCTGTAGGAAATCAGTCAAAGGAATGATCAATCTAGTTTATTATATCAAATTAATATGTGTGTATATGTGTGTATGTGTATATGTATTTGTATGTGTGTTATGTACATGTGTGTGTGCATGTGCGTGTGTGTGTATGTATGTGTGTATGTGTGTGTATGTTTGTGTATGTGTGTTATGTACGTGTGTGTGTGTGCATGTGCGTGTGCGTCTGTGTGTATGTGTGTGTGTGTGTGTGTGTGTGTGTGTGTACTCATTTCATCTTCTTCCTAAAACCATATAGGTATGGTTTGGCATTAATACTAAATGTTCACATATATGGGAAGAAACTGAGTAAGAAAGAGGATAAATTATTTCTCAAGATCACACTACACATAAATGACAGCATCATAATTTAAACCCAGTGCTGTGAGTTTAACCATCAAGTATACTGCTTCTAAGTTTATATATTATCTTACACAATCATTTCAAGTATGCAGAAACCAAAAATATCACATAATAATGAAGTTCGTCTCATTAAAAATTACTTGGGGAATGTCTCTTCACAATTGGCTCTTGTCATTCTTCTAACTAATTCTTGAATCTTTGTGAGTGTGGGGGCTGGAGTCAAGACTGAGCAGGTAAAACAGCTGTTCTGGAATAGCACCTATTGATTCTCAGTACCTACCATGTGCAACTCCATTTCTAGATGACGCAGTGCTCTCTTCAGCCTCCTCAGACACCAGGCATGTTTATGGTATATGTATATGTATGCAGACAAAACACTTGTATACACAAAATAAATAAGTCTAAATTTTAAATATATGTAAGTAAAAAAAAAAGTCTTGTGAATTTTCTTCTTGACACAAAGGGCCACATTGAGAAACCTGCTCCCTGATGTCTCAGGGACAGGGAGCAAGAGCCGGTCTGGCTCAGGAAATGAGTGAGAAGTGAGTGGGAGTCACGTGTGCTGCTCTCCAAAGGAGGAGAAAGAGCTGGTGCGTGACTCTCCAAACTGCTTCCCAGGCATAGGTGATCAGAGAAGAGCTGACGGGAAAACCAGGTTCCAGAACAACTGTAGAGCGAGGAGCTTGGCAACTCTCAGTGAAGCTGTCCCCAGTTAAAGCCTTGTATGTATTGAGGCTTCCTGCCAAAACTTGTCTGGATGCTTACGGTTCAATTATTAGGGACCTTATATCGTTAATATGTTCAAGTATAATAATTCACCTTTATTGAACTTAGCAAATTATATGATAGACTCCAGTTGCCTGCTTATTAATTTTTGGAACATATGTCTTCTCTAACTATAAAAAGAACATTTTCCTGAGGTTTATTCTTCAGTTTCTGAATATGTTCACTTTCATGGATGTTCCCTGGGCAATCAAGACTCATTCACCTAGGAGAAGATCATTTCTGTTCTCTATTTTGGCTATTTTTTGAGGCACTTTTGATGTTTGTCTTCTCTAATTTGTACATCACTAGTAAGGGGGCACCAACAAGGGACCATTCAGGACTGTTAACAGAACTCTTTATAAACGATCTACTTAAGGCATTGCCTTCCCATTTTACGGCTGTTGACTAGTGGGGCAGATCCTGAGTGTGAGTTCACACAGCTATTTGTACAATGTATTTTGTTTATTCATGAAATGTGTTTTGATGGAGGTTTTGGAAGCTCTTTCAAAGTCTACATCATCATGGTTTTTGAGTCATTCCAGTCTGGACCATTCTTGAATTTCATTTTTATAATGAAATTGTTTTTGATTACTCAACCTCGCCACCGGGAATGATGCTAAACATCAATTCAGAACTGGGACTGATGTGAAAGACACCACTACTGGGCTCTGAAGACCATAGGTTTCACTGAGACAGCATCTCTGGTAGCTCCCTGACTTCCTTGGAAACTTTCAACTTCTTTTTTTTTCTCCATCTTTATTAAATTGGGTAATTCTTATTTACATTTCAATTGTTATCCCCTTTCCCGGTGGGTTTCCAGGCTAACATCCCCCTAACCCTTCCCTCTCCCCTTCTCTATGGGCTTCCTCCCCATCCTCCCCCATTACCACCCTCCCCCAACAATCACGTTCACTGGGGGTTCAGTCTTAGCAGGACCCAGGGCTTCCCTTCCACTGGTGCTCTTACTAGGATATTCATTTTACCTATGAGGTTGGAGCCCAGGGTCAGTCCATGTATAGTCTTTGGGTAGTGGCTTAGTCCCTGGAAGCTCTGGTTGGTTGGCATTGTTGTTCATATGGGGTCTCAAGCCCCTTCAAGCTCTTTCAGTAATTTCTGTGATTCCTTCTACGGGGGTCCTGTTCTCAATTCAGTGGTTTGCTGCTGGCATTCTCCTAGGTATTTGCCATATTCTGGCTATGTCTCTCAGGAGAGATCTACATCTGGTTCTCGTCGGCCTGCACTTCTTTGCTTCATCCATCTTATCTAGTTTGGTGGCTGTATATGTGTGGGCCACATGTGGGGCAGGCTCTGAATGGGTGTTCCTTCAGCCTCTGTTCTAAACTTTACCTCTCTATTCCCTCCCAAGGGTATTCTTGTTCCCCTTTTAAAGAAGGAGTGAAGCATCCGCATTTTGGTCTTCCTTCTTGAGTTTCATGTGTTCTGTGCATTTAGGGTAATTCGAGCATTTGGGAAAACTTTCAAACTTCTTAAGCTGTTTCCTTACTTCCTTAGTGCCCTGTCAGTGGAGACAGACTGCCCTAGAGGAAAAGGCTACTTCCCTCTCACACATGTCATCTCAAATCATCTCCAGGCCCTGGGTCCATTGTGTGGCTGCCTGACCCCTCTCTTGTGTGTATAACCTACATCTCATAGAGACACCGGTTTTCCAGGTCTCATTTTTTCCTATTATGTTTTCAGATCATTCGTTTTGGTTCTAAATTCAGGAAATTATTACGTTTCTTTCAAGTTAATCTTGATTTGGGACAGTGTATTAAATGTTCACCTCTCTTCTTTTTATTTACATTGTTTTACACTATGTGGTAGGATGGCTTGGTTATGTCAGTCTTTAATAAAAACATATCAGAAGAGTATTATATGGCCTTCTTGATGCAGAGGTTTTCTTTCTACTTTACTTAAAAAAATTGAGTCATGTGAGCAACTTCTAAAGAGTAGATTCCTGGGCCCCACATCCAGATGTTTAAGTAAATTTGTTTAAGATGCTCCCTGGAAATCTATAGTTTCAAATTCCCCTAAGACAATTCCCACATGTATCCAAGGTTAGAAATCTTGGCTTATAATCACTCACGAGACAGAATTGCTCGCACCTCACCCTCACTCAGAAGTATCATGGGTCGTCACACTCTTTCACCTTGCTAGGATTCTGATTCCACCCCCTTTGTCATGCAGCCGATCACCTGCCTCCTGGCCTTTTGCCTGATGGTTTATAGAGGCATTAGGTAGTCCTGCATCAAACCGTTAAAATTACAAAATATAGCTCTGCCATCCACGATTGCTCTGAAATAGAAAAGTAACGACCGACAAGGCTCATTGATTAGCCAAAGGCCCTGCAAACGCATCCGCAAGTAGCAGACTTAAATGTGTCACTGGTCGTAGCAAGGGAAACTGTGTGTCATAACTGTGGGGCAGGGTCTCGAGGGGATCTAGGGGGATGACAGTGTGAAGGTGTGAGAGTCGTGACGGCGCAAATGGCTCAGAACACGCAAACAAGGGGGGTTGATCAGAGATACTGCAGTCGTAGTTTAGGGGAAAAGGGAGCCCATCTCTGAGGCTTTACCATTTGTAGTTTCATCATAAGACAGAAACATCAGTGAACTGATGTTAAAATATTTAGAAAACAGACTCAGCTGTTCATGATAACGACGATGGCTTTGCTTTAGTCTATGCATCCGAAGGCTCGGTTCTTCTATCATACTATGGCTCCTATTTTGAGTGTGCCTGTTTTCCCCCCTTATAAGATGCAGACGTTCCTATCCTCCATGGAGTAATTTTCATCTATCTGTAGCAATAAATGTGATATATATTCTAGTTAAAAATAAAAGCATGAGTCATACAAAATCTTAGTTGGTTTTTCACTGTGTTTTTTTTATATTAAATAGCTTTACTATTTGTGCAAAATTCATAAATCTTACCTTGCTATTTCTAACTGTAGAATGTTGATAGGAAGACTTTCTGAGGATAATCAGAGTTGATAATTGCCATTCTCATAAAGCACAGAAAAATGTTATCAGGCTAATGCCTCCCACATTGGATTGGTTTTCGTTCTAATTTATCTCACATTGCAGAGAAATTATTGAAGTTGAGAGAAATGTACTATTAAGTAATTAATTTTAAGGTTTTTTTTTTGGAAAACCAGGAAAGATAACTCAGGCTTTATCTTCACACTAAAACCAATGAGCCAGACTTTAGTTATATGCTTTAATGAAAATCTGCCCACAACTTACGATAATGTAATATTCTAACAAACTGATCATAAATTGAAAACTGGAGCTGTGAAAACACACCTAAAAGATGTAATCTATCAAACCTTGGAAGAAACAGCTTGCTGTCCTCATGACCATGGACTGCTCAAAGCTGTGGGTCTCTGTCAATTATTTCATGAGAGTAGCAGACAGAAGATTACCAGCTTATACAATGACTGAAACTCAAACTTCAAAGGACAGATTCTTCCAAAGGCTATCAGTATGTAGCATCATTATCAAGCCAAATTTTAATACCAGACAATCATAATCAGGTATTGTCTGCAACTGGTTAGGAACCATTTCTTACTAACGGATGCATAAGCCTAGTGTTAAGTCTACTAGCAGAATATTTTTAAAGTGTTTAAAAGTAGAATATTGTAAAAACACATGAAATTGTGTGTGTGTGTGTGTGTGTGTGTGTGTGTGTGTGTGTGTGTGTGTGTGTGTTTATATTCTTAGATACAAAAGCCATGGCATGAAAAGTCCTGGGAAGAATCTTGGGTAGGGTAACACTTTCTACTAAGTGATTCAGAACTTGGCAAATTCCCTGTGGTCTAGGTTCATTTACTTTGTTGCTAAAATATTTAGTCTGAAACATTTTTTAACTTATGAAAAGTTATATATTAAAATACTGCATATGGCCTAGCTATGCCATGTCTGGGCGTCTACCCAAAGGACTCCGTATCCTACCACAGTGAGATTTGCTCATCCGTGTTTATTATTGCTTTATGCACAAGAGCAATGGAAAGGAATCAGCTTAGATTTTTATTAGTAGATGGGAGCATAATGAACATGTGGTGCATATACACTGTGGAATTTTGTTCAGCCATAAAGAAAATGGAACTCTGTGATTTGCAAACAAAATAGGAGAAACTGAAAAACATGATTTCGGTGAGGTCACCTAGGCCCAGCAAGACAGCACTGAATGTTTTCTTTTTCTCACGTGCAGATCTCTATCTCCAGCATCAGGTTTTCATATGCATAGCTACATTGGAATGAGGGAAAATAGATAACAGAAAACTAGAAATGGGCCCATAACAAGGGGAAAGTTATTTGGGGCAGAAAAAAATGCCTTTTTATTAAGTCTTGGGAGATGACAACCTTATGCCGTGATGCTAAACTCGGGTATGCCTGGATAGACATGGTCTAAAGTTGTCTTAGGTATTTTATTCTGTGGCATCTATAGTACTTCCTTAAAATACAGCTTTAAAATACATCCTTGCTCCTACAGAAACATTATGGCAGAGTGAAATAAGGGGTGACTGGAGATGTTTCCAATCTGGAAGCTTAAGCATTCAGAACAAAACTGGGATTACACCTCTTCCTAGCCATTTAATTAATGAAAATAAAGAATATTTCACTCTGGGCAACATGAAAATTTACAGTAGATGACTCCCATTGACTAAGCCTCTGTCCTTTTGATTTCTCCACTCTAACAGCCCATTCCTATTCTCAACTCAATCTTCAATCGTGAATAATTAAAGGAAAGTGCCTTGAAAGCAAAACCACTTAGAATCTAATATACATTTGGCAGTGCAAACTGATGAACTCAGATCTGGTACTTGGATAACTTGAGCGTGACTAAGCTTGAGCCAAGGTTCACAGAGGCCAGAGCAATGATCTTACACCTTTCCAATGGGCAATAAATGGCTCCATGGCCAATTGCAACAAGGATACGACCTGACAAGAGGAAAACAGTCTGCTTTGTAACTATGAAGCTGGTTGACAAGGAATGCCTACCCTACAGGGACCACTATAGACCTGAACACTGTTGAAGGCAAGGACAAGGTGACAGAAAACTTATATTTGGCATCAGATGGGAGACAGAATCAGTGTTTCTCTGCCTGATTAATAATGCGAAGCCCATCAGAATTTGTCCATCATCTTCATATAAACAATTTCTTTTAGATAATATTTTTGCTGTTAAAGTATTTGTATGATTTTATTTAGTCCTTCCAAGTAACAATGAATAATATTTACTTTATTAATATTTCATATGATACTCTCATGACTCCTTCTGAGTTCTGAAAAGCACTATATGAGTTACATCCTGTACACCCATTTAAGAAAATGAAGCTGAGTCTTAGAATATGAGAATTTTTGCCCAGAACCATAGCAATCTCATCTCAATATCAGTGGTTTTCATCACATAATAAAATTGGAAGACACTGAAATAGTTTACTTTTCAGCTATCCAGAGTTTAAAAGTTCTGAGAAGAGTTGTAATGAGAGAGATTAGTTTACTGTTCTAGTGGCCAAAACACTATGTCCAAGTGTCCAAGGCAACTAACTATTGAAGAAATGGTTTATTTGAGCTTACAGTTCTGAAGAGAGAAGAGTCCATGGTAGCAGAATGGGGGCACAGTAGCTAATGCTACAACCTGGGACCTTACATCTTAGTTCATTATCAGGCAGCAGAAAAAAATCCTGAAATGGCATGAATCTTTAAATAGTCAAACCCCAGCTCTGTCTTGATTTGGATTTTACTGCTGCGAACAGACACCATGACAAAGGCATGTCTTATAAAGGATAACATTTAACTGGGGCTGGCTTACAGGTTCAGCGCTCGGTCCGTTATCATCAAGGTGGGAACAGGGCAGCATCCAGGCAGGCATGGTCCAGGCAGAGCTGAGAGTTCTGCATCTTCATCTGAAGGCTGCTAGTGGAAGACTGACATCCAGGCAGCTAGGGTGAGGGTCTTAAAGTCCATGCCCACAGTGATAAACCTAGTCCAACAAGGCCACTCCTTCTAATAGTACCATTCCCTGAGCCAAACATATTCAAACCATGACACCCACCTCCAAAAATATATTTTCTCCAACAAGGTCATATGTCTTAAACATTCCAAATAACACTACCAACTAGAGAGCTATTGTTCAAATGCCCACGGCTATGGGGGATATGTCCTTCAAACTAACATAGCCAATGGTAGGTGAAAGAAAATGTGTTCTGAAACTGTGATGTTTTGGCTTGGAAAGCAAAGGTGTGTTGTATGCTTGTCATGAAGATAATAGTGAAATGATGGGTAGAAAGAGACCCAAAGACATAATAAAATATGTGTGTGCATTAATAAAAATACATATGGAAACTTAAACACAAAACAGTACAATATGTCAGCCAAATTCTTCCATTTTCCTAAGGACATAAAGCTATTGATAATGTCGTCCACATATACCAACCAAGGGTCTACCAGTCAGAGAAGTTCATCTATTCCACATTTATCATGAGGCTTATATCCTATTGTGTAATCTTCCATTTTATTGGTGTTTCTAAAACTGACCACATTCAGGTATGTCCATTAATTACAGTAAAACAAAACCCCCGTACATTTCTGTATTTTTAATAATGCTATTGGAAGAATCATAGGTCAGTTTCCTACCTATAACATCCCTTGACACGCTAGAGCTTCGGGACAGGTATTAATTATACCTCACAAGTTCTCAAGACATGGAGTTTTCCCCAGGATACCAATTAACCTACATAATATTGTCCTGTTTAAATCTAGTGGGTGCAAAACAAAGGTAGGCTCTTAGTCACAATTGGAAAGAGGCAAAAAACATAGATGAACTAAAGGCTTTCTGATTCCTGTGGGTAGGATATAAAAATCTAATAAATCATAAAGTGTAGGTGTTGTTTGTTTGATCTAAATCTAACCCAGAACTAGCTGTCAAATCTAATCTGCACTGGAATTACAAACAGATTAAGATCCCCAGTCTCTAATTTGTATTGATAAGCTAATTTTGGGAACCAAAAGAGGTGACATCACCTGATGATGTTACCAGAAAGGAATACATTTAGGGCAACTTTTGCTTCTAGTGCACACCTTGAAGTCTATCTTAAAAGCTGCAAAAGGAAGCAATCACATCTGTAGGAAATTGCTGAATGGTTGAAGAGATACAAGGAAGACAAGGAGAGTGGTTTTAAGCTACTTTGAAAAGTAAGAAGCAATTGTTAGTGGATTCTGGATTGTTTCATGGTTATTAATGAGGTCTTCATGAAGTCAATGAGAGACAAAAAAAAAGCAACTGATAAATTATGTGGTTGAGTGAAGCAAGGTGGGTTCAGGACAGAGAAAAAGAGTGAGAAATAAATACAAAATACATTTTAAAATTCAGAGTTTAAAATGAGGGATGGGGAAGGAGAAGATGGGCAGAGATGGGAGAAAAGATATGATTAAACAAGGTATTAGTAGGAATTTAGTATATTGGCATTATTGATCAATTGCCCCAAGTCCCACAATGCCATATTCAAATTAACCTCTTCTGCAGAACAATTGTTTTAAATTTAGAACCACCAGATCCTGAAAAGCATGGCACACTCTCTACTACTGCTCTCTTAGAGTGTGGTCAATGTGTTCCCATCACAAGTTCTGCTGAACACTCACAGAGCAGAATCATGTGCACCTCAGCCCAAGCCAATTAATGACTGAATTAAAACAAAGGCACAGTGTTAGCCTATGTCTTTAGATACTTCATATCCAAGAGAACTAGAGTGTCCTCAGAATAGCTTGCATTTATAAAAACATGTATTTTTTTCTTGTCCAGCTTACAGGATCGACATTCTTGTCAGCTTTGTCTGGGGAATGAACGCAAATGACTCGTGATATTTTTTTCCTTTCTAGGGACTTTCTATTTGGATGCTCCTTAAGTAGTTTAAATTTTCAGGAAACTCTTTAAATAGGACATTTGCCCACTAGACTCGGAGAGATCCCACTCCTGATGTTTACCATGTTTATGTTGACGTTTGCTGTACTATTGTGTTCCTCACAGAACCAGCACATTTGCCTACATTGCGTGGGAAGAATTTTCAGTCCAAACTGTTTTGACATGAGAAAGACTGACTACATTTTGAAGCAGTTCTATTTAGACTTAAGAGAGTCGTGGAACGTCAGAGAGAAGGTATAGCTGCAAGAAAGCAAGGAAAACCTACAGTTCCTAAACCTCCATCTTCGCTCTGGCTACGTCACTCCTCAGTGTCTCTTATAGGTTCCATTAGCTCTCAGAGAATAGTGAATGGCAAGGTAAAATATATTTTTGAAACATAAGATTGTCAGAGCGATGCCGTCTACAGGGGGATTCAGGCAGTGGTTTAATGTGCTTTTCCCTCCATTTTGTCATCCGCAAAATTGAGATGATGACGGCATTTAGCTTGAGCTGTTGTGACCCTATAGTAGAAAATCATGGAAGTGCTGTGAATCCTGCTGCCATGTAGGACTAGAGGGTTATTTTGAAATGTTGTCTCTCCTCCTGGCTTCCAATGGTTAAACATGTGACCCAGGACATAATGCTAGGAGTTTCCATATAGCAGAGTGCAGACATTATCAAGAGCATGACACAAACAGTGTGGCTTCATGTTGTATGTGCTCCCACAGGGCTGGTAGGTGGGAACTGATCTGAAAGTCCTACCAGACACACTCCAAAGCCATGTCTCTTAAACAGCTCTGTTTTACTGCTCTCCTTAGGTCTATGTAATGACGGGAACATTTATATTGGCTTCTTGAAGTTAAACACACTTGATTGTGATAGTTCTGCAACCGACAACTTTATATGTGAACCATTTGTATGACACACCCTATTGGAGGGCAGGCCCATGTACAAGGTCTCAAGTAACTCTTTTTCTGAGTGACCAAATACTTGGCCTTTCTTTGTTTTTTACTTTGTGCATTTGTGGATCTCTTTATTAAAGGTTAAAGGGAGACAGGAAGGAACTGAAAAGGCTTCTAGCATAGTCCAGGTGTCCACTCTATTTTTGATATTTTGATGTTTAAAAATATCTCAGAAAATGACCACAGGCAAGTGAGCATTATAGACTTGTAATTCATACAGGCCATAGTCAGACTCTGTATGAAGACCCTATGAGCCTTTCCTAATATTTTATGTGATGACAAAAACAAATTCTGCACTTACCTGAGGAGAACATGAAATACATTTTCCAAAGAGGAACAGAGCCAGTGTATGTGTTCATGTATGTATCTGCACACACATGAGTATGCATGCACAAAATATCAAGTTGGCTTATTTCTCTATTTTCTTTTCTTTCTTTTCTTCTCCCTTTCTATCTTTTTACCTGAATTAATTCTTTAAAGGATACCAAAATAATAAACGGAATGCCTCCACCAACTAGGTCTCTTCAAATTCTTTTAGAATCCTGAAGCAAATAACAAGGCTCTTGTAGAAGTGTCTTCAATCCTTTGCAAGGAAATCCTTTAATTTATAGATCAAAAATGCTAAGTTCAGAGCTACATAGGCACTTTCAAGTTATGTGGCTAGCAGGTGGCCAACCTAAGGATTTTACACATACTTTTACCATTCTTTGCTAAATTTTATCCATTTTGGTCTATGGGAATAATAACACGTGACTTTAGAAAAAATGTCAAGAGAAAATATTTGGCTATCATGACTGGATGACCAGGTACAAAAGTCCTTCTCCAAACAAATTGACCATGTGGAAAAGACGGAGCTTCAAAATACACCTTATTAGTGGATCCCCTTAACCAAAACTATGGCCAAAGCATTTATTTTCATTGCACTAGGAACCTCTTAGTTTCTTTGCTTTTGATCCCAAATGCTTTCACCACTATCTTCTCATTTTCTGGTAGAGATTGTCAGTAGGTGAGTGTGCTGGTCCCAGCTCCCCACAGAAGCTAACTCAGAGGAGAGCCTGAACTCTGAGGATTGTTTTTTCTTTCCAGCAGGCCCCTCTTTGAAGGATACCTCTCTGCATGCCATTCCTCCCCACCACACTGCTGCTGAAATCTTTAAGTGGCAAATAAGTAAAGAGTACCATGGTATATTTCTCCATCTCCAAAACATGTAGAAGATGGCTTGGTGCACATCAAAAATTTATGGACATAAATGCCTGTTTCCTGATATTAGAATATGGATTGTACATTTATGAGTCCCCCTCAGTACATGAAGATCTAAAACCCCATTGCAACAGTGAAATCACCATTCCTGTTTACAAGGAACATAAGGTGTTTATTAAAGTTCATCAGCCTAAGGGATAATCAGTCCAACTCTGTGTCAGCTATATGTGCCCATTCCTTCTAGAGAACTGTCATTTGTCCTCTGGGCAGCTCTAACGACCAATCTTTAAAGGGCAATCTGTTATCAGTCTCTGGACTATTCCCCCTTTTCTTTCTTTCTATATCACAATTTTTAGTTAACTGTTTACTCTGAAACTGATTTTTGTAAACGATATGAGCAGTTAGGTAGGTTTTAGTATCTATGTCTGTAGTAGTCTTCCTTCTGTAAGAATAAGAAAGAAAAAAGAAATGAAACAAGGCAGACGGGAACATGGAGACATTTGTGAGTGTGTGTGTGTGTGTGTGTGTGTGTGTGTGTGTGTGTATAATTTGTGTGTGTGAGAGAGAGAAAGAGACAGACAGACAGACAGACAGAGACCAAGAGAAAGAGACAGAGACACAGAGAGACGGTTTTGTTGATTAGGTTCTCACCAGAAGCAGCGATTATTCTTTCTAGAGGATAATTAAGTGCATTCTCTCTTTAAACGCTAGCCTACAAATCTCCACAAGAACCTTTCAGTTTTCACAGTCTAGAGCTCTCATTTCAGAGAGCATCGAGAGGGGGATCAGTGGGCTGAGGGGAGTGACCACAGTCACTTCAGACACAGGATTGTGCAGACTCAGAGGTTTGTGCCAAAGCTGACGGAGCGTGTTTCCTGTGCAGCATGAATAATTACTTGGCAATAAAGAAGCACCTGCTGATGGAGCATTTTATCGTATTGTATTTTATTAGCTCTGTCTTGGAAAATGGTGGCCACTGATTATCTAATAGAGAGGAGAAACTTGCCTCATTAATTTCTTATAGCCCTGAACACTAGACAGGGTATCTGTTTGCAGGGAATGGCACACAGTAAATGCAGCAATGCTTTGGGTAAACACTGTGATCACTCTCTTCTAGAAAAACATGGAGAACTTGCCCTCCAGATTTTCCTGTCCTGATCCAGTTTCTCTGGATTCATTTTTTACTTTGACTTTATGATTATTATTACCTTGTCACTGTTCTATTGCTGTAAGGAGGTAGCATGCTCTCTCATGATACCAAGAGATTCCAAGGCAACTTCTTTAAAGGAAACCATTTGACTGGGACTGGCTTACAACTTGAGAGGTTTAGTCCATCATCATGACAGGGAGCCTGGCAGCGTGTAAAAACAGACATGGTGCTGGCGAAGGAGGTGAGAGTTCTGCATTCTGATCCTCAGGCAGCAGGCAAAGAGAGAAAGATTGGGTTTGACATGAGCTTCGGAAACAAGAAAGTTCTCTCTCTCTTAGTGACACATCTCCTCCAACAAGGTCACTCCTTGTAATTCTTCCCAAACAGTTTAACAGGGAACTGACCATGTAAATATGTGAAATATGTAAATATGTCATTCAAACAACCATAGTAGCAAATTCACCCTGGCTGTATTGGACAGTTTGCCCTTCCCAGCCTAGTTCCAAGGTCAGAGGCTCAGGCCCCGACCCTGGCAGTGCTGTAAATAACTGTGCCTGTGACTTCAGCATGGCCTTTGGTCACACCTGGCTCCTGCTTCCGTGTCCTGGAAAGAAGAGTGAAGTCGTCTTTAGCCATTGTGCATTATAGTTTATGTTTAGATTCAAAGTTGGATGTAAGTATGAAAGAAGGTTTCTGTTTCGTGTTTCAAAAAGGATACATTTGTTAAGTTTCTAGAAAAAAAATTCACTCTTTGATTTGGTATTTTGTTTGCTGCAAAGAAAATGTTCATTGTAGTTCATTGTATTGACCGTTCCCAATGGAGATCATCTGGGGGATTTCCACAAATGAGCCTCACTCAGAAAGAAAGCATTTGCTTCTGGATATGGCTGTAACTGCCCTGCTTGCCTGACTTAGTAAGAATTTTACCATCTGTCTAATGTTAGCAGTTATTTGTTTTCCTCATTAATTGATAAAATCTATGGGGGTTCTGGATGCTTCGTGTCAATTACAATCTTCAAAAAGATGTGTGCTAGGCTCTGTAGTACATAGTGCATGGCAGTGGAAACAGAAACACAGCAAGTAAGACTGGCAGGGGGTTGGTTCTGAGATCCCTTAGTCCAACTCCTGCATTTACCAACAAGGAGTACAGCAGAGAGCCTGTATCGCCCCATCTCTGTTGTCTGAGTACGTTACCAGCAAATTACAGCTTTCTCATTCCCAGAAGTGCATTTCCTCTGATATTTTTAAATGCCTTTGATTTCGAAAATGAAAGGAGGCTAAAAGACACAAAGTCTTTAAATTTCTTTTGAATTAGTAAGTTTCTTGTGGGGGCATTAAAAAGTCACTCAACAAGGCTTGTGACAATATCAACAACAGAAAATAGATGTTCTCCCCCCCTCCCCACCCCGCTCATCGCCCTTGTCATTCTCATAGTCCATGGTCATTCCTTTGGCTGTTCGTACTCTTCACTTGCACATTTCCAAACAAGAACTTGATTCCATTATTTCCTGGCCATGAATTGTGTATGTCATTTTTTAGATAACACCACTGATGGTTACTGGGTTATGTGAATATTTCTATTTCAATTTAGCTCTTCTCATAAGTGTTTACATCCTCCATCTTGCCAAATGTTATAGCATTCCTTTTGTTAAGATTAATATTTTAGTTCTGTATTTTTATAAGTAAATGAATATTATCACCACAGACCGACTCTAAGCCATTGCACGTTTGGTCTCACTGAGTCCCACTTCAGCATGATGAATTCTGGTGCAACTTGCTTTCTGTCCTGCATACTGTCAATAACACGCATCTAAATTCCGAGACGCAAATGTAATCAACTCAGGAAACCCAAAGTCATCTGTTTCACCTTTTATCAGAGCTCCTCTCTTCCATTATCTATGGACAGCTTCCTGGACATATTTCAGTCACTTACTGCCTCTCTTGCATTTGAGCTCAGTTTCCTGACTTCTAACCACCTTGCTTCTTCACTTCTGAATTTGAAAGACCACGTTCATTAGGAGAGACCTGGTGATGGTACAGGGAATGTTCTGAGAACTATAGGGTAGAAAATGTCAGTATCCCTCTTGCTTAACCATCTGGACATCAATAAAGACTTTGTTTGGAGTCGTGGTCCCCTGGGAACTGTAAAGCACTGCCCATAGCCTCTCAGCTTCCAGCACTGCTCTCAAGTCCCTTCTGCTGCTCCTTCGATTTGGCTTTTCCCATCACCAGTGCTCAACAGACATTGAAACCTTCTCACAACTTACACCCACTGGTTGCCTCCACTGGTGGATACTTCAATACACTGTTTTCTGGAATTTTTCTCCACTTCTCACATACCTGGCAGAGATGGAACAGCAGAAATAGACTGGGCACAGCCATTTTAAGCTCGCAGGGTTCGTTCTGCTGCAGCAAATCACAGCCGAATGACAGAACAATGTAGATTCACATTCTTGTCCCTCGGGGGTCAGAAATCTGCCCTTGGTTTCACTGTGCCGAAGTCAACATGTGGGTCGGTTTCACAACCAAAGCTGTGGTAAATATTGAAAAAGCAAATCCCCCTCTCCTCGTTGCATCCCTGACAAACATCTTTTAGAGAGTCACTGTGTGGATGTGACTATTTCGATTCCTCATGGCAAGGGAGTAATGCACCATTGTTTGTCTTGTGGCTTAGTCCACTTAGCATAATGTCTCCTAAATTTGTCTGTACTGTCATAAACAGCAGTATCTGTTTCCTTTCTTAGGGCTAATATTTCATTCTGTGTCTATTCCACGTTTTCCTTTATCCCTTTTATCTATCAATGTATGCTCAAGTTGTTTGAAAAACCTTGACTACTGTGAATTATTATTCAATGAACATGAAGGCAAATTATCTCAAGATATTTATTACAAGGATCAGCGGTTAAGAGCACTGGCTGCTCTTCCACGGGACAGCTCATAACTGTCTGCGACTCCACTTCCATACATGCAGGCAAAACACCAATGTACAAAAAAATAAAAATAAATAATAAAAATCATTTTTAAGAAGAACATTTATTGTGGTAATCACAATGGGAAGGGAAACATAACAAAAGTACTATGCGGCTCAGCAGTCTTACTACTGGGTAAACATACAAAAGAACTGCAACGAGTACCTTTACAAAATAATAGTCATTAATAGTGTGAATGATATATGTTATAGTCTTTGATATATAACTCCCTGCTGGTTTGAAATGATGGATTCCTTTTCACATACTTATTGAGCATTTGTGTTCCCCTCTGAAGAAATGTTTGTAAAGATATGTTTGCAACATGGTAGCCAGAGATAACAGTACGGTGCTGTACACTTATCATGTGTTATAAGCATAGATTGTTAGCTGTGATTAGTAAAAGACACACAAAGACGTTAGAGGTTTGAAGGTGACGTACATGCTTGCTTGGCTTTGTTTATGCAAACTCAAGAAAAGAATTTGATTTCTTGCCTCTCCAGTGTGTACTCTTCAGTTGGGAACTTTGGATCCTTTCTCTCTCAAAACCAGAAGAGTAGAGCTTTCAATTCTCTGCTTCTGTCTTTGAATATCCTTTCCTCTCATGAGAACCTGTATGTTTCAATGAGACCTATCCTATAATATAAGACAATCTTTATGTGCACTAATGATGCTAAACATACTATCAATCCTAGTGATCTTTTTCTTACCTTATTCCATTGACTGACATCACTAGTGTGGGTTAGAATGGAAACAATAGTGGCAAGAAAACTTAGTTCCCATGACTGTGTTTAAGCAAATACACACACGCTAGAAAGTTTTGTTAGTGTTCACATCTCCATCAGTTTATGAGCCATCCTGTCTGTGCCTAGATTGCTAAGCAAAGTGTCTATTTTGAGACTAGTTTCATTCAATAATCAAAACTGCATATACATGTATGAAAATGTGTACTTATCTGATGGCAAAATGTCTTTCTTAAAAAATGTGTAGGCTCTTGATGTGTTACTAAAATATGCATCTTTTGAAGTCTATGCAATTTTATTTCAAATCACAATCTTCCAAGAATTTATCTGAATCATTCACTAAATGTTCTCTATCACTAAAAATGGACCCAAAATAGATTAACTGTGCCTGCTGTTGACAACTACAAAATGACTACTTCTAATAATATCCTTAGTCATTTACCAACTAAAAAGAGCAACAACATGATTTTAAAAAGTATCTTGGAATTCTCTGGTTCTCTGTAGGATATTCCCAGCAGCCACCTGTCAGGGAGAAGTTTCCTAAGCTAACCAAGTCAATGAAGAAAACAGTGAATAGGCTGCAGTAGAGATTTTGCAAGGAGAAAAACAACCTTATTTAACCTAAGCAGGCATATCTTTCAGAGATGTTTATCATATCAACATGTATGAAATCAAGAAAGAGAGCTGAGGTAATGGACCAGTAGCTGGAGTGCATGCTCTGTATGAGGAGTGGTGTTTGGAACACCTGTGGCCACTGTGACCAGCCCCAACTGTGCTGCTTGGAAGAAACCTGAACTGTGTTAAGCATAGGTTTTATTTTTTTTTAAACATTGACAGTATATTAATCATGTTTTCTCACTGCTGTAATCAGATACATGGCAGGAAGTAACTTAGGAGAAGACAGATTACGTTTGCTTCTAGTTTAAGGATTCAGTCCATCCTGGCAGAGAAAGCATGACTGGAAAAAACTGTTAGCTCTGATGGCAGGAGCAGGCCCCCATGGGGGCTATTTGTCCCCATGTGATTAGGTCAGGAAGCAGAAAGAAGGGAATGTTGGTCTTAGCTTCTGTCCTCCCTTTCCCCCTTCTTACTCTCCCCAGGACTGTAACTCATGGTTTCGTGCCAAACACATTCAAGGCAACTCTTCTTTTATCAATTCTTTTATCCTAGACACACCTTCAAAGACACACATAAAAGTTGACCTCACTGGTATCCTATGTTTTTCTTAATTCGATTGAGATGGTAATTAAAATTAATAATAACAAGTGCTCAAGATTCTTTTCTTCAGAAGATCAGACTAAGCCCTGTTGATCTGAGCTGCCTGCACGAATGGCTGTATTCAATGCTAGAACACAATGCTAGACAGGAGAACCCACTGGGTAGTCTAGAAAGCCCATAAATACTTCAGAAATCAAGTATGCAGTTAGACCAAAGGAATGTATAGATTGTCCTTTTCCCAGATGTGGATAGAGGAAATTCCAGGTAATTCATGCAAAATCATAGACCAGTTTATTGAAGACCTATAAGACTTGTTTGTCAGATGGGGTTTTTGTTTGGTTTGAGATTTTGTTTTGGTTTGTTTTGTCTTATATTGTCAATTTTTGGTCAGTTCTTCTTTGAAAAGCAATTAGTAATATGAAGTTGCAAGATGAAACACCAGGCTTCAAGAAACCATAGCAACAGAAAAGAATTAGAGATCAGAGAGAGCCAACCACGGTCTATCTGTAGTCTTTTGGAACATTATGAAGCTTTGGGGGATGCTAGGTTAATGATCACAAACAGAAGAGCTGAGCCTAGAGTGGCTTAAGAGGTAGGACCTGAGAAGGCAAGAGAATTCAATGGAAATGGAAATTTAGCAACAACAGCATGAACTCAGGCTAGGAGACTGCCGTGACTGAGTTCATCCCCAAACCCTAGAAACAAAAGTAGTAATTAAGACTGTTCCCATTGGTGGGAGTTGGGGAGGTATCATGTGCATCATTAAGCCGATGACAAGAGTCTCTGCTTCTTGTCCAATATCCAGCTAACTCTCTGAAGCAAACAAAGCACATCCATTTTTGTCTGCTTCTTACTGAGTGGGGGCTGGAAGGGTGGTTCCAGTGGCCCCTGGGCTCTCCAGAATTCTGTCCCATTTTGTTTTCTATAGAACTGTAGAATTGTCCTCCCATATGGGCAATACCACCCTGCCACATTGTTCACCTGCATACCTTCAGCACTTTATTTTGTCCCCATGAATGACATGTTGCAGAATGGTTAAGAGACCTCACACATCTGGCATAAAGGACATGGTCCCTGAATTCCTCTTGAATAATTCATGGTTGATCTGGAGCAAGTTACTCACTATCTTTGTACGTCTACAGCTTCCTCTGTGAAAATAAAGAAGTAGCATGCATTTGAACATAAAATGATGATGTGTAAGATGATCCTTCAGGACTGTGAATAACAATCATTATCATTGCTATTGTTAACTCTGCTATCATTACCACAATCTTATGTAATAGACAGTGCAAATACGCACACACACACACACACACACAGACACACACACACACAAATAGGTGTCTAACACACATATGCTTCCCCCCAATCCACATGCAATAGGACTTAGATAAATGACTTTTCCAAGGTCCTTAAATTACAAGGCTTTAACAATAAGCTAAAGCTTAGTGTCTCAGTGGGCAAAACCACCAGAAACTGATCTCAGAAATCATAGAAAATATCAGACTTCGGAAGTCAGTCTTCCAGGTGGGATCCTACTAAAATGAGCCACACTGCAGCTCTTTGAGGCTAAGGGAGAGACCCTGTGATCCTATTCTCAAGATACCCATGTTGGCTTGAAGCTGTTTCCTTTGCCATTTTATCCTGAAAATTAGAAGCAGCACACTCAAATGGAGATTTCACCAGATGAGTTATGCATATATGGATGCACCAGCCCACCTGTTTATGATTGATTCATAAACCATCATGGAATTCTGTATGTTAATCTATCATAGTGACTAATTTTGCTCATAAGCATGTTTGTATCTTGCACATGGCTTGTTTATCTTTGCTCTAGGTGACTTCAGGTACAGTAGCCCAAAGAGGAGATGGGGGATAGAATTCCAAAACTAGATGACTTGAATGATGAAGTTTGGGTTGAGTTCAGCTGACAATAAGCTGGCAACTCTGTTCTTCTTTATGAAGGCAAAATTCTTTCATGGTCTCTGTGGTCAAGTCTGAAGAGAAGCATTCTCTGAGAAGGACAGAGAAGCAAATCTGTTACTTCCATTAAATGTATATACAAATCTCGCGGAGGTAAGTATGCTTAGTCTTGAGTAAAGGCCATGAAGTATAAAACTCAAGTAGAGGAAACATGAGCCCTTCTTAGTTGTGAGGGGTCTGGAAGCACTAGAAGAACTCATGGAATGGTAAATACATGTACAAAACTATGTATATAATTGCACATTTCATGCAAATTCTATCTTTTAATATAAACATATATAAATACATACTCCATAGTCATTTACATGTTTATATAAACTGCTCGAGCTATGTAAATGAAAACTAAACTCTAGTGGCATCCAATTTTATTTTACTTACACTTTTAACCATTTGTCCTATCATTTATTGATTTTTATATTATATTATCAGTTTCCCATTCACTAGGGCAAAGCTACACATAGATCCTGGATCACTTCCTGACACATAGTGTATATCATATTTATGGAATGAATGGATTCACCCATGCATGGATGTAATCGCCAATGTACGGGACCATAAACTCACCAGTGCAGTTAGGGGCTCTTAGACTGAATGTTGAGATAGCAGATGCATGACAGTTCATGGAACTGTCTTCTGTATATCACAGACTTCACACATGACAAAGGCTGTCATCCGAACTCCTGTGTTTCAGTCCCACAGACAATGTTATTCTACATCCACCTTTCCTCTCTATTTTACTTCACTTCCAGTGGCCTTTGCTCAAAGCTTCTTTTTTTCCTTCCACAAGATGGAATTCGTGAAGCCTCATAAAATCACAGTTAATAAGCTTCCTGCTTTGCCTTGAGGTCTCTCCGGTAGTTCCTAACAGCGCTTATTTTGGAAAGCGTGAGAACTATGGTTCACAAATATCTTCTGGCATATTAAGAGTCAAGTAAAAATGATGAGAAAAGACTCTGTTTGCCTTTAGAAAAATTAAAGCCCTGAAAGCCTTAAAAGCAATAAAAGAACATGCTTTTGTCAGATAGGAGGGATGTTGTAATGAATGTCTATGCCGGGCTCCTCCAAACCTTTATTGGTAAACACCTTCTATTGAACTCTGAGTGTCTTATCTACTCACACCCTTAACATTATTATCTCAGATCCTCCATACACATGGAGGTTCTAAGGAAATGCTTCTTCATTCCAAATAGAAAGAAGCAACTCGAAAATTCATGAACTATACAGTTTTTATAGTACAGCATTTAAAAATGTCTTAAGTCTTGGTTGCAGATTAAAAAAACAATATAACATGTTACATTTTACTAGTTAGCACTCTTTGGAGGAAGTCAAGATTTCATCAAAATAATTCTGTTAAAGCACATGATCCATCACATCATTGAAACCTACAAAATGACCTCACTTCATGAGCTTTTCTAGTTCTTCTTTAAAAATGCACCATGAGCGAAGACCACACATAATCCCGTGACATACAGTTAAAATATGCCTAACGTGAACACATGAACAAAAACTTGACTTATTCACCACCCCTGGGGCATGCTCCTCCAGACCATTGTTAGAATGTTAGTGATCATTTCAATCATTGCAGAAATCCTGTGAACCAATAAGTGAAGCGTGACGCTTGGGATTAAAAGTTGTGTTGGTCACTCTTGGTTCTAGAGGACATGATGCATGGACACGGGAAGTATAAGGGGAATTACTGGGTGGTCCAGAATTCAGTGTTCCACTCATTGACCATGAGCACAGACTGCAGGGCAGGAGTTCAGTGCCACCACTGTTATTATTGTAATTACTGGGACAGACAACTAAACTCTTTACCTGAGTGTAACTCTTTAAGAGTTTCCTGATCACATAATTCTTTAGAGAAATGCACTATTGTCCTTCAATTTAATATTTGACAGTTGAATAAACTGGGAAACAGAAAGTTAAATATTTGATGGTGCCACAAATTTCAGGGTGTAATCTGAAATGAGACTAGAATTTGACCTTTCACCCGCATCGCAATGCTTCTTCAGGAAGGTGTAACTGCCTATATAGAAAGATTCAAAACTCTGACTTAGGAAGTGAGACAGTACTGAAACTTTGGAATGTACCACACACCAGTATAACATCTGCATATGTAGCAGAGGATGGCTTTGTCGGGCATCAATGGGAGGAGAGGCCTTTGGTCCTATCAAGGCTCGATGTCCCAGTGTAGGGAAATGTCAGGGCAGGGAGGTGGGAGGCAGTGGGTGGGTAGGTGGGGGAGCCTCATAGAAGCAGGGGATAGCAGGTTTCTGGAAGGGAAGCCAGGAAATGGAATAACATTTGAAATGTAAATAAAAAGATGCAATTTAAAAAAAATTTTCAAAAAGAGAACCACAGTTCATCTTCAGAGACTAAACCATGCTGCCATGCTTCATCTGTGCATAGCCTTTCCTCGTGGCATAATGGTAGCCATTCTCAGTGTGTATCAAAAATGAGCCAAAATGGTGGCACTTGGTTTAATGAAATAAATTTGTTCAGAAAAATTAAATTACAAAACCAAACAATCATGGATCTGGGAAAGGAACTTGTCAGGATAAGGATAGGTGGACATTGATACAAGTGAGAGGTGGTAAGAGAGGACGGGCTTGGGAGAGCAACCCGGACACTCTAGGCACATGTTTGAAACTAACAGAGCACGAAATTCATTTTAAATTTGCATAACTTGTTTGTGTCAGCATTTAGCCGTCACTTTGAGGTTATCTGATTCCAAACCTTGTGGTTATTCTTCCTGAACACATAGTAGAATGAGCAACAGAGTCACTAATGAAACATAGACTAATGGCAGAGCCCACCTCTACCAAATCTAATCCAGTTTAACAGCCTCAGGTGGGAACTAGGCCAAGGTCCAATGTGCAGACTCTGCACGGTCAAGCCAAAGCACGTTATATGCCTAACACGATCTCTCAGTTGGTATGCAAAAGCTCATCATCTTCCTCTTGTCTCTATGTATTTCATGTAAAAGTGAAATCAAAAGGAAGTGTATTAATGAGCAAGTCTGACAATGTTATCATACAGGTGAAAAAGATCCAGTCCCTGAGACAGAACTCCTGAAGTCTGCATCACAGTGTGCTGGGTACTGAGTAACATTGAAGTGCAAATTTGCTTAGATCTTACTGGACCGGATGAAAATAATGAGGAAAAACAAGAGCAGAGCAAAAACCTGGTTAAGCAAAGAACCCCTCATTAGGCTTTGAGCTATCGGAGCTGAGGATGGTTTTAAAGTCACTCAGACTCTGATGGAGTTGGATGTCCTGTCTCCCAGGATGAAGTAGGACAGAAAGCCTCAGCACTTTAATTTGAATTTGAACTTTTAGCTAAAGATTAACAAAATAAGAATGAAAATATCAATATAAAGTTGTCTGTGGTGATAAGTGTCAAGGAATCTAAGTAGTCTTAAATCACAATGTAAAATTAATTTGAATGTTCTCATAGCATTTAGACACATGCACATGCACAAGCATGCACACACACACACACACACACACACACAGAATTTTTCTTTTCCCATTTTCTGTCTTACAATATAGGTAGAGCCTTTCACTAAAATGTTTTCTCTGAACTGAATAACAGTGTATTTTTGGTAAATTAGAAGGAGAATGTAGACTTTTCTAACATTATTGGGGATATCCAGAGTCATCTTTTAATGTACAAAGTGGTGGTGGCTGCGCCTCATTCTAAGTGTGGCACACGAGTCTCTATCTGATTGAATTAATTTCATGTTTTCCTACTTATTTACATTCTTTAGAATCTCATATCATTGACCGAAGAGAGTACTTGGATCTCAAAGTCATTTAACTAGCAACATAGATTTTAAAAATTCCATCCTTATGTATAAAACGGAAGAATTTTGAGCTGTGGTCAACCGTGATACTGTCATTGAATAATAAGTTTCATTTCCCAGTGTCTTGTCACCTGCCCACAGGACAGATGAGTTAGACAGGAAAAGAGGTAGATTCTAGTACTAGACTTGGGTCCATTTGAGTTCTTACCCAAAAGCACTGGCTTAGTCTGGGTTTCCTTTCCTGCTTGGTAAGAAAGCTGAAAATTCCTCCTCTTACTGTTACCATGGGACTCTCCTGCCGAACTTATGGGACTGATGCAAAGACTGGGATATATATATATAAACACTTCAAGAACACATTATTTTATATACAGCAAGAAACAAAATCCAGATCATTTCATTTTGATATTTCAAATCAGTACTCTACTAAATAGCTAAAGATGGGATTTCAACTCGATACATAGGTTATAGCACAGGCTAGCCTCCAGTGCCTGGCCTTCCTACCTCCACTTTCTTAGTACTGGGGTCACAGACATGGCTGTCAAGCAGTACCTGCTCCTCTGAGCATTTATAACTCGGGTAACGGAACTCAGGGCATTTGACATGTTGTTACTTTGTATTGATTTGCTTTTTTCTTTCCTCCTAATGCAATCCCAGTTTGATTGGAAGACAGAGAAGTTAGGGTGTCTACATACATATCTTATATTCCCACATGAGGAGTGGTGGAGAGCACTGGGCATAAGATACTCAGTTCATCCAGGGGCTGTAAACAAGCATTCAGGGAACCTGCTAGGCTCTGGTTCCCATTTCTGACACGATGAGAGCAATACACAGCTGTTTACATTGTTAGAGAAAGGTTTGGAAGGTCGAGCCAGGCTTAAGTTAGTTCTATGCTACTAGGGAGATGAAGTCTTTTGTAAGCTGCACACTTGTAACATTCTCACCTTGTAACATTTTGTTGTTGTTACTGTTGTTGTTGTCATAGTTGATTACATAATGTATCTCCATCCACCTCATTTTTTTATCTTCTAAGAACATAAGATACTTTCTCTAAGCATGTATCCAAGCCAAATGTGTTTGTGTGTGTTTTCTCAAAAAATACCTAGCTATTGTCATTAAGGAAAACAAAACAAACAACCCTCACCCCAACCCCCCACCCCACCCCACCCCACCCCCAAAAAAAAACAAGAAAAATGCTCCTGGCCTTGGCCTTTCCATTGCATTCCATAGCTGGCATCCACACTATCTGATATTTTGATAATTGTTTTTCTGCTTTAAATTGCCCTTATCACAATGGTGCCCATCTCTTCTTTACTAAGTAAGAATGAGCCTTCTGTTTCTATGGAAGTCTGTCAGTAGCCCAGAAGATTTATCTTAGGTGTTCTTTCTGGGCGGATCTCAGCCGCTGACCTGAATGGTAGGATGTGATTAGGGAACAGGAAGAACTGAACAGGTGAAGTTCCCTGAGTCCCAGACACAGATACCTGACCCTGTGTCTGAGCCAGGTAGTCCCTGTGCCTCAAATAAAGCCTATGTCCCTTCTATTCCTTCAGCTGTTTCGATTATGTTCTTACTGCCCATGGGGATATGCCTTGCTCTTATGTCTTTTCAATATTTTGTGATCCTAACTAGAAGTCTTAGATGCCATCAACCCTAGGCTTGTTTCTTGCAAAACTCTTGAACTATCTCTTCCGTAACATTTGTGATTTGGTTTATAGAGTCAGATCACTTGGCATGTACATTAGATGAACTCTGGTATTTATTTTCTTATTTATCCTATTGTGTGGGACTGCTGGTAAGAATACTAACTGTATATCATAGGACAAGTTATTTAAGACATCTTGCTTATTTTTCATCCATTTAATGAGAATCATAATAACCTAACTCAAAAAAAAAGGTGCTTTGAAAATCAAATAGGTTAGCCCAAATGTAAAGCTTGTAGCATTTCTGAAATAAATGAATAGTAATAAATAATAAAGAGTAAATAAAAAGTTCTTCATAGAAACTATTAATAATAAGATTATTACATCTACCATACACATTATAAGTATAGGTTTTACTAAAAGAAATGATTTAATTCAGTCTCCATTTCTTCTCCTAGTTTCTGATATTTAGCAAGGTTTGAATAAGTGTTTTAATAAAACTAAGTAAAAATTATCATCTTCAACATTATTGTATTCCTTTACTGTCTGGACTTTGCTTCTGTTGAGTTGATGTTGTTCCTAATTTGTTTTAAAGACAGTTTGACTTTTTAGTGAGTTGTAAATTTTTATAAAACTGGGTTTGCCATGGGGCAGACTGCTTAATCTTTTATTCATTCATTTTGCTCACAAGTTAATAAATGCAAATCCCAGGTAAGATAAAGAAATCCTTACCTTAGTGTTATAATTCCGCATTCCGTAATGATACAAAATTAATCAAATAAATAGAAAATAGATTAATGTGTATGCTGGAAAGTGAGCTGAGCCAGGGTTTCACTAACCCTTTGTGCTAGGCCACTATCGGTCTGCATGGAGTAGTGTCATTTACCAGTGTCACAGACACATGAAGTGAATACCATGAACCTTTCCCTGATTCCACATGGATCTTTGGGAGGGGGTATTTTATTATTTACATCACAAATGTTATCCAGTTTCCAGAGTTCACCTCCTGAAAACTCCTACCCCATCCCCCCACCCCCTCTTTCTATGAGGGTGCTCCCTCACCCACCTACCCACCCATTCCTGTCTCCTCATTCTGACATTCCCCTACACTGGGGCATCAAGCCTTCACAGGACCAAGGGTCTCTCCTCCCATTGATTCCAGATAATGCCATCCTCTGCTACCTATGCAGCTGGAGCCATGGTTACCACCACATATACCCTTTGGTTGGTGATTTAGTCCCTGGGAGCCCTGGGTGGTCTGGTAGATTGATATTGTTGTTCTTCCTATGGGTTGCAAACTCCTTTAGCTCCTTCAGTCCTTTCTCTAATTCCTCTATAGGAGTCCCCATGTTTAGTCTGATGGTTAGCTGCAAGCATCCACCTCTGTCTTTGTCAGGCTCTGGCAGAGCCTCTCAGGAGACTGCTATATCAAGCTCCTGTCAGCAAGCACACCTTGGCATTCACCAGAGTGTCTAGGTTTGGTGACTGTGTATGTAATAGATCCCCAGGTGGGGCAGTCTCTGGATGCCCTTTCCTTCAGTCTCTGCTCCACATTTTGCCTACATATTTCTTCTCTTGAGTATTTTGTTCCCTTTTCAAAGGACTGAAGCATCTACACATTGGTCTTCTTTCTTCTTGAGCTTCGAGTGGTCTGTGAATTATATCTTGGGTATTCTGAGCTTTTGGGCTAATATGCCCTTATCAGTGAGTACATACCATGTGTGTCTTTTGTGACTGAGTTACCTCACTCAGGATGATATTTTCTAATTCTGTCCACTTGCCTAAGAATTTCACGAAGTCATTGTTTTTAACAGCTGAGTAGTACTCCATTGTGTAAATGTACCACATTTTCTGGATCCATTCCTCTATTGAAGGGCATCTGGAGTCTCTCCAGCTTCTACCCAGGAGTAGCATAGCTGGGTCCTCAGGTAGTACTATGTCCAATTTTCTGAGAAAACACCAGACTGATTCCCACAACGATTGTATGAGCTTGCAATTGCACCAACAATGGAGGAGTATTCCTCTTTCTCAACATCTGACATCACCTGAGTTTTTATCATAGCATTCTGATTGGTTGGCTCAGGGTTGTTTTGATTTGAATTTCCCTGATGACTAAGGATGTTGAACATTTCTGTAGTTGCTTCTCAGCCATTCAGTATTCCTCAGCTGAGAATTCTTTGTTTAGCTCTGTACCCAATTTTTAATAGGGTTATTTGGTTCTCTGGAGTCTAGCTTCTTGAGTTCCTTGTATATATTGGATATTAGCACTCTAACAGATCTGGGCTTGTAAAGATCTTTTCCCAATCTGATGGTTGCTGTTTTGTCCTAATGACAGTATCCTTTGCCTTACAGAAACTTTTCAATTTTATGAAGTCCCATTTCTCGATTGTTGATCTTAGAGCAAAAGCCATTAGTGTTCTATTCAGGAAATATTCCCCTGTGCCCACATGTTCAAGGTGCTTCCCCACTTTTTCTTCTAAAAGTTTCAGTGTATTCAGTTTTATATGGAGGTCCTGGATCCACTTGGACTTGAACTTTTAACAAGGAGATAAGAATAGGTCAATTTGCATTCTTCTACATGCTGACTGTCAATTGAACCAGGACCATTTGTTGAAAATGCTATCTTTTTTCCACTGGCTGGTTTTAGCTCCATCGTCAAAGAACAAGTGTCATAGCTGAGTGGGTTTATTTCTGGGTCTTCAAGTCTACTCCATTGATCTACCTGCCTCTCTCAGTACCAACACTATTCTGGTTTTTGTCACAATTGCTCCATAATACAGCTTAAAGTCAGGGATGGTCATTCCAGCAGAAGTTCTTTTATTGTTGAAAATAGTTTTCACTATCCTGGGTTTTTTGTAATTTCAAATGAATTCGCAAATTGCTCTAACTCTATGAAGAATTGAGTTTGAATTTTGATGAGGATTGCGTTGAATCTGTAGATCAATTTTGGCAATTTGGCCATTTTTACTATATTAGTCCTGCCAATCCATAAGCATGGGAGATCTTTCCATATTCTGAGTTCTTCTTTCATTTCTTTCTTCAGAGATTTGAAGTTCTTGTCATACAGATCTTTCTCTTCCTTCGTTAGAGTCACAGCAAGATATTTTATATTATTTGTGACTATTGTGAAGGGTGTCATATCCCTAATCTCTTTCTCAGTCTGTTTATCCTTTGAATAGAGGAAGGCTACTGATTTGGTTGAGTTAATTTTATATCTAGACACTTTGCTGAAGTTGTTGATCATGTGTAGGAGTTCTCTAGTGGAATTTTTTGGTGTTACTGAAGTGTACTATCTTATCATCTGCAAATAGTGATATTTTGATTTCTTCCTTTTCAAGTTATATCTCTTTGGCTTCCTTTTGTTGTCTAATTTGTCCAGCCAGGACTTCGAGTACTATATTGAATAAATAGGGAGAGAGTGGGCAGCCTTATCTAGTCTCTGATTTTACTGGGATTGCTTCAAGTCTCTCTCCATTTAGTTTGATGTTGGCTACTGGTTTGCTGTATATTGTTTTTCCTATATTTAGGTATGGGCATTGAATTCCTGATTCTTCCAAGACTTTTATCATGAAGGGGTGTTGAATTTTGTCAAATGCTTTCTTAGCATCTAATGAAGTTATCATGTAGGGTTTTATTTTTACCTTGCTTATATAGTAGTTTACATTGATGGATTTCCTTATATTGATCAATCTCTGCATCCTTGGGATAAAGCCACATTATCATGATAGATGATCTTTTGGATGTGATCTTAGATTTGGTTTGCGAGAATTTTATTGAGTATTTTTGCGTCGACATTCATAAAGGAAATTGGTTTGAAGTTCTCTTTCTTTGTTGGGTCTTTGTGTGGTTTAGGTATAAGTATAATTGTGGCTTCAAAGAACAAATTGGGAAGGGTTCCTTCTGTTTCTATTTTGTGGAATAGTTTGAAAAATATTGGGTCCTCTTTGAAGGTCTGACAGAATTCTGAACTAAACCCATCTGGTCCTAGGCTTATTTTGGTTGGGAGACGTTTTATGACTACTTTTATTTCTGTAGGGGTTATAGGTTATTGTTCCTGATTTAACCTTTAGTACCTGGTATCTGTCTAGAAAATTGTTCATTTCATCAAGCTTTTCCAGTTTTGTTGGTATAGGCTTTTGTAGTAGGATCTGATGATGTTTTTGGATTTCCTTGGTTTCTGTTGTTATGTCTCCCTTCTCATTTCTGATTTTGTTAATTTGCATACTGTCTCTATGCCCTCTGGTTAGTCTGGCTAAGGGTTTATCTTGTTGATTTTCTCAAAGACCCAGCTCCTGGTTTTGTTGATTCTTTGTATAGTCCTTTTGTTTCTACTTGGTTGATTTCAGCCCTGAGTTTGGGTATTTCCTGCCTTCTACTCCTCTTGAGTGTATTTGCTTCTTTTTGTTCTAGAGCTTTTAGGTGTGCTGTCAGGCTTCTAGTGTGTGCTCTTTTTAGTTTCTTCTTGGAGATACTCAGAAGTATGAGTTTTCCTTTCAGCACCGCTCCACTTTCATTCTGTCCCATAGGTTTCGGTATATTGTGTGTTCATTTTCATTAAATTCTAAAAAGTCTTTAATTTCTTTCTTTATTTCTTCCTTGACAAAGCTATCATTGAGTAGAGCATTGTTCATCTTCCATGTGTATGTGGGCTTTCTGTTGTTTTTGTTGTTATTGAAGCCCAGCCTTAGTCCATGGTGATTTGATAGCATACATGGGATTATTTCAGTCTTCTTGTATCTCTTGAGACCTGTTTTGTGACCAATTATATGGTCTATTTTGGAGAAGTTTCTATGAGCTGGTGAGTACAAATTATATTCTTTTGTTTTAGGATGGAATTTTCTGAAGATATCTATTAAATCAATTGGATTCATACCTTCTGTTAGTTTCACTGTATCTCTGTTTAGTTTCTGTTTCCATGACCTGTCCATTGATGAGAGAGGAGACTTCCACTATTTTTGTGTGAGGTGTAATGTGTACTTTGAGCTTTAATAAAGTTTCTTTTATGAATTATATGGGTACCCTTGCATTTGGAGCATAGATGTTCAGAATTGAGAGTTTATCTTGGTAGATTTTTCCTTTGACTAGTATGAAGTGTCTGTCCTTATTATTTTTTTTTTTGCTAACTTGTTGAAAGCCAATTTTATTTGATATTAGAATGGCTACTCTAGCTTGTTTCTTCAGACCATTTTCTTGGAAAATTATTTTCCAGTCTTTTACTCTGAGGTAGTATCTGTCTTTGTCACTGAAGTATATTTTCTGTATACAACAAAATGCTCGGTCTTATTTATGTATGCAGTCTATAACTATGTCTTTTCATTGGGGGAACTGAGTCCATTGATGTTAAGAGATATTAAGGAAAAGTGATTGTTGTTCCTGTTATTTTTGTTGTTAGAGGTAAAATTATGCTTGTGTGGCTATCTTCTTCTGGGTTTGTTGAGAAATTCCTTTTTTGCTTTTTCTAGGGTGTAGTTCTCCTCCTTATGTTAGAGTTTTCCATCTATTATCCTTTGAAGGACTGGATTAGTGTAAAGATATTGTGTAAATTTGGTTTTGTCATGTAATATCTTGATTTCTCCATCTATAGTAATTGAGAGTTTTGCTGGATATATTAGCCTGGGCTGGCATTTGTGTTCTCTTAGGATCTGTATGACATCTGTCCAGGATCTTCTGGCTTTCATAGTCTCTGGTGAGAAGTCTGGTGTAATTCTGATAGTCTGCCTTTATATTTTACTTGACCTTTTTCTCTTACTGCTTTTAATGTTCTCTCTTTGTTTTGTGCATTTGGTGTTTTGATTATTATGTGATGGGAGGAATTTCTTCTGGTCCAATCTATTTTCAGTTCTGTAGGCTTCTTGTATGTTCATGAACATCTCTTTCTTTAGGTTAGGGAAGTTTTCTTCTATAATTTTGTTGATATTTACTGGCCCTTTAAGTTGGGAATCTTTGCTCTCTCTTTTACCTATTATTATCCTTAGGTTTGGTCTTCTCATTATCCTGGATTTCCTGAATGTTTTGGGTTAGGAGCTTTTTGAATTTTGAGGTTTTTGTTTGTTTGTTTTACTGTTGTGTCAGTGTTTTCTATGGTATCTTCTGCACCTGAGATTCTCTCTTCTATCTCTTATGTTCTGTTGGTGACTAAGACTCCTGCCTGATATCTTTCTGGGTTTTCTATCTCCAGGGTTGTCTCCTTTGTGATTCCTTTATTGTTTCTACTTTAGGTCCTAGATGGTTTTGTTCAATTCCTTCACCTGGTTGGTTGTGTTTTCCTGTAATTCTTTACAGGGTTTTTCTGTTTCCTTTTTAAAGGCTTCTACCTGCTTACCTGTGTTCTCCCCTATTTTTTTAAGGGAGTCATTTATGTCCTTCTTAAAGTCCTCTATCATCATCGCGAGATGTGATTTTAAATCCCAGTCTTGCTTTTCCAGTGTTTGGAGGTATTTAAGCTTGCTGTAATGGGAATGTTGCGTTCTGATGATGCCAAGTAACCTTGGTTTCTGTTGCTTAGGTTCTTGAGCTCGCCTCTCACCATCTGGTTATCTCTGGTGTTAGCTGGTCTTGCTGTCTCTGACTGGAGCCTCTCCTGTGAGCCTGTGACCTTAGGTGTGTCAGCACTCCTGGGAGACCAGCTCTCTCCAGGTGGGATTTGGGTGCAGAGAGCTGTGACTCAGGGTTAACTCTGGGCGCAGAGGAAGACAGGAAGAATCCTGTTCCCAGTTGTTCTGTGGTTCCTGAGCCCTGTGGTCTCCTGGTGGGTCCTTCTTTGGCCAGTTATTGGAGCAAAGTGTTCGTCTGACCTGTGAACTTAGGAGTAACAGCACTCCTGAAAGACCATCAATTTCCGGGTGGGATTTAGGTACAGAGAACTGTGCCACAGGCTTAACTCCAGAATGCAGATCCATATGGAGACTGGCCATATGGATCTTTTTAAAAAGATTTTTTGGGTATTCACATATTCTGGCTTGAAACTATCCTACTCATCAAATACTTACTTCAGCCTTTAAGCAATAAGTGGTGGTCACCATTTGTAAACCAGAAAATGCTTTCTCTTAAACAGCGGAAGCAGACATGATGACTTATGCCTCTACACTATGAAGAGCGCTGCTCCCAGATTTAAATGGGTGATAGCTGACCTCTGGCTGCCTTTAGATTAGCTGTGACTCCTTTCAGGCCATGTCTGTGAAGATTAGGAATTCTTGTCACCCCTGGATAAAGTCTGTGTAGTAAATCCCTTGTGGCTTTAAAATGCTAAGTTCACAACAAGCAAACTCATAATGCTTAGTGGCAGAATGAAGTGGTGGGCTTATTGTACAATAGTTAGTCATAAAATAAACAGTGACTATCTCAGTGTCTTGGCAATGGACTCCAAAAACTAAAATTTATTTTGGTACTACAAATTTAAAAAAAAATGAACCTGGACTAAAGAAAATGATGTTTTTCTGACAATGTGAGCTTATTGTTTTTACTGATTCTCTCTAATTTTGGTTTTATATGCCTATATGGGCAAAATAAACTTCTTTAATAGCAATGCTTTTCCTTATAACAGGAAAGGTTTCTGTTTGACATTACCTTAAATACATTCAATTACAGAAAATCCACTTTTAAGAAATTTGTGCTATTATCAACTTATTACTACAATCTCTGGCTCCTTTGGGATGCACCAAGTATGTCTCCTATGCAGAAGTGATATTCCTTCAACAAAAATCTGGGTATGCATGCTGCCAATGTGCTCACCAGAGTGCAATGGGATAGAAACTGCCTCCTGCTAGCTGAAGCGAATAGAACCTGACAACTGAGACAAAGTGACTGTGATGGTTTTAATAAGAAAATTATTCATCAGAGATATGTATAGATATTGCAAGGGTTTTTCTTTTTCTTTCTAATAAAACACTCCTACCAATGATCATTTGAGCCTTGAGAACAGAAATGTTATTTAGCCTCCCACCACATCGTCAATGAATAAGTGTTTCACCTATTCTTGCTGTCAATCTTCCAGGTCTCAAACACTTTGATCGATAGGATTCAGCTCCCTCATTCCATATTCGGAAACTGAGATGATCCCAGCCACATGAATACTGAGAGTAGATTTGCAGCAACAGAGGCACTAAGGATTGTTCTGTCTAATTTGTCAAATAACACTTATTTGTTCATCGTAATAGTATAAAATTAAACAGCCCTTTGTTTCATTTGTCAAATAACACTTATTATCTAACAACTGAAGAGTATAATTTTTGTAGGAAATTGCTAAGTGTCTAGCTGGCATTTTACGTCTGCTTCTAGCTTGCATTCAGAAACCACTCATACCTCTTATTTTAGATGAATAGAGTATCCTCCCAGGGGAAGGATGGCAGTGCAGCTCTTTATTGCTCTGCTATTCTGACCATTTGCTTCTTTAACCCCGACTCAAACTATTAAGGACTTGGAAGCAGCCAACACCAGGCTTTAGGAAATGGCCAGCACAGATGTAAATAAACCTGGCCATTCGCCTTCACTAACTTCAGTCTGCCAATTGAAGCCATGGGTGTCTGCTCTCTACCATCTACTTGGTGTTCCTTCATATGATCTCATTTTAAAGCTCGATGTCATTAGAATATTCTAAACAGGTTAATGATTTATATCCTCATCATGGTGGTTGGTGCCTGGCGTGTCCTCTATTGACCTTTATTAACTAGATTTAAATTTGAAGCGAAAACCAATGTCTAGACTTTGAAATGCTCAGCAGTGAACTTTGTGCGTGCTCCTGTTCTTGCCATAAACAGAGAACTAGAGTGACTGATGTTCTAGGTGTGACAATGCACATGCTTAGTCAAGATCTTTTGTCGGCTCCTCACTGCTCACATACAAACTCTGTACCCCATCTATGCCAATGTCTAGTCCCTTCCCTTTGCATTCCTGTTATGAAATGCCGTATGGGTGGGTGTCGTGTGTCCCACCTTCTATCATTTTGTGTTAGAAGAAAGGAAGTTAATTTTAAAACTAACCTAAACAAGTATTTGTAGCATTGGTGTTGTAAAAGTATAACAATGTGTAGGATGATTTGAGGTTCCCTCAGCCTGCATTCTGGGCCCTCTGGGGCTTTACAAATGAAGCTGTACAGATGGAATCCCAAGCAGCTATGAGTGCATAACCTGCACACCATTCCCTGGTACCCTGCGTAATGCCTATGTGTATAAAGAGGTACCATATGAAGCTATAATAAAGTTTCTGTTGCAAGTCCCTGTACCTAAATTAGGCATAGTTTTAAAAGATTTTGAGCTATGAATAAAAGTGTCCAGATTTAATATTTTATAATTTTGGACTCTTTAGTTTTATTCTTTATATTCTACTTTGAATACAACTCATTTTTATTCAATCTTGTAACTGAATATAAATATTGACATAAACATGACTATATGAGAACTATGGCAACATAAAATGTAATTCTATAGTAAAACACTCTTAAAATAATACAGATACCTCAGTTGCAGAGTGTTTCCATTCATAGAGCTCTTTCCTAAGTACTTGATATCACTTATACTTTTTCTGTAACTCTGTTAGGTGAGCTCTCTTGGCATCTAAAGAAGCCAAGGCAGAGAGGAACTTGCTGAGCTAAAATAAGTAATAATGGGAGAGAACTATCTGAAACCAGGTCTATATGATGAATTCCCATTCTCGGAAACCATAACCTAGGGAATCTGTACCTGTTCCAAAGGGTGCTAAGAAGCAAAACAGGCGGCCAATCAACAACAGCTGAACTACAGGGCTCTGCAAGTAAGCTACGATACAAGAAGTGTAGTGCCTTTAGGCTTCCTGTCACAATTGACATCTGACAAAATGCTACCTGCTGTTTGGATGACATGGCTATCTCATCACATGAGCCACCCAGCCTTTCTTTTGCTTTTCTTTACTAGAACACCAACATTTGTTCTTCTTTCTCCAAATCATCTGCTGCCCCTTCATCCATTAGATCAGTGAACATCCATCAGCTTCTACGGTTGGATTTGTGATGAGTCTCGCAAACCCTTTTCATCCTTCAAAGCCCAGTCCTACCTATGATATAAAGAATGATTTCACTGGTATCTTATACCGAAATATGTAATTATGCAAAAGAAAAAATTATAATTTCTAAGTATATCTTATATTGATTTTTTCCCAAGCTAAATATTCAGCGTCTTTGGGGGAATGTCATATTACCTCTCCATGTCTTAAAAACTTGCCATTTATTACAGCATTACACACAGAGAAAAATCCTTACGAAAGTCAGCTGCCTGATTGTTCCATGTTGGTAATAATGATCATGCTTAAAGGTGTTACATGTGGATAGGATGCTAAGAACTTCCCAGGATGCCATTGTTGAGTATTTTGGGTAAAGTTGCCTAAGCCAAAAACTCTTGTTTGTGTAAAATGTCTCAGTTCAGTTCTGAATATCATCCTAAAATCACAGTAGTTAATTAGTCTCTTCTTAGTTTAGACTGCTGGGTGTGGAGGTAAACCTGTCTTGTATCTCTGCCTTTTCCCCCATCCCTGTACTTATTCATTAAAGCCTTCTTCCCATTGTTTTTTCCCATCCAGCTTCATCTCTACAATATAGACACAGCTCTGGTTTTCATCTTAAGTGTACTGTCCAGATATTTGTAGTACCAAACTTATCTAGTTAATACCACCAACTTGTCATTGTATATTTTGGAAACAAATGAGACAGTAGTCAAACAAGTATGTTTTATAGTTGATGCACAGTAGCCCATATCTAACTGCTCTTCTGAACTCTTCATAGCATGGCTTTGACTATGTACTTGAAATTCAGTTCTGTTAGCCTGATTTTTCAGTTATGTCTTAACTAATCAGATCACTATAGTTTATCTGCCCACTATAAAACTTCTCTTTGTTTCAGAGATTGGAAGACCACTTCATAGTCATGCATCTACTCCAATGTACTTTGAAGTGTTCCTAGATCTAAGACAAAGGATAGTTAAGTGGAACATATTCTTTTTAGACCCCTAGATTAGTTCCAAGTTGCACTGAAAATATATTGTTAAGGTAAAATTATGAGAAGGCAGAGGATTCTCCAAAGAAGTGATCTTTGAAAGAAGGCTTTATAGGCTGAAAGCTGGCCACCATATACTCAGGGAGTAGAAACATTCATGGTAATATTTAACTCTCTTCCTCCAGCCTTTGGCATCAGAGTTCTTAAACATCCTGTCTATACCACATCCTGTCTATACCCTCTCTGAAGACCTTGACTGTAATGAGGCACTCTCACTTGCTCTGATGTTGTCAGTTTATACTTTAAAAAACAAATCCTGAGTATAGTTAACCTCTGATCCTTCATCACATAGTTTTTGGAAGGAAATCTTGTATATGATGTATTTCATTCTTTGCCCACACTTAGCTATTTAAGATTACCCTGGATGATGAATCCACACAATTCTATTATGCTTCTCCTCACCAGGGTTACCAGCAACTGTCCAGAAAGCTAGATAAACTGGTTTACACAGCTTTATTCTGAACTTTGGTGAAGACTTTAACTTTGGGATACATTTTCAGCCCTCTCCCCTGGTTTTTCTGGGGTATCTCTCTCCAGACATCCCCTTTTGTTTTTCCTTCCATGATCCATCTATAAGGCCTTGAATCTAACTTCAGGTTTGGATGCTTTCTGGTTGACCCATCTGTTGGTAGAACTGGGGTACTAAAATCAGCCACCATCACTCTATTGGGTCAATTTAATCTTCTATTTTATCTGTAATGAAGCTCTATTAAAATAAATAAAATAGTATATTTTGTTTCCCTTTATCTTCCAGTAGCAATATGATAATTTTGACTTTATTTTTTAACTTTCTTCCTTTGATAACAGTGTATGTATTATATAGAAACTTGACTGAACATTTAACAAATGTATGAATAAATTCAGACAGAGGAAAAGAAACCATGCTTCCTTAAAAGTATTTATAAGAAGAAAATCTATCAAGTCCACATTATTCTCTTTAAGCCTTCATAAAATAGGGGTCATAGATAATACTACTCACATTTCACAGGGTAGAAAATTAAGCTTTAAAGTTTTTTGCCTGACATTATAAAGCTGATGAATTACTCAGTTGTGATTTCTCTTTCAGTTAACATACAGCACATACTGTTCACTAGGACACACAGCCAAGCATTAGTATCTAGATGTCAGAGTAGAGTGAGACTCGTCTTTGATGCCGTCATTGGTTTTGCATAAGTTATTATATTGTTGTGTTATCGAATCAATCATATTTTAAAAATACAATTGCAAGGCACTTGAGAAGGAGACATTTGGAAATTATTTAAGAATAATTTCAGATTATTCTGATTTAAATGCCAGAAAAGAATTAGTTGTATAGCATTAAATATATAAAATATTAATTGAGCTAGGATAAAATTTAGAAGGGGGTTCCTTTGGAATGTTCTTTGGTTAAGGCTATTTACTAATACTACCTGGCTTAAACCATGACATGAAATTTACTCCAATAGATTTTAATTTCTTTACACTAATATCTAGGCACTTGCCCACTAGCTCTTAATGTATAGTATTTTTCATAATTCTTAAGGCCTTTGGAAATGATTTCTAACAAGTACTAAAATTCTTTATATAATTTTGAGGGTACTATAGACTTCTAAACTGTATTCTTGATCCACATTATAAAATGTCAGGTTATTCTAATTAGAAACCAAAGATATCTATATTAAACAATGATTTTATAATACTAAAACTTGCAAACATTATCCAACACATTAATGTTATCATTTTGCACATTACAATTAGGAAAAAGAACTGAGGTTTAAAATAATCTATTAACTCAATGAAGAACCAAGGTATTATTCTTTATGATTCCCAGGGGAATTAAAGTCGTGATTCTTATTCAATAAGAAATAAGTCCATTCCATTGGGTTTTCACTGGCCAATGTAGATGGTAGATAAAATTGATGAGGTCAGGGTACAGATCAAATACCTGAGCAAACCATGGCTGAGTGTACCAATGTGGATGCTTCTAGGGTAGAATAAATGGTCTCATCATTTCTGTCAATTCTGTTAAAAACAAAACTGTAGTTTTAAATAAACCATTTGAAATGTGTGTTTAAAACTTGTGGTCACTGGGAAATAAAGTCATATTCTATCCTTTTCTCTATGCAATTTTGACAAACATAGTTGCTACTGCTTGGCTGTCTATGTTCCACAATTATGGGAACACCATCTCCCCAGAGAGTTTAAATAAAACTAGCTCTTCCAGAGATAATAGGATTGTGTCCTCTCTCAGTAATTCTTTCTTCTAAATACAGTAGTACCTGGCGTGTAGAACCCAGGGTGTGATTCAGTGGTGCAGTGAAAACGTAGCATGCGGGAGACCCTGTACTGAGGTTCCCCTACTGCTAAATAAATAAGTTAGTAAGTAAATAAGTAAGTCAGAAATAAATAAATTAATAAATACTACAACTGACTTAAAATTGAAAAATAAGTAGAAATAAGTGATCTTACTTTCTTCCTTATAAAGATATGGAATAAACGTTTTATTACTTTCATTCTAACATAATACACCTGATAAAAATTCACATCTTTAAATAATAAAAGCAACAGGGTTTTTTGGGTTTATTTTTTTTTTTTTGGATATTTTATTTACATTTCGAATGTTATCCCTTTTCCCAGTTTCTCCTCCGGAAACCCCCATTCTATTCCCCTCCCCCTTCTCCTATAAGGATGCTCTCCTACTCACAGACCCACTCCCACCTCACCACCCTGGCTTTCTCCAACACTGGGGCATTCAGCTTTCACAGAACCAAGGGTCTCTCCTCCCATTGATGCCAGACAAGGCCATCCTCTGCTACACATGCAGCTGGAGCCATGGGTCCCTCCATGTGTACACTGGTTGGTGGTTTGGTCCCTGGGAGCTCTGGGGGCTCTGGTTGGTTGATATTGTTGTTCTTCCTGTGGGATTGCAAATCTCTTAAACTCCTTCAATCCTTTCCCTAACTCAATTCAGTGTGATGGAGGTATTTACCACACCTAAACTCACTGATTTTCTTCACATGTTAAAAACAGTAGTTATGTTTCTTTTTTCAAATCAATTTATTAGTCAAGATGGATGGCTTATTTTCTCATTTGTCCTTTTAATATCATGTATCATTGATCACATGTAGATGACATTAACCAAAATTAGTAATGAAGAAATAAGAATTTAATAAAACTTTAACAGCATTTCTTTCCCTCTAGGTAAGATTAAAACATATTATTAAAAATTACCTTCCTTCCTTTCAGAGCCAAAACATTAGCAGAAATAACGAACAAGAAAATGACTATGAAGAAGATGAAGTCTCTTTTTCCACATATTCACCCTGTAAGTTTTCCTCTACTCCATGAATACGTATCATTTTGTACTGTGGTGTATGAAACTCAAAAATAAGACTGAACAAAATGTAGAAAGATATTTCATCCACCAAAGAAATTTTAAATAATATTGAGGTAAAGATGTGTACCTACATTTGATAAATTAAATGCCTTTAACAAGGTCAAGATTAAATAATGAAATATGAGTTTTCCTACTCTGAAAAATTATAGGAGTCACTTTGATATTCTTTTCTGAGTATTTGAAGCCTGTGTTTCCAAGTTGATTTTTCAAGACTACATCACATTTTTTAGTGGAGCTGAGTTCTCTCAGCTGTGAAGTAGGAAGCTGAGGCTAGGGTGTTTCATAAGATTATAATTCTAATGCCATAGCACATGCAATGCTATGTCTAACACTTGAAGTGAATTCTGTGTTCCTGCAGGTTCAGGCCAGCTCTTATTAACATAGAGTGGCTTGCTTACCGTCTTCACCAGCGTTTATGATGCTCACCTTCCTGCTCCTCCAGAGCACCCCACTCTGTATGACAATGATGAAGGGGTACCCAATTAATCTACCTGCTGACTTCCTTCCTCAGCCAGCAAAAATGCCTTCTTCTTCTTCTAAGTTAGTTAAAAAATGTTGATGCCATTTTGAACTTCTGTTCTTTCTCTCCCACTCTATATCCAGTCCGACATAATACTATTGACTGTACCTTCGAAATATTGCCAGCATTCAACCAGTCGTCATTGTTCATTGTTATCTAGCCTAGAGAGAGAACTCACATTCCTGGGCTACGGAATGTATTCACTTTCTGTTCCCTTCACATGCTCTACGTCCCTGGGACATCCTAACTTCCTGCCTTGTTTCATCCACAGGTCATGACTCCTTTTTCCCTTTTTTAATTTGTTTTTGTAATTTCCCTTTTGCCTGTACCCTTTCCCACTGGCATCATGAAGTATTATAATTCACTTATCTTTCTGGCCCTTCATTTTCAATGTCTAACCTAGGAGATTAGGATTGTTTTGCTCATGTCCATATGGCCTATACCAGTACAGCATCAATGCCCAGTTATACACTACTGACTACTGACCACAAGCTTCTCAAAAGTCAGGCCAATATGCAAATCAGATAGAATTCAATACAATGCTTACCAAGTTTATTTTGATAAAATCCTTCAAACTTTATCACAATACACAGAGAATACCATGTATTAAAATAATGAACTGGGGGAAGTCCCACACCCATGATCCGCCGCAGCAGCTTTTGCTCCCAGAACCCTTTTGGGAGAGATACCTACCGCCTGGTCAGGTGGGCACTCCCGAGGCTGCAGAGCAGAAGAGAACACCAACACTGCCCACCCCTGCCCACATCCCTGGCCCAAGAGGAAACTGTATAAGGCCTCTGGGCTCCCGTGGGAGAGGGCCCAGGTGAGGCAGGAGCCCTGCCTGAGACACCGCCGGAACCTGAAGGAAACAGACCGGATAAACAGTTCTCTGCACCCAAATCCTGTGGGAAGGAGAGCTAAACCTTCAGAGAGGCAGACACGCCTGCGAAACCAGAAGAGACTGCTCTCTACACACATTGCTGATTCCAGAGGAAAACACCGGAGGCCATCTGGAACCCTGGGCACGGAGGCTCCCCGGAAGAGGCGGAATAAGAGATCTTCCTGGTCGCTGCCACGCTGGAGAGCCTGGGGCAGAACCTCATGAGGGAACTCGAGCCTCGGGGCCACAGGTAAGACTAACTTATCTGCTGCAAGTGACTTGCCGGGTGGAATCGGGACAACAGAGGCAGAATCCCTCTAGGACCAGGCACGCCCCTGTGTTTACCGGAAGTCCCACACCCCTGGATCCTGCCCGCAGCAGCTCTCTGCTCCCAGAACCCTGGGGGAGAGATACCACCGCCTGGTCAGGTGGGCACTCCCTGAGGCTGCAGAGCAGAAGAGACCACCAACACTGCCCACCCCCTGCCCACATCCCTGGCCCAAGAGGAAACTGTATAAGGCCCTGGCCCCTGTGGAGAGGGCCCAGGTGAGGCAGGAGCCCTGCCTGAGACACCTCCGGAACCTGAAGGAAACAGACCGGATAAACAGTTCTCTGCACCCAAATCCCGTGGGAGGGAGAGCTAAACCTTCAGAGAGGCAGACACGCCTGCGAAACCAGTAGAGACTGCTCTCTACACACATTGCTGATTCCAGAGGAAAACACCGGAGGCCATCTGGAACCCTGGTCCACGGAGGCTCCCGGAAGAGGCAGCGCAGATCTTCCGGGTTGCTGCCACCTCAGAGAGCCTGTGGGCAGCACCTCAGAACTAACTTGAGCCTCGGGACCACAGGTAAGACCAACTTTTCTGCTGCAAGTGACCTGCCTGGTGAACTCAAGACACAGGCCCACAGGAACAGCTGAAGACCTGTAGAGGGACAAAACTACACACACAAAAGCAGAACACTCTGTCCCCATAACTGGCTGAAAGAAAACAGTAAAACAGGTCTACAGCACTCCTGACACACAGGCTTATAGGACAGTCTAGCCACTGTCAGAATTAGCAGAACAAAGTAACACTAGAGATAATCTGATGGCCAGAGGCAAGCACAGGAACACAAGCAACAGAAACCAAGACTACATGGCATCATCGGAACCCAATTCTCCCACCAAAACAAACATGGAATATCCAAACACACCAGAAAAGCAAGATCTAGTTTCAAAATCAGATTTGATCATGATGCTGGAGGACTTCAAGAAAGACGTGAAGAACACCCTTAGAGAACAAGTAGAAGCCTACAGAGAGGAATCGCAAAAATCCCTGAAAGAATTCCAGGAAAACACAATCAAACAGTTGAAGGAATTAAAAATGGAAATAGAAGCAATCAAGAAAGAACACATGGAAATAACCCTGGATATAGAAAACCAAAAGAAGAGACAAGGAGCTGTAGATACAAGCTTCACCAACAGAATACAAGAGATGGAAGAGAGAATCTCAGGAGCAGAAGATTCCATAGAAATCATTGACTCAACTGTCAAAGATAATGTAAAGCTGAAAAAGCTACTGGTCCAAAACATACAGGAAATCCAGGACTCAATGAGAAGATCAAACCTAAGGATAATAGGGTATAGAAGAGAGTGAAGACTCCAGCTCAAAGGACCAGTAAATATCTTCAACAAAATCATAGAAGAAAACTTCCTAACCTAAAAAAGAGATACCCATAGGCATACAAGAAGCCTACAGAACTCCAAATAGATTGACCAGAAAAGAAACACCCCGTCACATAATAGTCAAAACACTAAACGCACAAAATAAAGAAAGAATATTAAAAGCAGTAAGGGAAAAAGGTCAAGTAACATATAAAGGCAGACCTATCAGAATCACACCAGACTTTCGCCAGAAACTATGAAGGCCAGAAGATCCTGGACTGATGTCATACAGACCCTAAGAGAACACAAATGCCAGCCCAGGCTACTGTATCCTGCAAAACCTCAATTAACATAGATGGAGAAACCAAGATATTCCATGACAAAACCAAATTTACACAATATCTTTCTACAAATCCAGCACTACAAAGGATAATAAATGGTAAAGCCCAACATAAGGAGGCAAGCTATACCCAAGAAGAGGCAAGAAACTAATCGTCTTGGCAACAAAAACAAAGAGAAGAAAAGCACACAAACACAACCTCACATCCAAATATGAATATAACAGGAAGCAATAATCACTATTCCTTAATATCTCTCAACATCAATGGCCTCAACTCCCCAATAAAAAGACATAGATTAACAAACTGGATACGCAACGAGGACCCTGCATTCTGCTGCCTACAGGAAACACACCTCAGAGACAAAGACAGACACTACCTCAGAGTGAAAGGCTGGGAAACAACTTTCCAAGCAAATGGTCAGAAGAAGCAAGCTGGAGTAGCCATTCTAATATCAAATAAAATCAATTTCCAACTAAAAGTCATCAAAAAGATAAGGAAGGACACTTTATATTCATCAAAGGAAAAATCCACCAAGATGAACTCTCAATCCTAAATATCTATGCCCCAAATACAAGGGCACCTACATACGAAAAAAGAAACCTTACTAAAGCTCAAACACACATTGCACCTCACACAATAATAGTAGGAGATTTCAACACCCCACCTCATCAATGGACAGATCATGGAAACAGAAATTAAACAGAGACGTAGACAGACTAAGAGAAGTCATGAGCCAAATGGACTTAACGGATATTTATAGAACGCTCTACCCTAAAGCAAAAGGATATACCTTCTTCTCAGCTCCTCATGGTACTTTCTCCAAAATTGACCATATAATTGGTCAAAAAACAGGCCTCAACAGATACAGAAAGATAGAAATAATCCCATGCGTGCTATCGGACCACCACGGCCTAAAGCTGGTCTTCAATAACAATAAGGGAAGAATGCCCACATATACGTGGAAACTGAACAATGCTCTACTCAATGATAACCTGGTCAAGGAAGAAATAAAGAAAGAAATTAAAGACTTTTTAGAATTTAATGAAAATGAAGGTACAACATACCCAAACTTATGGGACACAATGAAAGCTGTGCTAAGAGGAAAACTCATAGCGCTGAGTGCCTGCAGAAAGAAACAGGAAAGAGCATATGTCAGCAGCTTGACAGCACACCTAAAAGCTCTAGAAAAAAAAGAAGCAAATACACCCAGGAGGAGTAGAAGGCAGGAAATAATCAAACTCAGAGCTGAAATCAACCAAGTAGAAACAAAAGGACCATAGAAAGAATCAACAGAACCAAAAGTTGGTTCTTTTTGAGAAAATCAACAAGATAGATAAACCCCAGCCAGACTAACGAGAGGACACAGAGAGTGTGTCCAAATTAACAAAATCAGAAATGAAAAGGGAGACATAACTACAGATTCAGAGGAAATTCAAAAAATCATCAGATCTTACTATAAAAGCCTATATTCAACAAAACTTGAAAATCTACAGGAAATGGACAATTTCAGACAGATACCAGGCAAACCGGAGTTAAATCAGGAACAGATAAACCAGTTAAACAACCCCATAACTCCTAAGGAAATAGAAGCAGTCATTAAAGGTCTCCCCAACCAAAAAGAGCCCAGGTCCAGACGGGTTTAGTGCAGAATTTATCAGACCTTCATAGAAGACCTCATACCAATATTATCCAAACTATTCCACAAAATTGAAACAGATGGAGCACACCGAATTCCTTCTATGAAGCCACAATTACTCTTATACCTAAACCACACAAAGACCCAACAAAGAAAGAGAACTTCAGACCAATTTCCTTATGAACATTGATTTAAAAAAATACCAACAAAATTTGGCAAACTGAATCCAAGAGCACATCAAAACAATCATCCACCATGATCAAGTAGGCTTCATCCCAGGCATGCAGGGATGGTTTAATATACACGAAAACCATCAACGTGATCCATTATATAAACAAACTGAAAGAACAAAACCACATGATCATTTCATTAGATGCTGAGAAAGCATTTGACAAAAATTCAACACCCCTTCATGATAAAAAAAAAAAAGTCCTGGAAAGAATAGGAATACAAGGCCCATACCTAAACATAGTAAAAGCCATATACAGCAAACCAGTTGCTAACATTAAACTAAATGGAGAGAAACTTGAAGCAATCCCACTAAAATCAGGGACTAGACAAGGCTGCCCACTCTCTCCCTACTTATTCAATATAGTTCTTGAAGTTCTAGCCAGAGCAATCAGACAACAAAAGGAGATCAAGGGGATACAGATCGGAAAAGAAGAAGTCAAAATATCACTAGTTGCAGATGATATGATAGTATATTTAAGTGATCCCAAAAGTTCCACCAGAGAACTACTAAAGCTGATAAACAACTTCAGCAAAGTGGCTGGGTATAAAATTAACTCAAATAAATCAGTAGCCTTCCTCTACACAAAAGAGAAACAAGCGGAGAAAGAAATTAGGGAAATGACACCCTTCATAATAGACCCAAATAATATAAAATACTTGGTGTGACTTTAACCAAGCAAGTAAAAGATCTGTACAATAAGAACTTCAAGACACTGAAGAAAGAAATTGAAGAAGACCTCAGAAGGTGGAAAGATCTCCCATGCCATGGATTGGCAGGATTAATATAGTAAAATGGCCATTTTACCAAAAAGCATCTACAGATTCAATGCAATCCCCATCAAAATACCAATCCAATTTTCAAAGAGTTAGACAGAACAATTTAAAATTCATCTGAATAATGAAAAAACCCAGGATAGCTAAAACTATCCTCAACAATAAAAAGGACTCTAGGGGGAATCACTATCCCTGAACTCAAGCAGTATTACAGAGCAATAGTGATAAAAACTGCATGGTATTGGTACAGAGACAGACAGATAGACCAATGGAACAGAATTGAAGACCCAGAAATGAACCCACACACCTATGGTCACTTGATTTTTGACAAAGGAGCCAAATCCATCCAATGGAAAAAGATAGCATTTTCAGCAAATGGTGCTGGTTCAACTGGAGGTCAACATGTAGAAGAATGCAGATCGATCCATGCTTATCACCCTGTACAAAGCTTAAGTCCAAGTGGATCAAGGACCTCCACATCAAAACCAGACACACTCAAACTAATAGAAGAAAAACTAGGGAAGCATCTGGAACACATGGGCACTGGAAAAAATTTCCTGAACAAAACACCAATGGCTTATGCTCTAAGATCAAGAATCGACAAATGGGATCTCATAAAACTGCAAAGCTTCTGTAAGGCAAAGGACACTGTGGTTAGGACAAAACGGCAACCAACAGATTGGGAAAAGATCTTTACCAATCCTACAACAGATAGAGGGCTTATATCCAAAATATACAAAGAACTGAAGAAGTTAGACAGCAAGGAGACAAATAACCCTATTAAAAAATGGGGTTCAGAGCTAAACAGAGAATTCACAGCTGAGGAATGCCGAATGGCTGAGAAACACCTAAAGAAATGTTCAACATCTTTAGTCATAAGGGAAATGCAAATCAAAACAACCCTGAGATTTCACCTCACACCAGTGAGAATGGCTAAGATCAAAAACTCAGGTGACAGCAAATGCTGGCGAGGATGTGGAGAAAGGGGAACACTCCTCCATTGTTGGTGGGGTTGCAGACTGCTACAACCATTCTGGAAATCAGTCTGAGGTTCCTCAGAAAATTGGACATTGAACTGCCTGAGGATCCAGCTATACCCTCTCCTGGGCATATACCCAAAAGATGCCCCAACATATAAAAAAAAGACACGTGCTAATTATGTTCATCGTAGCCTTATTTATAATAGCCAGAAGCTGAAAGAACCCAGATGCCCTTCAACAGAGGAATGGATACAGAAAATGTGGTACATCTACACAATGGAATATTACTCAGCTATCAAAAACAATGACTTTATGAAATTGTGAGGCAAATGGTTGAACTGGAAAATATCATCCTGAGTGAGCTAACCTAATCACAGAAAGACATACATGGTATATGTACCATTGATAAGTGGCTATTAGCCCAAATGCTTGAGTTACCCTAGATGCCTAGAACAAATGAAACTCAAGACGGATGATCAAAATGTGAGTGCAGATCGCTCATGAGAGACACAGCCAGAATACAGCAAATACAGAGGCGAATGCCAGCAGGAAACCACTGAACTGAGAACGGGACCCCTGTTGAAGGAATCAGAGAAAGAACTGGAAGAGCTTGAAGGAGCTCGTGACCCCATATGTACAGCAATGCCAACCAACCAGAGCTTCCAGGACTAAGCCACTACCCAAAGACTATACATGGACTGACCCTGACTCTGACCTCAGAGGGTTAAATGAATATCCTAGTAAGAGCACCAGTGGAAGGGGGGAAGCCCTGGGTCCTGCTAAGACTGAACCCTAGTGAACTAGACTGTTGGGGGAGAGGGCAAGGGGGGAGGGTTGAGGGGAACACCCATAGGAAGGGGAGGGGGAGGGGATGTTTGAAACCGGAAAGGGAATAACACTGAAATGTATATAAGAAATACTCAAGTTAATAAAAAAAAAAAAATAATGAACTGATTAAAATGGCTATAGGTTACATATTTTATCACTTTAATAATTAAAGGTCATGATAAAGTTTATTACTAATACTGCCCACACATCCATCATAATATTTCGCCCTCTGAAGAACTGCCAATAACAAGAGAACATTATTGCAGTTTCTCGTAATGAAAAATTTCATCTCTGCAGCTGAAACGGAGTTTTCTCACCCATGCCACTGTGACTGGGCTCAGCCTCCAGTTTTCAAAGGACTAGAGGAAGGTCAGAGCACCTCACTCTGTATCACAATGGTAATGGCGTACCCTAAAACCATTTGCCTACTAACTCTACCTTGCCAGAGCTGGACTCCAGGTCTGAACACCTCTGACAAGCACCTGAAACATCTGTTCCTTGTTAGTGCCAAATGCAGACTCTAAAACTGAAGTGCTGTGTGCAATTTCCTATACTTTGACTATAATTCTAGGCTTAGGATTGGTTTTCTTAGACAAAATAGTCAAACATCAAACATTTTCATGTACTCTTGGATTAACAATACCTTCCTTTTGGTCTCTGCATCATCTCCATTAAAAAAAAAAAAAGGGGGACTAGGGATTACCTTACATTAGGTGTGATTGGCAGGAAAATGAATGAGACCGCTGGAGAAAAATCACACACACACACACACACACTCACACACACACACACACACACCAAAACACACAACACCCATACAAAACACACCTTACATGTATACTGTCCAGATACATATCCACATATAACACACTCATACATACAACACATATACAACATACACACACTCTACAGATGCAACATATACACAACACACACACACACACACATGTACACACACACACACGTATAGACACACACACACCTGCCTGTTCTTCCCAGACCAGTATTAATAGAATCCAAGTTCAGTTCTAGAAGCAAAAGCCATGTCTTTCTTCTTTTTCTCTTTCTTCTTCCTCTTGTGAAAGAAAAGATTACACAGGGCCCCTCTGCAGGCCTAAGGTTTCTCTCCCTGCTCAAAGTTTTCTACCAAGTAACTTCATTGTTTGAAACAAAAAAGCCTTTCCCCCCACACTGTTTTATTTGATATTTAAAGTTACATTTTACTTTAGCAACATTTAAAAACAATTCTTTTCCACTGAAAATGATAAAACGATTTCCATGTCTGTTTGAAAGATCAAAAAGACGATGTCTTTCATTTTCACTTTCAAAAAGAGAACATTATGTAAGTTGTTTTACAGCTGTGAAGTCACCGTTGCCCACTGTTTCTGTGCTGCTCCTGGGCTGTTAGAGTATTATTGTTTAACATACAAGTTAATGCGCTGTGCTTCTTAGTATAGGGACATTGAATTGACTATTTGGTTAAATTTTAGAACAAAATGCATTTTATCAATAGGAATGCTTTCTTCAGAAAAGAAAAAAATATTTTTTTTTACCAAGTAATGTTTTACAAAATTAATGAAATATCCATAGTGAAATTAATTATACAAATTATTACAATGACTACACTAAGTAATACACACACATATATATGTATATATGTGTGTGTGTGTATATATATATATATATATATATATATATATATATATGAAATGCTGAGTAGAGACATGGATTCATTTCCTATAGTTACTCCTATAGAGTATCAAAATATCACAATCTGACCCAATGAGGCTGGGTCAGGTACCTGCAAAGTAAGAGTAGATGGAGCTTTGATACCCACTAAAGAGGAGCAGTGCAGTGGGCAGCTTTTTAGTATATAAATTATAAAAGGGAATTAACTTCTACTGCTTCTGTGAAGATTCTCAAAACACCTCCAGACAGAGTGGGTAAGTGAAACTGTTCAATCTTCATCATAAACAGCTACGCAGTCTCCAGCGTCTCATTGTGAACCCAGGAAGACACACAGGTGGAACACAGACAGCTCTGAGGAGCCTGTGTCAGTGGACACAAAGGACGAATCAGCAAGTGCTGAGGCAAGACACGGCCTGCCGGAGGTCAACAGGGAAAGCTCGGAGAACCAGTATGATGATCTCTATGTGTTCATCCCCGGATGTGACACCGAAGGCCACACTGAAGAGCCTCTCCTACACTGCAGGCCACCTCTGCCCCCACCACGTCCAGGGGCTGCTGCCTCCCAACTAGAAAGACCTCACTTTACCTCACAAGGTAAGTTCCCAGCTAAAAATGCAGAGAAACAATTTGTTCCAAGGCTTCTACACAACATATGGTACAAGGGTGGATCTGTGGACACATGATCAGATTTTAAAACCAAGGGTGACTCTCTGATCTTTTTTTTCCTTTTCTTTTCTTGGATATTTTCTTTATTTACATTTCAAATGCTATCCCCTTTCCTGGTTTCCCTACCAGAATCCCTCTATCCCATCCCCCCATGCTTTTATGAGGGTGCTTCCTCACCCAACCACCCACTCCCTCCTGTCTCCCTACCCTGACATTCCCCTACACTGGGGCATCCAGCCTTTATAGGACCAAAGGCTTCTCCTCCCATTGATGCCCAAGAAGACCATCCCTTGCTACATATGCAGCTGAAGTTATGGGCCTCTCCATGTGTACTCTTTGATTGGTGGTTTAGTCCCTGGGAGCTCTGGGGTTCTGGTTGGTTGATATTGTTGTTCTTCCTATGGAGTTGCAAACCCCTTCAGCTCCTTCAATCCTTTCCCTAACTCCTCCATTGGGGTCCCTGTTCTCAGTCCAATGGCTGGCTGCGAACAGTCACCTCTGTATTTGTCAGGCTCTGGCAGAGCCTCTCAGGAGACAGCTATATGAGGCTCCTGTCAACATGCACTTCTTGGTATCTGCAATAATGTCTGGTTTTGGTAACTGTATAGGAGATGGATCCCCAGGTGGGGCAGTTTCTGGATGGCCTTTCCTTCAGTCTCTGCTCTACACTTTGTCTCTGTATCTCCTACTGTGAGTATTTTGTTTTCCCTCCTGAGAAGGACTGAAGCATTCACACTTTGGTTTTCTTTCTTCTTGAGCATCATGTGGTCTGTGAATTGTATCTTGGGAATTCTGAGCTTTTGGGCTAATATCCACTTGTCAGTGAGTGCATACCATGTGTGCTCTTTTGTGATTGGGTTACCTCATTCAGGATGGTATTTTCTAATTCTATCCATTTGCCTAAGAATTTCATGAATTCATTGTTTTTAATAGCTGAGTAGTGGGATATTCCATTGTGTAGATGTACCACATTTTCTGTATCCATTCCTCTGTTGAAGGACATCTGGGTTCTTTCTAGCCTCTGGCTATTATAAATAAGGTTGCTATGAACATAGTGGAGCATGTGTCCTTTTTAGAGATTGGAGTATCTTTTGGGTATATGCCCAGGAGTGATATAGCTGGGTCCTCGGGTAGTACTATGTCCAATTTTCTGAGGAGCTGCCAGACTGATTTTCAGAGTGGTTGTACCAATTTGCAATCCCCCAACAATGGAGGAGGAGTGTTTTTCTTTCTCTGCATCCTCTCCAACATCTGCTGTTACCAGAGTGTTTTTTTAACCATTATGACTGGTGTGAGGTAGAATCTCAGAGTTGTTTTGATTTGTATTTCCCTGATGACTAAGGATATTGAACATTTCTGTTGTTGCTTCACAGCCATTCAATATTCCTCAGCTGAGAATTCTTTGTTTAGCTTTGTACCCAATTTTTAATAGGGTTATTTGATTCTCTGGAGTCTAACTTGAGTCCTTTGTATATATTGAATATTAGCCCTCTATCAAATGTAGGATTGGTAAAGATCTTTTCCCAATCTGTTGGTTGCTGTTTTGTACTAAAGACAGTGTCCTTTGCCTTACAGAGGCTTTGCAATTTTATGAGGTCCCATTTGTTGATTCTTGATCTTAGAGCATAAGCCATTGGTATTATGTTCAGGAAATTTGCTCCTGTGCCCATGTGTTTGAGGCTCTTCCCCACTTTTTCTTCTATTAATTGGAGTGTATCTGGTTTTATATGGAAGCTGTTGATCCACTTGGGCTTGAGTTTTGTACAAGGGGATAAGAATGGATTAATTTGCATTCTTCTACATGCTGACCTCCAGTTGAACCAGCACCATTTGTTGAAACTGTTGTCTTTTTTCACGGGATGGTTTTAGCTCCTGAAGTTAGGGGAAGAAAGCAAGATATGAGTCATCTACCTTCTTTCTCTGCCACCCTCCCTCCCCAACCAAAGTGTTTAGGAAAGTAAATATAATTAATAATAATAATAATAACAATAATAAATAATCATATAATTTGGAAGGACTCCGTAGTGATGTACATAGATTGAGCATGGTGCATTCTGTGGGAAAGTTCAATGCGCTGGCCAGAAGGAAGGCCTTCAGAGGAGACTGGGCGATGACTTTCCTTCCTTTAGGGCTCATCTGCTTGGAGTTTTCCATAGCCTTGAACGCTCTCATCCTCAGGGTCTTTCATCATCATCCCCCACTTTATTCACCTATTTTGTGTTTAACCTCTCAAATTATAAACTATTCTCACCACAAACATTTCATAACAAAGACCAAAATGTCACTCTTTATTCATCTCTGTCATAAATAATACATTTTAGTCATCAGATCCCAGAAGACTATCAAATGTATGACTGGGTCTCTAAAAGGTGAAATTTGAAGGGGCTGGAGAGTTGGCTCAGCCGTTAAGAGCACTTGTTGCTCTTGCAGAGGACCTGGGTTCTTTTCCCAGAACCTACGTGGTGGCTCGCAATGGATTTGATTGTTTGTTCCAAGAGATCTGTCCACTCTTCTAGCTTCCTTGGGCCCTGCATACACTTAGTATGCATACATGCATGCAAGCAAATACTTATATACATGAAATAAAAATGTTTGTTCAAGCGAATGTTTGAAACCATAAAATTGAGCATTGCGACCTGTAAGGTGCTATCACTGGAAAGGCCCCTCCTGTTTGGTAATATAAGCTGCACTATGATGCCACACTGTGTCAGAAAACCAAACCTGGGAGACAGCTTTCTGACCATTCAACCTGTACTAATTGATCACCTACTATGTGCCAAGCTTCTGAATACTCTTGAGAGAGAGCAGTAAAGTCGGTACATAAAACTCTGTAGAAGAAGGCAACAGACTAGTCACAAAATTATACTGTATTTTTTATTATTTGAAATTTTAAATAATGAAGATTATAAAATGAAACTATTACCTTGTTTCAGATTAAATATCTATGAGATATAATATTTATCATAATTTTGTATTGTAAGTCTTCATATATAATATGTAGATTAAGAAACCTAATATCATTCTTTCATAAGTTCAACCAGATATCTATGGTCAAAATTATAATTATGACCAATATATCTCCTAAAAACTAACACACATAAGATGCATATGCCCCCCAAAATAGTTTTTTATTTAAAAACTCATATTGTTGCATTCACTTGCTAATATTTTTAATTTTGCCTATAACATTTACAAATGGGTTTCATTATAATAGACATTATATATAATATATTTTTATCATATTCATTATCCCCTACTTCCTTGTCTCCTCACTGGTTGCTTCCTCTCGCCAATTGATCCCTTTTCTACTTTTATATCTTTTCTCATCAATTCATCTTTTCACCACAGCCCTGAAAAGTAAGCAGAAAAGAAAAATGGCACTGTTCATCAGCATATTTTTATACATTCTCCTTTTTAGACTTATTCCCTTTTACTTTATGTGTATGAATGTTGGTTGGCCTGTGTACTATTATGTGTGTGCCTGTTGGATCCCATGGGACTGGAATTACAAATGTGTTAGCTACTACATGGCTGCTGGTAATCAAAGTCACGTCCCCTACAAGAGCAATAAGAGCTTGACCACTGAGTTCATTTGTCCTTAAATTATAGACAACAGGCATCAAATTCCATGCGTGAGATTTGCAGACATATTTTTGATAAACTACTAAAACATACTACTATAGAATAGTAGTTCTTTTAACCTTCATAACAATCAAGAAACTGGACTATCGATATAACCCATCTGCCACAGAGAGCCTACAACTAGAAATGTTAAATGCTTATTTTCAAGGTTCTTGTCTTTTCCATATACTTGTGCCCTATTATTTTTCCAATTGAAGTGATTTGTTCATGATAGAGATTCACTTATTATTTATGAGTATACTACATGGAATAAAAAAATTGGGCCCAACTCCTAACAAAAAGTATAATCTGACACTTTGGAAGACAAGAAGTAAAATGTAAGATTCCTAGTATGAGTCCAACTTTAGAACGAGTTGGAAAGAGCGGTGGGTGGAGAACAAAGGGAGTTAACAGCTCAGGAAATGGGTTCATAAAAATGAGACAGTTGACACATTTTGCTAAAAATGAAGTGCTGTAAAAGTCTTTCCCACACACTTAATCAGGTTTCACCCAGAGGCTGTCAGGGAAACAGAAGTCATGGAGTCAAAATCCCAAAGCCGTGTTATTCATGCAGAAAGAGCAAGGTACAGTGATTTTAAAGCTGGTGCCAGGCACAGAGGTATTTAACACTTCTTGGGTGAAACTATCCAGAAGAATAAAGTTTAAGATGCTTTGGAAAGCTGTCATAGTGGCCTTTCCCAGAACTACCAAAAGCAATTCCTGAATATTCTTGTAAAAAAAAAAATACCCTTTTGTGTGGTTCTATTAGTTGTGCTTTCTCTGAGCATCTAAAATTTTCCACTTAAAATCCCAATTATAATAATTATTATCAGACTCATGTAATCCAAACAAAGGCAAAGAGAAAAGAGTAAACACTAATATTCATAGTGAAAGACCTTCTTGTTGGCCTAGTAGAGAGTTCTTCTTAACTTACTAACCGCAGAATGCTTCAAATGCTCGTCTGTTTAACAACTGCTACTCAATTATCGGAGCATGTTCTTACAAAGTAGGTAAATGTTGTACTGAATATGGACCCCTAAAGGCTCCAAATGTGTGACTGCCTTCTAACCATACAACTAAGCCTTAAGCCAGTGACTGCCCACACTCCCTGGTATGTCCAGACTTCCACTTTGGTGCCATGTTTCTGGATAAGGTTCATGTTCACCCGTGAAAATCAAGAGTCCATCGTCATAGCAGGGAAACACTCGTTAGGACAGACAATGGCAGTATGTCTGGCTGTTCCCTCAAATCACTTTCAGGGAAGTTAGATTTTAGGTGAAATATTCAGTACAAGCAGTAGAAAGGGAGGATGACTTATTGACTAAAGAAATGTCTATACGTTGTATGCTTTAAAACACCCCCTTTCAAAGCATTTGGAGTTGATACAAAAATTTATGTCTCAATTTTCAGATAATAAATACATACCTAAAATCGTGTTTGAGGAATAATATTTTGAAACACATACTAAAGTATTTTCTCACACAGTTGGCATTCCTTTTTGTCATAGTATAAAAACATTTTACTAGAGACAGGGCCTTTTTTCATATTGTTTTCAATGACACTTGAGTGAACTTATTTGAGATGATATAGGAAATTAAAGACAGCAAGAATATTGCATAAAACATAAGAGTAAAGCCAAACTAAATGTTTCCTAAGCAGGGAAAGTGTTGGAAGACCAAATGGAAAAAAGTCAAAACTGGAATGATCTCGGTGCAAGACAAGAGACAAGAGAGGAACCCAGCAGAGAAGAAAAGAAGGAAGAAGCCCAGAAGGAGGAGGAGGAGGAGGAAAACCCATACACGTTTGCAGAGACCGAAGACAATGAGTATGACCAGATCCTGGCCAGTAAGAGTATAAAGAAAAGAACTGGAAATTGGTCTTTCATTGTAAACAGACCACCTGCCCCCACACCCCGGCCGACTCACATCCCTCTCAAAGAAGAAACAACGCCTTACATAGCTCAAGGTAATGTTTTGTTGTTTATGGATTTTTTTTCTCAATGTTTAAATTGTATGTGCATTGATACTTTGCCTCTGAATGTATGTCTCTGTAATACATGTATACTGGTACCCATGGAGGCCAGGAGAGGGCATCAGATATTCTGAAGCTAGGATTGCAGAGCATTGTAAGCTACTATGAGGGTGTTAGGGATTGAACCTGGATCTTTTGAAAGAGCTGCCAGTAAGTTTAACCACTGAGCCATGTTAACAGCCCCTGCTTGTCGATGCTTTTGTCCCTTGGTTTATGAAGGACCTGGGGTTAGAGGGTAGGGTAGAAAGTGAGGCAATTAGAGATTTAAAATTATGAAGGCTGTGAGCCTATTTTCAAGTCACAAAGAAGCTACACTGAGGCAATTTTTAATATTTTGTTAATTCTTTATGGATTTCATACATGCATACAATATCATAATCGCCCTGCTCCTTCAGATCCACCTCTGCCTCACAACTTTCTGTCTTTTTCTATTTTTAATAATCTACCTTGTCCAATTTTATGCTGCGTACATACTCATGTGTACCAACTGGAACAAGGCTTACTAACAAAGGGCCTATAACCTTAAACAAAACTGACTCACTCCCAGAGGCCACTAACTGTCAATGGCTCCTTCTTGAGGTGTGAGGTCATCAGAGTCCTTCCTCTGTCCATGCTGGAAAGATGTGCTGTTTTTCAGGTCTTGCACAGGCAGCCCAGGCTGCTGTGAGATCATGAATACCTCAGTCTTGTTCTGTCCAGAAAATACTTTTTTACTCCAGTTTTCTTGCTGCTCCTATTACCTTCCTGTTCCTTCTCCATGATGGTATCTGGGCCTTGGAGATGCGAAGGTGATGTACATATCCCATTTGTGGGTCAGCACTCCACAGCGACTTAGTCTCTGCATTTTGGCCAGTTGTGAGTTTCTGTGTTAACTCTATTATTATCCTCTGTACCAATAAACCTCTCTGATGAAGTCTCAGATCTATACTAATCTATGAGTAGAGAAATAAGAACCCACAGGGTAGTTTGATATTGTACCCATTTAGCAAAATAGTAGTATGTTCATTCCTGGGGTGTGTACTCTCTCTAGCCATATGTTCTTGGTCAGATTTACTCTTGGGGAGTGAACCTTAAATACAAGCAGTTGGTTACCTCTATAACATGTATACCATTATGGTATCTATGACTATAGTTTGAGATGACCATCATTATTGTAGTTGGCAGGTTGCGTAACTGGGTGAAATTCACACTACCTTCCTCTACTATGAAATTAGAAAGCAGATAGTTAGCGTCTTAGTGCAAGTTGGATTTCTCTGTGCTCTATGCCCCAAGAACGAGCTGTCTTCAGCAATAACAGGTCCTCAGCTGTTATACTGTGCAACTAAGAGCATTTAGCAATAACATGGAGTGTCTCTGGCATATTCCTAGCTAATAACTCATGGTAATATCTCATAATCTGTCAATGGGCTTTTTATTTATAAACTATGATTCTTGGGAGAAGATAATACTCTATTTAGGGTAACAGCAGCTAAAGTTTTCTATTATGTATGTTTCCATATGGCTTTTGCAAGTATTCTTTGTATCAGTTATCCCCCCTATACCCTACCCTTCCATTCTTTCCCCCACTTAAAAATCCCTCTCCATTATTCCTACCACTTCTTTTTAAATTTTGGAAATTAATGAATAAAGGAGTGGTGGCGACTGTATAAATGTATTACTCATATATTAAGCTCTCAAAAGAAATGAAGATGTAAAGTAAAAGAAAATGAGTAGAGAAAAATTTTAATTTTGATCATGCTTTCTAAGTCTTCATTAACAAGGTTGGATTTAGATTGATAGTTCTTACTTAATTCTACAAAAGTCAATTAAAAATTTAGATAAAATATTCAGAATAAGCAATGAGGCCTGGGGAGATAACTTCGATGCAAGCATGAGGACCTGAGTGTAAATCCCAGTGAAAAGTCAAGCACAGATGTGCACACCCATACCCCCAGCCTTAGAAGGCTTTTCCACATCTTTCCTAGTCCTCACACTCAAGTGCATCTACAAAGGGAAATGTCCATCATTTCCCAGAAAGTCATCCATTCTATCCATTCATGAGAAGGACATCAATTTACTCTGTCCTTGGTTCTGGCCAGAACACAGAGTGGCAGCAGGATATAGTACCTGTAGTGTAAAATAGCCAAAGAGGAATCTGTAAAGTATAGAATAAAAGAAGAAAGCAGAATAAAGAATGTAAGTATGTCACTTCGGAGACTAAGCAAAGAAAAAGGCAGAGGGATGGAGGAAACCATTGCAGAAATACCTTTGTTCAGGATCTGAGCAGAGAATGGCTTTCGTACACTAATTCTAACATGGGAAAGGGTTCTATGCATTTCTTGGGTTCTAGTAGAATCAAACATTAAGGAAACTAGATAATGAAGTACAGTGTCTGTGGCTGACTGAGATATGTGGGCTTCATCTGACACTCAGGATAGCAATAGAGGCAACTTCACATGTGAGCCCTGTGTGGTTTACATTGCCAGCCTCATTCCAGAGATACATGGACTGATGCTAAGAGTTTCGGTGTGCTGCAGAAATGATGACACTAGAAAGCCGCAGCAGCAGCATTCCTGTCGTTTTTTCTCCCCACACCTGTGAAGGGTGAGCCCTGAGCTCCTTCTGCCTCACTTTTATACGTTCATATTTATTTTCCCCTTCTAACCTTAACAGTGGAAGAGATCAGCCTCCTCTGAATAGTCCTTCCCATCATGACATCCTTGTTGAATGCAGAATTCATAAACCAAGAGAATTTGATAAATATTAGCTGATGAACGAACAGATGGTGGAAGAGGCAGGGTCTCCATCCACGTGACTACAGAATGGAAGACAATACAAAGGTTATGTCAGCATCTGAATTCTTTTTCTCCTGCTCCCAAACAGCCAGTGTTTGCAGCACTGGCTGCAGGGCAGAGCACAGACAAAACAGAACAAAGCTCCAAGACATCCACAGACAGCTCTACCTGCTGTAGATCTCATATGGAAGTATAACTGTGCCCTGCCTGTAGCCTTTCACCATTCTCCACCCCCAGAAATGTAACTTAATTCAAAACTGAACATGCGTCCATCCATTTTTATCAGGAGACATTTTCCTGGTTCTGATTGTTGTGTGAAACACACCCTAAGATTAAGAATTGCAACAAAAATTTGTTCATTCTCTAAAAACTCTTTTCTTATGTGGTCTCCCTGTTTACTGAACACACATCCAACTATTTAATCAGGAGACATGTTCCTGATTCTGATTATTGTGTGAAATACACCCTAAGATTAAGAACTGCAGCAAGAATTGTTCATTTTTTTAAAAAGCATCTTTTTTGTATATGATCTCCCTGTTCTCAGATCTCATGCTCTTTACGCTTTACTCTTCCTCTTATATGGGACAAGGTTGTGCTTATGGGCATCAAAAATATAGAGATTTCTATAGAGTTATATCTTTTAGTGACCAAATTCTTTATTTAAAGCAAATGAAGGAAAGAAAATGATAATCAGTATGGCATAGATGGACAGGTAGTTCAACTCCATCCTAGATCATGCAGAAATGTAAAACTCCTACTAGGGAGAGTTTTTCCCATCGAGGAACCATTTTTCATTCTCCTGTCATACAGTTCATAGAACAAAGATAGGACTGCATCCATGTGGCTGACTTGGGGCAGAATACAATTCCCCCTTCAATTTGCAGTTGCTCTGGGGGTATCATTGGCATTTTTTTCAGTGCAAGAAAGTTGCATATGACCTTCTTGAGGGAGTCTCTGCTGAGAAGAGCCTAAAATGTCAAGTATGATTCCTTTGCCTTCAAAGAATTTCCACTTACAGTTCACTTGTACTTGGAACTGATTACATACAGTGAATAGGGTGGGGCTCTTCTAAAAGCTGAAGAAAATTAATCCCTATGATTGTAAGAGTGGCTTCTGTCTCCATTAGTAAAGAAATATATTCAAGTTGGTTAAAGTAGATCCTAGAGCCAAGGCCTTGCATCCCACTGTCTGCCTATGTGATGTCATCCAAACCAGTTATCTTCAGCATACCATATGCATGTTACAGGTCCTGTCAGAAGAGAGTGACATAGTCATCCTTCAGTTTGTCAGGTTAGGGTTCCTGCCTTTCCAGGGGAAGTTCGTTATCTTTCTGGAGCTGGTCCGGTTCTACAAAGGAGCTATCATTATGACTAAGTATGTATTGTTCATTGAACAGAAGCAATATGGCTGTTTAATGAATTGTTCTCCTTGTCCTCAGAGAAGAACACCATGGTCTCCTGGCCCATTCACAGAGACACTGAATGAAACCGAGGGGGACTTTCCAGCCCATCTGTTAGAGCACCTATCCAAGGATAAATCTTATTGGTCTCATGTTTTAAGGATTCAGTTCCATGCTCATGTAAAGTGGAAATGAGGCCAAATTCAAATTGGGGTGAATTGACATTACAGATTTGCACGTGTGAGCAAACGATGGGAGTGTCATCAGACACTTAGATATTTTTTTTAATTGCACGATTTACCCTTAATATGTCATGTTGAATGTGGCTGTGGGGAAAGACCTAATAGTTTGTTTTGTTTTTTTTTTTAAGTCTAATAGTTTTAAAGGCTTCCAATGGCTTCTTGACGACTCAAGTCATTTCCCTTTGAAATAAGAATAAAAGATTTTGGTTATTACTCAATTAGTATTTACTCTCTCATAACATTTTCTAACTGGCTAGAAATGACCAAATCCAGTCAACCTGCAGCTGGGTAAGGAGCAAATGTTCCTTATATGTTGCTCGCCTGAAGGAGGCTATGCCCACCCTGGGATGCGTGGAGCCTTAGCTAATACAAATACTCATTGTGATGGCCTTAAGCTGCCAGTCCCATAAAACAACCTCTCTTTTCCAGAATGTACTCACTTCCTACATAGGACACATTTTTAAAATAGATATAGTCTTGTTTGTATAAACTAAATATTCAAAGAAAAAGTTTGCTTTCTACCCCTCCTCCCCCTAAACTAAGTTGCTTACAATTAGAGGAAATAACAGGTTGTGAGATTTCCTGTGTGGAAAGAGGATTTTCAGAGTAGCTTACTGATAAAGCCCACATTTCTGTTATGAATTGGAAAGAAAATGAATGTTTTTCTCCTTAGGAAGCTAAGCATCTGTGAATATCACCCTTGCCTTTCACTTCCATGTCCTTTACCTCCAAGTCATTATGGGCCTTCCACTCTTCTGTCACTGCCAATCTATAAAGGAGAATGTTCTATCATTAATGACTGTGCGTGTGTGCATGTGTGCATGCGTGCTGGCTGGTGAGTAGACACACATGTTCCCTAGACACCGAAGCATAGCTTCCATTTGCCTAAGTCTGTATGCCAGGCAAAAAAGATCCTCAAATTACATGGCAGATATGACTATATCTTGACCTGTGTTTGATAAACATTCCCGATAACGAGATGGAACTAATGTCAGAATGTCAGTACGATGAAATAAGTTTCAAACTACCAAAGTGTTTGTACTTTCTCTCTCTCTCTCTCTCTCTCTCTCTCTCTCTCTCTCTCTCTCTCTCTCTCTGTGTGTGTGTGTGTGTGTGTGTGTGTGTGTGTGTGTGTACTTTCTTACAGGGGTTACATATCTTCCCTAAGCTTCAGATGAGCCATTGGGACCACCTATAGGGTGATAGCATTTTCATCCTGCAGAAAAGGGTTGTTGCTTCTGCTTTCTTTTTTCCCCTTTCTGCCTTTGGTGGTTAGCTCTCATACAGCACATAGTGGGGAGACAGATGAGAAAAACAAGACTACAAGGACTGAGTGTTGACTCTTGTTCTTCCTGACGATGTCACCTCTGTCATCTCTCATCAGTGGGCACTAGTAGTGTGCTTGACCTCTGTCTAAATGAACACAGCAAAGTGTAGGAAGGTTTGGGAACTGATAGACCTGTGCACCCCAGGACCTTGTTTGTACAGTGCTGGGCTATGTAGTTTGCAATCTAATGAATAATAAAGAGTCCCATCTAAGAGCCCATCACTTGCAAGCTCAGGACACAGTACAGAATATATGTTTTCACTTCTCACATTGATGGGCACAGAGTATTATGGGGTTTGTGCCTTCTATTTGGAATCCTCATGAATGACATTTGCTATCCCCTGGATTTTTACCAGCTTGCCACACAGACAACAATGCTGGCGGTGCTTTGTCTGTTTTTCCGGGAAGAGGCACTCTCGATGACTTCTTTTGCTCTGAGGGGACAATAAATGAGGGGGGCATGAGTAGTGTTCCTGAAGAACAGCCCGGAAAGACAAACTGTGCAAGCGAACTTGTTCCATTCACTCTCTCCTCCTCTGCTACTTCTGCTTTGTCTAACGCTTTTGAATATTTAATACTATGCTAATTTTTCCATTCCATGTCATTTCTATTCTGGGGAAACTTTTACAGATACCATTTCTGCAATATTTAACACAAATGAGGGTGTCTTTTGGGACGCTTGTAATGTTTAAGATTATTTTAAACCCCAAAGCTTGTTTGTTGGGGTTTTATCCCTCTTAGTTTCTTGTGTTTTTTAAAGGTAAGGGGTTGGGGTTTAGCTCAGTGGTAGAGTGCTTGCCTATAGCACAAGGCCCGTCAGAGTTCCCCAACTCAAAAAAAAAAAAAAAAAAAAAAAAAAAAAAGTAGGACAAAGGTATATACTGTGCTTATGATTTTTTTTCTTCTCAAATTCTAACCATAGGTAGCAAGAGAAACAAGATTACTCTGGGTAATGGTTATCCAAATTGACATGTCAGAAGTTGCACTGGTCCATTCCTTGAATACTGACTGGGTGAAATGCATTTGGAACGATGCTTACCAAGAATTCAGCATATAGGGTCACCATTGTCAGTACCTTTGTAAAAACCGTTCTGCTCTGTGACTTAACTTTCTCTTTTTCCTATTAGTCCGAGCCTTCTGATCACAAATAATAGGTCTTTCCTCGTGGCTCTGTTGTTTTTGAAAATGCCTCTGAACTTTAAAATCACTGAGAAGACCATTGGCTGAGTCTAAATCTCTATAAGGATGTAAAACTTATCAGTAAGCTCAGGGGGAAGGAAAGGCTCATGGTGAGGTGAGGTGAGGCAAGGAACTCTCTGTCAGATTAAACATTAATGGAACTTAGCACTATAACCTACTCCCTCCCTCCACCTACAGCTCTGTTGTCAGCATCTCCTCACACCACCAACCATCCCAGCAGTTGGCCCGCTCTTGACTCCAGATTGACCCTGGTTCAACTCTAGAGAAATACCACTAATGCACAGTACCCGAAGGTCAGGGTCAGCATTAACTTTTTCATCCCAGGCCAAACATTTTGCTGCTAGCAGAAAGTATTCAAAAAAAAAAAAAAAAAAAAAAAAAAAAAAGGATCCAGGGTAAATTGGATTTAAAGTGAACTTCACACCAAGAAAGCTGGGAGAAGTCTGCTTGCAAACGCTCTGCAGCTTCAAACCTCAGCAGAATCCATGAACGCTTAAATAACCCGCTGTTTAATTGGACAAATTACTGTTTGCATTTGCCTTTGAGTTCAAGTCGCTTTCCCTGTTAGTGATGCCAGACTACAGTGTTCCCATCTTAGGCACTTCTCCATTTCATCTTAATAGTATCAGCAGAAACATGGGCTGTCTGTCATCACTTTATGCTATGGCAACTAGAACTAGCTGAAGAAAAGAGCAGGTAGGACTTTGGGGGGAAATCTACTATCCTAAAGAATAGTTGCATCCCAAATACCCCCATTGTACTTTATTAAGGAAAAACACAACAAACCCAGAATGTGCAAAGAAAACCGATTTTCAACCAGAGATGTCACTTTAGATGTATAAGTTTTCTCAAATGCCTCATATTTGACATTATATTCATGTCTCCTGAGGACCTGGGGAGGAATAATCTTTCTCTTGACATCATCTCAGACATTAAGTGTTTAATAAATGTCGATTTGATTCGGGACATTTGTTTTTAAAAAGTTAAAAGTATGTATTCTCGATTAATCCTGTATATGACCTTGATATTAGAGTGGTTTAAATCAGAGCAGAACTATGGCAGAACTCCCTGATCATCATGGACCTGTTTCTCCAGGTCACAGCGGCCATGTGCCAGGCAGCTGTCTCCTTGCCCCCGAGGGCCTCCGTTCATTTTATAGGAAGATCCTGCTGAGATGCCAGGAACAAGAGTGAGGCCATGCTCCTGTTGCTCCTCCCAGCCTCCTCCCCTAACTTTAAAAGGGAACAGTTACTAAGTAGGGAAGAAGCAAGAGACTGAAGGCCAAAGCTTAAGGGTCTAAATCATTTCTCCGCTAACAACTCTGGGATCATTTCAAAATTCACTTAGCCCTTTTACAAGCTGGTTACTTCCTTGTCTATAAACATATGAGGCTGGACTAAATCTCCCAGGCCTCTTGGAGTTCCCAAACCCCATAATTCAGACTGCCCATAAAAAAATAAATGTAACTCCGGATGCTCATTTTCCAAAAAGTAGAGTTGTAAAGGAATCTGGCCTGTTTCATTAACAAATGCTCGAAAGTATCCAGAACTTTGTGGGTGCTTAATAAATATTAAACACTGAGTTTTACCTTTCATCTGCAAAACAGGGTGAGTAATGCTGACTTAATTCCCAGAATTTCATGTGCGAAATAATAAATGAGAACAAAGCACTTTTCAGATAATGAAGTAATTCAAGCAAGCTGCTTTCATAGGTCTGAGGTCAGGGTAGATGACGCAAGAGTAGAGTGCCTCTTTTATTATCTGTGGAACACAACAGGCTTCTCTTTGGTTTAAGAAGAAACAACAATTATGCTTGCTGATCAACCCCAAGCCTGAAGGAGTAGTCCTGATGCGAGCGGAACCACCACGTGGGTTTTAGCATATATCACTTTGAACAAAATGGAGCTTTCGTCTTTATCTGATATCAAGAAGGAATCGGCTTGGTTTTACCAGCTCAGGAAAGCTGGTAACGACAACGTTGACGGACTCTGTCCAAAGAAAACGCTTTCCAAAATTGCTGATAAGCTGCACAGATGAGAAAATTACAGATTTAATAGTCCTTACACTCAAAATTTAATACAGTTCAGATATTGTTACAAAGGAAATCCTTACATTCGGAAATAAATGTAAATCAGATACTGTTGTTAAGGAAAATGATACATTGCACTCAGCCTTCATGGAGGTTCCCACGGTGTGTTTTATCTTCTTAAATGCCTTTGTCTAATAAACTTTATGTACTATGCTTTTTACAGTGTTCCAACAGAAGGCAGCCAGAAGACAGTCTGATGGTGGTGATAAGTTCTACAGTCTCCCTAAGAAACCAGGTATCGATGCTAACTTCAGTCTACTTACCCGCCTAAGTCAGATTTCAAGAAATCATGGAACTCTGCAGATAGCCTCTTAGGTCAGATACAAACGACTGAGTTTGATCGATCTTACTTTGAAGTTTGTATCTTACTCCAAAACAGCCATGCACAATAAAAACAATTATTTTCATCAGCAAAAGCAGGGAAAGCCCCTCATCGTCTTGCCTGTGGTGATGTTGTTATCAGGGCACCAGGAAGGACAAATAAGGCGAAGTCCATAGCTTGCATCCGAGGTCCCCTTTAGAGATCTGTAAAGCGCCAAGTACAAGACTAGCTTGGGTGTTTCTATAGTCAGCTGTGGATATCAGTGAAAGGTGGGACCGTTTCCTAGTATGTTCTTGCCTTCAGTATTCAATGCAACACTTTGCAAACAATCATTTATCAGGCAGAGTAGAACTGAAGACCACTATAGTCCCACAAACATCTCAAACGAGTGGGACAGTTTTTACTTCTAGTGTTCACTTGGACTTTTGTCCTTTCCAAGGAGAGACTCTACAGCCTAATTAGACCCAGTAGCCTAATATATACTAACTGTAACCTACTGGCAGGCAGTTTAGTACAATGCTTTTTGCAACAGTCAGGACTGAATAAATATAAAATATAAAAACCAGGAAAGTCAGTTGACACAGGGCTTAGGGTAACCTATGAGCAGATGCATAACTTCAGTCCTAAATCATGTCACCTTAAGAAAGACACATTGAACTAAAGAAGCCACAGAAGCTTCTCTCTCTCTCTCTCTCTCTCTCTCTCTCTCTCTCTCTCTCTCTCTCTCTCTCTCTCTCTCTCTCTGTCTCTGTCTATCTCTCTCTCTGTCTCTGTCTGTCTCTGTCTCTCTCTGTCTCTGTCTGTCTGTCTGTCTCTCTCTCTCTCTCTCTCTCACACACACACACACACACACACACACACACACACACATTCTCGCTCTCCTTTTGCGCCATTTTGAAGAGGCTAGGCACAGGCTGTCGCCACTTCTGACACTCGCTGAACAATATTCTGCACAGAAACTCAATGGACCTGCTCTTGGGATGCTATGAGTTGTTGTTCAAAGAAGGCTGTATTGTCAGTGATTATCACTCAGCACTTCAGTAGCTTTCCTCACGGCAGCTAAGTTGTACTTAGAAGGTTCTCACGATTAGTGGCATGGCACTTGGACACAATACATGAGGAAGCTGAACCTTGACTCTTCTATGAATTACTGAGGTACACGGCTTGCAAGTCTGTATGCAAAATAGCCACTGTCTTTAAATGGCAATTATCCATGATTAACATTAACCCTGTACTTTAGCCATGCCATGGTTAAATGTTAGGTGTTCCCTATGATTTAACACTGTAGCTTTTTGTGCAGAGGCTACAGAACAGGGTGAGCCCTGGCTGGTGGAAGCAAGTCACATGAGTGAGCCTTGAGGTTTGTAACAAGCCCTATATTTGATACAAACTCTCCTACCTCTTGGTTTTCTGAGATGAAGCAAACTCCCATAGCCCCAAACCCATCTGCTTTGGTATCTGAGCTTTTCTCACTATGGGGGTCCTACCCTCCCAAACTATGAGCAAACGATGAATCCTTTCTCCCTTAACTTACTTCTGTTGGGCACTTTGAACAAGAAAGGTAATTAACACCAAAAGTTGGTGGTGTAAGTAGAGGGTAGCTCTAATAAACCTGACCATATAGTTCATTAGAACAAGAAGAAGTGTGGAGGGGTTTACAGCTGAAATTTGGAGAAGCCCTGGAGTGTTAGAGAGGGAGATTAATGAGCCTTTCTGGTGGGAGTATAGAAGACCATAATGTTGATAGAAATACAGACAGAAAGACCAGGCTCACAAGGTTTTAAGCAGGAGCAAATAATGGAACAAAGTGCCACTGATGAGACATTCTGGCAAAGCAGCTACTCCTGTCTTGAAGACGTCGGTAAGCCAGAATTCAAACACAATGAACTAAGTTGCTTGGCAGATGAATTTAAGGCAGCAAAGTATACACCTTTACTCACTGCCTTTAGCTGGGTTTACAGTAACAGGGCAGAAAGGTTTATGGAAATCCCTAGCATAAATAGTGGGTGTCAACTCTGTACTAGTACAGTAGAAGCAACACCTTAATGTAAGACCCCAGCTGCCAAAGGCTTCAGAGTTTGAAACTGAAACCTAATTTTAAAAATACTCATTTTGAAGGAGAACATCTGGAGGGAGAAAAAGGAGATCCTGAATAGGGCATGTCTCTAAAGGAATTCCCTTGAAAATATCCACCTAGGAAAATTCAATCACATATGCACTTCGCAACTATCGTCATGATCCAAGTGGGCCAGGCAATAGCTCGACCTAGAAGCAAAACTCAGTATCGTCATCTACATAGAGTTGTTGGTGTGGCAGGCAGCCAGGTTGTAAGAGTTAGAGTCATAGAAGTTTGTATTGAAGTTTCAGAAAAGCACTGAAGTTAGGCAATGTGTAGCAGAATCAGAGTCTCTTCATAGAGCCCCTGTGTGTGACAACATGAAGGTGAAGTCTAGGTTGAGATGGAGAACCAAGGGTGTTGGATGTACAGAAAGTATAGAACGTCTTCCAAAAAGAACCTGTAGCCGATGAAGGATCTATCCCAAGAGAGAGGCCATGTGTGCTAAGAGTAGTCATCAATAGGAACGAGTCGCAGCAAGCTCCCCGTGGAGCTCTTTGTGGAGATGGGTAGTGTTTTTCCTACTGGGTTTCAGTATTGGCCTAAGCTTTCCCTGTTGTCTTCCCTGTCCTCCTTTTATAATCAAGTGCCATTGTATGTTAGACATAAGCAACCTTCCTTTTGACTTTTACAGATGCTCATAGCTGAGCTTGCCTCAAGTCTCAGAAGAGACTCAGGACTTTTGAACAATACCGATACAACTTTCAAAGTTGAATCCATTGCAATCTGCATGATGCAATAGTGACAAGCCTTTTGGGGACTAGGAGAGAATCCATATTAGGGGTTGGGTATAGAATGTTCCCCTGAAGGTCCCTAAACTGAGGAAATTATAGAAGCTTTTAAAAGGCACAGTGTGGATGGTACAGGAAAGTCTGTATGGTCTTTGACAGTTTAACACAGCCCCACTCCCAGGTAAGTGTTCTCTGCTTTATGGTTATAATCCAATTCTGTTAGCACTGAAGGTGAGAATTTGAAATTTCAGGATTTGTCCTCTTTCATAGGGGATCAAAGATAGTAAAAATTTGGGGAAAGTCTGTTCTCAGAAGCTGAATATCTGTCCCACAGAAAGTCATTTAAGAAGAGCTGAGAGTTTCCAATAAGCCTAGAAGGATTGATTAATATTCCACGATGTATGTAGAAAAAATAATTTTCACCTGTGTTGGGATAAAAAGCTAGAGAGAATGGTGAAAGGAAACAAGTCATATAATGAACCTTATCAATAATGTCATGATTTATTGATTGTGTACACCTAGTCATAGACTCTTGACTAATTTGCTCCACAAAAGTCAATTTTCATTAAACATTTTTAGAGGCCTCTGGGGACTAAAAAAAAGGTCACATGTTATTTGATGTCTTTTTATTTTGATTCTTAAATCCAACTTATTTGTAGCATTTTAAATTAGTCACAGTAGGATATTTCTTTACTCTTAGACATTAAGAATTTACCAGAAAAGAACAAAATACTGTGCTATTTCTAAAAGTAAGAGAGCATTAGAACTTAAAAACAATTTTTTTCAGAATCTCCTTCATGGCTATAACCTTCAGGAAAGTTAGTTTTCAGCATGAGGAAAAATAATAAAATAATAATTAATAATAATATAAGGATCTTTATGAAACTATTGAGTATTTAAATGACTTTTTTGTCAGGCAGGATGTTCTTGACTGTAACAAAAATACCTGAGCAACCAACCTGAGAGTAGGCTTTCTCCTGACTCATGGTTTCAGAGGTCTCATTTCTTCATGTGCCAAGGGTGGCATAGCAGAGTAGTTTATGTCATGGCTGCCAGGAAGCAGAGAGAGTGACCTGCTCCCTGCTCCCTCTGGAGTTTCTGTACTTTGTAAAGTTGGAATCCCCTCCCAAATTAGCACCATCACCTGGGAGCAAGCAAACAAGGCATGAGCCTGGGAGGGACATTTGGCATTAAATTGTCCGCCGTGCTTCTTGAAGCTGTTTTGGTATTATGATCATCCAGACCATGGAAAAACACTGCTTCTGACAGGTTCCAGGGTGTTTGTCAACTCTCCTGGGACTCCATTACGTAGTAAGAATGAGAGTAGACACTCCGCCAGGGCTGATATCTTTGGAGAGAGAACATTTTGTGAAATGTTCATGAGTTAAGAGTTTCTAAGGGACCTAGACAGGTTACCTGAAAAGGGGTTAAATAATGTATTTCTCCTACTGTATCCTGGAAGAAAAAGGACTCAGAAGAGCCAATTATTTCCCCCACGGAAACTGAAAGCACTTCAGAATCTCTTAAGTTCAAAACTGCCAAGGGGTTGCCAGGAAGTTACATTATTGCTGAGCCAAGGAATTTTCCTGAGGAACAGGAAAAAAAAATTAATTGGCACCATTTCTGTGGGAACTCAAAGGAATTCTTTGACTAGAATTTTACATCTTGAAGAGGGGAAAGTGCTAAGGACTGGGGATCGCAGATAAATTTTTTTCACCAAAATTCAGTTTTAAAGTCAAGATTCCCAAGTTGGTTGTGAAATCAGAAAATGCCGAAGAATGACGTCACAGATATAATGCTCTTCTGTTCCGCTCCATTTCCGAACCCTGAGCCAGGAAGAAGCCAAAGGCATGTTCATTGCAACAAACCAGGGGAATAGAGCCTGTCAGCATATTTGAAGTGAGCCAGGGTTCTGGAATCAGAGATCTCTGAAGGCTGATGAATTCATAAAATTCTCACTGAGGGAATAGCTTCTGCACCATTTGGGTGTTTGCTAAATATCAAGCATCCTATAAAATAGGTTGGCAGTTATCAGGCCATTAGACCATGATCTAGACATCCTCAGAACTCACGAGAAGTGCATGAAGAACCTTCCTCAAGGACATGAACTTTACAAAACTATATTATATTCTCAGCTTCCAGATTGCCCATGGTTCCTAACTGTGTTGTTTCTCTTGAGCTTTTTCTACCAAGACCAACTCCACTTTACTCACTCTCCCCACTCCTCTTTGACTGCAAGGAAGAAACACAGCACCCAAAGAACTAAAACATTACCAAACAGCCTCCCTGGTCATGGCGCTCACCCATCATCTGCTCATCTCAATTAATGGCTCAAATGAAGGATTTCCAGTTGCTGTTACCCAGGGCAAACCATAATTTACAGGGATATGCCCATTCTAATCAAATATCTACAACAAGCACCCCCAGATCTAGATGAAGCATAAGAATTATTTATAGAACTTCCAAATTTTGTTTGCCATTCACACCCTGTATGTAAATGTAGATGTTCTGTGTAAATAATATATTTCCATTAAGTCAAAATTCTTTCTAAAGTATAGAATAAAAATATATCAAGAATCATTTTATCATTACTAAAGATCTGAAAGAACATATTTGTTTGTAATAATGACAGCTATTTTGGTATATTGAATATCCACTCACTGAAACTTTGCTTTGTAAATTTGTGTTTGGCCCCCTTGGACTTATAAATTTGTTTGTAACCCCTGGCAAAGTCTGCCCAATGCTTCAGTCCAAACTATAGAATTTCTATAGGCTTGTCTTTTGACAGGGTTTGCATGCCCATGGAAAACGTTTAGTCAGGGAGCACAGTGTTGTGTTCTCAGAATACACAGTGCTGGCCAGTTTGATAAATGTTAAATAATAAAATGTCTCTAAGCAGGAGATCTGGAGAAACGTGGAAGGTTTTACTCTTATGTGGGGGAAAGCAACTTCTGAGCCCTGTGGTATTTCAGTCAGGCTGTGCTTGCCAATTCTGGAAATATTAAATAGAAAAGAGGGAAAATTGTCAAAATGTGATCATTTGTACTCCATAAAAGAATAATGGCTTCAGCTGCTTTTTCCAGTATAACTTATATTTCCATTCGTCATATTGCTCACAAAGGGTATTTTTTTGTTAAAGTTATACCTGAAATTTTTTGTATGTTTTCTCATTTCTTGCCTTAAAATGGGACTTTGCTAATGTGCACCATGTAACTTCTGCCAGAAATGAAGGCAAAACCCAAGAGATACAAACTTTCTAATAATAAAGACAGAAATTTAAAAAAAAAAAAATGAGTTTGGAAGAAGCTAGGGCTAGTCCCAATTTTTTTTAAGGTGACTGATTAGACCAATGTCAACAGTATACCCCTGCAGTCTATGAAATGAGGCTTCCATGTTCCCACAGAGAAGGAACCATCCAGGCCCTCCTTCACTATGAAACCCCACCCCAGTTTACTCCTCTTTTCAAAGGCTTCTTCTCCTCTTCAGCTTTTATGCCTATACATAGAGAAAGTGACCTCCAGTGGACAGTGAGGAAGTGTGAGAATGTGGTTTCTTTGATAGGTCCTTGGAGCTCTCCGGTAAGCTACATGATGGGGAGAAGGGATAAGCAAGTATCCCACAGGTCCCATGTGCCCAGGCAGGAATGTAGGCCCAGCAAATCTTTTCCCTTTCTACATGGAAAAGTTGCTATTCCTGAGGTCCTGATTTCTATGCTGCTTCTATCAAAACCCACTGCATTCCTAGGCCTGACAATAAAATATGACCTGAACAAGACATAGAACCAAAGGACAGAAAAACACTAAGTCTCTTGGTGAACAATGAGAGATGTTTTACACACTGGCAGTCCTGGCAACTGGAAGGTGAATGGGTTCAGGATCAACCTGGATAGCATAGCCAAGTTCCAGCCTGTGCTACACAGGGACACCATGTCTCACAGAACAACAACCTGACAAGGCAGAGGAGGAGGCAGAGGAAAGAGAAGATAAGAATCAGTAAGAATGGAGAAGAGAAAGGGGAGGTGTATCAGAAATGGAGAAGTCATATGCAAATTGAATAGATAGCAACAACAGAGTCCCGGATTAAGTTGAGATGGAAACAAAATGGATTAACAGCATTTTAAGGGAAGGACAGACAGAGAGTAATTATGACTTTAAAGAAAGGAGGGGGTTGTGGATTTAGCTCAGTGGTAGAGCGCTTGCCTAGCAAGCGCAAGGCCCTGGGTTCAGTCCCCAGCTCCAGAAAAAAAAAAAAAAAAAGAAAGAAAGAAAAAAGAAAAAAAGAAAGGCATTGTGTGATGAGAACAAATTATAAAACATTAAAAAGCTGGTATTTCAATAGAAAGCCGAACTCTGTTTGCTCACAGCAAAGGGACTGAACCTGAAAACTCCATTGTTTAGTAGAGAATGTACTAAGAAAGTTTTTTTTTTTTTTCACAATAGAAACTAAGAAGAAAACATGGAAAAGAGAGGTCTGACCTGTGTGTGATGGGTGTTTTCTAGGTAGGCTAAAATGCATAACCACGGACTTACATGATGTGGCAGGAAGGAGACTCAAATGGCTTGTACTGCTGTGATCTAGGGAAAGCATCTAGCTTTAGACACATCACAGCAAATCTTTTAACTATGAAGATAAAGAGTAACCCCGGGATATTTGAGAAAGATTTTACACAGATCTTTTTATAATGCTTTGTAAAGGAAAAACAAAACAAGACAGACATGACAGAGAGATGGAGTGCCACCAGACTGGATAATGTACAAAATTTCCAAAGGATCATTTAAAAAAGAAAGATTATACACAGTCTGCACCAGGTCCTCTGCATATACGTTGTACCTTTCAACTTAGTATTTTTATGGGACTTCTGAGTGCATGAACGAGTGTGTTTGATTCTTAGGCCTACTCTTGGGAATCTTTTCTTTCCGTTGGGTTGTCTTGTCCAACTTTGAAGTGATGATTTCTCTTTTATTTTGTCATGTTTGGTTGTGATCTTCTGTTCACAACCTTTTCTAATGAGACACAGAAAGGAAGTAGACCCACAGGGCTGGGGAGATGGAGAGGGACTAGGAGGAGTACAGGGGGCAACTGTAATTAAGATACATGGTATGAGAAAAGAATCAATTTTCACTAAATGGGGAAAATCAAAATAGGTTTTAAAAGTTAGAAATCTCAGTACTAGAAATTGGATACAATGGAATACGATTTGGGGAGGGAACTGCAAGTTAAGTAACTTGTATTTAGTTAGGTGTTCAGCTCATAAGAAATATAAAACATTTTTATATTTTCACTTGTCTAAGATTTTAGAAAAGATAGCAATTCAATGTTACTATGAAATCATTGCCTCAAATATATTCTATATGAATAGTCAGTTAAACTGAAAAGCTTTAAAATAGATTTTAGTATCAAAAAATTGATAACAGATAATGAATCTATTCAATCTATAAAACACTTGAGTCTGAGCATGAGAACCAGTTCAGTATGATCACACCTACAATCCCAGGGCTGAGAAACTAGAGGCAAGTGGACCTCTTAAGCTCAATGGTGAGTGACTAGGCAATCCTGGAAGTTCAGGGTTTAGAGAGAGACGAACGTACAGTGGAGAGCAATCAAGGAAGACATCAGACATCTTTTATATATTTTTATTAGGGTTTTTTTTGAGAATTTCATACATGTTTTGATCATATTCACCCTCCCTCTCCCAACTCATCCCATATACAACTTGTACTTCCATACTCACCTGACTTTGTATCATTTTCCCCCCATTTCCCAGAAAAATTTGTGCTACCCAACTATTCTTGAGCTTGTGGCTTTCCACTGGTACCTGGTTGGCTTCTAGGGCTTTACTGTTACAGAGAGCTAGCACCACCTCCCTGGTGAAGCTTGGTCTGCTTGAGCTTGCACAGGATTGTACATGCTGTCATAATTAACCTTGTGCGGCTGTCCTGCTGGTTCCAGAAGAAAGTGTGGTATCTTCAGTAATAGGGTCTTACCATCAAGTATTGGAGGGTAATCAAGAATATTAGTGATGGCCTGTAATGTTTTTGGCTATTCAAAAAAAGAAGAGACCCATTCATGATACTAGAATTTTGTGTGTGTGTGAGTGTTAGCCGTAGATACCTACTAGGGGTCTATTTCATCATTATAAAATAACTCCATTTGAATTTTTATGTGTTCATACATAGTTTAGGGAGCTTTTATGGTACTAGGTTTCCTTGTGACTTTTTCGAAAAGTTTTCAGTATTATTTATCTGTCCCATTGTTCCTTCTTCTACCCTGTATTCTCCAAACCAGAATTCAACCCCTTTTAATCCATAATAAAATTATTATAAAAGTATCAAAAATATTTTAATAAAATCTAGCAATACAAAAAAGACAAATAATCATAGTCATATAAATTTTTAAATTCTGTGAATATTCAATAAGGACACTTTTTAAAAAGTCAAAAAAGACAGAAATAGATAAAATATTAGGGTAATATAAGACTGAGTTTTATAAATTCTGTTTCTAATATTCTCTATGTGCTTACTAACAAAATCGTCAATAAAGGTATGATTCAGTATTTAGCTATTTTGTTATCAGCAAAATATTTTTAAATGAATAACATGGTTATAAATGAAAGCAACTGAAGAAAATTTTGACATTTGTATTTAAGACAAAGAAAAAAAATAAAATACAACTGAATACTTAGAAATCACACATATTACATATGTCTATGAACAAAGCTAGTTACACAGTCTCAAAAATCTTTCACTCTTAAAAAACTCGATATTCAACTATAAAAGCATGAAATTGGATGAAAGCTAATGAACTAAGAGTAAAAGTTGAAAATGAAACGTAGAATTTGAAAGAGTAAGAGCCAAAGGATGTGTGTGACAACAAGGAAGCAGTGCCTTGGGGACACAGCAGGACAACTGTACTTATGAACTCCTGGCAGTCGTGACTGCAACACAAAAGTTAGGCAAGCCAGAGCCAACCAACTCCCAGTATGGAGAGGGGAGGAGAGAGTGCAGTCCCATTCATGGTGTGGAGCTATTGACAATTGTTAGGCGCTGGGAGCAGGAAAGAGTGTTTTCTCTAAGAATGGAGCCCCTGGTAGGTTGGCCACACTCAGATGAAAGGCCACATAATCAAGAATAACTTGACAACACATAATGGTCTTATAGGTTTAACAAAAAAAAGATATGAAGTTGACTGGGATCTGGAAAGGGTTGGGTGTATAAATAGATCAAAACATAATGTATGAAACTCTGGAATAACTAATTTGAAGGGGAAAAAAATCAGTATTTGCAAATATACAAAATGTCCCAGTTTCATTTCTGTTGCTATGTTAAAATATCCTGGAAAAAAAAGTATCCTAGGGAGACTGGTTTTTTGTGGTTTTTTGTTTGTTTGTTTTTTGTTTTTTTTGTTTTTGTTTTGTTTGTTTGTTTGTTTTGTTTGTTTGTTTGTTTTGTTTGTTTGTTTTTGTTTTTTAGCTCAGAATTCCTAGTGACACTCCATCAATGTAGTGAAGTCTAGAAGCAGGAAGTTGCAGCAGGTAACTCCACCACATTGACAATCAAAAGCAGAAGAAACCAAGCCATTCCTATCTCCTGGCACTCAGCATCCCCTGTACTGTCTGTGATTCCACAGGGAAAGGTGCTACCCACAGTATGTGGAGGTCTTCCCACATCAATCAACAATCAAGACCTAGCCCCCACAGACACCCCTACAGGCCAACCTGATCTAGATAATCCCTCCCTGAGAGGCTTCCCGGGTGACTGGAGGTTGTGCTGAGTTGACAATTAAAGTTAACTGTCACATACAGTGTGTGTGTTCACTTTTTAAAGGCAATTAGCAAAGCCTATGGCAAATACAATGGAGAGGAGACATCAGCAAGGAAATCATAGAAAAAAGAAGGAAGAGAGAGAGGGAAGAGAAGAATGGAAGAAAAAGAAAAAGAGAAAGGAAGGAAGAGAGAGACAGAAAACAAGTTGCAAAACAGGAGAATGTAATAATGTACTATCAGGGAGATTCTTTCCATATAAAAACATAGCACTATCTTAGGAAAAATACATTAAGAAAATTACATCAAATGAGGTATTAAAATAAAAATTTAAATACTACTGGACAATTAGGAAATGTTAATGTTGTGTAATGTTATAGGATAAATTTTAGCAGTTAATAATTTCAAATCTAAGTAAAAGAGTTCTATAACATTCCATATAGAAATACTAATATATCAGTTATTTCATTAAGAAATACATAACAATCTTGGTTGATGATACATATATACCTTTATTATTTTAACATGTATGCTTTTGATATTTATAAAAATGAATAATAATTTCTCAAAAATAAATGGAAATAAATTTCTAGTTTCCTACTGAGGTTAGTTAGGAATAAAATAAAGAGGCTCATTATCAGCATCCCCTCTTTTTTACGGAAAATTCTAGTTATTCTCATAGCATATCACTTAAAATAAAATTTCTATTGAGAATTAGAAAAGGAGAAGCCTCCCATGGATATCAACCAGTCTTGTCTTATTGAGTTGCAGTTAAGACTATGCATATCTTCTTCCTTTTTTTTTTTTTCATCTTTATTAACTTGGGTATTTCTTATTTACATTTTGATTGTTATTCCCTTTCCCAGTTTCCGGGCCAACATCCCCCAAACCCTCCCCCTCCCCTTCTCTATGGGTGTTCCCCTCCCCATCCTCCCCCAATTACCCCCCTGCCCCCAACAATCACGTTCACTGGGAGTTCAGTCCTGGCAGGACCAAGGGCTTCCCCTTCCACTGGTGCTCTTACTAGGCTATTCATTGCTACCTATGAGGTTGAAGCCCAGGGTCAGTCCATGTGTAGTCTTTGGGTAGTGGCTTAGTCCCTGGAAGCTCTGGTTGCTTGGCATTGTTGTTCATATGGGGTCTCGAGCCCCTTCAAGCTCTTTAAGTCCTTTCTCTGATTCCTTCAACTGGGGTCCTGTTCTCAGTTCAGTGGGTTGCTGCTGGCATTCGCCTCTGTATTTGCTGTATTCTGGTTGTGTCTCTCAGGAGAGATCTACATCTGGTTCCTGTTAGCCTGCACAGATCAAAAACTCAGGTGACAGCAGATGCTGGTGAGGATGTGGAGAAAGAGGAACACTCCTCCATTGTTGGTGGGATTGCAGACTGGTTCAACCATTCTGGAAATCAGTCTGGAGGTTCCTCAGAAAATTGGACATTGAACTGCCTGAGGACCCAACTATACCTCTCTTGGGTATATACCCAAAAGATGCCCCAACATATAACAAAGACACATGCTCCACTATGTTCATAGCAGCCTTATTTATAATAACCAGAAGCTGGAGAGAACCCAGATGCCCTTCAACAGAAGAATGGATACATAACATGTGGTACATCTACACAATGGAATATTACTCAGCTATCAAAAACAATGACTTTATGAAATTCATAGGCAAATGGATGTAACTGGAAAATATCATCCTGAGTGGGGTAACTCAATCACAGAAAGACACACATGTTATGCGCTCATTGATAAGTGGCTATTAGCCCAAATGCTTGAATTACCCTAGATGCACAGAACACATGAAACTCAAGACGGATGACCAAAATGCGAATGCCTCACTCCTTCTTTAAAAGGGGAACAAGAATACCCTTGGCAGGGAATAGGGAGGCAAAGTTTAGAACAGAGGCAGAAGGAACCTAGTTGGGTAAAAGGGATCCAAAGAAGGCAATGTAGTCAGAGATAGTGCCTGCTCCCGCTTTTGGCGTCCCTAATGAAGACCCAGTTTCACAACTGTTACATATGTGCAGGGGGACTAGGTCTATCCCATGCACGCTCTCTGGTTGGCAGTTCAATTTCTGTGAACCCCTATGGGCCCAGGTTATTTGATACTGTAGTTTTTAATATGGTGTCCTTGACCCCTCTGGCTTCTTCAATCCTTTCTCCCCATCTTCCACAAGATTCCCCAAGCTCCACTTAATGTTCAACTGTGGGTCTCAACATCAATTTCCATTGGTTGTTGGGTGAAACCTCTTGGGTGACAGTTATGCTAGGCTCCTGTCTGCAAGGATAGCAGAATATCACTAATAGTGCCAGGGTTGGCTCCCTCTTATGGGATGGGTTTCAAGCTGGGCCAGTCAATGGTTGAACCTTTTCTCATTTCTGCTCCATATTTTTACCATTGCATATCTTTTAGGCAGGACAAATTGTGGGTCTAAGGTTTTGTGGCTGGATTGGTGCCCAGTCCCTTCATTGGAAGAAGACTTGCTTGGTTCCAAGAGATGGCCTGTTCAGGCTCCACAGCCCCCATTCCTAGGGGTAGTATGTAGGTTTGACTACCCTACTTAAGCTCCAGGTAGACTGTGCTACCAGCCACCACCTTGGTTCCCCTGGATCCATGGATGCAGTACACATACACATTAGCTTATTTTAATATGCTTTTTAGCTCAATAGCTGGGCATTTCTAAGCCTCCCACAGCCAGCGTGCCCTTCCCTCCAGTACTCCTGACTAAATACTTCTAAAGCTGCCCTCAGCTTAGTTGTGTTTCTAATCTCTCACCTGCTACCCCAGACCCAGTCTGAGAAGCAGCCAATGATCACTCCACCTGAGATCTCATATGGCTGGTGTTTCTCTCTCCCTTCAAAGCAAGGTGATATCCCTTTCCACCTCCTGAATCTAGTAGCCTGCCTGTGGGAACCTGGAATTCCCACCTCTTCTTCCCATCCATTGGCTGCTAACATCTTTATTGATCGATGAAGAACCAATTGGGGAATAGATCTTCAGTGTTCACACACAATTTCTCAATCAAAGCTAGGAGTCTTATCAAGGGTCACCCAAATAGACTCCTGGGAGTTTCCATTGTCCCAGGTTTGTAGTTCCTCCCATAAATGCACCACCCCCAAATCCATTTTTTTTCTCTCAGTACTCTTCTCCCAAAATCCTCCTCCAGTTCATCCCCTCTGTACACATCCTTAGTCCCTTCCCCACTCATTTCCCTCCATCCTTCAGCTTTCCCAGTGTCTAATCTATTTATCCTTCTCAGGGAGATGTGTTCATAGCAGCTTTATTAGTAATAGCCAGAAACTGGAAACAACCTACGTGTCCCTCAACTGAAGAATGAATTTTTAAAAATGTAGTAGTTATACAATGGAGTATTACTCAGTCATTAAAAACAAGACATGATGAAATGCTGGTAAATGGATGGAACTAGGAAAGATCATCCTGAGTGAGGTAACCAAAACCCAGAAAGACAAACATGGTATGTACTCACTCATAAGTGGATATGAGGCATAAAGGACCGGATAATCGTGCTACAAACCACAGACCCAAAGAGGCCTAGTAACAAGGAGGGCCCAGGGGGTGTTCTTGTTTTGTTTTTGCTTTTGTTTTAAATTAAGCAATATAATACAGTCAAAAGTGTAACAGGAAAGGCACATTCACACTGCTAAGAGTGACATAACAGTTCCAGGAAAATGTGAATGGCAAAAAGGATTCAGAACTTTAAACATGTTTATACTCAGAAATCATATGCTCAGAATCTGTCACTACAAAATAAACAACAGTGCAGGCAAGGAGACCTATGGGAGCAGTGCTGGTGATGCATGATTGTACAAACAGAAAACAAATAGCACCCGAGAGTAGAATGGATAGATACCTTGCTGACTACTTAGACTTTGGGACTGAGTGCTGTCATTAAATATGTTTGCAGAACAACAACATAAGATTCTTGGGTTGTGAGACAAAGAGAAAAGAACAGTATGTACACATGAGTATAATCCTAAATCAAGAAAACAGCGGAGGGAATGAACACTAAACATGAAGAAGCACCGAGACACTCACAGTATTTATTTTGGAGGGGTCTACTAGTAAATGAGAATCATGTCAGTTCTTAGTGCTCTTGTGTTTTCCAGGTACTAGGAGAAAATGGAACTTAAAGCCAATAGACAAATGAAGTGAAGATATATATGCAGCCCTTAAGTTAAGGAGATCTGAAGGCTCTATTTAGAGTTTATAAATAAGTCTCTAGTCCAGATGTTGCTCAACTTGCCCTGTGGATCATGGTCTAGTTGCCTACCAGTTCTCAGGGTCATTAACAAAACACAGCCAGGCTCACATCTAGCCACCGATTAAGTCCTATTACCAAGGAGTTCTTTCCAATGTTACAGATTAATTTGTTTTGAACATATTATACAACATGCTTTAATCTTTTTACTATGAAAGGAAATGGCTATGGAGATTGCTTGGTTGGTATTGTGCTTATTTTGAGTATTGATGCCTGACACACACTTAAAAGGCAGGACAGAGAGGCTCATCTGTGATGCCAGGGCTGGAGATAGAGCTAAGGGCACAGAGACAGGCAGATCCATGGGGCTTGCTAGCCAGATGATCTAAGCCAAATAGAGAATTCTAGATCCAGCAAGAGACACTGCTTCAAAAAATAAGGTATAGAATAATTGGAGACACTGCTTCAAAAAATAAGGTATAGAATAATTGAGAAAGAGACCTGAGCAATTGGCCTCTGGCCTTCACATGTATGAGCTCTGGTGTATGTACACATGCACAGAAAAGAAAGAAAGGGAGGGGAAGAGAAAATAAAATGAGGAGAGAAAGACAGAAGGGGAAAGGGGAAGGGGGAGGGGGAGGGGAACATGGAACAGGAGAGAAAAGAATAGATAAAAATGAACTGGAATGGTCTTTACAGTATGGGTATAGTTCCTACTCTAGTGCATATCCTACAAGGACAAAGATAGTAACATGTTCCATGGTGGAAGCAGAGTTGGAAAAAACAGTATTTTTTATTGTAAAATCAGTATAGTATCTTTATAGAAAGTTGTAGGTTGAGAGAAAAAAGTCTCTTCCCCATATTCATCTTTTAATTTGTATTAATTTTCCCTTCTGTGCTTACTTTTTATCCTGCATTCTTATTTGTCTCTGAAGTGTAAGCTCTTGCGTGGGGCAGTCATCCCTTTTATTATGTTCTTTGTAACTGCATGGTATTTATCAAGCAAATCGTTCACATTGGCCTTGTTATATAATAGCAAGCCTTATTCAGTTTTTTTTTCATTCCAAAGTTTTAGTCAAACATATTCTAGCCAGTCACTCATCAACAGAATTTCAGCTCAATGCTTTCTGACCTCTTCCGCACATTCAAATATTCACATAATAGATTATTTGTTGCTTCTGTGAACAGCATTCAAATCAAATGAAAGGATTCTAAAAGGAGAAATTAAAAGGAACTAAGCCATTAGTCCGTCTTCGGGCTTTTACATCGTATGACCAAGGGTTTCAAACATGCAGCTAGTAGGGTGACAATCTTCTTGATGAAAATTACATAACGAGAATACTAACTTTCTCAACGTAAACAGAAACATAAAGGTGGGAGAGGAGCAAGAGCTGCCATTACCACCTCTGTTAAGTGGGAAGCTGGGTGTGACGAAACCCACCTGCCAGCATTGCCAAAATGTATAGGCCCTACGTTTAGAATCATGAGCCTGCCTTGAAGGAGGAGGTAGTGACGTTTCCAGGTAGCTTTCGTTTGGAGTTTGTCCCACCGAATAATAATTTATCAGGGCAGGTGCTCATGAGAAGAGAAAGCAGAGAAAGTAGGCATGTGGGGAATTAGCTTGTCCACAGCGGCTCACCACTAGGACTTGAGACTGGAATCAATCGCTCTCTCGATCTCCCCTCCTCTCCCTCTCCCTCTGCCTCTCCCTCTCCCTCTCCCTCTCCCTCTCCCTCTCTCCCTCTCTCTCTCTCTCTCCCTCTCCCTCCTCCTCCTCCCCGTTCCTCCCCTCCCCTTCCTCCCCTCCCCTCTCCATTTGATTCTTTCTGTTGTGTTTATGTAATTATGAAGGAACAATGCATGCTTCTTTCTAACCTGAAAGTCATCTTGTTTACAATTTAAAAGTGAAGAATTTGAAATTGGGTAGGGTACTTGAAACAAAACGTACTAAGAAGGATTCAGTTTTTTACTACTTTGTATGGATTGGAGGAGTGGCATAGTGCAAGTATAGCCAGAGGACAACTCTGCAGAGTCCATCGTCTCAGGACCAGACTCCTGCCTCAAGGCTTGGTACTAGGCACCTTTACCCAGTGGGTCATCTTGACACCTGCCAGATGCAGTATGTAATTCAGTGAAGCCTACATATGAAGCGAATTTTCAGTTGGCTCTTCTCTGGGGATAGCTTGCTGGAGGTTCCTTCACGGATACAGAAAATTAGCTGCATGGGTTACTTGAGATAAAAATGGGTTCTGGGCTAGGATGTCAGAAGTAAAGCAATGGTTAAGCGGTATAGCTTCTAAGGACGATGCTGCCCTCTTGCTCTAGCAGGGTGGCACTAAGCACTACAGGAAACTGCACCTCAGGAACTGAGCTTGTGAGGAAGCTGATAAATATCAAGTGGTAGAAGAAACAAGATCTCAAAGGCTCCTTGTGCTTTTGGCTGCTCAACCAGTCAGCGCTCAGGCTGGCTTTCAGTCTCCATTTCTCCTGGAATTCTAACCTGATGACATCTTGTTAGTTCTGGAGCAGTAAACTTCTGAAAAGTCAAGGAAGTCCTTACAGGAAGCCAGAATGTCTGTCATGGACACTGTTTAGATGCAAGGAAACCTTCCAGAAAAAAAGTCTTCTAGTGTCTCTGGTCCTGGACTTACTGTGAGAGGCTTCCTCAGAACTGAAATGGACATTAGGGGTCAGTCCACACAACTAGGGTTAGCACCCTTCAGACAACTAAAGGTAGTACCTAGAGCTTAAAATACCTTCCTTCCAGAGAAATCATTTTGAATTCCATCAGTGCCCACAGTATAGACAAGAGCACCCCTCTGCCATCTCTCAATCTTTTATGTTATGATTTCATGTTTGTCCAGTTTCTTCCTTTCTTGACAAAGATCCCCCCACCCAGGGCTAGGTAACCAAATTCTAGCTGAACAGGGTAGTTTTCCATCCTTCTGCACTGGGCATATTCTGAAGTAACAACCTGTTAAGAACATGCTTCCCCTGAGACATTACAATGAGTATGTTAGATTAAATAGAAGTACATAAACAAGAAGGTCCAAGCTCAGATGAGGGGTAAGGCAAGGCAGGTTGCACAAGTGTGTTGTTACTTGGTGACAGGGATTGAGGTGGTCTGGAGTTGCCCTAGTCTCCTCAAAGACATGCGAGTCTACTTATGTCTTTGAATACCACAGTGGGCAAATGAATTTGCCTGTGTTGTGCCAGTCGGCTCCCTACTCCACCTGCCTTTTCTCATGCCAGCTTCCAGTGTTCCATTAGCAATCACGTAAGACCCGGGGCCTTCCTGTTCTGTGGAACACAAAGAATACATAATAACCTCCTAATAAAACATTTCAAAAGAAAGCATTTCATTACAAAATGAAAAGGTATTTATTTCCATCTTCTGGAGATAAGGTTTCAAATGACCCCAAGTCTTTGATGACATTTAGACTTTTTTTTTTTAACTGTGATCTCTTTTCTCAAAACTAGAGATGGTGTTTCTTCAACAAATGTTTAATATTACTATCATCAATATTTTATATGTGGCAGATCCTAGACTAAGTCATTGGTCCACATAATGTCTTTATCATAATTTGTTTTGTTACCTTTAGAAATTTATGTGGAAACAGTATGAGAATTAGATAGATAGATAGATAGATAGATAGATAGATAGATAGATAGATAGATAGATATAGATAGATAGACGTGGATATAGATATAGATACATAGAGATAGATAGATAGTTCATTATGGTGCAAAGAAAGTAGTTACTCCTCCTTAAATACTTAAAATATTTAGAGTCATTTTTGGAACAGTGTGATATTTCAGTCTGTATATATACTATGTTCTGATCAAACCAGGGGAATTAATGTTTCTGTTTCGTTATTGCTTTGTGTGGAAGCTTCATCCTCCTCTCCTTCTGCTGTTCATAAAGTACATAATAGGTTATTGTATGCTATATTCATGCCTGCACTGTTCTGTAGAACACTAGGATTTGTTACTTCTCTCTAGCTATACACCCATTCATCAACTTCCTCTTGTCCCTCCTCTCTCCATTATTTCCCAGCAGGTAGTTCTGTGAATTCTATCTTCCAAAACATTTTCACATAGGGGGGAACATACAGATGTTTTTCCATGCTATGCCTTAGTTTATTTAACATGATGACTTCCAATTGGGCTTTGGAGTCTGCTTTTATATGAATTTTAGCATTTTCTTCTAGTTCTGGGAGGGAAGTTACTCTATTGAACCTGAAGATTGTTCTGATTGTATGGGTATTCTCTCTTCCAATCCATGAACAATCATGGATTTTTCTATGCTGTAATGTTTTCTCTGTGATTTATATTGGAAGTTTTGTAATTTTCATTTGCATGGGTCTCGTAGCTCCTTAAATGTATTCCTAGATATCCTCCCCACCCCTACTTTGTAGTTCTTGTGGTATAATTTGTCTCCTGACAAATGTGCAAAAACAGTGCAAGAGCTGTGCTCCAGAGGCACCTGTGCTCTGCTGAGCCATTTTGGGTCTATGAGGCTTTACTATTGTGGTAGATATCTGCTGTGAGGTGTCAGATATTGGGATCTGCACAGGTCTTCGACCCCTAGAGGTTAAATATAATTCAGACAATAGCTTCCTTCACACGATAACATTATGTCACTGCAGCATGGGCTCTTGGGTAGATGGGATGATAGGAGTTCTTCCTCTGGAGAAAAGCTACTATACCTACATGCAGTCTTAGGTTGCTTTCTTAAATGATCTGCGTGCTGATGATCACAGGGAAACTTTCCATTAGCTGAGTTCACTGGTATCTGTGCTAATGAACTTTGCTGGGACACAGGTCCCTGACAGTCACTTAACTCAAAGTGCAGCTACTGTCTTTTGCTCTGGTTCCCTTTGGGAAAAGGAGTCAGGCCCATGGAATCCCCACCCACAGGATCTCATTTTAATCCTCACACACACACACAAAACGGGGCGAGGAAATGACATTCCCTATAAAAGCACATCACTTTTACTTAGCCCTAATCTTTTACAGTGATAAAATTATTCTTGTACCCATAATACAGTTGGAATACATTGCAAGTTTTGTACTGTCTAAGCCTGTCACAGACCTGAGATCTCAGTAGGTTGGAAGCTGAGGCAGGAAGATCTTCAGTATGTGGTCATCTTGGGTTACACAGTGAAAACTTCTCTCAAAAATAGTGAAACAAAAATTTCACACTAGCTTATGACTTGACTGTGAGTATCATTTAAGAGCAAGAAAATCTAATGATGTATCATGTGGAATGATTTTGGTCACAGTAGTTCAAATGTTAATGTCCTACTAAAACATTCTCTTTTTTAACAACAACAACTAAAATACCATCCCATTCTCTTCTTGTATCTTAGACAAAACTCGGATGGAAGGCCCAACCTTCCCTACTACAAGGGGCTATCTGACCACTGGACAGGAAGAACTTATCCTCCTGCAGGAGAGAGTCAAGAATGGGGAAATGTCTGTGGATGAAGCTCTAGAGAAATTTAAACATTGGCAGATGGGAAAGAGTGGACTGGAAATGATTCAGCAGGTAATACGATCTTCTAGAACTTTCCTTCACTTACGGATTCCTCTAGACTCTTTAAACGGTTAGTCTTCATGAAAAGTATAGACAACTCTTTTGTTGTTAACTAGCCACTATAATGATCTTTGCAACAATCAGCTGAAACCTTGAGGATAATATCTAAAATCTGTGCTGATGAGTCCATTTGTATGGAGTCAATCTTGGAATCCATACATCAAAGCAAACACCAAATCAGTTTATAATCCCTGCCCTGAGTACAGAGAAAACTTGTTTTGAGCTCATTGCTGAAATTAAGATAAAGCATCCTTACAAGGTCTCAGTATTCTAAAATCTATAACAAGACTAGAATTAAAGAGAACAAAAAATGATGTCACAAGGTCTCAGTATTCTAAAATTTATAGCAAGACTAGAATTAAAGAGAACAAAAAAGAATGATGTCACACCACGCATTTAGCCCTAAATATGTCCAATTTAAACTTCTTTCTTCTTATTAAATATGTCACTTATGCCACCTTGATGGTTCTCAGTTAAGAGATGCTCATTAATATTCTACTTATCCCATGGGTTTTCTCAATCCCAAAATATTTTAAGGTTCTATTGTTTCCACATCGGGAAGCCTCCTTGCCTCAGAACCCAGTTCTCATGTATCTGCTTGATTAAACATATTTAATAAGCCAATTTAGGACAAAATACAGAGAGCTAATATTAGCTGAATATGCCATCCCTACCAAGAGACCATCTTTATTTTAAAAGACAATGTAGTTTCTTAACAATAGAAAAATGAGTCACTGTGATGAAATTTCAAATAATATCCATCTTGGCCAAAGCAGTGTAGGTGTTAGGACTTTCCAAACATCTGAGATCATAGCTTTTCAGACACCACCTACCTAGAAGGGCAGCTCTAGCTGCCAGTCGATGGCTGAAAGCAGTGTAAGTTTCACAATACTAATCAAAGACAGTTATCTTTTCACAATACTAATCAAAGACAGTTATCTTTTCAGACTAGTGCTAAAAAAAAGAGGAGGGTAGAATTTTTGCCCCTGTGCACTCCTCATGACATTATCTCTCCATCCTTATCAATACCATCACCTTGACAGTCACTAATCCTAACATGGGTAAAATGTATTCAAGTACAAACTCATGCATCTCACTTTGCTCTCAGGAATTACATATACTTTATCCTTCTCAACCCCTTATAAAAATAAAGATTTCAATTCGGTATTATTGTAATATAGCTTCCTAGAAATTACTTTCCTAATCCTTTCTTGAAATGCTTGTTTACATTTTGCATGTATGTTCATATTCATGTGGACATATGTAAGGCAGTGCATACACACATGTGCACACACTCCCCGTGCTTCATATTATTTTCCATATTCCTCTTCTAGCTGCAAGTGTTTTTATTTGGATCCTGGAAATGAATTTATCTGTGTTTATTGTGGCATGGCTGGTGGAGGATTGCTCTGGGGGAAATGGCTCATTTTCATGTGTGTAAATGAAAGAATTTGAAGGGCAGGAAAGCGTCACATACAATCCCCATCCCTGAAGGTGAGGTGGTGACCTTTCACCCACCCCTCTTTGCCATGCCCAAGGCATAAAGCTCCACTCAGCAAACATCTGCAATGCCATGGAAATAAGCCCCTAGGAGAGGGGCATTCCTGAGGACAAACAACCACTTTTAGGTCACACATATTCTGAGAAAAGGAATATATTTTCACAGTATTCTCCCCTAGGACCTTAATGTTTTTTTAGAACTAGAGTACTAGGAAAGCATATACCTCATGGAGGCTGGAGATGGGCTGAAAGCAGCATCCAGCCATCTGGTGCAGCAGGTTGGACCATCAGAGACATAGGTATGAAGCTAAGCTCTGTTTCCAATCCTGACTTATAACTGTGATTTAGAGAAGGGAACCTCCCTACACTTCAGTTCCATCTCTATAAAACAGGATGCGACCATTTTACATCTACTTCACGAAGAATAAGGTTATGTATAGACTGCCAAAGACAGTTTAGACATCTCAAAAGTAGCAACTTATCCCTACGTAGTGATTTTGGACAGTGGTAGTAGTGATAAGTGCTTTCATTTTTGCTCCATTAAAGATTTTAAATCTTGATATCTGTGTCCTGGTTCTATATTCTGTGCTTCCCTTAAGGAAAAGCTACGCCAACTGCGAGACAACATTATTGGGAAAAGGCCAGAAGATGAAAACGCCTATGGTGAGTACAAGTTGCCTGCTCTTCAAAAGATGAGAATGAGATTGAGTAGAAATGAAGGAACTGGAAATTCAGGTCAAATCATTACTTCCCACTCTTTGAGCTGGGGACTTAATCTCTCTGGTTCCTTCTCTGCAAAGCAGGGTTACTCACATGTCCCTCAGGAGTGCTCTACTGACCCAGACTGAGCAGTGCTCTACTGACCCAAACTGAGCAGTGCTCTACTGACCCAGACTGAGCAGCCAATGCTCACCACTTCCATGTGTTTTCTATGTCACTTACAAATAAGAGTATCTTGTTCCTATGGTTTTTGTTTGTTTGTTTGTTTGTTTGTTTGTTGGGGTCACTATATGGAGAATCAAATAGGTGGCTCACTCCTAGACAATTAAGTCTCACAATTTATCCACATATGGATCATTTAACCTATCATTTACCAGATTGGTCTCCCTCAAAGTCCTATGATTCTTGGCAGTGCAGGTTTCCCTGCAGTACAGGGAATAGGGAAACACTAGTGTTAAGAGACTCGATATCATTAAGATGCAAATCTCCTCCAGACATGAATAACACACTCCATAATCGCAAGTAAGCTATGCCATCAATATGTGGCCACTCCTTCACCAAATCTCCCATCTTGCCAGAACTAATTTAAAACAACTACTAAGGACAAGCACTTAAAAATTCTCGTCTATCCACTACATATACATGTTGCATAACTTTTAGGCTGTACATCATGTGGAGAGCCACTGTGTGGAATTCATTCTCCATATGTTATTGTATTGATATCTATTTTCCCTGGAGAGAAAAATTTAAGCCTTTCTATAAATGGTTTCTAAACTAGAAGTACACTTTGTAAAATAATTAACATCGTAAGCAAGAGGTTCATTTATATAAAACTGAGATCTACAAACTTATATTACTATGTGAAAAAATACCTCTTAACGAATAAACTTACAAATTTTATAATTTTACAAAAATATGTAAAATATTAGCTATCATATCTAAAAGCACATGTTGAATACTAGTATTTCTTATAATATTCATACTAGATAGCTTTTGTTTATAATCTATAAGTAAGGAAATAGATTTGAAAAACTGGAAAAAAAACCACACAGATCAGAATCTTTCGTACAGTTTTTGTTTGAATTAAAAAATCAGCACCAATGTCTTAGCAAAGAATCAGTTCTCTTACAAGCCACAGTGGAACAAACAGCACCAGGCAGATACTCCCATTTTATAAAATGCTAATCGTTATGAAAGACAAGCAAGTGATTCTGAGAGGTGAGCAATAAGCAGGTAAAGCTATATTGTCAGAGGCAGGCAGGACTTGTATGGTCAATTGAACCAGTGCCCACGTCCCTGCCAAAAGAGCATTAACGGACTGTGTGAGAGCAAGGCATGTCAGTCCTGTGGCTTTGGGAATGTGGAGAGATCAGAGTTGTGACAACTGGGTTTCCTGGGGTGTGCACTGAACTGAACAAGAGTGGGACACACACACACACACACACACACACACACACACACACACAGAAGGGAGAGAGAGAGAGAGAGAGAGAGAGAGAGAGAGAGAGAGCGCGCATATCCAGAGCGAGATTGAATGGAGCTAGACAGAAGCTCCTGGGAAAAGCCTTTTTTCCTGACTTATCAGAGTGGCCCCATCTTAACGCTTCCCTGAAACCTCCAAGACCTACTGTACTAGGACTGTGACGTAGAGTAACCTCTATTAAAGATATGCCCGACAACCTCGAAACCCAACTATATAATCCACAGAAGCACAGTCTGTACCTCAGGCCTTATGAAATACTTAGGGGTTTCTCTTGGTGGATATTGAAAAAAAAGCCAAAAATAAAATCAAACCTGTAGAAGTTCATGTCAGAAGCTGTATACTAAAACAAGATTCCACAGAGAACCCAAGGATATAAGACACATAATACTCAAAATTCCACCAAAATAACTAAAAGTTATTTAACAATAAATAGCAATCCACACTAAAAACACAGAATGTCCTCCATAGTAAGAAACCGATAGTCCTATATTGACCTTTGTATAAAAGGACATTAACCTCTTATAAGCATGCAAAAGATGGCTTTAAAAGGGGATAAACATAAAATAACATGAAATATTTTTAATTTTAAGATAACCAAGTGAAAAATTATAGAAATCAAAAAAAGAAAATTGTAGAAAGCAACATTAAAATATAAGAAACCTTTTCTAGATGAAATCAGTATATCATATATAAGTAACCATTATTGAACATGAAGATGGATTAATATAATTTGCCCAATGTTAGAAAAAATATAAATTATATGTAGAGGAAAATCTTAAGAATACTAACTAATATCTTGTCAGAATCAATGAAGAATTAAAGACCATATTGTAGTATCTTCAAAAAGCTGACAAAAGAAGAGAGAGAAGAGAAGAGGAGGAAGGAAGGAGGAAGGAAAGAAGAAAGGAAGGAAGAAAGGAAGGAAGAAAGGAAGAAAGAAAAAGAAAGAAAGAAAGAAAGAAAGAAAGAAAGAAAGAAAGAAAGAAAGAAAGAAAGAAAGAAAGGGAAAAGAAAGGAAAGGAAAGGAAAAGAAAGGCAGACTTCCACTGAAAATATCCTTGAAACTTTTGGTGAAATAATAATGTTTGTAGATGAATGTAATTGTCAGGATCTACAGAAAAAAAAAAGTAAGGGACTAGAGATGAGGCTCAACAGAAAGAAGGCTTCCCAGCACCCACGTGGCTTCCCAGCAACCACGTGGCTTCCCAGCACCCACGTGGCTTCCCAGCAACCACGTGGCTTCCCAGCACCCACATGGTGGTTCACAACCATCTCTTCTCGGGGTTCGGTCTCCCTCTTCTGCCCTGCATGAGAACTGCTTGCATTTATCACACATTAGGGCAAACACTCACACACATAAAAAAATAACAAAGAAGCAAACCTAGGAAATCAGTGAAGGAAGTTAATTGGGATGCTAAGAAGCATTTAATTCTGAAGAATCATGAACATTGCAAAATTGGTACATAACCAAGTGGATAGCAAAAATGCAAGAAGAATAATAGTGGTAGTATATTGAGTCAATCGATATCAATAATTGTGCTCAATCGAAATGGATTAAACACTTCATTTTAAAAGAATGTGTTTATGTTGCACACAAAAAGAATGTCTAAATATAAATGGTATAAAAAAACCCATATATTTTGAATGAAGGCTTGATACCTAAAAGGTGAAGTCTACCACCACAGTAAGAGATAAGAAAGCCTGAGTGGCCATGTTAAGCCAGGACAAGATAATCTAAAGATAAACCCCATGGCAAGAGATAAAAGAATACATGGGATAAGAATAAAGTGTAACAGGTGAGATGTTTCTATCTTCTTTGTTACAGGTATGCTTATAAATTTTATCACAGTCAATGGAGCAAAATTTGGCAATGCTCAGAAATGTTCTCACGATTTTCTCAGTAGTTAACTGATTATCTGACAGAAATCAATAAGGAGACAGAGACGTGAATCACAACTAATTCAACCAATTTGGCCTTTACTGAAGAAGGCGTAAACACACTGAGCTCGCACATTGGATTAAGGTGTGCTTGCATATGTCCTCCTCCTCAGCATGCGGCCCGAGCTGAGTCCTCAAAAGCTGCAGCACCTTCAGGAAGATCAAAGCATTAGAGAATGCTCCCTACGCATTGCAGATCTATTCTGAGTATGTAAGAATCAAAACAATGTCTCAAAAATGACCTTTTATCAAATCAAAAGTATAGAAAATTAAAAACTGTAGAGTGAAGCAAACGGCAGTTAACAGATAAACGAGGGAAATTCATGGCCACAAAAGCGAAAAGCATATACTTCTTTCTGTGTGGCTTTTTTAAGGGATTGCTAATATCTTATATAATTAAGGAACACTGATTGATTAGGGAACTGGAAGAAGAGGAAATGTAAACAGAGTTAAAGAAAGTGGAGTTACAAAGATTGTAAGAAGAGAATATATAAACAGGGAGTTTTATAATACACACACACAGAAAAAAAATGATGGAGAAAAGTGTGCTTCACTTTAGATTCGTCTCTCCACACGGCTATAGTACAACAATTTCAAAGCTTCATGTAGTGTGGGATTGGTCCAACGAATAAATATACTACAGATAATGGCAGGTTCCTGTAGTCAGAGATAGGAGAATAAGCTGTGTTAAAAGGAGGCTAATAGGAATCTCATGAAGGACCATCAGATTCAGAGGCAAAAGACAGCAAATTATGGCTGCTAACGTACACATTTCAGATGGGTAAGTATAGAAGTAAACACACACGCACACATACATACACATGCACACACACACACAATCATATATTCACATATACATCTCTCTGCTAAGAGGATCTAAGAATACTCAAAATCCTGCTCTTTACAAACACCTAACTCCCAGATCTTAATTTACAAAAGCAAGCAGCCAGCACCTGCATAAAAGCTGTGTGACATCATTAATATGCAGGAAAAGACAGGGGAGCATCAATGAGAGGCCAGTGAACCACTGTCTGTCGGGACCATAGCTTGCAGAGGCGGCCAGACCACCCTAAGTATGGGTTAGATTTGGAACTGGATATGCACGATTGCTGATGGAAGGTCAAAGTGCATAATGACTTTGAAAAGGTCAGATACATGCTTAGTGTGTGGTCTGGTGATTCCAGCCCTGGATATTTTTCTAATACAAGTAAAACCTTGTATCAACCAAAAAAAAAAAAAAAGTCTATGGGAGTTTGATTCATCATACCTAGAAACAACCAGAATGTCAACAGCAACATACATTAGTACATTGTGCCTGTATTTATGTTGTGGTACTACCTAAACAATGAGAATGAATTATGTGCTCTTTTCTCTCTGCTGTGCCCTTTGTCTGTCTCTTCCTCCCCATCTCCTTCTTTCCCCACGGTGACTTCCCTGGCTTTGGTCCTTGGGGCCACTGAACTCACCCACCTAATAGCAGCTTCCCAATAAACCTTCCCTCAATAGAATATAAAATGAAAAAGAATGAATGTTTCTACTACACACAACCTAAGTGAACCCCAACCTGTGTACTACTGAGTGAAAGACACCAGACATAAGGCAGAGCATGCTGTAAGGTTCAAACATGCCTCCTTTCTAGATTAAACTAGTCTAAGGGACACTAATCTGTAGAAGTAAATAGCAGAGCTGAGGGTGGGAGGAATAACATTCTTGTGAGGATTAACAAGGGCCTCTGAGTCTATATTCAATGCCTAGGAAACCTATTGGACCGGTAGGCATATAGTTATGGATTTGTTTTAAAGATCATCAGTTTGTACACTTAGAAATGGTTAAAATGTATAATATGCAGGCACCTTAAAAAATTTAGACTTCTATAACAAATGGTGTATTTCAGAACTAAAGGAATATCAATGCATAGAAAGCAGGGTTCCATCAGTGGTCGAACAAGATAAAAAAAACACCTCAGGACAAGTGTCAGAAAAATAAGTAATGAGAGGCTTGGTTTCTCTCAGTATCCATAGGTAAGATTAGTCTTCTCAGCTTGTTGTACATTTAAATCACCACAAGGACATAAAGCCATCGAACATTAAAAATGGTCTCTTGGGGGTAACTATTAAACAAACCTCACAGAATATGTTTTGTCTTGTCTTGTAGATAAACTGACCATTGTGCACCATCCGAGTGGTAAGTGTTAAATATTAAATGAAGGATTTAAACTTTATCAGCACCTCTTGTTCCCTCTCATGGTCCTGTCACTGCCCACCTGCATGCCCACAGCCTACCTACATGTATATATACAACTAGAATCATACAAGATAGCACACAAAGTTTTCCATTGGGCTCCTAGAAGGAAATTTTTCATTATAGATCCTTTCATGTCTTCAGTTTATTCCTACCTATGGTTTGGTTGTTTGAGATATTGTGAAAGGAATATTTTCTCCAAATTTCTTTCTTAGAAAATTTGTCATTGGAATATATGAAAGCTGATGGCTTCTCTATTTTGGTTTTCAATCCTGCAACATTTTGCCACATGTTTATTAGATCTCAGTTTTCTTGTGGAGGTAGCAGGGTCTTTTGATTATAAAATCATGTTGTAAATAAGAGTAATTTAACTTCTTATCCTATTTTTAACCTTTTTAATGCCTTTATCCTCTCTAGTTGTCCTAGTACTTTCAACACTACATTAAAAAGTAGTGGAGTGAGTACTAATGCCATACCCCAGATTTTACAATATATGAGGTATAATATTGGCTATAACTTTGATATATATATATATATGTTTTATTCTTTAATTAGAAATTATTAGATATGGCATTTTCAAACATGATTTGTCTCTATTGATATATATCAACAAAAATATATATGAAAGCAATAGTTATATATACAAACACATGTATGTGTATATATATATACACGAATATACATATATATAGTCTTTATTATTTTGAAGAACTTCTTTCTAATTTTTCTAGAATGGATATCGTGTGAACTTTGATACATGCCCTTTCTGCATCTATTGAGTTGATCATGTAGCTTCTGTGCTCATTTTTATTTACATATCATACCTAGTGATCTGAATATGTGTGACTGAAAGGACAACCTGCTTGGTCATGGTGATTGATTTTTCCCCATCAATTCAATTTTATTTGCAAGATTTTTCTTAAATTCACGTCTTCTCATGAATGAATCAGTCTTAAACTTTTCTTAATTTTTCTTTTCCGTATAAATTCATGAAGGAAATGCATCTGAAGTTTTCTTTTTACCATGGCCGTGCCCTGTTCTGGCATTGGGTTGATAATGGCTTCCTAGAGTGAGTCTGAGCCTTTGCCTTTACTCTGTCTTCCTTGGAACATCGTGAGAAACATCGGTGTCAAGTCCTCCTGAAATGTGTGGCTGAATTCAACAGTGAATCATTTCAGTTGTGGCTTTCCTTTGTAGAGATTTTTCTCAACCTTGTTCAACTTCTCTAAGAGTGAACTCATTTATTCAGTGTGTTTTCCCTTGATCACGTCCCTGTTGTTATTTTTTCCTCCACTCTTTATTCCTGCCATCTATTGTGTTTAGGTTTGGCTTGTGTTCAAGAGACTTTGGAAATATCATTATGGTATTTATTTGACATTTCTCTTATTTTTTTACTGCCACAACGCATAGCTATAAACTTTGTTTTAGGGCTGTCTTAGCTGAATTTAGAGGAATGTGGAAAGGCGCACCACTGAATTTTGTTGGTGGTGGTTTTTTGTTGTTTTGTGTCATTTCTGAGTTTCCTCTAGGTGGTTGTTTATCTTTTTTATTCCATTGTAGCCTGGTAAGATACAAGGAATCATCCTACTAGAGTAATTTTTTTATTTAATAATAACTTTGTCATAGGATATGATCAATATAAAGATCTTTATCAATATTAGAATTGAATAGTCTACTGTTATTATTGTGGTGGTGCCTGTGTGATCTCTTATGCCTTTTAGTGTTTGTTGTATAACATACAATATGCAGTTCATACATGCATATTTATAGTTGTTAAATCTGCGTAATAAATATTTTTGTTAATATGTAAGGTCCCTCCTTATTTCTTCTGACTAGTTTTGGTCTGACGTCTGCTTTAGCAAGCATGGTAATTGCTATGCTTGCATACTCATGGCTCCCTTTGATTGGTAGGTAGATTTCCATCCTTTTACACTCAGTTTTTGGATTCCTTTGCTTGGTAAGTGAACTTTTGGAGGCAAAAGATAATTGAACCTCGTTTTTAAATCCAGTCAGCTAGCCTGTGACTTGTTAGAAAGTTGGGAACATTTAAATTTATTGATGATATGGGTTTGCTATTTCCCATTGTTGATGTTGGCAGCATTAGTGTCTTTCTTTTCTTTTTGTTGTATTATTGTTTGAGGTCTGCTGGTTAGCTAGCTGTGAGGGACTGAATCGACCCCTTACTACCTCTTATTAGTGTGTTCACCTCATGGCATGAAGTCATTCCTGTGTTCTCATGAATGAATCAGTCTCAGTTTTTCATGTGCAAAATATAAATGAGAAATGTACACAGGAATTTGTTATAAAGGACAATAATCATTTATGGAACCAGATTCTGATGGTTGACAAATGGAAGTCACTGATAGAAGAAATTAAATTTGTGCAATTCTCAACATAATGATTCATATGAATGTGATGAGACAAGAAATATATAAAAAAATTGGGAGGAAAAAGAAAAGTTAGAAGCCAGATAAAGAGCTGTTGAACAACCAGCCTAAACCAGTAACTGGGAGAAGGAGAAGCAGTAGAACTGTACCCTGTGGCTAGGCTGGAAATGGGGCGCTCATGGTAACACTATGGACACATCATGAGCTACCAGTGCAGAGCCTAGAAACTGTGCTCTGCAACTGGCCAGTCCTGTCAAATACTGAGAAAGAAATAAAAGGATTTAGTGAGGTAGAGGTTGTTACTTCTAAGATTTGAAAATTTACAATATACAGCTCAAGTGAGTCTATATGGAAATAATGTTCAGTTCACCAAGAGTACTTACTTTTAATTATTATCTGTCTAATAACTTTTCCTTTTAATACTCATATCCAGGCCTCTGTGTTACTGTAATTTATGAAGAGGTCACTTAAGGTATATGTTATTAATGGCATAAATAGTAAAAGTCTGTATTTATAGGTAATACTGCCCACAATGAAAATATGCTGTACAACAGCCCCTTCAACAGTAAGGTAGGTTGTGTTAACTTTATTCTTTTAATGCAAAGGAAGACTTTCTCTGTTAAGTAACATAAATTTTTCCATCGTGCCTATTCTTTGAACCAATATGATTCAGACAAGTTAGATAAGCATTCGATTTAATAGCCATGAGTACTAATTTAGGGAATTTCTTTAGAAAAAATAAAGACAGAATTCTTAGGAGGAAAAGCCCAGTGTGTCCATGAAAAATAAATGTTAGAGGAATTAAGTTTATCAGTTCTAAAAATATAAATAGAAAGAGAATTTTATTTGGGAAGTAGAGTCATTATGGACAACTTATACGAAATGTGCCCCAAAAAATAGTGATTTTGCAAATTTCAGCATTTCATATCATAAATAAGAAATTGCTAAGAGCATAAGAAGAACATTAAGCCATGAGAGCATGACTGGAAATCAAGACACTTCAAGACAGTGTAGCGTCCTGCCTGCAGATTCTTTATGAAAAGCGCAGTGTTGCTCCTGTTGGCACCTGTGACACCAGAAATGAGCATGGTTGTCCAGAGTGATGTTGCCCTTGGATTTCTTGCTAAAGTGCAAGATTAAACGTCCCTGGCAAACTTCCTAAAGAAAGCATTTTAGTTTTTCAAAGTAGAACTAACCCTTTTAGCTATCTTGTTTCAAATAAATAATATCTTTCATAAAAGTCATTCATACTTGAAAATAAATTGAAGTGTTTACATTTCTGTATTTCATGAGCCACTATAGAATATGTCAACTCTTTACTCACTGGAGTGGAGAAATGGAAACTTCAGTGAAGTGCAAGAGTTTATAAAAATAATTTTCCAAAGAGCTTTGTTAAAATCTAAAGGAATATATATATATACAATTATATATACATATACATGTGTATATATATGTTTTTTAACCTATATTTTTATACTTAAAACAATGTATATATTTACTTTTCGAAATCTATTTATTAAAACATGAAAATTTTGGATAAGAAAGCATCTAAGTTCCCAATGTTTAATGACACACATTTAAAATTAAAATTAAAACAAACTTTGAGCCACACACGTTGCTTTGGCCTGTAATCCCAGCATTGGGCTTGCCAAGGGATGCAGGGAGCAAATGCCTGGACAGCCTAGATGACACAGGGAGGTCATGTGATAAAACAGATTAAACCCTAAGATTCTGGTGCAGCTGAACTTTGCTATGATTGATTCCTTTTAAGATAGAGGGTTGTCTACAAGTTACCTTATAAAGGTGTTCTTCCCAGAACTGTGAATGGTAGCATGTCTCCTTGTTGACCCTTAAAATGAAAAGGCCTGGGTGTTTTGTCATTTCTATTATTAATTTTTAGTTTCCTGCTCGAATCCAAGTCGAAAAGGAATTTGGTTTCTGCTGCAAAAAAGATCATTAAAAAAGGTAACATAGTAACATCGTTTCTTAAGAAACCTAAACTGGGGATGTTAGGGTTTCAATCAATAATTTAAGAATCAAGAGTCTTTAAATATTTTATTTTCTCTTGAGAGAATAAACATGTGATTTTGTTTTGTTCTGTTTTTGCTTTGGGGTATTTTTCTTTAACTAAAGAAAAATGTTCCTTAAGAAAGATTTATAGATGGGTTGACTTTAAACTAAGTAATAAATGTCCAGTGATGGGTGATTCACCATTCCCTAATCCATCTCTTGTGATCTTGTTTTCAGACTATTATAATCAAACTGAAGAATCTGCAAACATTTTGTATCTAAGTGATTCTGGAATATCTGGTCTCCAGGGCTAATCCACGTGTACAAGGACACAAGCATGCCTTTGGATTTCAGGATGTGTTAGCACCACAATTTATTGGTACTGTACCACTTCACATGGATAGCAAAAGATGGAGATTTATAGCTTTTTCTGAAAATCCATTCATTTTTTACAACTTTTGCCACTGACACCCCTAGTTTTCTCATCTTGAAAATTAAAGGAAAAATTCAGCAACGTTAAATGCAGTCAAGCAAAATTATGGAACCAAATGGTATAGATTATTCTTCCCATTCTTCCTTCCCTTCAGCTAAGAACTTATTATACATTTGCCTTTTAAATGACAATCTGCTGTCTACCTTTCTCACATTTGGGGCCATAATGTTCTTGTGATACCATGTTTTTAGATCTTTTATTTAGTGCCTACTTGCATGTACCTTTGAAATGTACTTTGATTCACATTTTTCCTTAATTGATGATGTTTTGTGTTTGATGCTAAGAAAGCGCTCTGCCAGTGAACCAGTCTTCAGGCCTCTGCATTGTTTTCTGAAATCATGCTAGTTTTATTAGTTAATGGTGTGCACGTGGGTATTTCACAACATGGATGCATCACACATTGGCTGTGTTCATCCTCTACTCTTCTAGAAGGCCTTTTCCCACATGGTCCTGTCCCCATGTCCTCACTAAATGTCTTTCTCTAAAATTAAAATATATTTTTTTGCAAATTGTGTTTTTTTATTTTCAAGAGCCTGTGACTTTGTCTGCCTATTTCATAGAAACAGTTTGCCAACTTAGACTACAGTTGAAGTTTATCACACTGATTTTTGTGTAAAATGCTACCAATCAGTTGAATGTTTAAAACTATTTCTGATTCTCCAAAATAAGTTTTTCAGGATTAAGCACTAAATTTTCCTCTTTGTCATCTTAAAGTATCAAACAAACAAACAAAATAATATGGTTAATTTCAGTAGACAGAAATGATGTATTAGAACAAATACGAGTGATTGTTTATCTAGTTTCCAAATAGTGATGGGAATATCTACCTAACGACTGTATTATGTTTCTCGGATCTATTAACATTTCCAAATAATTTGGTTTATAGAAACACCTCCTAATATAAGATGCTTCTGACTATGACATATAGAAATTCAATCCAGTTTCACATTCAGCGTTTCAGAAATGCCAGAGGTTGCACATACATTTCCATAGGTTGTCTCTGTCTCATCCAAAGAATTGGGGAAAGCAATAGAAAAACTGATATATTTTCCAGATCCTTCAACAATCTGTGACCAAAGCTAATGGTTAAAAACATTGACTTTATTTTTATTTAAAATTTGAAATTCGATGCTGCATAAAGTGGCAACTTTAATAATTGTAGCATGTTCATTTTCTTCTCTGCGATTCAATCATATACGAGTGAGAGAGAAAGCCTGGATTTTATTCAAGTTTTAATGCCAAGACCTAATGTTAGACCCCCCCCCCAGTTCTACCCTTTTGAACTGGGCTGGCATAAACTAAAGATTGCCAGAGTGGTGTCTTTTCATGCTCTCTGTGGCAGTTGGAATATGACTACTTCATCAAGATAAAGAGGCATGACAAAGGTAAGCTAGGAGTAACTCACACTCTCCATAAAGTCCCTTCATTTACTATGGCTCCTATCCTTGACCCAGCAGCCTTTGCCCAGTAGGGAAATGGTTTGAGAAGGTTGAAGAGAGGGGAGTAGTGATTGTTCTCTTCCCATGTGTTGCAAGAAAGTAACAGATAAAAATGAAGACAAGATGAAGGGAGGGTAAGGATACACTAACAGTGGGGATGACCTGGCTGTAAGTGCACACAGAATGGGAGAATTACATTCCACCAACCCTTTAGCAAATAAAGTGGGCAGAGTGCAGTCCCTTCAGGATATGGGTGGCTAAATACAGAAGATGTCTAACGCAAGGGCTCTCTGCTTGCTGTTCTAGACTGCGCTTCTTCAATGCTCGACTTCTTACTTAGTATAAAATACTTAGGGTGCAAGGTGGTTAAGGGAGGCGAATAAGACTGAAGCCCACTGCATACATGTATGATGATGTCAGAATGCAAACTGGGGAGGAGGCTCATCAATGTGATGTCACTGCAAGGCATGAGGACTCAAGTTCCAGGAAAACCAGGCGCTTTCTGGGCATGCAGGGGGAGGGGACCCTTGGAGCTCGCTGGCTAGCTAAGCTTACCAAATTAGTGAGCTACAGCTCAATAAGAGACCCTATGGCAGAAAGAAAGGTAGAAAATTACAGAAGAGAATATGTGACATCAACCTCTGGCCTGCACACACACACACACACACACACACACACACACACACACACACACAGTCCCTGCATATATACATACCTGTTTAAATGCAGTGAATAAATATAATAAAACCCGTAACTTTGGACAATTAACATATGCTAATTTTCAAAAGAATTCTCTCAATATATACTATGGTTTTGAAGGTTAATCATTTCCTATTTTTCTCTTTCTAAATTTGTTTAAAACCCATGTTGTTCATAATGTATCCATCTAATAACTTCTCACATTGATAGACACCAGTGAACTCACCTGTGTCTATGACTCATCATTTCCATCATTCTATGGCCTTCTTTCAATCCCCTGTCATTTGATATCCTTACATGAGCTGAACATAATCTTCAAATCTTTATTAAATTTGTTCTTTGACAATTCCATACATGTATATAAAGTATTCTGGCGACACTTATTCTCTGACCTATCTCTCTTCCTTATTAATAAATCCCTTCCTCATTGTGTTCATTCCGTTACCCACTAAATTTAACTACGGCCCTCTGTGTGACCACAGGCTATCCATTAGAGCCTATAGACCTACTGGGAGGTACACAATTGAATGATAAATGCCCCTCCCCCAGAATCCACCAGCAGTCAATAGGATAGCAGAGAAGGGTTCTCTCCAAGAGCCCCTCCCCATCCCATGGCATTCCCACTCCTATGAGAGCCAATATCTATCCACACAATTTCAACAGCTGGATTAGTCATACCTTGGAGACAGCATTGTACAACTCTATCTTCACTCCCTATCTTCACTTACATTCCTTCTGTACATTCTTTCTGCCTCCCATTCCATGATGTTCCCTGAGCTTTAGAAGGGATTGTATCAATGTCTTGTTTGTGGCTTAGCCATCAATGTGATCATTAACCTTGGTTGTCAATTTGATTGACTTGAGAGGTGCCTGGGAGATTAGAGAAATACATCTGTATGTCTCAGGGTTTTATCGATATGAAGAGACACCTTGACCACGGCAATTCTCATAAAGGGGCTGGCTTACAGTTTCAGAGGCTCAGTCATTATTATCATGATGGGAAACACAGAAGCCTATAGGCAGACATGGTGCTAGAGAAGGAGCTGAATATTCTACATCTTGAGTCACAGGCAGCATGGAAAGACTGTTCCACACTGCAGTATCTTGAACTTAGAAGACCTCAAAGCCCACCCCCACACTGACACACTTCCTCCAATAAGACCACATCTCTTAATAGTGCCACTCCCTGTGGGCCAAGCATTCAAAAACAAAAGTCTAGAGGGCCTTTCCTATTCAAACCAGCACAGGGTGTGTGTGAGACCATGATTCCATAGATGATCAGATCAGGACAGTTTTGACCTCATCTATGGTTTAATCCACTGAGTAGTCTATAGGTTATATACTGTGGAGTATGGGCTGGCTTTAATATGTTGCCAGGGCCAAATCGTTTCATGTAGCCCTTGGCTTAGTAAGCACCATGAGGCAAATAGCATGCTTTTTGCCCTGTACACCCTTCTTCCATGGTGTTCTGCCTCACCACGGGCACAAACACACAGAAATCAGTGACTATCCACTTCGGCTTCTGAAACTGTCAGCCAATAACCCTTCCTCCCTTAAGTTGTTTTTCTTAGGATACTTGCCACAGCAAAAAGAGTGGCCAAACACACTTACCTTCTCAGGCAGGCCTCTCCTAACATCTCTACCTAATGTCCTTTCCCAGTCCAACTTTTCCATAGCATGTATCATTGTCTGTTTATCATTATTTTCTATTGTCTCCATCAAAAGAATAAAGCCACATTTTTTCACAGTTTGCCCTAGACTTAAATTGGTGAGTGGAGTGTGTGAAAAAATAAAATGAATGATTTAATAAAAAATAGTGAACAAAAATATGCATTTTATTATAATCATAAACATTTTCAAAATTAAAATATGTGCAATATGATCTTTAGAACTATATTAACTCTGATGGAAGAGTGAAATCTGTGCAAATATTTATCAAAAGGTTTTAGACATTAATCAAACCCTTCATTCAACAGATGATTTTATGGTAAGCATTTCTACATGCCTTACTGTATTTAATTTGTTTAAGTGGAAGAGGCAGACATTAAAGAACTCTTTACACCACTATCCCAGATGCTAATACCTACAATAACAAAACTAGGAAATATTAGAGTGTATGACTCAACCCACCTACATTAGGCAACCTATGAAGACAGCATTCATAATTCGTGTGACATATAACACAACATAATGATACAAACATCTAATAAGTCTGTTGACAATCATGGTAGCCTGAAAACACAGATAGCAAACTATGGGAATTTTAATTTTTCAAGTGTTTCGTTTTTGCATCATTTATCCATTAGGGAAAAAAGAACAAAACAGACAAGATTAATCTGGAACATAAGATTCCTAATGAGGACTTCTGGAGAGATACATATTGCTGATGCTGTCCCCTGGCTGAGCTGCATGCACATTACTCCAAGTTGCGTACACATTTTGGGTACACTGCAACTTTGAGCTGAAGATGCCTTTTTCTTACACCACTAGACTCCCCTTCCCTAGTGTTTTTATTTTATTTCTCTCTAGACTATCTAGATTTCTGAACAGAAACAAAAATATTCAATCTTATGAAAAGTAAACAGTTCTACAATCCACCATTCATGTATGCTTAAGGTCATTTGTTATAATGCCTATGTTTTATATTTTAATACCAAAATCTCCTTTGCATTCATTTGCTGATGTTTTGAGAAGTTATGCAAATTAAAATCCCTATGAAAGTGAGGCTTTTACCCAGCCTTCAAAAATTAATAGTTATCGTTTCTAGATTGTCTTCCTTCCAGTACCAGTGGTCAATAGTTAACTTGGAACGAAGAAAAATCCAATCTAGCTTACATAAGAATTTGGAGATTTATATCCAAAACTTATCTACTGACATTTGGTGATATAGATATTATCCTGGAACATTCGGCCAAATTGGACCCATGTCTGGGTTTCTCTTGCTCTTTTTCTACTGTCTCTACTGTCATTCTTTTTGAGAATCTTGTCCACTAGGTCTAGCAGTGGTGCTTGGCCTGCAACTCTTTAATATATTTTTTATGTGTGATGAGCCTCTACCAAAACATTATTTCATTGCTACTTCATAGCTATAATTTTGCTACTGTTATAAAGTATAGTGTGAATATCTGATAGGCAAGAGATCTTATATGTGACTCCATGTGGAGGGTTTATTTGACCCCCCAAAAGGGATCATGACCTACAGGGTGAAATCACTATAGTTTTGAAAAAGTCAAGATATACAAGTTAACTTACTCCCACATCAAAAATTAAAGAAGAGGAATCCTTCTTTAAATGATTCCCATCAGAACCAGGTCCATAACAGGCAACAGAGGCTCACTTCTGAGCCTATAATCAATAGCTGAGAAAGGGTGTATCTCTTTGTAAGAGCAGAGGTTCAACCGGCTATTTCTTTGGAGAGCCTGAGAAACAATTTTGTCTATTCAGACCCCAGAAAATTCCTACTTCCTGTGTCTTTATCTGAGTCTTCTATCCTTTCAGGGTATACCAAGATAATTTCAGTCTGTGCCCCCACCAGTTTTAATTCCTAGAACCTGCTGTGAAGGTGTTATTTTCAGCAATGAACATTTTGAAGGCTACCAAGATGAAATGAGGTCATCCTGGAGTGGGTAGTCCTATAATCCAGGATGTTGCATGTCTTCCTGGGGAGATAAGAGAAAAGCAATCAGGAATTCAAACACCACGTAAAGTCAGACAAATGAACCAAAACTACCAGAGTAGTGTTGACCTCTATTCTCAAGAGAGCCAAGGTGCTAGAAGGTAGGATGATTCCCTGTATGCTCTTCAGAGGAAGCAAGGATCTAACAGGACTTGGGTATTATGAGTCTTTCAATCAAGTCAGCATCCATTAACATACAAATGAATATAAAGCCCTCCTATGCACGACTGCCCTAAAAATATTAAGTATTTTCCAATGATTGTCAGCTTTTTACTCATTTTTATATATCAACAAGATGCCCCTTATATCATTGGCTACACCATTTTCTGAAAATCATATATTCACAAACTAAGAAATAGATGTTATAGAGTAACACAAATTTTTCTGAGCGCCTATATTTCCACTACAATGCTGTCACAACTCTGAAGACTATGTAAATAAAGAGAACAGTCATAGCATTTTGTCAGTTCTAATCACACTTGATGGATTATAAAGGTTTAAAAAATTCAAGTCAGTAAAAAGAGAATACGCAGAACAGCCTTACACACTCGGTGTCTGGTTTGCACAGGCATTGTCCCTTCCAGGAATACATGTTGAGTGCTCGATCTCCGGCTGGTGGTTCTGTCTTGGGAGGTTCTGAAGACTCTGGGATATGGAACCTAGCTGGAGAAACTAGGTCCCTGGGGGTGTACCTAGTCTTAGGTTCCTTCCTCTTACTATACTTCCTGTCAGCTAGGAGTTCAAGTATGATCTTCACATCACACTCTTGCTAGCTTCGTGTTCTGACTCACCACTAGCCTGGAATCATGGGAGCCAAGGACTATAGAGATTATCTCTGAAACTTCAAGCAAGATAAATCTTTCCTCCCCGCTACTGTTGTCACAGGTATTCAGTCACAGCTATAATAGAGCTAACACAGCACACAGTTTTCTTGTTAGGTGACCAGACATCCATCAATATAGTTAAAGTGAACAATGATTAGATTTTTGGACTGCCTTTTGGTTCTGTTATATTTTATTTAGCCAAGTCAAATTGGACTGCAGGATATTGCAGGGAAGAGTTAGAGGGATTTTTGCTGGTGTTTTCATCTTCTACTGGGACTTTCATTACAAATTAACTACTCAGTCATTTCATTTTTTAACATTTATTTCTGGTACTGCCACTCAACTTAGCAACTGGGTGGAAACAGCTAAAAACATCTCTTGGCCTTATATTAGAATTGGCCATAACAAATGTTCATGCAAGAATATAGATTGATCCCACACACTTTCTGTAGCATCTGGGCCCTGTTTGTTTCTGTAGGGCAGAGGAGAGGGAGGGAGGGATTCTTATGTTGGTAAACTAGAAATCTAAGAAGGACACTTCCCATCTGGGATTGCTTTGATGAGAACACTGGCATATCCCTCTCTATTAATTACTAAAATGTAGTGTCATCATGCGGTGACAACGATCTCCATGATTTAGACTTTAAACCAGTGAGAATAAACACTTTCATATAAATAGGGTTATATTTATTTACTATGACATTCAGCAAACTTCTAGAGTTTATAGAAGAAAATGCATTTATACATTTAGCCCATACAAGCACAAAGCCGTTACATAAACCCAACATAATTAAAGCAATTTATATAGGACATAAACTTTATGACATTTATAGTCAACTCACAAGTAAAGGAGGCAGCTAACAGAAATAACTTGTAGGGAAAAAAACACTTCTGTGGTTTGCACAGTTCCAAAATACCAGTCTTTAAATATGCACCATTCCACCACGGTGCCAAGAGGAGACTTGAAGACGACATAGAAAATATGGCCTCAATTTAGAGATTTGGTAAGAATGTAAAACAAAGACCTACTTTTGCCATGGCTTCTGTCAAGAATCGGCTCAATATTGCCAACATTATATTTTCATTAATGCCATTAGAGGCTACCATTTCACATAAGCAGCGTCTTCACATAACTCTACCAGAAAACCGACCTGTGGTGTTAAAGCTTCCAAGTGTAAGAAGTGCTCAGGCTTTCCCACTGTACAATATAGCTTGTTAAATATGGAAGTGGTGTATCTTTAATGCCATTGGACAACTATACAGAAGACCGTGTGGTTACCTAAGGTCACACTCAAGAATAGAGCCTGGTAAGTGGCACTTTTATGGAGTAACACTAAACCCAGTTTCTTCCTAACATCCAACAATCCAGATAAACCTTAGCACATTAGCCCGTACTCCCAGCCCACTACTGAGGAGTTGTCCATCACTGTGTATCTAATGATGTCATGTTCTAAGCTTGCTCTTGATAGAATTGTTCTAATGAACACTGGCCCTCAGCAACAACTAAACCCGAGTCTCTGACATTGAATAAACATGAGTCCCTCATGAAGTAAAAAGAACAAATGGATAGTGATCTTGACCTGCAGACTTGGTGGTGACCTGATTTAGTAACATGTGGATACAAAGCAGCAGCAGCGACAGTGCAATGAAATAAATAATTCTGTGCTCCCAAACAAAGTTACCATATGTACTTTGGAATCAGTTCTCAAGGTATGTTTTGAGAAAGAGTGGCCTCTCTTAAGCCATCTTTTAACATTAAGTTGATCATTTGAGAATTTTATACATGTATCTAACACATCCTGGTAACTCCCTCCACCACCACTGTCTGATTCTCCCTTCCACAACCATCAACTTCTGTCTCACTTCCTGCCCCTTTCTCAGACTCATGGGTGTTGTTTTGTGACCAATTTAGTACACAAAGGAAGATCTCAGTGACCATTGGATTGAGACTGTCCATTACATACTCAGTGGATACATAGCTGAACCTACTGACTTCCCCTTTCTCTGAAACTATAATAAATGGGTCACTAGTAAAGTATAGGACTCCTTGAGCTCCTCTTCAATCCTTGCCTGGCTGTTGATGGGCCCAGTACAATCATCTCAATTCTTAAGAGTTCTTGGTCACAATGGCTGTGTATTGCCCAAATGTGGAGGTTTTCCAGCTCTTCTTCCTATCTTCCAGCTTTGACAATATTTCCACACTTTCTTCCTCAGTATTCCTTAAGCCACAGAGAGGGTATGATACAAACGTTATGGTTATGGTTTAAGGTTTGGAGCTCAACCATCCCTTATTCTTAATGCCTTATAAAGCCATAAATTTTTGCATATGTCAGGGTTCACTAGAAAGAGTGACATCTCCAATTAAGACTGAGAACATACTTTGTTTATGGATATAAGCACTTATTTAGAAGGAAGTTCAACACTGGGCCAATTTAGCTAAACAGCAGATTTAAGCTCCTCCATGAGCTTTGGGTTTTCAGTATCAGATACAGATTCTTTCCAGTGAGTTGGGCCTCAAATTCAATTATTGTCAGTTGGTTATCCCCATAGCAACTGTGCCACTATTGCGAGAGTGGGCAAACATCTTGCCCTGCAAGCCTATAGTTCAGAGCTCACAGTTTGGCCAGACCCTTGGTACCTTTTCTTTCCCAGCCATCATCATAGCATTCTGCAGCACTGTGAAAGCTAGCCAGCAAGGAAGAGGCTTCTAGTTCTTTCCAGCTTTTTCTCTATATTGTGCAACCAAGATATATGGTTTCGTCAACATAGGATCTTTCAGTCTGACCAATAACCTGTAGTGATATGTATAGTAAAGATTTTAGGTCTGCCTTTGGGTGAAATGTTTCAGCAAAGCCTTTGCCATGGTTGGACCAATCAGTAGAGGCTGAGAAATTGTTATGAGACTGTGGGAACCTTGAAGAAATGTTGCTTCTCTGGAAAGTCTGCATTGAATGCTACATGAGAACATGCAGCTGCATTAATCTTGGACCTAAACCACTCATGGCAGGGCTGGAGTTCTTTCTTTTGATCATGACTAGCCATGGTCAAAAAGGATTAAGATTTGTGTGTGTGGTCTACTCTCAATGGGCAGCAAGGGCAAGATAAGTTTGGTAGCTAGAACCTTCCTCAGCCCCAATTAACCTTGTATGATATTTGAATAAAGTAGCTGGAGTGAGCTAGCTCAGTGTCAGTCTTCCCTGAGAGGCCGTACCCCTCTGCTCCTTCAAAAAGCGAAGACTTAGCATCTTGGTGAGCCTCTCTCTCTCTACTGCAGCACCTATAACCAACATTAATCAATAATAACCCATATGATTTCATCTAACACCTATCATTGGAGATTTTGCTTAATAATTCAAAGCTTTAAGAATTATTTTCCAACCCTGAAGGATATGTCACTTCCACATCTGTTTGCTCGTTTGGTTTTGGTTTTGTTCGACTATAAGATTATATAAGTGTGTTTTCTCATTCTCCTGTCATTTTGGTTAACTCTTCTTCCCTCACCCATCCCCCTTTCCTCTACCCTATCAGTTTTTAAACCTTCCCACTTGCTCTGAACCTCCCTTTCTACTTATATAATCATGGCATTCACTATCCCCTCTGTTAAGACAACCTCTCTCCAGAGGCCCCTTTCCAGTTTCTTCTTCTGCAGGATTCCTAGTTACACATGCAAACTTATGTATTCAAGCTGGGAGCCACATATGAGGGAGAACACTTGGTGTTTAATTTTCCATGCCTTTGTTACCTCACTCAACTCCAGTACAAATTGTAAGGAAATTTAAATGACTGTAATGTTCACGTTCATTTCTTTTAACCTATGCATTTTCATCTTTTGGAAGCAATCTTATCTCTACAGAAGAGAGCAGTGAACTCCTGTTTTTAAGAAAATTCTAAGAAAAGTGTCTAGACAAATTAAGTGTACCCAGATTTGATTCTGAGACAAAGGATGGAAGGGTGGCTCAAGTGGACAAGAGACAGTGCTCAGCCTTGGGTAGAACTCATTCAAAGCAGTTGTCTTTAAGTCGGTCTCTTTCATCATTTTTTCGTAAAACTGTTCCTAGTGTACAATCTTTAATTCTTAGAAAGATGTCTTGGTGATACTTGAACTACTTTCTCAATGCCTTCTCCTAGTTTTTCAATTTTAAAGTGAAAACATGCTGTCCCCATGAGTCCTAACTGGAGGAAGGAACAGAGCCGAAGAGTCAGTTCAGGTCAACTTATCTCAGCCTTGCACTCCAAGCTTTCTGATCTGCCATTTCTTTTTAGCAGCAGATGAAACTTGTGGGTGTCTTCTGGCTGAGCAGCCCCCTCAGGCATGTGGCCCAGGGTGTGCTCAGATGGAAAGTGGATCCTGTGAGCCTTCAGACACTTCTTCCAGATGGGATGTGATTGGAACTGGTGCATTCTATCATATTCCTTGGGAGGACAACCAATCCTCTTCCTACTCAGGCCTGATAGTTGATCTCTTGCCCACCCAAGGTCCTTTGAAATAGACTGGATTTTGGATACATTCTAACTGCCCCTTATTGTACAAATACGAAATGATGCACTACATTGTAGGCAGCATATGCATGGCATACTTTGAGGCAAAGCTTTAATAAACACATTAGGGAGAATAAATTATAAATAGCACACATTTTGCACCACCTGAGCTGCGGGACAGTAACTACCCACAATTCTCAGACAAATTTTCCTCAAATCACTTATGGAAAGGGCTGTGTAAATGAGCAGAGTGATTTGGGTGTATATGCTGGTTACAGAATTATAAATGGATGAAGCTTAAAGAAATATTTGCTAAAATCTTCAGACTTCAATATAGAAACAAAAGCAAACACCTGCGAACCTTCCTGACAAAGGAATGTTGCCAGAATTCACACAATCGTTGCTGTGCTCAGAGTAGTGGCCTGCCAGTCCCAAACTTCATACGTTGACATCTTCACCCTAAAGGTGATGGCACTAACACATAAAAATCTAGAGTCACCATTTATTCAGAAGGGCACAGCCATCACCAATGGGAACAGACAGACACTTTGCCCATCAATACAAATGGAACACAGCAAGACAGCCCGGCAAGAAAACTGGAGCCCCATTACAGACTGAATGTATATTGATTGAGCTTCGACATCTTAACCTCACAAAGCAATGAGGAGTAATTTCTTGTTGTTTATAGTAGGTGATGTCTATATGCTGGTAAGGGATGGCACAAGATAAGGCAAGACCTGTAATTGGGCAGTGAAAAGGTAAAGCAAGGAGAGAGTTTTTGTAAGGTGGGAGAAAGGAAAAAGAAGAAAAAGAACCAAGATGGTGGTAGAGAAGGATGATTCAGACCTGTGTAGCCTTAAATGGCCACAGGTAGTTTTAAAGGGTATTTTATAAGGGATGGATTTTGATAGGACAATTTGTCTCATCTAGGTGGGCAGTTTATATCATTCTCAATTGGTCATGAGTTTATTGTGTGGATGTTTTGTGGATTGAGAATTTAAGATATAAATCTGATTGTTCAACTATAAGCTTATTGGTTTTGATTTTAATAGGTTACTGGACTTGAGACTATAACCATAGAGGGCGCATGCTTGGAATGTGAACAGAGGCCACAGCAGGAGAGCTGCAAGAGGGTGGCTGCTGCTGGGCTTAGAGAGTCGCCGTTAGCAGAGTGGGATGGTATATCTTTTTTAAGTATATATTGCAACAGTTTATGAACCAGTCTGATTATTAAATTCTATTTATAGTAATTTTAACCAGCATAGATGTTAAGACATGAGAGGCATGGGGAGGAACTACCTAGACTGACCTTTCCATGGCGGTGGCCAGCTTCAGTAAAGATAATGAATGAGCTTTAATCCACATCACTTACACTAAAGCTCTGCCTCCTTGTTGCTCCCAACCAAGAACAAGCACAATGCAGGGGCTGCACCCAGGTTACTCCCTCCCAGTGTGGGATTCCTTCAAAGGGTAAGCTTTGCTCTGAGTAGCCGAGTAGTCTCAGGACCTCATCAAGACCTCAAGAGAGGCACTGATTCTCCATCTCTTCCAGACTTACCATTCTTCCTTGAGCCTCTATTCATAGGTGCCAGGTATGCAGTGCAATCTAGACCCCACCCCTGTCAGCCTGTGTCTACCTCTGCTGTGCACAGATGTCCCATCCAGTAAGTCCCCTGCATTTCTCACTTTGTCACCTCCAGGAAGCCCTAAACTGATGTCAACACACTTCAGTGTCATCCTAGCCCATCTTCCTGGTAGAAAACAAATAATAGCTAGACATTGTAAAATCGATATTGACTGTGAGCAGCAGAGTAATAACCATCTGCTTTCTCTTCTACGACAAAGCATTCACAATTTCCAATATTTAATTTCCTGTTTGAAATCTTGGTGCTTCCCCGCAAGCTATTTCAAATAGAGGATCACTTTTCTGGGCCTTCTTTCTGTAGCCGTACCCATGGCTTTCTTTAGCCCAAAGTCATCTTTATTGACGCTGACACAAAGTTACCTGGATAGAACATGAACAGGCTCCTAACAGATGTAACCATATTCCAAGAACAGGAGTCTCTTAATTAATCCTGAACTTCCATGCTTTGCATGGCTTTTGTATCTTAAAGGAAAAGTTTAAGTGTGCATTTTGAAGTTAATTTCATATAGCCGTGGCTTCAGAAAGTAGTGATACTCAAATCTTAAGTCATGTCATCCTAGCTATTGGCTGAAGCCCACACTGAGACTTGCCCACTATTATGAACTCATTCTAGAGCCTGTGCATAGCAATCTTCCTTCCTAAGCTACCATTTGCTAAGCGACGGTACCAACAGATTCCAGGGTTCCCTTCCTCACTCACCTTCCTCTTGCAAGGTTCTTGGCTCAAAATCACCCTCTAGTATCACCTTCATGACATGCTTTCCTTTTGAACAGTGAATGGACCTAGTTTGGACAGATGTTGAGGGGAAAATTTCTTTAGAGAGCAGAATGGAAGCAGAGATATTAAAGGAAGTGACGGTTCTATGGTGAGTTCCTCCTGCCTTGAGAGCATCGAGGACGTCCAAGCAGGAATCACAGTACCCCCAGAGCAGCCCCACAGCGTCACAACACTGTGAACAGGGGCAGGAAAGCACAGTGAAAAGTGGCACTTGCTGGGAACCTGCAAAGATCACAGCCTGAATTGACACTAAAGGAACCAGAAGGTGAGACTCATTTCAACTTTTAAAGCCAGCTTGTAACTCCTTCAGCTCAAATGAGACTTTTTCTGTTTTTTTAAAGCCCACCCTCTAAAAACAACAGCAACAAAACAAAAAACAACAACAGCCAACAAACACTAATTCCCAATCTGCCCAGATATTCATCTCCCTTGTCAGATCAACAAAGCCAAAACTATCCCTGAAATTCTCCATAAAAAAAATATGCAGGGCTTCTTTTGAGTTTCTTTGTATTTTTGGCTGTGAGCCTAGCCTTGAAGGGCTGGGCCATCTCTCCAACCCTTGAGTTTCTTTGTAAATCTGCATTTTAGACAGAAGGAGCAGGCCCCAACCTTTAAGGAGGGAGAGGGGGTGGGGCAGTACTTGCAGGTGATGAGATGAAGCCTATTCTTCCTGACTAACCTAGGAGAGGCACCAGTGACAGAAGGGAGGAGCCTTAGAGATAATGATGTGACAGAGGTGAAGAGGCAGAGGAAGGAGGAAGAGGAATGAAGTGAGGATGCTGGGAAGGGAGCTAGGAAAAGATAGAATGAGACACAGTGATGAGAAAAAGTGTACTGGGAAAGTTATTCACATCACTGCTCACTTAGACCTCACAATGTAACTATGAGGTTCTAAGGAAATTAAAAAAAAAAACTATAAAACAATAAAATAGGTCAAAGAGCAAATGAGTTACATACCCTATTTAAAGACAAACACACTCAGATACAGAACAATTAAAACTGTGGGAAAGTGTCTGTTGTCCAATTAAAGAGCAAGAATTTTGAAAAAGTGGAGGTGACTAGAAATTTCTTACTTTAGCAATAAATGAGTACATATGCACAAACTAATTTTTATGCTCCACTGGACTGGTACATTTTGCTCAGTGAGCAGCATGTCTTTGAAAAGCTGCAACGCCCTCACTTCCAAGACTCTCCAAGAAACATCTTCCATGATTATTAGCCTGGAAGGTGAGGGAGCTACTTCAGAATATGCTGCTCCTTTAAACTCTTCTCCCTGCCTCTGGAGGGTCTAGGTAATTGTATGCAATTTTCCTTTTACTCAGGGGATCTTTTTTACCCTTTATTTTCAAATACTATGTTACTAGGTAAATTCTTAAGTCATTTCTCCATCTTCAGACATCAGCGAGGACATTTGCTGCTAACTAAGTTGGTGGAAAGGAACTTAGGAAATGTTTCACACTGACATTTCTCCAGCCCAAAGTACAGCTGCCTCACTTTGAAGACCACGGACTGTCAGCAACTTTGAATCTACTTTCCAAGACTATGTGCCGATGGGGATCTCCGTGTAGCTCTGACATCTCACCTGTGGTGTCTTTGCATGAGTCGTGAAGAGAGTCTAGATATATAAGGAGAGATCATACATGTCACTGCTACAAATCCAGTAACCATAGCAATGGCAGGAGTTCACTGCCACTGCTAAGTCCCTTCAGATCCAGCTCCAATGGCGTCAACCAGACCCAGAATCAACTGTAAGGATACAGAGTTGTTTAGGCCCCACAACAAGGAACATTCTGAAGACTGATGTTCAGACTTAGCCCAGGGCTACAGGTACCCACTTCCATGTTTTAGATCATTTTTACAAACAGAACAGCTAAACAAATCTGCTATCCATTAGAGCAGCCTAACTGGGAGCTATCTAAAAGACATGTTTTGGTAGGACCTATGGTAGCACAATTCCTTAGGATAATACATATTCTTTAATTACATGTGGGTCCGATGGATTAAATGACCACCACATTTAGCAGTATTATTTTCCAAATGCATCCTAAGTCAGACCTTCTCTCTTGAGCATGTCAACTTTGATCCCATCAAACCACTGCAGCACCCAGAAGAGTCCAAGAGCTTTTCATTTGAGAAACGTTAACAATAATTCAGGAAAAATAGCAGATATATTCAAAAGTGCACAGAGAACAATAATGAATTTTTTTAAAATTCTGGAAAAGCTGAGTTGAAAAAGTGGGTAAGGATGCTTCCCAGAAACCCTGAAATCCTGAGTTTGATTCCTGCAAACAACATGCTAGAAAGAATGAATTCCTGCAAGAAGCCTTCTGACCTCACATATGCATGTGAAGTGAGGGCCTGCACACATAACAAGCAAATAAAAAAAAACTAGAAAGAAACCTAAAGCAATACTTAACACTATATAGTTCTGCTAAGAGAAATTAAGGAAGAGCTAGGTAAATGGAGATGTGTACAATCAGTTAATAGCTAATTTATCCATATACTTAAAGCAATTCCTATCAAGGAAATTGCAGAGTTTTAAATTAAAAATTGAATTAAAAAACAATACAAATTAGTCCAAATATTATCTTTAAAACAGAGCAAATAGCAGTCCTTACACTGCCCGATTTAAAGATTTACTACATAAACAAAACAGTAAGGTATTCTTCGACTACCACCATCAAAGAAATATCAAAACAAACTGTCTATCAGTGGTGATGACTTAAGCCAAGAGTGCCAGCCTATGCCATAGACTACAACTCATCCATGAAAAGGAATGGATTGCCAGTATTGGTAACTACGAGATGAATCCCTGAGACACTACACTAAATGGATATAGATATGAAAATACATTTATGTATTTTATAATCTAGCATAAAAGCTAAAATAAAAGAACAGAAATAACCAGTTGTCTCTCATTATTAGAGAGTAGAGAGAAGAGATTGACTGAGAATCTGTAGGAGAACTAACGTAGTTAAGAAAGTTGCTGTGGACCTTATTTCTGACAGAGATTGAATGTGTACACTCACTAAAATCCACCAGTATGTACAATTAAGTTGATTCGTTTATTACATTACATCACTTTTCCACATGGAGCATGAAAAATAAAACAGCAAGACGTTCTTTGGAGGACTGCAGTCAAACTCAAGAGCTAAATGAAAACTGTGTCACGTTTGCTTGTGACAATTAAAGGAATAAACTATGCAGTTAAAATTAACCTCTCGTCCAAACATCAGGAATTCAAATGTATTCAAGGGCAAGGTCAATAATTTAATGAGCAAAATAAGCTAAGAAAAGCAGTGTTCCTGGGTGATAACCAGCAATCAACTCAAATGGTGACAATGTGGGAAATGCTGGCCACCAAATGAGGTTCAAAGAGCAAGTCTAGCTGGGCCAGGTTTTCAACATTTAGAGAAACCATGGAGCAGAATTTTATATGCAAGACCTGTCAGATTGACTACATTCTAAACTTTTTCTGAAAATCAACATGTGGGTGCCAAGTACAGGAATTTGCACTAGAGTCCAGCTGCAGGCTTCAGCCTGAGGTCTCTGCAACAATGAAAGGAAAGTAAGACAGCGCTTCACTCTGCTGAGAAGCCCACATCCATATCTGGCAGTGGACAACTGCTGTCTTCTTAAATATTCTGGTGCTGGAAAAAAGGTTTCTTGTTTAAATCTAAAGTGAAAGCAAACATAGAAAATTGTGTAGAAAACATAAAAATGCAGCCTTAAAGTTGATGAAAGCTACAGAGACCTGATACATAGGAATAAAATTAATACACAATATGATATATGATATTGATATACGATATTGATATAACATCAATTTGTATTTATCAAAAAGGAAAAGCAGAAAGTATAAAACTGCAAGAAAGCAGTAAAACCAAATAGCTATAAGAGCTGATGTCCACATGTCACATAGACTCATTGACGTCAAAGAAAATTAAAGTGGCTCAAAATGAACACAAACAAAATGCCTTATTCCAAAAGTCTCATTTCAGTCAACTCTAAAAGTTATAATCAAAGTATGGTCAAAAGTTAAAAAATAAAAATATTACCAGTAAAGAGGTTTGTTCCCTGATTATGCGATTATGAAATAATTATAAAAGCAAGGGCACTCTTGGAGCTATAAAAATAATTTCAGGAAAGCTAAAATATGAATTCACACAACAATGCATTTAAGGAAGGTATTTTAAATCTATAAAATTTAAAGTTGAAAATGAAAATATAACCATCAAAATTAAATGAAAGGCACAACGTTCAATTTAAAAAAAAAAAAGGGATACCAAGAAAATAGGTATCTTTTTATAAGAGAGATGAATAATCTTAAATTATGTCATATGTTAAATTTATAAAAGAGAAATTAAAAGATTATAAAATGAAAGATATAGCTGGTACATGAACTATGAAAATTCATGTGGAAGTTCCTCATAAATCTCAAAGTAGTAGATCTACCACATGGTCCAACCATACCACTTTGGGGCATATATCTCTATCCTACTGTAGAGATGCCTGGTCATCTGTGTTCATTGCTCTCTATTAGCAATCACTGGAAGGTAGAAGCAGCCTAGATGTCCATCAACTAATGGATGGATAATGAAAGCATGGTACATTTTCACAACGAAATTTTATTCAGAAATTATAAAATTTGCAGGCAAAGTGATAGAGCTGGAAACAATCATTCTGGTCATCCAGAACCAAAATGATAAATTTTGCATTTTTTCTCTCAATAGTGGATGTTCACTCTTAGTTTTCAAACATGGGTGTTCCATTTGGAATACCCTTGGAGGTCAAAAATAAGGAACCATGGAGGTGGGTCCTTTAAAGAAGGGGGGATTAAATCCAGTGATGTGAAAGGCTAAGGGAAATAAGTGGATGGAGGTTGAACTGGGCTAGGGGTGGGACCATAGAATGTAGGAGGGAATATAGAAATAGATAAGGAACATGTAGACCTTTAAAATAAAGTATTAAAGCCCTACTGAATAAGCTTCCTGAAATACACATGTGAGTATAAATAGTCTAAATGCAGTTACCTTGTAACAGGGCAACAGCATAACTTCTACATCATGGATTGACAAAAATCTCAGCATCAGAAATAGGTTACCTCTTTTGGAATTGTTGGCCAATGATAGCTCATATTCTCCCAAATATTTAAAGCTATAGCCAATATTTTGGTGATGCCCCTACCCCCCCAGAACTTGATGGTTTGATGCTCTTTTAATCAAGCTGGTACCCTCACCTGGAGGCATCATTCCTACTGGCTTGTTTTCATAGTGCTAGTACCAGAAAAGAAAATTAATCATCAGTTTTATCCAGCGATGAACCCTGGGAGTTATAATAATAACTGGCCTGGAAAGACATGCCACTGTTGCTACATCAGTGGCATGACTCTCATGGGAGTAAACAACTGCTCTCTAATAGGAATTGAGACCTATTCCAAAGGATGAAACCTACACATGGCACCACTGTCAGGCCAATAGCGTGTGACTAGGAAGAACCTGCCATTATTATTCTGCCGGTTGGACATAGTATTAAACTGACTCCTAATGGCTTATTATTATACTGATAGATTCTCGCATCTCCTAGCCCATAACAGGGAAGCCACCATCTTATGTAGATGGTGATTAACACAAATACACACACAAGTGGTCAAGGTGCTGAGAAGAAGAGACTTGAGATTGTTCAGCCATATATAGGACATCTATACCACACTACTTTATTGATCTAAGGTTCAAGGATTGATCACTGCAGAGGAGGGGACAGAATGGTTCTAAGAGGCAGAGATGACTGCAAGACAACAGTGTTCGTGAGATACAGCAAGACAGTTAGACATATGAGCTCATAGCAGTTGTAAGAGCATGCACAAGACCTGCCTACGGTCAAACCAGACCCAATCCCAACACGGAGGGGGAAGGTGGGTAAGAAATCCTACCACTTGCTTTTAGCAAGTTAGTGACACCCAATAACTTCTAAAGAGAGGGAGAATCAGTTTTCTTTAAGAGTGTGATTCCTGGTAGGTGGATCGCCCTCCAGTGGAAGCCTTATATACATAGCATAAATGAGTTAAGAAAGTGGGGCAAAAAAGAAGATGAAAAGTTGGGTGGTTAAGGAACTAGGGTGTAGATCTGGGTAGAGTTAGGGGACATGGATATGAACAAATGAAATCAAATTTCTCAAACAACTGATAACAATGAAACATAAATAATAATGATAGCAGAAATAAAAATTAAAAGCAGAATTTTCTTTACAGAAAAGTAAAGTACAGACAAAACTGAAAATGAAACTGTAACATCACAGACCTCTTAACATCTTTAAATTTTTAAATAGCCGCCCTTAAATTTGAAAGAAAATGAGAAAGGTCCAATAAAATTCATAAAAAAAATAAAAAGCTGATATCAAATGTAACTGCTTTTAACAAGGATAAAATATTAAAACAAACAAAAAGATACCCAAGTCAGGGGCCTCATAAAATTTTTCTTGTAAAAATGCATGCTTCATGTCAAAAAAAGAGATACAGAAACTGTTAACTAAAGTTACATGTTGACACAGAACTATGATCTTTTTTTTCTTTTTTTTTTTTTTTTTTTTTTTTTTTTTTGAGCTGGGGACCGAACCCAGGGCCTTAAAGCTTGCCAGGCAAGCGCTCTACCACTGAGCTAAATCCCAACCCGCTATGATCTTTTTTTTAACACTGTGCATTCTATATGCACCACTGTGTCTACACTCCCTCGTTACCTCATAGATGAAAGCTAACCACTATTTGTAGAATAAGATCTAGTTTATGGACAAAAAAATTAATATGGTGAGTTAAACAACCAAAGCTTCAACTTTACCTGTACCAGCAAATTGCGCTACACTCTCAATGCACTGAGGATATTTTTAACTCTATCAAAGCAGCATGCAGAAATACAACCATCACACTACATCTTACAATAGTGGAACCCAGAAATAACAGCACACTGAAGACGTAAGTGGGCATCAGGTTGGTGTATTCATACTGAAAATTATGGTTGAAAAAACTATGTAAATATGTTATAATTTTAATAACCAATTTTTAAAACCGTAATGTAATAGGATTCTTATTCTTACCAGTGAAGGTTTTAGGGACTATCTCAACTGGATGCCATAATATTCTACTCCTCTAGTCTCCCAGATTATTGACTTTCAATGCCTAAAATCCTACATAAACTATGAAACTAGTAGAATATAGTCAGACTGTGATTTCCAAACATAAAACCATCAATCTCTGCCCTCATTCATCTGCCGCAGAAAGTTCCACTAACAACATTAAATGTACATGAACTATAATAACACACCAGCAGAGAATGAAGACTCTCATTTGCACAAATTACTTAAACACAGGCTTTCAATATGAAAAATAAAAATTTGCTCCATGCATCATACACCCCGTAAGCTGAAATTGAAAGATGAGCCTAAGGCCACTAATTTCCCATCTGATTCAGAAGCAAACACATCAGTTTAAAACAACTTCATCTGCTAACAATAATGTTTGCCAATTTGCTAGTATAAATATCTAACCACTTTAATAATGGTCCTTTTTGCTGGTCTATAATCTGCATAAACTAAGTCCCTAGTACATAAGTGACATCAAAGTTGATAGCAATGTCTTCTCTATTGTGAATATTCTGAGTCAAGAAGTATTGTGAGAGGGCTTTGGTTACAATCACAAGGCTACCCCACCAGCATTTTATACATTCCACATGCTGTTCATTGGGCCACATTTCTCCTCTGGGTGTATTCTCACAGACTGGAGGACCAAATCATCCACAAGTGCATTTCCTGGCTTCCCCTCATCCCTGGTCTCATCAGAACAATTATTACCTGACTCAAAACAGACGATTGGCGGAAAGTAATTTATTGGCTTGTCAGATGTCATCTGTAATCTCCCTAGTGCCTTGGACAGAGGCTCGGGAGGTAGATGAGTACAAGACTGAAAGCCTGAGAGATGTCCTGAACCCTGTAATTGTGTCTGTGGCCTTAAAATTAAGGCATTCTATATATCCCATTATTGGCAAACAGGTCAGCTATTAATTTCTCTTTCAGTTTTTCTGCTGTTCAAGATGGCAACATTATGACATGCAATGTCTTCAGAGAAAATCTATCGTAATTTTGCTTGACTGACAACATCTCTTCACTATAAGTTGATGGTGAAGAATACAGTCGTGAAAGGAGATTTCTGGTTTACAACACTGTGCAATAGAGTTTAGAAGTTGCTACTTCACCTGACAAGTAAGAAGCAAGAAAGTTTGTAAACTGAATATTTTCTCTAGGTTCTCTAAGAGAGGAGAGAACACAGACCAAATTACTACCTGCTGGACTAGACACAGTCAGGCAAATACAGAGGGCCATTGCTCGTTAGAGCAGAAGTAAGACAGGTGGGAGAACCAACTGCAGGGGATGCATTGCTCAGTGTGTTACTTAGAGCTTCTATTGCTATAATGAAGCACTATGACCAAAAATCAAGTTGGAGAGGAAAGGTTTACTCAGCTCACATTTCCACATGGCTGTTTGACACCAAAGGAAGTCACAACAGGAACCCAAATAAGACAGAGGATGAAGTTGATGCAGAGGCTATGGAGGGGTGCTGCTTACTGGCTTCCTTCGTATGGTTTGCTTGTCCTGCTTTGTTATAGAACACAGGGTCACTAAGCTGGAATAGCATCGCCCACCATGGGGGTGGGCCCTCCCAAATTAATTACTAAGAAAATGCCTTGCAGCTGGATCTTATAGATTCATTTTCTCAATTTTTGGCTTCTTCCTCTCTGATGAAATGACTCTAGCTTATGTCAAGTTGACATAAAATCACAGAGTAACTCAGTGTTGACAACTGAGAGCTACAAACTCCAGCCAGTACCCGTCACTCACCTCTACCAAGGAGAAACAAATAATAGAATTCCAGCCCATACTAGCCTCCACCAAAGTCTGTGTGGTATGTGTGTGACAAGTAAACATTTGTAAAGCTTACTTTCTAGTCTGAGACTGAATTATAACACCACAGAGCACATTACTAAATGCTATTTATAACCATTCATTTACCTGGTCCATCATGTCCAGCTAGCAAGCAAAATGGAAAAGTCATACAAATGATGAAAAACACAATTTGAAGATGTGTGGCAAGTATCAGAATAAGATGTTGCAGAACTGTTTGGATGAGAAGTCCAGGAAGTAAAGTCACTTTGATTCCTATGCTAAAAATTCTGTTGGATAAAGTAGACAGAAGACATGGGCTGTAAAAACATGGAAATCGAAAGGAAAAAGGCCAGGTGCTAAAGAAAAGTACTTTCTAACAGAAATGGACAGTGATTTCAGTGCACTAACTTGTGGACTGAGCACTGCTAAGGAGAAAATCAGTGAGCTTGAGTACATGATGGCCAGCACCTCAAACAATGGAACTCAAGGAGAACAGAGATAGAAAACACAGCAGAAAACAGCTAACAACCTGGGAAACCAGGGAAGGTTTAGCATACCTGTAAAGAGAATGGAGGAGGAATAGAAGGAGTATTTGAAACAACGTGACTAAAGTATCACATGAGTTGATGTCAAGTGCCCAATCACAGGTCCTTCCATCCCAGCCAATAGCAAACTATTATTATGAACACCCGATAGAAATGCTCCTATAAGTGTGTCACTTCCAATCACAGAAAGTCAAAGTTAAGGAAAATCATTGAAGAAGCCAAAGGGGAAAACATGATTTGTGGAACAATGACTATCTACCCACCTTCTCACACAGCATTCAAACAAGAAGCCAATGCAACAAAACACTTAGAGTACAGAGAGCGCAAAACCACCCAAAAGAAGTTGGAAACCCATGACTTAATCTCTCTCAAATACAAGGGGAAAACAGACACCTTCTCAGTTGACAGGCTTTGTTGGTAGGCTTGGCTTGCACAAAATGTTCAAAATGCTTCAGAGAGAAGAAAATCTAAGACAGAAACTAGAAACCTGGGTCTATGTAAAGAGAGGTAAAGCTAAGCTGTGGTTCTAATGGGATTGGGGTGGAGTCCCTGAGAAGCATTGTAGAATCACAGTCACAAAGACTAGGTCCTGAATCATCAACTAGTCTAGAGTAAAAAGAGCAAAAGTTCTATAGGGAGGATTTTTCCTAAGGACAGGGAGCAAGAGAACGTGCCCTGTCCTAAACCCAATCCTGGTCTCTCTACTGGCTCCTACTGCTCCCCTATGTTTTCATGGTGGCTCCTCAAAATGCTATTAAAACAAGATGTCAAGCTAGCTATGGTTCAACAACAGGTAAAAGCACTTGTGTAGCAGCCTGACAATGAAAGTACATTTCCTGCCAGCATGTCTAGTCCCTGCCTGGCTCACTTCAGTCATATCAGAAGTTCACCAAACAGCTCAAGTATAGCCCTACTTCGGTGCTTCTGAGCTTCCTATTTTCTTGGCCTCAAAAACTCTCCCTTGTATCATTATAAGGCTTTAGTGTTTTACTCTATTTGCTGTTTGTTTTAATTTGCAGCAACCACACATTGAAAAACAAATGTATCGTATTGAATACATATATTAGAAGTAATGTCAGGCTAGCAGAATGGTTCACCAACAGATAAACACACTTGACGTGGAAGCCTGACAATGAAAGTGTAATATTCTAAACCCACATAAAGGTGGAGGGCAAAAACCAAATAGAAATGTTAGAAATTAGAAAATGAAATATAAAGTAAAAGATGTAAGTTTTCCACATTAAAACACTGAGGGAGAACAAATCAAGTTTGGGAGGGGGCAGATAGCAAGCCTAAGATTAGAAGTCAAGGAACTTGAAAAGAGGGCAATGAACACACCCATTACTACGAATTTGGTAACTTAGAAATTTTTTTGACAGATATAGTTTAGCAAAATATATACAAGCAGCGTCAACCAACCTAAATAGCTCGGTATCCATTAGAGGAGCGGAGTCATGACTAATAATGTTCCAGAACAGACACGGCATCGCCAGATGGGACCACTGGCAAATTCTACCAAATATTTAGAGAATAGATTGTGGTAATTATTCATAATCTCCTTCATGGGACAGATGCAGAATAAATACTGCATCATTCATCCTATGAAACCAGTCCCAGCCTAACATTAAAGATAACACAAGAACCAGCAACTACACACCATGACCCAAGAGTATAGCCCCAAAGGTCCTTACGAAAATCGTAGTTGACGTTTCCTCCATCTGTGATAAGAGACCTGACAAAGGGGACTTAAAGATGGAGGGGTTTGTTGTGACTCATAGTTCATTCAAAGGTACAGTGAGCATGGCTGGGAGGGCAGGGCTGTGAGTACAGCTCTAGCTACGGCAGCAAGAGCTACAGTGAGGCAGCCGCTCACACTGAGTCCTCAATCGGGATGAAAATGGAATTAGATGATACACCACAATGCTATTTATCCCAACAAATGGGACTTATCCCAGGTTTGCAAGGCTTGTCCACTCAGGTGTCAATCAAACACTCCATCTATCAACAGTGGAAACCTTGCACGTCTTATAATCATAAAGCTGAATCTCAAAGTTTGTATTGGCTTTCAACCTAGTAAAAGATGAGAATACTTTTCAAAGTGTCCAGTATCCATCATAGCTGCAGAATTGAATTACTTAGTCCGGAAAGACACCTGTGTGCGTGCAGCACATTCACTGGTCCAGAATTCCATGCCAATGATGGAGTAACATAGTTCAGCCACATTGCAATTGCTTGCAGATCTCCTGTAGACAAAGACTTTTCTAGCTGATATTTCTGGAGTATCTTGGGATACAGAAGGTCCTCTTACTAATACAGAAGCTGTAGGAAGACAATACACTGTGAGCTGTCCAAAAGTTCAGGAAAGAAACGGCTTTCTTCTCCTTCTCTGTCACATACTGTCAGGTGTATAGGCAAAGCTTTCTTAGATTGGGTTTAAAAATACAGATATTCCTTGGATTTTTCTTACATCTCCCTAACTTGATACACTCCTTCTAAATCATAACTTACTATATCTAAAAAGCAAAGGGAAGCATACCTTCTGTGTCCATGTTCCTAACAAGGCTTAGAACATTTCCTACCATGTAGGAAAGGAGGACAAGACATGTCCAATTTTCTATTCTACCTACTGCCACTGATCTATATTTGGTTTAAAGGTGTTTTTTTCCTTAATTTGTTTCATTTTTTATACATTACTGGCAAATGGGAACAAACTACAGAAAAGGTATGTTTAGTTGTATGTTTTAGTAAGGGAAAAGAATAATGCATATGAAGGAATTATATGATGATCCTAAAGTATAAACAAACTATTTTCCATCCAGTTCCATAAAGCTAGTAGTACATAGAAAAGGTAAGATCATATACTTATGTAGTGAAAAAAAATCTACTCTCAAAGGTACTTTTGAAAAACAATTGGCAGATCAATTTTCTGGAGTGCCCCATCTTTTCTTCTCTTGTACCATCTGGAATAACTGCTTATAATTTAGATGTTAACAAGCTTCCCATTGGTATGACAAAATACCTGAAACAATTTATTAGAAAAGAGAAAAAATTGTTTCAGCTCGTGGTTTCAAAGGAGTTAGTTCACAATTAACTTGGATTGTGCCCATAAGAAGGAAAGTCCTTTGACAGGAACCATGTAACAGCAAAACTGCCCAGAGCTCAGAGTGGTCATTAAGCAGACAAGAGCTCACTTCAATAACCAAGTAGCTTCCACAAGAGTCAACAAATACTGAAGTCCCCAAGAGCCCCATACCCACCACTGCTGCCTTAGGAATAAAACATTCAGTATCTGAGCTTTGGATGATATAAAAGCTATAAACTACAGAATGGTGAATCTAGCACTTTCTCAGTCTTGATATCTAATTTAAGATTGCTATATACTGCACCAGAACCATACTATACACATTCTCAATTCAGACTGGCTTCCAGAGTCACACATGCAAAAGCTGAGGATATAACCTTTGGCTTTGGCTTCATAATCCTCTCCCATCATAGCTCTCTAGTTAATAGGAGAGAGACTTAAGGCAGCTCCCATTCATCTTAGACTCAGATCTTCTCATTCTCTCCTATTGCTATACTTCACTAACTCAAAACTGTTTGTCCATGTCAAAGCAGATGTGAGCTCCAAATCTACACCACTAGCAAAGTTCATCCTATAGAAGCCAGGGGATGTGGAAGAAAACTATGAAACAATGTCAAGATTGAAATCAATAGGTGGTGGACCGGCGTAAGCAATATTGTAAGATTTGACTATACATGGACTGACCCTGGGCTCCAACCTCATAAGTAGCAATGAATAGCCTAGTAAGATCACCAGTGGAAGGGGAAGCCCTTGGTCCTGCCAAGACTGAACCCCCAGTGAACGGGATTGTTGGGGGGAGGGCGGTAATGGGAGGAGGATGGGGAGGGGAACACCCATAAAGAAGGGGAGGGGGAGGGGTTAGGGAGATGTTTGCCTGGAAACCGGGAAAGGTAATAACAATTGAAATGTAAATAAGAAATACCCAATTTAATAAAGATGGAGGAAAAAAAACGATTTGAGAACTTTCTGAACTTGGCGATAGTTCAATGTTTGGAGATAACTGGTGGGATAACAGTTGGGATTGCTGTAAGAAGAGGAAATAGAACCATCATATGAGAAGCCTGGCAGCAAGAATGGATGACTGTTTAGCTGCCAAGATGGGACTGTATAGGCAAACGTGTCCCATCTCCAAAGAGCTTACTGTATTGTGACATTAAACATAATATCATGGAGGACTACTGGTGGTATATAATGGTTGCTGGTGAAGGGAAGACATGTTCCTCAGTAACAAAGCCTGTGATATGTTGCCTGTGTTCCTAAGTAAACCCACACCCAGGTTTAAGTAAGAAACCCTAATTAAACAACGATTATGATTTCTTTAAAGACATGAGAGTAGGAGAGAGACTTGTTGTGGAAGCAGGGTACAGAGAAATTGGAGAAAGGTCAGTGAAGTAACAGGGTGAATATGATCTAAATATATTAGATAACTCTATAAAAATGTCACTTAACTAATTCATTAAAAATATATCTTGAGCCAGAGGAATGTCTCAGAGACAGCATGCTTGCCATAGGCACAAGAAATTACCAAGTCATATACATATTTATATTAAGACTTTTGTTAACTAAACGTTTATGACAGTCAAAAATACACTTGTCTAGCATAAATGAAGACAAAAACTGAGCAAAGTGAAGCTCCAGAGTCCAACAGAAAATCAATTCCAAGGCACACTAACAGACATGGGTCAGTGGATGCAACCCTGGGCAAAGAAGAATTGAGTGTGACAGCCATATGGTGGCTTAGATACAGAGAATAGCATTCACAGAACAACCACCTATGTCTCTAGCTTAATTATATGGGTCTTTCATCTTTTTACTAAATGAGCATATGAAAGGGCAACTATCATCAAATCAATAGTAGAAACATAGTCAAAAGCAAGTTTAATTCTGTTCTACAGTGCAAACAAAGAATCTCAGGGTTCTGTACCCTAGACTCTGTCATCACAGTCATGAAATGTGTGGCTCTCTTGTTGCCACCACCACTATAAATGTGTCGCCTGTATAGAACCTGCTTACTAAACATGTAAAATCTGAGAAGGCACCATGAGCTAAGATTTTCTGAAATCAGGAGCACTGCTTTGTTTATACGTGTTAACCTGGCCCCTTCTTGTCTTTCTCATAATACAAAGGATGAGTGCTTTTGTGTGAGTGAGTGTGTGTGTGTGTGTGTGTGTGTGTGTGTGTGCATTTTGTTTGTATTAATTTTCAGTCACTTTCAAATTTTTTCCTTGATTTTTTCTCAAGAAGAGAAGTTAAATGCTTTGAGAAAACATAGAGAGCAGCTATCTTTTCTTTCAAAAGTCTCTTTCATCTAGAAGAAGCATCCCACCAGAATTTGACATTCACCCATTCTATATCAGAGACAACTGAACTTGACAGTACAATTAGACACTGGCTTCATTTCTTTCCTGATGATAGGCAGCTTTGGGCCTTAGAGTCTGGACAATTGTCATATCTTCATTAAAACACTGTTTGATGAGTTGTTTTATTTAAAAAAAATAATACTCACTTGACCAGATGCCACCCAGACGCCAAACACCATCATTTCTGAGCTCCTCTCAATTTGTCAATTCCCTTGGTTCTTTGTTCATGAAAACACTGAATAAGTAAGTATCTACTGAGCCTCTGTGAGACAATCTGTGCTATGGGACCTAATAATAAACAAAGTCAGAATACTGTCTGTCTCCAACAGATATTTAAGAAGGCAGCATCACATGACATGTTATGCTATCCAGTGTGGTCTATGTTGTAACCATTCCTAAGGAACAAGAAAACAAATGGTTCATATTACATTTAACAGAAATTTCTGAAAAGATGACATCATCCCTCTGCTTTACTGTATAATGCCATACCCACTAACATGTGTGGCTATTAAGCACTTGAAATGGAATTAATGGGTCTGGAGAGATGGCTCACCAGTTAAGAACACTGGTTTCTTTCTCTTCAGGAGGAGCAATATTCAATTCCATGCTGTCACATGGCAGCTCACAACCATCTGTAACTCCAGTTATCAGGGATCCAAAACCCTCTTCTGACCTCAGTGCACACGAGGTTACATAGGTAGTAAATATATCTATATCAGAGTGAGAGGTCAAGAAGCTCTGTCTACTGTGCTCATAACCCTATCACCTCACCTCTACTCTGTCAACCACACTGAGAATCTAACACAGAGGAAAAGACTTATAAAATATAAATATGTAAATAACTAAGTAGTCTCTGTACCCAAGTCTCATGGGGGAGAGAGCTATAATCTCAGAAATGCAGATAATCTTGAGAGTGCAGGGGAGACTGCCATTTCTGCTCACATTCCAGGCCCAAGAGGAACCTGCCTAGTATCCTCTGGATACAGGAACATAGGAGTAACCAGCTGCAGGAACCTTCCAGTTTCTGCCTATGCCTAGAACTGCACAGGTCCCACAACTCTCTGTACACAAATCCCATGGGGGAGAGAGCTAGACTAGTAGAAATGCAGACAATCCTGACAGCTCAGAGGAGACAACTACTTCTGTCCACATTCTTGACCAAAGAGGAACCTGCCTAGTGCCCTCTGTGCCCTCTGGGCACAGGAACCTAGGAGCAGTCAAGAGCAGGACCCTTCTGGTTTCTGCTTGTGCCAAAAGCCAGTGGCCAGGAACACTCACACACCTGAGAACAGAGGTAAGACCAACTCTTCTGCTCCAGGCAACCAGCCTGGAGGCTTCAGGAAACAAACCGAGGAATAGCTCTCTGTTCCCAGATCCAGCTGAAAGAAAACAAGTCTACAGGAGTGCTGACACACAGGTTTAGAGGAGAGTCAAACCACTGTCAGAGACAGCAGGTCAAGCTAACACCACAGACAACCTGATGGCAAGAGTAACTAAGTAACAGAAACCAAGACTTCTTGGCATCATCACAGCCCAGTTCTCCCACCAAAGCAAATACTGGATAACCAAACACACTGAAAAAGCAAGATTTGGATTTAAAATAACATCTTAAGATGGTGAAAGAGGTCATTAAGAAGGACATAAATAATTCCCTTAGTGAAGTAAAGGATAACACAGGTAAACAAATAGAAGCCTTAAAGAGAAAACACAAAAAATCCCTTAAACTACAGAAAAACACAAAGAAACAGGTGAAGGAATTGAGAAACCCCATCCAGGATTTAAGAATGGAAATAAAACAATAAAGAAATCACAAAGGGAGACAACTCTGGAGATAGAAAATCTAGGAAAGAGATCAGGAGTCATAGATGCAAACATCACCAAGAGAATATAAGAGATAGAAGAGAGAAAGTCAGGGGCACAAGATTCCATAGGAAACATTAACAAAATGATCAAAGATGATGTAAAACACAAAAAGCTCCTAGTACAAAACATCAAGGAAATCCAAGATAAAATGAGAAGATCAAACCTAAAGATAATAGGTATAGAAAAGAGAGAAGAATCCCAACTTAAAGGGACAGTAAATATCTTCAAATATTATAAAAGAAAACTTCCCTAACCTAAAGAAAGAGATGCCCATAAACATACAAGAAGCCTACAGAACTCCAAATAGACTGGACCAGAAAAGAAATTCCACCTGTCTCATAATAGTCAAAACAACAAATGTACAAAACAAAGAAAGAATATTAAAAGAAGTAAGGGGAAAAAGTCAAGTAACATATAAAGGCAGACCTATCAGAATTACACCAGACTTCTCACCAGAGACTATGAAAGCCAGAAAATGCTGGGCAGATGTCATACAGCACTAAGAGAACAAAAATGCCAGCCCAGGCTACTATATTCAGCAAAACTCTAAATTAACATAGATCAAGAAACCAAAATTCCATGACAAAACCAAATTTACACAATATCTTTCCACAAATCTAGCCCTACAAAGGATAATAGAAAACTCCAACACAAGGAGGGAAAATATACCCTAGAAAAAGCAAGAAAGTAATCTCCTTGCATGAAAAACCAAAAGAAGAGAGACACACAAACATAATCCTGCCTCTAACAACAAAAATAACAGGAAGCAACAATCACTATTTCTTAATATCTCTTAACATCAATGAATTCAATTCCCAAATAAAAAGACATAGATTAATAGACTGGATACATAAAGAGGACCTGGCATTTTGCTACATACAGGAAACACACCTCAGAGACAAAGACAGACACTACCTCAGAGTAAAATACTGGAAAACAAATTTCCAAGCAAATGGTCCAAAGGAAAAAGCTGGAGTAACCATTCTAATACAGAATAAAATCGACTTTCAACCAAAAGTTATCAAAAAAGATAAAGACACTTCATATTCATCAAAAGAAAAATATACCAAGATGAAATCTCAGTCCTAAATATCTATGCTCCATATGCAAGAGTACCTACATGAAAACTTCCTAAAGCTCAAATCAAACATTGCACCTCACACAATAATAGTAGAAGATTTCCACACCCCACTCTCATCAATGGACAGATCATGGAAACAGAAATTAAACAGAGACATAGAGAAACTAACATAAGTTATGAGTAAGATGGATTTAACAGACATCTATATAAGACTTCACCCTAAAACAAAAGAATATACCTTCTTCTCAGAACCTCATGGTACCTTCTCTAACATTGACCATATAATCAGTCACAAAACAGGCCTCAACAGTTACAAGAAGATTGAAATAATCCCATGCATCCTATCAGATCACCACAGACTAAGGCTGCCCTTCAATAACAAAAACAACAAAAAGCCCACATATACATGGAAGTGGAATAATGCTCTGTTCAAAAATAACTTGATCAAGGAAGAAACCAAGAAAAAATTAAAGACTTTTGAGAAATTAATGAAAATGAAGGTACAACATACCCAAACCTATGGGACACAATGAAAGCAGTGCTGAGAGGAAAACTCATAGCTCTGAGTGCCTCCAAAGAGAAACAGGAGAGAGCATACATCAGCAGCTTGACAGCACACCTAAAAGCTCTAGAACAAAAAGAAGCAAATACACACAAGAGGAGTAGAAGGCAGGAAATAATCAAACTCAGGGCTGAAATAATTCATAGAAGACCTCATACCAATGCTGTCCAAACTATTCCACAAAATAGAAACAAATGGAGTATTACCCAATTCCCTCTATGAAGCCACAATTATGCTTATACCTAAACTGCACAAAGATCCAATAAAGAAAGAGAATTTCAGACCAATTTCCCTTATGAATATTGACTCAAAAATACTCAAGAAAATTCTCGCAAACCGAATCTAAGGACACAGAAAAATGATCATCCATCATGATCAGGTAGGCTTCATCCCAGGGATGCAGGGATGTTTCAATATATGGAAATCCATCAACATAATCCATTACATAAACTCAAAGACAAAAAACACATGATCATTTCATTAGATGCTATGAACGCATTTGACAAAATTCAACACCCCTTCATGATAAAAGTCCTGGAAAGATCAGGAATTCAAGGCCCATATCTAAATATAGTAAAAGCAATATACAGCAAACCTGGAGCTAACACCAAACTAGTGGAGAGAGACTTGAAGCAATCCCACTAAAATCAGGGAATAGACAAGACTGCCCACCCTCTCCCTACTTATTCAATGTAGTACTTAAAGTCCTAGCTTAATCAATCAGACAGTGAAAGGAGGTCAAAGGGATACAAATTGGAAAGGAAGAAGTCAAAATATCACTATTTGTAGATGATATGATACTATATTTAAGTGACCCCAAAAATTCAACTGGAGAATTACTAAGCCTGATAAACAACTTCAGCAAAGTGGCTGTGTATAAAATTAACTCACACAAATCAGTAGCCTTCCTCTATGCAAAGAATAGACAGGCTGAGACAGAAATTAGAAAAATGACACCCTTCACAAAAGTAACAAATAACATAATACACCTCGGTGTGACTCTAATGAAGCAAGTGAAAGGTCTGTACGATAAGAACTTCAGATCTCTGAAGAAAGAAATTAAAGATCTCAGAAGATGGAAAGACCTCCTGTGCTCATGGATTGGCAGGATTAATATAGTTAAAAATGGCCATTTTGCCAAAAACGATCTGCAGATTCAATGCAAACCCTATCAAAATTCCAACTCAATTCTCTGTAGAGTTAGAAAGAGCAATTTGCAAATTCATTTGGAATAACAAAATACCTAGGGTACTGAAATCTATCCTCAACAATAAAAGAACTTCTGGGGGAATCACCATCCTGACCTCAAGCAGTATTACAGAGCAAAAGTTATAAAAAACTGTATGGTATTGGTACAGACACAAGCAGGTAGATCTATGGAATAGAACTGAAGACCCAGAAATTAACCCACATTCCTATGGTCACTTGATCTTTGACAAAAGAGCTAAAACCATCCAATGGGGAAAAAAGATAGCATATTCAAAAATTGTGCTGGTTCAACTGGAGGTCAACATGTAGAAGAATGCAAATCAATTCATTCTTATCACCCTATACAAAGATTAAGTCCAAGTGGATCAAGGACATCCACATAAAACCAAATACACTCAAAATAATAGAAGAAAAAGTAAGGAAGAGCCTTGATCACATGGGCACTAGGGAAAATTTCCATAACAAAACACCAATGGCTTATGCTCTAAGATCAAGAATCAACAAATGGGACCTCATAAAACTGCAAAGCTTCTGTAAGACAAAGGACACTGTCATCAAGACAGGATGGCAAACTACAGATTGGAAAAGATCTTTACCAATCCTACATCTGAGAGAGGGCTAATATACAAAATATATAAAGAACTCAAGATGTTAGACTCCAGAGAGCCAAATAACCCTATTTTTAAAATGGGGTACAGAGCTAAACAAAGAATTCTCAGATGAGAATTATCAAATGACTGAAAAGCACCTAAAGAAATGTTCAACATCCTTAGTCATCAGGGAAATGCAAATCAAAACAACCCTGAGATTTCACCTCAGACCAGTGAGAATGTCTAAGACCAAAAACTCAGGTGACAACAGATGCTGGCAAGGATATGGAAAAAGAGGAACACTCCTCCATTGTTGGTGGGATTGCAGACTGGTACAACCACTCTGGAAATCAGTCTGGCGGTTCCTCAGAAAATTGGACATTGCACTACTGAGGACCCAGCACCTCCTGGGCATATACCCAAAAGATGCTCCAACATACAACAAAGATCCATGCTCCACTATGTTCATAGCAGCCTTATTTATAATAGCCAGAAGCTGGAAAGATCCCAGATGCTCTTCAACAGAGGGTTGGGTACAGAAAATGTAGTACATCTTCACAATGGTGTACTACTCAACCATCAAAAACAATGACCTCATGAAATTCATAGGCAAAAGGATGGAACTAGAAAATGTCATCCTGAGTGAGTTAATCCAATCACAGACAAGTACACATGGTATGCACTCACAGATAAGTGGATATTAGTGCAAAAGCTCAATTTACCTACAATACAATCCACAGACCACATGAAGGTCAAAAGAAGGATGACCAAAGTGCAGTTGCTTCAGTACTTCTTACTAGGGGAACAAAAATATTTGTAGAAGGAGATATGGAGACAAATTTTAGAACAGAGACTGAAGATATGACCATCCAGAGCCTGCCCCACCTGGGGATCCAACCATTATAAATACAGCCCCCAAAACTAGACAATATTGATGAAACCAAGAAGTGCATGCTGACAGGAGTCTGATAGAGCCGTCTCCTGGGAGGCTCAGCCAGAGCATGACAAATACAGAGGCAAATGCTAGCGGCAAATCATTGAACTGAGATTGGGGTCCCCATTAGAGGAGTTAGAGAAAGGATTTAAGGAGCTGAAGGGGCTTGCAACCCCATAAGAAAAACAATAACAACCAACCAGAATTCCCAGGATCTAAACCACCATCCAAAGAATACACATGGACAGACTCATGGCTCCCGCTTCATATATAGCAGAGGATGGCCTTGCTGGGCACCAATGGAAGGAGAAGCCCTTGGTCCTTCCAAGGCTGGACCCCCCCCAGTGTAGGGGAATGTCAGGGTGGGGAGGCAGGAAGGGACAGTGGTTGGGGAGGGGGAACACCCTCATAGAAGAAGGAGAAGGGAGAAGGGATATGGGGCTTATGGACAGAAATCCGGGAAAGGGAATAACATTTGAAATGTAAATAAAAAATATCCAATTGGGGTTGGCGATTTAGCTCAGTGGTGGAGAGCTTGCCTAGCAAGCTCAAGGCCCTGGGTTCAGTCCCCAGCTCCAAAAAAAAAAAAAGAAAAAAAATCCAATAAAAAATGTAAAAAATAAATAATTTTAATTGAGCTAGTGTGGCAGAAAACATTCTTTTTGTTTTATCTTTATTACTTGAAATGGGACTATGAGTAGTCTCTTATAATGAGTAACTGCTGGATGGAGCCCAAATAGACAGGCATCCCTATGCAACTAACACAGCTAGCTGAGTCAGCAATAAGCCTTTTACCTGAGGAAACTCCTGAGAATTAATGAGAGCAGCCATGATGTAATGTTAGGTGAGAAAATTCATCCAATAGTCCAGCTAACTCTAAGCCAGCCTCCTACCTGAGTTAAATGTATAAATCTTCTGGTAGCAATATATTGTTATATGGAACAAAGACATAATTCTTCTTGTTAAAGCATTTAGACGTAAATAAGTGAGCTTTATGCTTTTTTGATAATTTAACACCAGTCCGCTGTTAACCTGATCGTAATTCAAATCTACTCAAGGTTATTGAGCAGAGAGATGTTGGGTGTTTTATTGTGATCTGAAATTACAAACAGTTTTAATCCTGTGCTTCAACAATGAAATTACTCATAACTTACTTACTTAATAACATGCTATCAAACAGGAAAGTTCAAAGGAACTTCAAAAACAGCAAGGGATTGTCACCAGAAAGATAAAATACTGATGGATGATTCTGAGTGTGGGTAGCAGCATGGAGATGATATAACAGCGCTATGAGCACAGTAGGTGGAGCTTCTTGACTCCTCACTCTGACATGGACAGCTGAGCAAATTTGGGAAACGGGCTCTAGATTTTTCATCTTCAAAGTGACAATAACATTAGCCATGCACATTATCAACAGGGACATAAACAGTGTGTTGCAAATTGCTGGTACATCTCAGTAATTGATAGTTACTATTAATATTACAAGTAAAATTATAAGGGTTTCACTCACAACTAGTATTATTTGGGACAAATCAAGCCATCATTTACCTCTGGAAGACTAGAACCTCTTTTTCAGTAGTGAACATTATTAGTTAGGTTGACGTAGGATTTGAGAATTTGTAAACAAGTAAGTTTACAGATAAAAGAACTAAGCGGCTATAGAAGAAATGGAGACCTTCTCTCTGAGCTTTATCTGGTACAGTCAAGATTGGTTTTGCCCACATGAATTCTCTTCCAAAATCATTAAAGAGTTACAGATACATAAGGGGAAGATGTTAAACACCAATGAAAATTCAAAGCACTGACACGGCAATTGGTTATGTTGGAAGCCCCAACTATAAGTAATCTAAGGAGAGGGGAATTTCAGAGACTGAGTCTAGGACAACGATGATTCTCAACTCAAGGTTTAAATTATTTCCATCGCTATTCTGGCATCTCTACTAAATCTTATCCATTTGGTTATGATATTATATCCTACCTTTCTACTTAAGTTACAGAAACAGACGTTGTGGAACAAGATTGGAAAAGAATTAGCATATGGATGATAAACGGAAACTCTGTGCTGGTGATTGATAGCTTGTGGAAGAAGTCTATTACATGCCTGCCTCTCTTAGTTGTCAATATTTCCTCTTCCAAATGCACACCATCTATTTGTGTTACCAATAATTTTTTCTGTACTAATCATTGGATTATCTGTGGGAGACATGAACAATAAGCAAATATTGTCTTTGAAGCATTTAATCTGATAGTCATTCTCTTCTATAATAAGATTAGTTATCATCATAATTGCACAAAATTATTGGGATATTCTCAAGGTGATTTACATCAAATCCTTTCTCCCTTCATATAAATATAAATAATTATATGATTTGTAATCCGAATAAAATTCCTTCTTAAGCCACAAATTACTAGTCAAGTCCAAATACATTCAAAGACTTACAAACTGGGACAGATATGAGAGAAAGCTCCAGGGAAAACACTATAAGGTTCCAATGGCATCTCTGTCTATCATTTCTTAGATCAGTGATCTTGGAAAAGTAGCAGGCTTTAGGCTCACTAGTCACATCATCAAAATATTAAAAGTGCTATGTATTTCATGAAGTTGCTCAGGAACTAAGAAACAATGTGCATAAAATTCCACGCAAAGACTAGCACAGTGAGAATCAGCAAATGGTAGCTTAGGTGTATGGTGAAGTGATTTTCCTGCACATAGATGGATGTGGAAAATACTTGAGTTAGTAAATATATTGGGTATTATGTGTCTATAGCCAAACACATCTTGTATTTTTCCACGGTTGAAACAAAGAGTGCCAAATAGAATCAATAAGAAAAATCTACATCTAAGCACATTATCATAAATTACATGGACATCAAAAACAGAGCAAAAATTCCATATGCTGTCAACCAGAGAGAAAGAACAAACAACTCACAGAAGAACAATAATGAAACTGACGTCACATATTTCAACGGGGACACCAGAAGGAAAAATACAGTGAAATAATGCTTCTTGCCCTTAGAAGGAAGGGGGTATTTGAGTGTAGGATATATCCCTAACATGTATACTTCAAAGGAAAATCAAAGTAAGGAGACGATGCGACATTGGAGACCTCATAAAATTTACCATACAAAAATGCAGTAACAAAACATTCCAAAAAGACGCACTCTTAGTGCTCAGGCCTAAATGGGACATCTCTAGCATGACCTTCCTCCCAGGGCTCAGGGATCATGAGAGAAGAGAGGCAAAAAGACTGTAAGGCCCATGGGAAGTGTCTACATGACCGGTGCACACAGGAACTCAGAGTGACTTTGACTCTATACACAGACCTTTCACAAGATCTTGTGGAGAAAGGAAAAGTCACAGTCTCACCCTTATTTGAGAAACTGTTGGCAAGAGATGGCTTCCGGAAGAGAGGAAAAGTCAATTTTATTCAACAACGTAGCTGCCGAGAGGCTTACCCATGGTCCAATTGGACCCTTACACATCCTGGCAGCATTGATAGGACTCAATTAGGGGCATGAAATTGGGAGGATACAGTGATAGGAGAATGGAGAACGGGGAAAAGAATTAAATGAATGAACAAGGAGTGGATGTGAACAAAACATTGTATTTGTGTGCATGTGTGAAAATCTTAAAACATTGTTTAAAGGAAAAGAAAGTCACTCCTGGGGGGATAGGAGGAGAAAGTGAGAGAAGCTAAAAATATAAAATGCAATAAAGTGTGGGTTAAAAGCTAACTGAAAGGTGGGGTTGGGGATTTAGCCAAGTGGTAGGGCCCTTGCCAAGGAAGCGCAAGCCTAGGTTCGATCCCCAGCCCCGAAAAAAAAAACCAAAAAAAAAAAAAAAAAAGCTAACTGAAAGGCAACAAACTGAAACAAAGGTGGGGGACAGTAAGCACCCAAATAACCACACAAAAGCCAAAGTGATGACAACATTCACATTGGAGATAAAGGCAGCAGAGCATTTCTTCCCTTGCAGGGAAATCAACATGGGCATTGTTCCTAACACAGTAAAGAGAGTTGCTAAATGAGGATTCTGACTATGCAACCTTCAACTGGCACAAAAATCTACCTCTGAAATGAAACATAGGAAAACAGAAAGACGAATATACTCCCAGCAAATAAGATGTCAAAAGTAGCTAACGAAATTGATTTAACTTAAATGAAGTAGGCCCACGAACTAAATAATGGCATCCGAAATAGGTTGACAGAAAAAAACAAGGACTGCCTTTCAGATGTGCACCTAAAAATGAGGGATACTGAAAATTTTTAAAGTGAAAGATGAATGAATGTATCGAGGCAAAAGCATAACTGTGATAGCGAATACTAAACACTGGCCACGTCAAATGAACGATGAACAGCATCAGAAAGATGCTACACACATGAGGAAGAGGAGAATGCAAGGAGGAGCACTTGATTACAGGGCTGTTCCTGCAGATAGCAGTATGTAAATATTGTACACACAAAGGTAATGCGACGGCAGGCAAACTATAGAGGAAGAGATCACAGGACTGTCACTTGAGCAGTGGTGCTGCTGGACGACATAATCCATCCCCTTCCTGTGAATTATCCCCATTGGCTGAAAGCATCTCTAAATGCCTCTTCACCTAAAGTTGCCTCTTGGTTGCAGGAAAACTCCTCAAAAGAGCCAGCCAAAGCTTTTCATCCACTCTCTTGCATTTCCTGTACGAATTTCCTATCAGTATCTCCCCCAGTACTCCATGTGAATACTTCCAAGGTCCCCAGTTGTTTCTAGAGTCCTGTCAGCGATCTACTGTACATCCTTAAGTTTGGTCTAAGTTGATCATTTTGAAATAATTCCCAATTATCTTGGTCATGGTGTTTAATCAAAGTAACAAAAAAGTAGCTAATACAACATATTACCCTTGCCTGAAAAAAAAAAAGTAGTTTATTCATTAAATGATAATGCTCTTTATGTCTCCTGCTTTAGGCCTGGAGAAATGGTTGAATGTTTAAGAATACTTCCTACTCTTCTAGAGGACCCAAGTTCTCACCACCCACATCTGGAAATGCACAACATGAAACTCTAGTTCCGAGGATTCTACACTCTCGTCTAGCCACAGCACAGCACTTGCATGTATCTCTCTCTCTCTCTCTCTCTCTCTCTCTCTCTCTCTCACACACCACACACACACACACACACACACACACACACACACACACACACACACACACACACACACCAATAAAAAAAATAAGTGTCTTTAAAACCTTTTCCTTATCTGATATAGCTGTATCTTGAGAGGCTCAGCCAGAGCATGACAAATACAGAGGCGAATGCTAGCAGCAAACCACTGAACTGAGAACAGGGGAACCCTGTTGGAGGAATTAGATAAAGTATTGAAAGAGCTGAAGGAGCTCGCAACCCCATAAGAACAACAATGCCAACCAACCAGAGCTCCCAGGGACTAAACCACTGCCCAAAGACTACACATGGACAGACCCATGGCTCCAGTTGCACATGTAGCAGACGATGGCCTTGTTAGGCACCAATGGGAAGAGAAGCCCTGGGTCCTGCCAAGGCTGGACCCCACCACCCAGTGTAGGAGATTGTCAGGGGGAAGAGGCAGTGGTTTAGAGGGGGAACACCCTTATAGAAGGAGGAGGGGGATGGAATAGGGGGCTTATGGACAGGAAACCAGGAAAGGAATAACATTTGAAATATAAATAAAAAACATCCAAAAAGAAAAAGCCCTTTTCCTTGTTTCATCTACCAAAAACCTAAACCACTTCACAATCTTCTCCAATCCAAATCAATTTCTTTTTTTAATTTTTTTAATTTTTATTATATATTTATTTACTTACAATTCAAAGGTTATTCCCCTTCCCAGTTTCCTGTCCACAAGCCCACATTCACTCCCCTCCCCGTCTACCATTTAGGTATTCCCCCTATACATCCCCCTTATTGCCCTCCCCCATATTCCCCTGCACTGGGAGTCCAACCTTGGCAAGACCAAGGGCTTTCCCTTCCACTGGTGCCCCAACAAGGCTATTCTCTGCTACATATGCAGTTGGAGCCCTGGATCAGTCCATGTGTAGTCTTTAGGTAGTGGTTTAGTCCCTGGAAGCTCTGGTTGGTTGGCATTGTTTTTATGGGGTTGCGAGCTCCTTCAACTCTTTCAATCCTTTCTCTAATTCCCCCTAAGGGGGTCCTATTCTCAGTTCAGTGGTTTGCTGCTAGCATTGACCTCTGTATTGGACATGCTCTAGATGTGTCTCTCAGGAGACATCTATATCCAGTCCCTTTCTACATGCATTTTTTTAGCTTCATCAATCTTATCTAGTTTTGGTGACTATATGTGTGTGTGTGTATATATATATATATATATATATATGGGCCACATGTAGGGCAAGCTCTGAATGGCCATTCCTTGAGTCACTGTTCTAAACTTTGCTTCCATATCCCCTCCTATGGAATTTTCCCCCTTTTAAGAAGGAGTAGGAGCATCCAAATTTTGGAAGCACCAGACTAATTTCCAGAGTGGTTGTACCAGTTTGCAATCCCACCAGCAATGGAGGAGTGTAGCTCTTTCTACACATCCTCTCCAGCATCTGCTGTCACCTGAGTTTTTGATCTTAGCCATTCTCACTGGTGTGAGGTGAAATCTCAGGGTTGTTTTGATCTACATTTCCCTGATGACTAAAGATGTTGAACATTTCTTTAGGTGTTTCTCAGCCATTCGGCATTCCTCAGCTGAAAATGCTTTGTTTAGTTCTGAACCCCATTTTTAATAGGGTTATTTGTCGCCCTGCAGTCTAACTTCATGAGTTCTTTGTATATTTTGGATACAAGGCCTCTATCTGTTGTAGGATTGGTAAAGATCTTTTCCCAATCTGTTGGTTGCCATTTTGTCCTAACCACACTGTCCTTTGCCTTACAGAAGCTTTGCAGTTTTATGAGATCCCATTTGTCTATTCTTGATCCTAGAGCATAAGCCATTGGTGTTTTGTTCAGGAAATTTTTTCCAGTGCCCATGTGTTCAAGATTCTTCCCTACTTTTTCTTCTATTAGTTTGAGTGTATCTGATTTGATGTGGAGGTCCTTAATCCACTTGGATTTAAGCTTTGTACAGGGCGATAAGAATGAATCGATCTGCAATCTTCTACATGCTGACCTCCAGTTGAACCAGCACCATTCCCTGAAAATGATATCTTTTTTCTATTTGGTGGTTTTGGCTCCTTTGTCAAAGATCAAGTGACCATAGGTGTATGGGTTCATTTCTGGGTCTTTAATTCTATTCCACTGGTCTATCTGCCTGTGTCTGTACCAATACCATACAGTGTTTATCACTATTGCTGAAGGGGCTTGAGACCCCATAAGAACAACAATACCAACCAACCAGAGCTTCCAGGGACTAAGCCACTACCCAAAGACTATACATGGACTGACCCTGGGCTCCAACTGCATAGGTAGCAATGAATAGCCTAGTAAGGGCACCAGTGGAAGGGGAAGCCCTGGGTCCTGACAAGGCTGGACCCCCAGTGAACAGGATTCTTGTGGGGAGGAACCCATATAGAAGGGGAGGGGTTAGGGGGATGTTGGCCTGGAAACCGGGAACGGGAATAACATTTGAAATGTAAATAAGAAATACCCAATTTAATAAAGATGGGAAAAAAGGTGCAGGTGAGGGCATTTATCAGAGTCTTTGATTCTAAGGAGAAATGACTATAAAATGCAAGTCAAAAAAAAAAAAAAGAATGGCATGGCAACTGCAACTTAAACAAGGCCATTTGTTGGAAAATTGTTTTCCAGCCATTTACTCTGAGGTAGTGTCTGTCTTTGTCTCTGAGGTGTGTTTCCTGCATGCAGCAAAATGCTGGGTCCTCTTTACATATCCAGTCTGTTAGTCTATGTCTTTTTTATTGGGGAATTGAGTCTGTTGGCGTTGAGAGATATAAAGGAATAGTGATTGTCACTTCCTGTTGTTTTTGTTGTTAGAGGTGGAATTATGTTTGTCTTTCTTTTGGTTTCATTGCAAGGAAATTATATTCTTGCTTTCTGTATGATGCAGTTTCTCTCCTTGTGTTGGAGTTTTCCATCGATTATCCTTTGTAGGGCTGGATTTGTAGAAAGATATTGTGTAAATTTGGTTTTGTCATGAAATATCTTGGTTTCTCCATCTATGTTAATTGAAAGTTTTGCTGGATACAGTAACCTGGGCTGGCATTTGTATTCTCTTAGGGTCTGTATGACATCTGTCCAAGATCGTCTGGCTTTCATAGTCTCTGGTGAGAAGTCTGGTGTAATTCTTATAGGTCTGCCTTTATATGTTACTTGACCTTTTTCCCTTACTGCTTTTAATATTCTTTCTTTGTTTTGTGCATTTGGTGTTTTAACGATTATGTGACGGGAGGAATTTCTCTTCTGATCCAATCTATTTGGAGTTCTGTAGGCTTCTTGTATGTTTATGGACATCTCTTTCTTTAGGTTAGGGAAATTTTTTTCTATAATTTTGTTGAATATATTTACTGGCCCCTTAAGTTGGGAGTCTTCACTTTCTTCTATACCTATTATCCTTAAGGTTTGATCTTCTCATTGTGTCCTGGATTTCCTGTATGTTTTTGGCTAGGAGCTTTTTGCATTTTACATTATCTTTGACAGTTGTGTCGATGTTTTCTATGATATCTTCTGCCCTGAGATTCTCTCTTCTCTTGTATTCTGTTGGTGATGCTTGTGTCTATAGCTCCTTGTCTCTTCCTTTGGTTTTTCTATATGCAGGGTTGTCTCCCTTTGTACTTTCTTCATTGTTTCTTCAATCTCTTCACCTGTTTGGTTGTGTTTTCCTGTAATTCTTTCAGTGATTTTTTTGTGTTTCCTCTCTAAGGGCTTCTATTTGTTTACTTGTGCTTTCCTGCATTTATCTAAGGGAGTTCTTTATGTCTTTCTTAAAGTCCTCGATCATTATCAAAAAAAAAAATGTGATTTCAAATCTAAATCTTGCTTTTCTGGTGTGTTTGGTTATCCAGTATTTTCTTTGGTGGGAGTACTGGGCTCTGATCATGCCAAGTAGTCTTGGTTTCTGTTGATTAGGTTCCTGTGCTTGTCTCTAGCCATTGGGTTGTCTCTGGTGTTTGCTTGTCTTGCTGTTTCTTGGAGTGACTTGGCCCTGCTGTAGACCTCTGTGTCAGCACTCCTGTAGAACTGTTTTCCTGTTTTCTTTCAGCCTTTCCTGAGAACAGGTGCTCTGCTCTCAGCTGTGGTGGTGCTCCTGGAGACTGTCTTCCAGCTCTAGGTGCGGGCAGGAATCCAAGGGTCCTGCCCCTGATTGCTCATGTAGGTCCCTCAGGCACAGTTGGCACTATAACTCCCTCTTGGGTCTGGACTGTGGGCAGAGGGTAGTCTCCTCTGACTTCTCAGGAGTATCCACACTTCTGAGATTCCAGCTCTCTCCCCAATGGGATTTGGGTGCAGGAATCTGTTTGGCCCAATCTGTTTGGTCCTGGGTGCAGACCAGAACCTCGGGTAGCAGAGGCTGTCTATTCCTATATCCCTCTGTCCAGAGGCACTGTGCAGTTTCCCCTGCAAGGGTGCTTCAAGGTGACAGTCTGTCCTGCAGCTTGGGATATCTGCACTCCTGGGTGGTCTGTTCCCTTCCCCATGGGATTTGGGTGCAGGGAACTATGGGATGATATCAGTTCACTTCCAGGCAGAGCCTAAATCAATTTTTTGTCTCGAGAAACAGAAATGTTCTTAGCCTACAACCTAAATGGAGCCATATATATATATATATATATATATATATATATATATATATATGTGTGTGTGTGTGTGTGTGTGTGTGTGTGTGTGTGTGTATGTTAGCTTTTAACTGTCTACATAATGCAGCCTAGAGTCACCTGAGGAGGAGCTCTAGTGGAGGGATTTCTCACATCCAACTGGCCACACACCATTGCTTTAGAGCAGTGAACTGACTTCACAGAGAAGAGAGAGCAGTCATGGTCTCACACTCATGAGATCCACTGTTCTTACCATGTTCCCCACTCTCCCAAGGCTTGATGGAATAGTGGAACAACCTTTTAAAGACACATAGGATATGCCAGTTGGGTAGCAATAGCCTGAAGGGCTCTGTTAGAGTTCCTCAGAAGGCTGCATATGTTTCAAAGCAGTGTCCAATATATAGTACTTTTCTTCCTACACCCAGGATTCATGGTGTGATTGAAGGAGTGAATCACTGTGCTTATTTTTTACTGTCAGCTTGCCACAACTTAGAATTACATGGGCAAAGAACTTCAACTGAGGACCTGACTACATGAGGTTGGCCTTTTGGATTTGTCTGTGGGGGACTGTCTTGGTTGTTAGCTGGAGTTGTTAGTTGGGCTGGAGGAAGACCCAGTTCACCCCACTGTAGGTGACCCTCGACTATATAAGCTAAGCGTGGGCCTGTGAGTGACCTACCAAGCAGTGCTTCTCAGTGGTTTCTGCTGTTCATCTGTGGCTTGAGTCCCCTGCTTAGATAGGCTTTGTGGAGAAGTCAATAAGCCTTCCTTAAGGTTATTATTTGACTTACTGTCATGACTTTCCTCAAAGATAGATAATAATCTATAAAGTTAAATAAACGTATTCCTCCCCTAAGTTGTCTTTGGTAGTTGTTTTCAGTCACAGGAATGGAAAAGAAAACGAGATCAACACTCGCTGGTAGCCTTTCCTTCTGAGACACTGAGCCTTTGTCAGCACGGCGGTCCACATTGCTGCAATGGCTCGTGTAGTTTTATTATTTATCACTGAGTCATCCAGCAATATTTTGGAGATCTTGACAAAGGGCTAGATATTGCTTATTTCATGAAAGTTTTTCCAAAAAGAAAGAAAAGCTGGAAAGTTAGGCCAGGCACCTCAAGTCCACACCTTTAATCCAAACTCTCAGGGGGCAGAGTCAGGAGGATCTCTGTGAGTTCTCATCCAGCCTGATCAATGTAGCAAGTTATAGGCAGGGCACAGGAATACCTAGTGAAAACAGTTTCAAGAAAAAAAAAGTTGTAGACCCATCCATCCATGTAAGAGTTCACTCTTGATTCTATAACCAAGTAAGACTACTTGAAAATAAATATAAACCCAAACAATTACTAAACGTGATACATAATTGCTAAACAAAATGTTACCTAAGAATATCCACACTGAATAAAAGAACACTAAACCACAATCCAAAGAGTGCATATGGAGGGACCCATGGTTCTAGTAGTAGAGGATAGATTGTCTGGTATCAATAGGAAAAGAAGCCCTTGGTCCTGTGAAAGCTTCTTTCCCCAGTTTAGGGGACTGCCAGAGATGGGAATGGGTGGATGGAAGTGGGATCCTCGTAGAAGCAGGGGGAAGAGGGGGGAATGGGAGGGGGAAGGGATATAATATTTTAAATGTAAATACAAAAACCATTCAAACAAATAAATGAATAAATAAATAAATAACACCTTCCCCCAAAGGCCGGGAGGAAGCAGCACTCCCTGGGAAAGCACTCTGAACCTGTTAGGCAGCCTCAGCAGTCATCCATGTTGAAGCTAGTGAGAGTCCAACTGGGTGACTTCCAAAACCAATTATTTTTTTTAATTCACCTATGAGCAAGTGGCACTGCAAGGGCTATTTAGGATGTTCCCTCTGCAACAGTATTACAGTTGAGTGAGGAAAAGTGACGTCGTCATTACTGGAAAATATCATCATCTATAACAAAGGCCAAACAACCCAAACTACTAGATACTAGAGTGATCAATAAAGTTATTAGGTAAATAATCAGCTTTTAAAACGAACATTTGTTTACACCACCAATAACCACAACAACAAAATGATTTGAAAAGTCTTTCAAATGGGATACTTCTTAAGTTTACCTGAAATCTACAGCCAATGTTTTATGAAGAAAATCAAATGCTTCAACTAAGAAATATGTTTTTAATTTTGGCTAAAAATGGGTCATAGATAAAATAGTAGTGTAAGAGGCAGCATTATCCTAATTTGTCTTCAAAGGCATTGCAGGTGGAGTTAAAATTCCAGCAGAATGTTTTGTAATTAATTAATTACTGAGAATAATGTTGATTCTGAAATTTAATGAGAAGAATAAAGATCTACAGACCCGTGGTGGGCTCAAACAGCTTTGATTTTATAACTTGCTTATGCTCGAGGTTTCTTTTTTAAAATCTAATTAAGAGCTTCAAAACTATTTTTAAGCAAGACCAAAGAAAAGATGTGTACGGCTTTCAGATCATAAGATTTGGAACTCGGGCTTGAATTCGCTTACTTGCTTTGTGATTCATAAAAAGGAAGGCTGAAAAAAAGAAAGCCTTGTTTCTCCTTTCATTAAAGATAAGGTTGTCTGACCCATCGCTTCTTTCTACTCTTAAAAGTACAATCTCCGACTGTAACAAACAGTTCAAAATATTTCTCAATTCAAATATATCAAATAAATAAAGGGGAAAAGAGAAAGCACAGTTTCTAGGGAATGAGGAGATGGCTCTGTGGGTAAAGTGACTCTTGTACAAGCACTCGAATCTGAATTCCAACTCTGAGCACAACATAAGCAGCCTCCTGCAATCCCAGCACTCAGGCCAGAGAAATAGGCTCCGTAAGGCTCCTCGGCCAGACAGTCTAGCTCAAAGGTTCTCTTCCTGTAGGTTGAGACCTGTGGGTTACGATACCTTTGGGGGTCGAATGACCCTTTCACAGGGGTTGCCTAACACCATCAGAAAACACAGAGATTTACATTACAATTCATACCAATAGCAAAATTACAGTTATAAAGTATAGCAATGAAACTAATTTTAAGGTTGGGGGACACCACAACTTAAGGAACTGTATTAAAGCGGTACAGCATTAGAAAGGTTGAGAACTGCTGGTTTAGCCGAATCAACAGTAAGTTCCAGGGGCAGTGAGAAACCCTGCATCAAAAGCTGAGTAGAGAATGAGTGAGAAATGTATCTAACATAGACTTTGGCTCGCCATACGCATGCGCATGCGCGTGTGTGCATGCATACTTGTATACACGCAAACGCATACATACACACACACACACTCACATGTACATCCAAAGTATAACCTCCAAAGAGGCAACCACTTAAAAAATAAGACATGCAAACAGACTTGCTGATTTGGGGTGATGTATGCCAGAAACATGGTAATCCACACATTAATCTGCTCCTCTTAGGGTCTGATGATCTTCTTTTCAGTAGAGACCGCACAAGTCATTTCTATAGGAAAATTAAATTACGCTTAGGAACACACTGGAAAGCTTGAGCCCTGAGAACTTGCTAACACATCCAGAGCAAGTTTTTCTCGCCTTTAATTTTCCCTATCCATGAGATAAGAATAACAATTTTTGCCTTCCTGACAGAGCCTTTTAGGAGATTGATGAAGAATTTGTAACATAAATGCTTAAAGCAGAGACAAATGGTGGTCGGAACAAAAATCTGGCAGAATTCCCAGTGCTCTCTGAGGATAAACGCATTGCATACAGAAACGTTATCATCTGTGCTGTGAAGAATACCACCACTCGGAAAAAAGAAGCTCGTGATGTTCTGCCCCTCTCACCGCTCCTGCCCCTGCCACCACCCCCACCCCCCCCACTTCCCCTCCCCCATCCCCCCCCCCCGCCACTGCCATCTAGGTCATTGGGAGGTTTGAACAGCTCCACCTGTCATCACCAGCTGATAATGCTTCAAGTTGTAACTTTTCCCAGCTTGCAGGTTTTCCAGAAGAAAATCCAAGTACTCCCCCTAAAAATAGGAATTATATGGAAACAAGTGGATCCCCTTCTGCTGAAAAGTAAACGCTGGAAGGAGCGAAATGGGTGGTGCTTATCTGAGTAGCCCCCAGGCATGGTGGAAATTAAGCAACATTTCCAGCTTGATCTTGTTTCGTGGTTTCTTTCACAGCCCACGCTTCGAGAGGTCTCCTGGGTTTGTGTATGATTAGAAAGTGCGGGCAGAGGGCTTGGAAGGTACAGGAAGGCAGGGCTCAGACCTTACTTCACCTTTGAGGCTGATTCTGACATTCCGTAAACATTAACATTAGGCATGCAGTGTTCTCGGGCCGGTTGTTCCATTTGGGTTTTCATGCTAAGGTAACAAGCCGGAAGAGTGCATGCCGTGCAGAGAATAGAGCAAGCAAGAAGTATAGAGAGCAACGGAAAATAAAGACTTTAACCGAAAGCAATGGAAAAATAAAGCCTTTAACCAAGTAGGGAGCATCAACCTCTATTAGGGCAAATCCAGTCCCAGCCCCAGCCCCAACCCCAACCTCAGCCCCAACCTCAGCCCGGGCCCCAGACCCAGCCCTGGACCCAGCCCCCAGCCTCAGCCCCTGTTCTGTCACTCTGTTCTCACTTCTACTTCCGCTTGGAATTGCCCTTCACACTGTCTCCGGATCCTTCCATTTTCCTGCTCATTACTCTTTTAGCAACTTAAACAGTAGGCTCTGGGAAGTGTTCTCTTGTTTACCCTCTGAGCAGGTCTGCAGCAAGCTCAGCATCTCTTTGTGGAGGGCTTGTCATTCTTGTCACTCTGTGACCTTTTCAGACAGTCTCTCTGCCAGATGATCTGCATACTCTAAGAGCCCGGAACTGTTCTTCTAATATATTCACCAGCGCTTCCTTTATGGTGCCCCAGAACTAACTGCTGATCGCTGAATGCTGCTCACTCAGTATTCGACATCGCTGTTTGTGTTAAAATCCTGACTTGATTCAAGATATTGCTCTTCTCTGTAAAATATGGCACAAAGGTGTTCTACACTTGTGGTGGGTATGATTGGAAAATAGTATATGCGACGTATATTGCCTATTCATGGTGACTAATGCACGATATAGAAGATTATAGTTGTGTTTATGGTAATATTGTTAGAGGTAGCTAAAATTTCATCTGTTTCGTAAGCAGTATCATATAAAGCCTAAATCAATGAGGTCATCATAAATGTACTGGCCTGATTAAAATTACTCTTAAATGAATAACTTTCATAGGTTTGGTACTTACCACAGAAGTCCATACTTGGGTTTCAGTCAGCTACATCAAACTAAAAGGTGTCCTGTTTAAATATAAAAAAACTATGTAATATATAGAGTTAATGTAGGAGGATCAGGAAAAAAAATAGATTCATTGGTTGGGAGAAGAAAAAAATTAATAACAAAGCATTTTTCATGCTTTGTCCATGCTCACAGTAGCAGAGATCTCCAAAGTCCTTTTCAAAATTCAAAGAGACCATTTTTTCCAATGTGACATTTTCTTAGCTGCTGAGTACCAGTTTCCTCCAAGATTGAAACATTCCATTCTGCAGGTTTTTTTTTTTTTTTTTGGTTCTTTTTATCCGGAGCTGGGGACCCGAACCCAGGGCCTTTGCTTCCCTAGGCAAGCGCTCTACCACTGAGCTAAATCCCCAACCCCTGCAGGTAAGCTTTTTAAGCAGCAAGGTAAACAAGTCAAAAACAGCATTAGGAAGTACCTGAAACTGACCAGATTCACAAGGACCCTCCCTGTCAGAATAAGCAATAAAAGCTGAGGAGTCAAGATACAAAAACTCTTGAGATCAGATCTACTACCAGGAGAAACGGAAAGCACATAAGCTGCCTAGAAGAGGTTTAAAGCAGAGTTTCTTGGAAGGGACGTTCTGCAACCTGTTGAGGAGCCTGCAAGCTGTTCAGCTTGTTCCAGTTTTCCCAGTTTGTATGAGCTGTCCTAGGGTAGGGTGCATCTTGATAATGCAGCTGTCATTGAGTCATTTCTGCTTCTAGAAGTGAACACTCATTCATAGTCTGGTAAGTAACCTCAATAAAACTCATCGGTTCAACAAGTTGTATGTTGGTGGTATCTGGACAGAAAGAGCAGAGAGACAGAAACAGAGACACAGACAGAGACAGAAAGAGCAAGAGTAGCATCTCCCCAGGAAAAGTCTTGTCATACACCATTATCCTAGAATTTAAATTTAAATTTAGAAATGGTAGAAGTGTGTAACAAGACAGCAATTCCAAAGGACACCCTCAAGCAAGGTCAGTGTGGCAATCACGAGTCATTTTCTGCAAGCTACAGCAATTATTACCTGACTTGGAATCTTTTCCTCCACTGATATTCAAGAAAAATACTCTTTTCAAGAATAAGCTTTCTGATAAGCTGTTTAAAATGTATAATGGGACTTATAGTTTGAAATTACTTTGGGGAATTTTGTTTAAATATAATGCTGTTTCCGTTTTCTTATTGTTGTGTTTTTGTTAAATAAAAGGGCTCATTCCTGTGTCCCATGCATTGTAAACTTTATTTACCATAAAGACTCCAAGTGTAGCAAGTTGGTAAGTATATCTTGTATAATTATAGCAGTGCTGGCCCAGTTCAGTGGCAGCAACAGAAACAGTTAATTTTCATAAGACTCATTTTTTTTAAATTTTTTTCTAGTACAGTGCTTAGTATGCTACTGGCCCAAAGAATAGAGTATAAACTGTAAATATATACAGTGATTGTCTTCTCATTTATATACATGTTCCACATGCAAGAGATTATGTAGCCTTGGCTTGTGAGCTCCACCAAGCCAAATATTGGCTAGCTTTTACTCACTGTAGTAAAATCCTTGAGAAAGGAAACAACTCAAAAGGAGAGACCTCTAGTTTCTATGGTATCAGTCTGTCTTTACTTGGTTCCCTTGTTTCTGGGCCATGGTGTGGCAGAAAGACACAGCAGGGATACTGTGGTGGAGAGAAGCTGTGTGTTTCATAGCAGCTAGGAAGTGGCCAGATATGGAATATATTCTTCAAAAATATGCCATCCAGTGACTCACTTCCTGCCACTAGGCCATACGTCCTAACATCTCATTCAGACTTCAACTCCAGAGTCCATGGATTAATCTGCCGATGAATCTTGTGTTCTCATGAGCAAATCCACTGCCAATGCTACCCCCAAATGCCTTCAACATGGGAGCCTCATCAGGAGAGGTTTTATTGCAAGCCAAAATAGGCTACATTTGTCTTATTCCCAGCTGAATTCCCTATTTATGGCTTACAAGTGATCCTCTACACATGCCTAGAATTGACCTGAAGTGAAATAAGTTGATCTGATGTTCAACCTGACTCTTCAACTTGCTAAAAGGCAGGTGCAAGTTTCCCTGAGGCTGGTTTTTATGGGCAAAACAGAATAATATCATTTGCCCTGCCACACTTCAGTGACCATTAAGATAAGATGGTATGTAAAATAATTAACTGTACTGCAAATAGTGTTGGGGGCTATTTTTGACTTTATCTTTTCATAAGAACTGGGCCCCATTTTTCTGAATGATTAGAGTAACAAAAGTGAAATACGTTAATAGTTACATATGTAGTCATATCATCCAATCAGCTGAAATAGATAAAATATAAAATTAAAAGTACAAAGGTAAGCCTATACTTTCTATGGCAATTATAACATTTCTTACTTACTTTTTTATTGCTGTGCTAAGGCACCATGACCAAGGAAAGTTGTAGAAGACAGAATTATTGAGCTTATAGTTTCAGAGAAAAAGTCCATGGTAAATGTGACTGGGCTCACGGCAGCAGAAATGGCACTGAAGCAGTAGCTGGGAGCTTATATGTTGTGATAACAACCATAAAGCAGAGGGAGGAGAGGAAGAGGAGGAGGAGAAGAGAGAGAGAGAGAGAGAGAGAGAGAGAGAGAGAGAGAGAGAGAGATGAATGGCATGGGCTTATGAAACCTCAAAGGCCATCCCCCTTGTGACACACCTCCTAATCCTTCCCAAATAGTTCCACCAGCTGGGGCCAAGTATTCAAACATATGAGCCTATGAGAGCCATTCTCATTCAAACCACCACATAAAATTACCTAAACTTTACATAGAATCATTCTAGGAGACTTATTTCACACACTTTCAGCTCCCAACCTTCAGGAACAACAACAAAACAAACAAACGAACAAACAAAAGAACATGTCAGCAACAGAAATATCTGAAGAATGAGATGGAGCTTTGGATGAGGAAATTCAAATCCTAGCTCTTCTGATGGAATTGTTGGGTACCACTGGACAGGCTACACTTTCAAAACCTCTGGTATTATCTTTAAGTTGAGAGTAATAATAATTCTCCAGTTTATTGAAACAACAAATGGGATAATATGTTTAATACATGTATGTAATAGACCAGCCTTTGTACCTGACCAATTATAAGTGCTCAATAAATATCCGCTATCATCATTATCAACATGAGGAAATACGGGTCAATTGGTGAGATGCTTTAACATCAGTCATATTCAGTTAACCATAAACTTAGTTTAAATTTTCCACATTTCCTTAACTGGAGGAAGGAAGAATAATAATGTAGCAAGTGAGTGTAAAGGACTTGCCATCTTGGTCTATTCCACAAAATCCGCCTGCCAGTTCAATCTTTATGATCCATAAATAGGATGGAGCCTCCTCAGTTATTTGCGTATGTCCTAGAATTCTCTTCTAGAACGGCTCAGAAGTGCACACACAACATTCATCAAAAAAAAGACGCTATCTAAAAGTATCAATTTGCATATATATGACAGCCAATCCCAGAACATTGCTCAGAATTGTCTATATTTTTCAATAAAGTATTTTTTCCAATGATAAGACAGTCACAAAAGCTAACTGCTACCTTATAAAATTGAAGTGGCAATACAAACAGAAAAGAAAACCAACATTAATGATAAGGGACCCTTTTCATTGCTTACCATCAACCTCCCCAGAATAGTGTTCTGGGACTCACACACCTCCTCAGTATATTCTTCTCCTTCACTCCATGGCCTCTACATTCTGCTGCTCTGGTGTCTGCTCCGTCAGCCTCCCTGTCTACTCTTGCTGACAGTCTGACTGCCTGGGTGGATAAGAAATGATGCACTAACTCCTTTTTGAGATTTACTCTCATATTCATGATGGCAAAATAAAGGGAAATATCTTTAAGTGAGGATGTTGGAGATAAAAGTCATCACTATCACAAGGATAAGGGACTTATTTGTATATAAAGTAAGAAAACTAAAGGTCTATACAAGGAGAAATTTCAGCTCAAAAAAAAAAAAAGTTTGGGTCTGAAGACAAAAGTCCATACTGTTTGTATGGGTGAATATTCAAAGTTGTGTATTGTCATTTGAAAACAGTTGGCATGTGATTATTTCTTAGCCATTCATACTATATAATAATTGGCTGGAAATTTTCAAAGCCATTTATTGCTCTTGGTGTTGTGTTTTTCCAAAGCCATTTCCTATTGATTCAGCACATCGGGACACCACCACCAGATAGGAGTTTCCACTTTGCTGATGGGATAGCATCCAAGAGCCACATTACATTGGAGACAATAAGCACTTTGCTTTTGGAAAGAACCATTTGTGTGGGAAAGTAGAGAAGGACTCTGTCTCATAGATTTCTAGTCAGTTCTGGGAGCGAGTTGCCCCTCTCCACCCAACCCTGCAATTTAGGCTGTTGGTTGCTGATTAGACCACCTGGGAAGTCCACCTTCCTACTCTGGGCTGGATCAATATTACCTACTTTGCTTCACTACCACATATTCACCTGAAGATTTCCTGTATCTTTAAAAACACATTTGTAAAAAAGGCCAAACAACCATAAAGTTCAGAATTAGATTATCAGAGATGAGCATATAGGTACATATCACATTCAGAAAACTCTTTTGTCCAATATTTGGACCTGGCAGTGAATAATTACAGGTCAGAGAAACTACATCTCAAAGTAAAAGAATACACATGCACTCTCTCTCTCTCTCTCTCTCTCTCTCTCTCTCTCTCTCTCTCTCACACACACACACACACACACACACACACACACACACACACACAACTATCACACAGAGCACACAGATACAAGAGGTTATTTTGTTAAGCCAATAAGCCTTCAGATATTTGGGTTTGCCGTAGGAATTTTTTTCCTGACTACCAGAGAGTGAACAGCTGGTTTGAACTCATTCCCAGCTGGCCGCTTTCACAGGTATATAGGCATGGCACAACTGATTGATTTTACTTCACTTTTTACAAAACCAGGTAATGGTGCTGAGTGGACAAATTAATCATACCATTGGGAAATGGCACAGGACCATATCAGTCATTTAGAAGCTCCCAGATGACAAAGCCAGCCTAATGACTCAGCCCATTTGACAACTAGCAAACAACAGGCTTGCCAAAATCAAGAGCTTGGAACATCAGAATCCAAAGTAAATCTCTGAGAAAGTTCCAAATGCAACTCCATCCATTACCAGCCACACCTGCCTGCAGGGTTGTGCTGTTGCTGTTGCCAAGAGCACAAGGCCAAGCAAGGAAGGGTGGATTACAGTGAACATATTCCTGGAATGAGGTGGAGTAGCTGATATTTTCCATGGCAAGTTTATCAGTAGTTGGAACACAGGGCTCTGTAGTAGTTAATGCCTCACCCCAACTCAATCGTATCTAAAGAAAAGAGCCCAGGTTGTCATGTGGACCCAACAGTTAAGTATGCAATTTCCACTCAACAAACTATCAAAGAGAGGCTGTGTGTGAAACACCACATAGTCATGGGATTACAAAAGTATATTAGCATCAAGTAAGGACAGTTAACTCACTTACTTAACCACCACTGTAACAGGAACCGCATGGCTGCCTCTGTGTAAACGCTGCGGGCCATGCAGCTGCAAAAGCATCTCCTGCAGGAACACCTAATTGAGGACTACCTGAGAGAGCAAGCATTGCTAAGGCAAATAATGCCAGCCAATCAGGAACTGCCGGTTAGAATAGATACTTTCTTGGGACCAATGGGGGTGTGGGTGGAGGGTATTAAAGGAGCTCGCATCAGTGCTCAGAGGAGCCAGCTGCAGGGTTTCTCACCTGCTCCCTGTCTGTATCATTGACTCTGCACCAACTCACCCCCAAACCTCAAGGGCAGGTAGGGTCAAGCAGAGAGCTGCCCAGGGCACAGGCAACACATCACAATTATATGAAAGTCCTATGATTTTAGAAGCTAAAGCTATGGAATTTCTTTCTCCAGGAGTGTGAAGGAAACTACAGAAACTACCACTTGAAAGCTAAATCCTCAAAGGTGAGCAAAATTATGCCCATAATTGTGCCTGCACAAGGCAAGCAAACAAGAAACTTAAATTCTGGTAGAAGGCACACAGGGCAGGAGAAAGCCTGCCATGACTAGAGAAACGAAGAAGGTAAGAAGATCAGGTGAAGGCTGGATTAACCTTACATGTGAACCAAGCCTGTCAAGTTTTCTTATAGTGTTATGGAGAGCTAGGATTCCTTCCGAAAGGACTGGGAGGGCAGTCAGAAGAATATGTGTGATAACATTTGGAAAGATCTAATGAATCATTTTAAACCCACACAATGTCTGTTAGAATCATTTGAAAATAAACCAGAGATTATTTGGGGATCAAGGGCCCTATGATGTGGGCAATGACTATGAATACCCTACTACAAAATATGAAAAGAAACGTTGGTAAGCAAAACCAAGGAGAGGGTCCAGCATCTATTCAAAGGGCTGAGCAGCGGTTGAGAGGCGTGGAATGTACATGTTCAGAGGATGTGTACATACATCCTGATCTCAGAATTAGCTCATTTACAGAGGCAGCAAGAGTAAGACAGAACAAAATCATAAAAGGAAAACCCTGTGGTGCTGCACACTTTGGCAAATGGAGCGAGGAGAGGTCAACAGTGAGAAATGGAAACAAACTCCAAAGTCGTAAACAAGAGTGGGCACATCACCAAGCAGACTTTCAGTCCAACCAGGCGGGAGTCTTAGGGTCGTCATATAACAGCAGGGCTGAGAAAATTCTCTGTTCTCAGAATTCAACTATAATAATGGTAAGAAATCTTTTTTAAAACAGAGCCCTGTGGAGTTGAGAGCTATGCAGCTCTAAGGCAAGAGTCTTCCCCTGTGTGGCCCATGCTGGGAATCCAGGTGACCATCAGGGGGCTTCTTCCCTGAGTACTTGTCTGAGAAATGCCTCTAGCTTGAGGGAGACAGCTCTCAGTCAGATCCAGGCAGTGTCCCACATAGTGGAATTCTTATTTTAGCCAAAAGAAATTGAGAAAAATCCCAAATTGGAAGAAATCATCATTAAAAAGGAAGACAATATGGTAGATACCAAAATAATTCAGAGATATACTTTGAAACCCTATATTCCAATAGAGTCGGGAGTATAAAGGAAATGGATAGGGTTCTAAATATACATGTTCTACCAAACTTAAGCAAAGGGATATAAATAAATAGCAAACAATGAGGTTGAAACTGTAATAAACCGTCTCCCAGATTAAACACTGCCAGATGTTTAAAGAAGAATTAACATCAGTGTTCCTCAAACAATTCTCAAATTTTGAAAGGAGAAAAATAACTGTTACTCAACTCACTTTATCAAAATGGGTTAGAATACAACAAAAAAGAAACTCATGGGCCAAAGCCACTGATGAACATAAATGTAAAATTTTTCCCATAAGGTATTTGCAAACTGAATTAAACTACACATCGAAAGGATAATTCATCATGACCAAATAAGTTTGCTCCAAGGATGGATGCAGCCGGCAAGCAGGCATGGCACTGGACCATTAACCGAGAGTTCACATGTTGAGACAACGACCATAAAGAAAAGCAGGCAGTTAACTATGAGTTAGTTTTGAGGTTTTAAAATCTCCAAGTCCACACCCAGCAATAGCTCTCAACAAAGCCACGTACACTAGTCATTGCCCAAGAGTTCTACCAACTGGAAACCAAGCATCTAAACGTGTGAACCTAGGGGAGGCATTCTAATTCAAACCCCCACACTAGCAAAGGAAACAGGTTCCAGGGTGAAGAGATACCCTACAGAATGGGAGAAAATCTGTGCCCACTACCTCTCTGACAAGGGATTTGTGGGTGAATGTGAAATGTGTCTGTGTTTTGATTCGTGGCCCAGCTGGTGCTGTCTGGGGGAGGGTTATGAAACCTTACAGTGGTTTTCAATCTGGGAGTCGTGACCCCATTAGGAGTCAAATAACCCTCTCACATGGGCCACCTTAAGACCATCCAAAAACATGGATATTTACATTACAATTCACAACTAGCAAAATTATGAAGTAGCAATGAAAATATTTTTATGGTTGGGCGGTCACCACAACAGGAACTGTATTAATGGGTTGCAGCCTGAGGAACGATGAAAACCGTTGCTTTAGGAAGTAAAGGCTTGCTGAAGAAGGTGGGTCACTGGAAGTAGAAGACCTTGAGGTTTTATAGCCTGCTCTCAGTCTTTCACTCTCTGCTCCCTGGTTGTAGATACAACGTGACCAGTCGTCTTACCTTCCTGTCACCATGTCTTCCCTATCATGATGATGTAAAAATAATAATTCTGCTCTTACTTCCCCAGCCCCTGCTGCTAGAATGACGGCTCTGAGCCTGATTATTTATTAATAAATGCCTAGGCTGTAAGCTTTGGCTCATTCCCTGATTAGCTCGTAACTTATCTAAGTCATTCAAACTCTTCTATTTATCTCTTGGTTAGTTACCCCTTCTTCACTCCTGGCCTACTTCTTTCTTGTCCTCTCCCTCATCATCTCTCTCAGCATCCCTCTCAAAACTCTCCCTTTATCTCTCTAATTTCTCTTGAATCTCCCTCAACATCTCTTTATTCTCTATTTCCAAGACTCCTCTCTCTTTCTTCCTGCCAGTGTCACAACTCCTATTTTTTGCCTCAGCTCATGGACTTTGTTTTTTTTTTTTTTTTTTTTTTTTATTGACAAGTCATACTCATAAGAGATTTTCTCTACATGATGGAATATACCGCCTCCAGCTATAAGAAAATATAGCTCCTACCTCAATTTACTTCCTGTTTTGTCAAAGAATGAGAAAAGTAACTAATATAGAAATTGACCTGAGAAGTGGGACTGTTGGTAGAATTAACCTGACCGGATGGTTCTTAGGCCTTTGGAAGTGAATGTAGCAGGAACGACCATGGGTAACTTGGGTAGCTCTGTAAAGGGATTGTACATTGGACTAAGAAAATTATGAGAGTGCTGTAAGCTTACTGAGCAATTCTGGTGGGAGTTTGGAAGACCACACAGCTGAGGGTATTGGCAACAATGGAGGTCTGGCTCATGGAGCTTCTTCTGAGGGGAACAAGGATTCTATCAAGAACTGAGCTAAAGGCCATTCAGGCTACATTCTGGCAAAGAGTCTGGCTGCATTCTGTCCACTCATGAGGCTGACTTTACAAGTAATAGATGAAGGCTTTTGGCACAGGGAATTCCAGGCAGGAGAGCACTTAACCTGTTATTATTCACCACTCATATCAGGTCTGCAGGGAAAAGAACAAGTGGTACAGAAATATATCAAAGTGCACAGTTTGTTTAAAAAGATCTCAAGTGAGCTTAACGTTGTAGCCAAGGTATATTGCAAAAGAGCCTCTAAGTTTCAAAGGAAAACCTTCTGCTCACCACTGGGGCAATAGCAAAGTTGCCTTGAGACTCAGACCTGCCGACAAAAATACTCAAACTTGTAAAATTGCAATGTCACTTGAAAAGGGACAGCCTAAATTGTAAATGCTGCTGAGGGAATTCCTTGCTTGACAGTATCTGTTGAGGGAAGTGTTTCCTCAGAGTTTTGGGACACAGACACTGTTGTAACTATGGTCCATGGTGGTCAAATTCCATCCTGAACTGGCAGAACTTGTTTTCCAAGCATGAAAGATTCAGTTTTGTGAGGACTATGGCGTCCTGCACCAGAGTATAATGGTTGTTAGAGCCAGGCAATGGGGAACATGGTTGGACTCCCTGCAAGCAAGTCTCAGCTTGAAGGTATGAAAGAAAAGCCTGACTTACAATGGAGAACTCAGGAAGATAAAGAGCCAGAGCCATAGGATGTCTGCTGAGGAAAACTACATGCATAGCATTTAGTGGGTCAAAGAAAGAACACGTGTATACTTTGGACAATAGAACTGAAAAGACAGAGCTACCCAAGCTTTCTGAAGCCCTGATGATTCTATCACAAGTCCTATATCCCAGACATGGAGGAAAAGGATTTGATATTTTCCAGGTTGGATTTCAGCCTTGCTTTGGTCTAATATGCCCCTTCTATGTCCCTATGGTTCCTTTTTGGAAGTATACACCCTATCTTTGTACGTTGAAGTATATAACTTGGTTTTTTTAATGTTATAGACATTCATAATTATGAGACTGCTGAGTCTCAGAAAAGATTGGAGACTTTTGAAATGTTGGAATTGTTAAACACTGTAGAGACTGTGAAAGTTGCAACAAATATATTTCCTATTACGCGATGGGCATGAGCCCTTGAAGGACAGGGGTAGAATGTTGTGATTGGTCTGTGACATTTCCTGTATGGACCAGGTATTTGAACATTTGCTCTCCAGTTAGTGATATTGTTTGTCAAGATTGTAGGAGGAACCTTCATGTGGTCACAGGGAATGGGCCTTGAAGTTTTATAGGCCACCTCCTCCTCTCGTTCACTCTCTCTGCTTCCTGATAGTAGATGTGATCTGTCCGGCCATTTGTTATATCTCATCCCAGTCAGATTAGCTCCCATCAGAGAATAAAACATACATTATCAATCATGTTGGAGAAAGTGAGTACTTATACATTGTTAGTAGGAATAAGTTAGTTTTATATTATGGATACTAATATGATGACATGTTAGAAAGCTGAAATTAGAACCACCACATGATCCTGCTTTAGAATTGCACAAACCTGTATAAACCAAATGGAATCAAAGTCAGTAGCATGGAGATACCAGCACAGCCATGCTCATTGTGGCTCTGTTCATAACAGAAAAATTAAAAATCATGTTAGGAGTCCATCAATAAATAAACTATAAAGTGACGTATATGTACACCATAGATTATAGTTCAGCCATAAAGAAAGGAATGAAATAAAGTTAAAAGATTTCTCAGAGTACTGCATATGGTGCTAACTACTTTGCCTGACAACCTACATGAATCTACATGAGACAGAATTGACTCTCACATGATGTCCTAGGACCTCTACATGTACAGTGTCTCTGTGTGTATCTGTGTCTACGTCTGTGTGTCTCTGTCTATCTCTCCCTCTCTCTCCCTCCTCCACCCTATACACACAAACACACACTAAACAAGTTTAAAATAGTGTACATGGTGAGACCCTACCTCAAAACATGTAATGGTGTAATTTCTAAGAGAATGGAGTGAACTTGAGATCGTCATTTTAAGCAAAATAAACCAGACTCAGAATGACAAATATTATGTTTGCTCTTATATGTGGGATCTAGATTTTAAAGATATACACAGACTCAAAGGGGCTAATTTGGGGGAAGTGAGAGACACTGGAGTGGGCAGTAGAACAAGGATCAGTGAAGAAAGTGACCTTGGTATAAACACAGTACACACATGTGAGATCCCATGATGAAACCCGTTATTTTTGTGCAAATTGTTTATAACATTTTTATTTTAAAAATAGAAAATGATGACAACTTTTAAATTTCAATATTAAATTACTCATGTATCTAAAATGGTAAAATGTATCTACATGGTAACGAAACTCACTAAACAATGGCGAGATATATATATATATAAATTTGGATGTGGGCTGGAGAGATGACTAGACTCAAATCCAAAAGGAAAAACAAAGATGTGATATGTATACACAAGATTATTTGGTCTCAAGAAAGAATGATACTATGATATCTATACGGAAAAAAATGGGTGAAACTGAAGGACACTATGCCAAGTGAAATAATTCAGACACAGAAAGGCAAATCTCCCATATTCTCCCTCATATGTGGATGCCAAAAAGTAGATCTGAATGTGGAATCATGGTTACCAGAGCCTGGGAAGGTGTGGGGAAGAACAAAACAGATTGAATAATAAATATGAAAAATACAGACATTTTTGTAGTGTCCTACAAAAGAGTGTGGCCTGTAATTCACAGTAAACGAAGAACACTTTATGAATCACTAGAAGAAATGATCTCATAGATTCCAAACCCAGATTGGTGATAAGGATATTAGTGACCTTGACTTTATCAGTGTATTCTTAAACGACACACTGTACATTATAAGTGTGCACAACTGTCCCAATTCAAAGGCATTTAAAGAGCTAGAAACACAGTTGGATCATTGCACTCTGTGTTCATCTAATCAACACACTATGACTCATAATTCATAAATATTCATGATTAAAATAGCTAACTTAAAACTCATCACTGCTGAAATCTAGCATCCCTTGTCCAGTGTATATCATCATACTGCCAGTCAGAAAAAAATAACATATTTTTGAAATATTCAAATCATATGACATTATGTATGAAAGAGGATTAAAACACCCATTCCTAATCTTAGATTTGTTTCTTGGTGAGTTTAATCCTGTAATTATTCAAACATAAAATAGGTAAAGAAAGCTCTCTTCTCCCTCAGGAGACAATGAGCTGTTTCCTGCTGGAGGTTGGCCCCTGGATGGCTTTCTCCATGATTACAATAAGAGGACAAGTGAAAGACTGGGGTCACAAAGCTCAGGGACATCATGCGGAATAGAGCCTGGCTAACGATGCTTCAATTCAGCTTCTCAAGCATGGGTGAATTTGAGCAACTTGAATCTGAGGGTAAATGAAATCCACAAACAGACCAAACTCAAAAGACGAAAACAAGCAAAAGGTGATGGAGTTGGAGAAATTGGGGTTATTCAGATAAATTGGATATGTTCTCGTGAGTGTAATAGTATTCTGGTATGTGATTTTTAGAAATAACCTCACAACAGCCACAAAATAACAGAAGGTGCATTATTCTATTAATGGCACATTGGCCCTGTATTTATCAAGGTAATTCCTGCTCATCGTATCTAGGTCATGAGGAATTGCAATTCGAGGAAATTAACATCCACAAGCTATCATTTCTTGACTGTGAATCTGCAGCTCTTTAAAAATGTTCAACACGGGAACAATCAATAAACAATCCAACTATGTAACCCCAGCAGCCAAGTTTGAATGGCTGAGTACTGGTCACGTTGTGGATACAGAGGTAAAGAAGCATCCATGCTTAGGAACTATTCTCGGGAGCAGAAATGACACCACTGTCTAGTCAAGAAATGTGCAAGAGCTGCTAGCATTTCACTATTCACACCAAGAAAAGAATCTGATCCCAAAAACTACACAAAAGCAAGAATTGTCCTTGATCAGTTTCAGAGTATGACAACTCACATCTCCACTGCACTTTAAAATGGCAATGTCACCGAGGAGGATGTACTAGCTGTCATTTGAATACAGAATTAGGGGGACCTTATCAGACTCCATAGTGCTGCCTGAGTACAGTTACAGAAAACCATTTCATTTACTGCTGCCTTTCTGGTCCCACTCAGATTTAAATGAGTGCTCCCCATAGATTTGTCCGTCATCAAAATAGCTTGGTTCCACTCTTCACTCTGTGTAAGGTATCTTTTGTTCCCCACACGTCCTACCCATTTACCTAGGACTGTCACCTGGCATTAGCACCCTGGAAGGAAGGCAATGACAAGAGTAATCACTGACCTTTCGTGCTTCCTTTGAATCAAAAGCAGTTTCAATTTCCTTCAGGTATTAACTTACACTTCACAAAAGTCATGTGAGATACACTAATGACTGCATTACCTTTTATCAAGAAACACAGGGATTAGCCAGGGGCATGAAAGAAAGTTTTAAATGACTTAGCAACTGTTTTAAATCTGATAGTTCTCTCTTAGCTACAACACAGAGTAGCATCTTGATGAAATGACCTGGGAGGAAGTACGTTCAAATAAATATATGGTAAGTACTTTCACTAGAATGAAGAGGAAATATAGTCTAAAAATTGGCGAATATGGGAAATTACCATGAGGAACCCTATATGATGCCTTAGATTGTCTGTCTATCTACCCATCTGTCTGTTTATCATCTCTCCCTCCCTCTCTCCCTCTTTCCCTTTCTTCCTCTCTTCTTCCCTCCATCTTTCTCTTCCTAGAAGAATGTTCTATTACTTCTCACTTTTCCCTAACCCCATTCAGTAACAGAAGCCTAGAAATGGGCAGACATAAGTTTGCATGAAGACTTATTTCGTGCCTGTTTAAACATGAACTGAACAAAGACAATGACAAAGGACAGGCTAACATGGAAAGGGGACAGCCCAAGAAGCCTCAATCCTACACAAGAACTGCAGATAACTAAGGAATGCTGAAAGCAGGAGAAATAGTCTCGCCCTGGAAAAAGCATGCCAATGTTAAATGGTCAGCCTTGAAAACATATATATTCAAGTAACATTATACAAACTGAACAGACTGCATTCGTATATGCATACATTTAGGGTAAAATTATATATTTAGGAATATGTGTGTATACACACATATACACAGATATACATACATATATACATGTGTGTATGTGTGTGTGTGTATTACAACACTTAAGGAAAGAAAAGGCTATGAATTTGAAAGGGAACAAAGAAAGATCTATGGAAGATTTAGAGGAAGAAAGGGGAAGGATGGGATGATGTAGTTATATTATAACATCAAAAAGTAAAATACATTATTTTGTGGGACTAACCTTTAAAAGCCATACTTCCCAAGAGATATAAAATATGCCACATATACACATGAAAAGCCTACTCTATAGTAAGAAAGGAGTGATGTTTTATAAGTAGAATTAAGGCAAGGAAAAAATCACACTTGCAAATGAAAACATACAGGCAGTGAAATGATCAAATAGAGAGGTTGCCTTGTCCAAAACTCCAAGTGCCTGACCCATGTCAGATGCTCAATAATATGCATTTTTTAATAAATCTGTGGTTAATTGGATTTAGACTCAACAAGAAGCTGACTAAAGACCCACACTTGAGTTAATGCCTTATAGTATCTCCAGTTTGGGGACCCTCTTAAGGTCTGACCCTCTGTCCCAAATTCCAGTAACTTATAAATGCAAGCTGAGAAGATTTTGCTATTTCTGAACTCATGAGAATGGTTATTTACAGCATTCCTCACCATAGAATGGCTGTTAGTGGCGAGAATGTCACTTTTTCTAATGAAACTTGGAACCATTAACCTTTCTCTTGACAAATCAGTTTTATTTCCTAGTCAAATGTAGTATATCTCCTTAATAGCAGAAAGACTGTGTGATCCTTCTGAATTTGGGCATGTTTGTATTTCATTCCTACCCTGATTTCCAGTGTTTGACAGCTTCATGCCAAATTGTCTCTACAAAAGGCTCAAACATTATAACTAAACTCTATTTTATAATTCCAAACCAAAGACACACTTCTAAGTGATTTACCTAAGAGCCCATGTTTGCACAGTGTGATACATAAATCCCCAGCCTTTTGAGCCTCTTACGTTATCAAAGCTTTCTAAGAGAAGGTAATCACAGGCTTTTGTTATAAATGGTAAGAAGAGGGTGTCCTACTGGCTCTGTTTCTAATTGTAAAATAAATTATAGGTGCCTTTTACTCTCTTTCTCTCCCTCCCTCCCTCCCTCCACCCCTCCCTCCCTCTCTCTCCCTTTCCCTTTCACCCCATGACTTGATTCCAGGACAAGGAAGCCTTCCCCCAAAGATTCAAGGTACTCCAGTTGCTTCTTCAATGTAGCATTCGAAAGGATTTGAAGTGCAAGCCTGTGTCTTAGGTGTGCAAACATTGGGGGAGTGGGGGGGATGTGAAAGCTGCACTCCCCATCTCCACTGATGCCCTGATAGGGAATTAAAAACAGAAACAAAAGCAAAATGCTGAGTGGAGCTGTTCTTCTGGCTTCTCCTGCACAAAGCCGCCAGACTTCTTTCACTAGGTTTCACTAAATCTTTAAAATCAGATTCCATGAAGACTCAGGTCATCCCACATCC